>NC_071400.1:16940198-17605319 GCF_022682495.2 Desmodus rotundus | reverse complement strand
AGCAACTTGTTCCCTGATCTAGGGAATGGAGCAATATTGAAGGTGAAGGCTGCGAACTATAGTAACAGACTTGGATTTGAATCCCAGCTTTGTCACTTACTAGCTTGGTGACCCTGGGCAACTTATTTACTTCTCTACGCCATGTTTTCATCACCTGCCAAAAGGAGATAACAGTTCTTGCCTCACAGGGATATTGTGAGAATTTCAAGAAAGACCATACAGGACTGAGCATAGTGCCTGGCATGCAGTTAGGCCTTGATAAATGGTAGTCACCATTGTAGGTATGACTTGCAAATATTAATCAGATCCTGCTAATATTACTGGAAGCTAATGAAAAGAGTGCTGGGCTGGGAAGTCATGGAGCCTGTTTATTAAATAACTGTGCCACTGACATATTATGTAATTTTAGACAAGTCACTAACTTATTTGTCTTTTCGCCACTAGTAAACAATGCTGTATCATCGCTTATTAAATACTGGTGTTGTGTGACTAAAAAGTGCTGTAAAATATACAAAACGTTACCTTAGGAAAGGTGTTTTGAAGACGTGTTGAGGCTGCGGGCATCTGGTATTGAAGAATAGTGGCAGAATTTTGAGCCTGGGTATATAATTTTGCTCCTTTTCCTTCTCCCAAAATGTCAGAATTTAAATAACTTACATAACGGATAGGATTAGAGTAGCATTTATATGTTTAACATTGAAATAATTTTGAAATCTTTTACCCTTTAGTTTTGCCCCTTCTATTATATCATTTTTATATGAAGTACTATTAGGTAACCAAAATATCAGATTTTAGTTTTCTTTTTTACTTCTCCCTGTATAGATATGTCTTAAGTAATAAAAGGGCCATAAATCAAATAGGAAAGGAGAGAAAAGTGAAGAGCTTCATGTAGGTAGATAAACTACATATAAACTAGATAATCACTTTCCCGAATCGAGTTTTAACGCATTTTATTCTGTGAACCTGTTTGCGTTGGCTCCTGTTTATCTAGATTTCTGGGTGAAAAGCAGATCATGAATACCCACTGAAAATAATCAAAAACAGGAGTGCTAGTCCCTGGCTGCTTTCAAGACAGGTTCTAGTCTGTATCTGGTGTTGGCTCCAGAGATTCTCACTTGCCCCAAAGAAAAGCATAGAGAGAAAAGGCTGGGGCATGAGGTGTGGAAGCTAATAGGTGTCCAGATGGGTCAGTCTTGAGAGGATGGGAGGTTGCAGTAGAGCGGGGAGGGGGGATGTACCAATGTGTAGTTTCTATGTTCTTGTTGCCACAGGCAGTTTTCCAAGGTTTTCATGTCAGCCACAAGGATCTGAGAAGGAAAAGCCATTTCAGATGAATATATTCATCTCTTTTACATCATCTTTACCCGTCTGTTGTGGGGTATAATGCACTCCCGTGTATAATGCGCACCCACATTTTTGTGTGCTTTATACACAGAGTTCTTATGCCCATGGTGTGCAGTCATTATACATGGCAAAATACGGTATATAGCACCAAGGTGGACCAGGAGAAATTTGCTGGAGTACTAAGGTTTTTATAATTGAGACTGTTTTTGCAGTTAAGACATATATTTCCAGAATGGTTTCCAGTTCCTGTTGAAGCCATATGGAGACACCACATCTATACCAACTACTCTTATTCTCCAACCACCTAGCCAAGAAATGCAAATTTCCAAGTAAAATTATGAGTTACTGCTATTTTCATTTTGTTTAAGGAGACACTTGAAAGGAATGTATTTGAAGAATATACTCTTTCTGGATGAAGATCGTGGTGAGATCAAGAAAAGTATCTACATTGGATAGTTACTATTTTTTTAAAAGATTTTATGTATTTATTTTTAGACAGAGGGGAAGGTAGGGACAAATAGAGGGAGAGAAACATCAGTGTGTGACTACCTTTCTAGTGCCCCCTACTGGGGACATGGCCCGCAACTCAGGCATGTGCCCTGACTGGGAATTGAACTGATGACAGTTTGGTTTGCTGTCTGGCACCCAATCCACTGAGCCACAGCAGCCAGGGCAGATAGTTACTATTCTGATTGGTACCTGTGTCAGACATGTCACAGACTCCAAGAACAGGAGGAGTTCAAAAGGCCATTTTTTTGACTTTCCTTACCCTTAGTTAAGGCTACATACAAGCCATCCAACATAAGATTTTTGTCTGTCCTATTCTTAAATATATCAAGAAATTGTGACTCTAACCCAAGCAATCTGAAACAAGACCTGTATTATAGAAAACAAGTCAGAGTCGAAAACTTCATCCTTCTGTCTAACTCAAGTATCTTGCTTAATTTAAAGCCATTTATTTTAGGTCTGTCTTTCCATTCAAGGAAGCGTTTGGTTTCTTCTTATTGAAAAATACTTAATATATCTCATGACTATCCTCAGGTCACTCCTAAACTTTCCCCTTTTTAAATTAAATTTTGCTCACATGTATTAAGAAATCCTCTGAATAGTTTTCCTGCTTTTTTCAATATTAGAAATAGCTAACATTTATTGACACTTCATATGTGTCAGGACTGGGATAGCACTTTAAATACATGACCCTATTTAATCTCATAATCATACCATGAGACAGGAAGGTATTCGTTCTTAATTTATAGAGGAGGAAACTGAGGTTCAGAGAAGTTAAGTAACCTGACTGGTTACATAGCTAGTAAGTGGCAGGGCTGGAATTTGAATCCAGAGCCAGTTAAGTGCAAAGTCAGAGTTCTTAATTATTAGGTTATACTAGACTGCCCTTAAAGCTACCTAACCAAAAATCACATTTAAAAATGTCATGATTAGAGATTAGTAGTTTTCAAATAAAGGTGGACATAGTATCTCATTTAGGATATAATCAGACTCCTATTAATATATCCTGTTATTAGCATTATCTTGCTGTTTTTAGGGTAAAATTCCTGTATTCATACTAAATAAGAACATTATGGTTCTCCGTTACCCTCAAGATACTTTTTGTAGTCTCTGAAAATAGCAAGGCCAATTATATAGTCTTTACTGTTACTACCAATGGAGTGCTTGGCACCCCAGAGCAAAAGGATGTCTGATTTTGAGAGTTGGTGTTGTAGATACTGGGCATGCCGTGAATCTGCATATATGACAATTTATAGTATACACTTTTTTAATTCTGTGGGTGAAGAGTCTTGCCTATTTAGGTAGTTAAGACTGCCTCCTGGAGACGGCAAGGTTAAAAAGGGAATGAGCCCAGGAAACAACATTAGTTTTACTAGAGTGGGTCATTGAGAGACTGGCAGTAGTGGATTTGTATTGAGTAATGTAGGGTGATTGCAGGGTCTTTAAACATTAAACAGGAATTTCAGCTTGACTAAGAGGGGATGGGCATGGCAGTGCATGATTTTTCAGGAGGTAAGTGATACACAGTAGTCACTGTGGAGGATGAAATGTAACGGCAGCATGTTTGTCTGGTATGCATAGTTGTCCTGCAGGCATCTTAAACTCAGTCTGTCGAAACTGATACTCACTTTGTCCCACCCTGAAACCTGATTCTTTCTGAATCCTTTACCTTCATTGCTTTCTACTTCCACATCAGTCACTTGATTATATTTCTAGGATGTCTTTTCTTTTTTAATGGTATCCTATATCCATTCTTCCTCTTCCCATTCTTCCAAAATGCTGCTGGCAATGATCTGATCTCCACTTTTAAAACCTAATGTCATTCTCTGACTCAAAACATTTACTAAGCCCTGGCTGGTGTAGCTCAGTGGATTGAGCGTCGGCTGTGAACCAAGGGGTCACCTGTTCTATTCCCAGCCAGGGCACATGCCTGGGTGGTGGGCCAGGTACCCGGAGGGGGGGCATGTGAGAGGCAACCACACATTGATGTTTCTCTTTCTGTCTGTCTCCCTCCCTTCCCCTCTCTCTAAAGGTAAATAAATAAAATCTTTAAAAAATTTTACTAATTCCTTACTACATACAACACAATATCCAGAGGCCTCAGCCTGCTTTCAGAAGTCATATCTGTTTTTTAAAAGATTTTATTTTGAGAGAGAGGGAGAGAAACTGATCAGTTGTCTCTCATATGCACTCCGACCAGGCACCAAACCTGCAAGCCAGGCGTGTTCCCTGACTAGGAATCAAATTGGTGACCTTTTTCCTTGCAGGATGATGCACAACCAGCTGAGCCACACTGGTCAGGGATCAGAAGTTGTATCTGAACTCGCCTTTTCCATTCCTTATCTCATTCCCCCTCCTCTCAGTTTCCCAAGCATCCTTTACTTGTCTCTCCTGCTGCAAATGTACTGATTTTACTCATCTGCTAGCTGCCTCTCAGTTTTATTTGTTCTCGAGTCCTACCCAGCCTTCACCTCTTGTCATGAAGTTTAACACACTATGAATTGTATTTGTTACACATGTGCAAGCCTTTCTTCCCCACTCTATTGTGAACTCTAGGGGAGCAGAGACTATATTCTGTTTGCTTAGCATAGGATTAACTGGGGATAATGCATGGAAAACACTTGGCACAGTTCTTGATGCCTAATTTGTTCAGTAGTGTTCTAATAAGTGGGCACTCATTAATTGTTGGTTGAATTTGAAAAAGAGAAGAACTTCAATTGGACAATGGTAGGAAGCCTTAATGAGCCAGGTGTAAATTGACCAGGGAAGTGGTGGGATAGCCTAAAATTCCCGTTTTGGTTCATCAGTGTTATAGTGTTGTTTGCAGCTCCAGCAGTTTGAAAAGGACGGAGAGAGATCTAGAGGGGAAAATCAGGTGGGTCATTTGTTCAGGATGGTGGAGAGCCGTGTATGCTTCAGACAGGAGTGGTTTTGTTTCTTCAGCTTTCACTCACCCAGTATGATGTTATTCTTTGTATTTACATAGGTATTACATATATTTGTCAAGGCCTCCATCTAGAGTCTGGAATTCATCTACCTGTCAGTTTATCAGATACTTGGTTGACTGTCTACGTTGTACCAAGCACAAATGGGAATACTTTGGGTGCAACTATGAATAAATATAGTTTAGCTTTAGAAGTATGTAAAGAATGACACAGGAGAGCTGGCAAAGGGGGCCATAATTCATTAATTCTACCCGAGAAGGCAGAAGGCTTCGTAGAAAGTGACGTTTGAAATGTGTTCCACTGGGAAAGCGATGCTATAGAAGTCAAAGGGGGAAGAATTTCAAGGAGGAGGAAGTGGTTAAAGCATTAAGTATTAAATGCCAGCGCTATTTAAAGTAGAATGTGTGGCTCATTTAGCATTCAGTAAGGACAAAATGGAGCCCCCACAGTGTGCAGAATGCTAGCACTGCTACCTGCAGAAAGGAGCAGAAAATGTCAGGTGACTGACTACTGCGCTACTAATCGAGCGGTGGTACCTAACCAACCAGGAAGTCGGAAAGGGCGGATAGGAGATTATAGACAGGTATCTTTTGAAAAAGATTCCCAAGTGATTTTTAAAAATATTTTATTTTTAGAGAGAGGGGAAGGGAAGGAGAAAGAGAGGGAGAGAAACATCAGTGTGCAGTTGCTTCTTGTGTGCCCCCTACTGGGCACCTCGCCTGCAACCCAGGCATGTGCCCTGGCTGGGAATCGAACTGATGACCCTCTGGTTCTCAGGCCCACACTCAGTCCACTGAGCTACACCAGCCAGGGCCCAAGTGATTTTTAATGAACACTCTTGGTCATGGACCATTGCCTTGGGCCAGGGGTTGGCAAACTTTGTGTAAAGGACCAGGTAAATATGTAAGGTTTTGCCATCCATGTGGGCTCAGTTGCAGCCACAGACAATACACACAAAAAGAGTGAGGCTGTGGTGCAATAGACCTTATTTACAGAAACAAAAGGTAGGCTGGGTTGGGCTTTCAGGACTCGGCCTTAGGGTATTTTGGGGGGAGGCAGGTAAATTTTCTTCTAGAAGATGACTATATTATCATCTGTGTAACTAAGTGTGTGTGAATCATGAATGTGTTCATATAAATGTGAATTTTTTTAAAGGCTCTGATTAGGACATGTAGGTTAATCTTAATGTGTGCAGATATTTTAAATCACTTATATTAAAATGAACTTGGCTTTACTTTGGAGGTGATTAAGGAGAGTGACTGTAATGCCAAAAACAAACTTCACCTCTCCTGCTGGAGAAAATCAGGTCTTTGTTACTGAATCAGTTAATGTTTAAAAACATTCAAATATTTTTTCTTTGCCTTCATTGAATACTTCTTTGTAATTGGGAATAGTGTCCATTTATTGCATTATATAATTCTCATTTATTTGTGCTAATGGAGGAGAACTCAAATCGATAATAAAACATAATCCATGTCTGGTTTTGAGGGGCGTCTCAGTACTTACTCAAGCATGGATGTGCATTTGGTGTTCTTCACAGATTAAATATAGCAGCAGCGTGACAGTTTAGAGTACCCTCAGCCTGAGAGACCTGCACCCGAGAAGAGCCTAAACCTGATGATTTGAACTCAGACAAAGTCTGTCTGAACATTTCAGATGAAAAAAGAAACTTCAAAAGCTCCAATAAGAGAATTTATAATCCTCGTCAATGATGATTCATAAATTTGGATGGAGCTGGAATTTGTGGTGTTCAGAGCAAGGTCAGGAGACTAGGTGAAGTAAAAAGTTGATAGGCTTAGTTCATTACCCTCCAATTTCCAAAAGACTTCTGAAATGATTTCTTCAGTAACTACTTAGATTTAGTCCTTTACTGTAGTAAAAACAGGTAATTTTTAGTGGCCCTGTTTTTTTAGAAGCACTTGAAATTTAAGGTCCTAATCTGTCAGGTTCGTCACTTTTCAATGGCTTTGACAGTTTTCAGATTTTATCTTTGATTTCTAGCTTTCAATTTAGACTTAGTTATTATATTTTATAGACTGTGTATATATAATATATTTAATATATATTATAACAATAAACCAGGAACGGTTATAAGATCATGTTCCACTCTCTTGGCACTTTTAGGAATTTTTTTAAAAATTTTATTGTTATTCAATTACAGTTGTATGCCTTTTCTCCCCATCCCTCCACCCCACCCCAGGAATTTTTTAAAACAAGTACATGGGACAGTTGTCAGTTAACCAGATAATTCATAGCTCACTCTCTGTGTTGGATCTGTGAGTTACTACTATAAACAAAACAATGAACCTGGAGTTAAGCACTTTTTAGGGAGCTCTGAAAACTTGCCCTGACTGCAATGTACTGCTTGTATTAAAAACAAACACCAGTGTGAGGTTAACTGCTCTCACTTTTTGTCTCATCTCCTGTGAAAATATCCTAGGTACCCTGTTCCCAACTCCAAGTACTTTGGGCATTTTTTCTTTGCCTCTGGACTAAAAACATTCTCTGAACGTTTGTAGCCATTTTCTTGGAGCAGGTATCTTGAGGGTAGTAACTGGGCGGCTATGAGAATTCGTATCTATACACTGTGGTCAGTTACTGATGTGTATAGCAAATACACAGCAATTAAGCTGGGCAAGCCTCAGTCTTAGAAAGCCCTCTCTCCCTTGGCTCTATCTAGCCATCAGATTTCAGCTTTTCCCTAAGAGCCTTCTCTTTTTCCCTGTCCTAGAAGTTGTCAGTCTTAGTTTTACATTACAACTACCTGCAGTCTTAGTTGATTTTTCCTTGAGATTCCCCCATAGCTACTGAGAAAGATTCCTTAAGACTTCTTACTTTTGCAGACCGAATCTCAGCCCTGGCCTAGTTCAGTTGACTGAGAAGCAGGTATGTCCCAGCCTCTGGGCTCCTGTGAGACTTAAGCTAAGTCATGGTCCTTTCAGTTTCTGTTGTCTCCTCTCATGCGTGGCTCAGTTCCTCTTTCATGCGTGGCTCAGCTCCTTGAGACTGTTTATGTGCCACAACTGAACTTTGTATAGCTTCACAGAAAACAGAGCAGTGGTTACCAGGGATGGGGAGGGGGGAGCATAGGAGATGTTGGTCAAGGACTACAAAGTTGCAGTTATGTAGGATGAGTAAGTCTAGAGGTCTGATGTAGAGAATGACGACTGTAGTTAATGATACTGTATTATATACTGGAAATTTGCTGAGAGTAGATTTCAGGTGCTCTCAACGCATGCACCAAAGAGTGGTAACAGCATAAACAAATGGATGTATTAATTAGCTTCACTGTAATAATCATTTCACTATGTATGTGTACATTAAAACATGTGCATCTTAAATATATATAATTTTATTTAAAAGTTAAAGATAGTATAGCTTCTAACCATACTTAATAAAGATAACATGTAAATGTCTGAAATAGGATGGGGCCTATTCCACTCTCCCCATTTTGGAAGAGGTACTTGATTATTGAGGTTTACTAGGGCTACTAAATAGCAAACTGAATACAGGAGTAAGAGTAAAAGAAAATTTTTCAACATATAAAATTTTACCTCTATTTAAGTCAAGAACTTGAAATCAGGATACAAGCAGGGTAAGCTAGGAACTCACGTACCTATGTTGGGGACAGGGTATTAGTCCTCAACAGAATATTTGATATGTGGAACAGACCTTTTCTCGGGGGGAAGGGTCCACCATTGTTCTTGAAAAACATGTTCCTGTCAGGTTACCTTTCATTTGCCCATATTTGAGGGAGCTTTAGGTAAAGTGCAAGCATGACATTAAATGGCAGCTGACGGTCATTCTGCTGAGGCCCCAGTAGGGACTGTGATGATTAGAGGGCAAATGAACACAGAATATTACTCAGGCCCTACCAACTGCTGCCTTGTTGTGGTATGGGTCCTATCTTCCTATTCCACTTTTTTCAAGAGAAGTTTGTTTCATTTTCTTTTAAGTAAAATATATATATACTGATTTCGGAGAGACACTGATATGCTGTCTACCTATTTATGCATTTATTGGTTGATTCTTGTATGTGCCCAGAGCAGGGATCAAACCTGCAACCTTGGTGTATGGGGATGACACTCTAACCAACTAAGCTACCCGGCCAGGGTTCCTTTGCTTTATTTTCCATAACATTCCACCTATCTGGTTTCCAAAATTCTTTAATTTTTCTTTTCATCTCTTCCTTATTTTTGACCTTGTTTATTAACAGAGTTAATCTTTTCCCCCAATATTCTTGCCTCTACTCATTTTGTGCCCCTTCAGCTGGATTTTTCTTCTCCGTTTCATCTTTCTAGATCGTAGATCAGATTGTTTAAATATTTATAGAAATACCTGAAGATAATTATGTTAAATCTGCATGTGTTAGAAACATGAATGGGGAAAATATGCCTTAAGATATTAAAATCTTCAATAATAGTAAACTTAGAGTCAACTGTTTTGTAAGGCACAGTGCTATTCATCCAAAAAACTCAGTCTAGAAGCAATTGATGGATGGAATCTCTACATTTATAAAGATAATCAGCCATACATGGGAGTAAAATGGTAAGAGCCAAAATGAATATCTTAAATCCTATTGGAGTTTGGGGAAAAATTATTTCGGGGGTTGGAATATAGCATAGAAGACTTAAATGTAACAGTTATGTTCTTGTTTTGTATTCAGGGGTACACAAGCAGATTTAAATTTTATATTTAGTTTTATTATGGATAATTTTTGCTATTTTGTTAGTACCTTGCCAGAATTTCATATACAAGAAGGTATTTCTGCTTGGATATGAATGTTGTATAAAGCAGATCTTGTAAATTCTAATTGAGAAAAATTCCTGCTCCTAACTTTGAAAAGAATTTTTACTCTCTGAAAACATTTTTAGTGGTATGTCTCCTTTTCTTCCTTGAGAGAAATTGACAAAAGTGAGAATCTTTATGTTTTTTTTTTAAGATTTTATTTATTTATTTTTAAACAGAGGGTAAGGGAGGGAGAAAGAGAGGGAGGAGAGAAACATCAATGTGTGGTTGCTTCTCATGCGCCTCCTACTGGGGGCCTGGTCTGCGACCCAGGCATGTGCCCTGACTGGGAATCCATTGAGCCACACCAGCCAGGGCTCTCTTTCTGTTTGAAACACAAAAGTATCTGTCCTAAATTGCTGCAGTTAACTGATTATTCTTGGGCAGATTAGAATTTATAACCAGACAAAACGTATTTTGGTATATTTTAGACATTTGGTTTGCTTCTCATTCTCAATAAACTGAACGATGGGATATTGAAAGCATTTGCCAGGGTACCCCCAGGGTTCTTAAACAATTTTTCATATATGAAAGTATTTTTGCCCATTGTAGAAAAATCAGAAAACATGGGAAATTAGGAAGAAAACTAACCACCCCATGGTAACCACTCAGCATTTTGCTATATTTACTTCCACCTGTTTTCAAAGAATGTTATCATTGGGATCATAATTCACATAGTTTTGTATCCTGCTTCATTTCTCACTTAACATTACACATAAACCGTTTCCCGTACCATTAAAATTCCTTTAAAAAGAATATTTCAACATAAGGGGAACGATACTTTATTTAAACGATTTTCAGTAGTTTTCCATAGGTGGTTTTACATTTCAGGCTATTCTAAGTAATTCTGCAGTGAACATTATTGTATATACATTGTTTGAGTCTGATTGTTTAGACTAGATTTATAGAATTAAAATTACTGATCAGAGAAGATAATGTTTTTACAAGCTCTTTGATAATTAAGGCAAGTTACTGTGCAGAGACCGTGTACCAATTTCTGGTAGCATTTGAGAGTGTCCACCTCACTTTATGTTTGCTAGTGCTGAGGATTTTCCCCAGTACACTATTATTAGTAGTACCGCTCCTTTCACTTTTGCTTGCTAA
This sequence comes from Desmodus rotundus, assembly GCF_022682495.2. Taxonomy (NCBI): domain Eukaryota; kingdom Metazoa; phylum Chordata; class Mammalia; order Chiroptera; family Phyllostomidae; genus Desmodus; species Desmodus rotundus. The sequence continues at coordinate 17,594,631 of NC_071400.1, read as the reverse complement.
TTTAATTTAATAATGTTTTTCAAAATGTACTTACGCAAACCCATTTGAGATGTAATTTCAGGATGGACTACTTGCAGTAGAGCTTTTAATGAAGTGGCATAATGTTCAGTTTATTAAGTTAAAAACCAAGTTGAAAAATGGTGCATAACAGAATTACATGGAAAATACTTTTACATAAGCATTGTAACACTATAAGGGTGGCTCTGTGTGGTGGGTATGAGTGATTTTTAAATTTTTTTGTTCTTCTGTGTTTTCCAAAATTTCTATAATAAGTATGTTTTGATTAGAAATGTAATTTTTTAAAGTAATTGATAATTAAGCGGCAGTGCACATGTTCCATCTTCTCAAGAATTTATAAGCCACCTAAAGGTATTTAACAGATTTTCCTGCCAGGTAATTTGGCGTAGCATTTCTTTTTACAGTTAAGAGTTTGAAGTTTCTCTATTTATTTAAGGAAGTTGAGTATTTCACTGCTATTAATAATGGACACTGGCCCTCATGTTTTCTTGGAAGTACCTATATTGAGAGAATGTTTCTGTTTCTGACATGTATATGAGCATTTTTGGAATGATACCTTGAATTAGAGCTTTAGTGTTCAACTTGATTAGAGAAATGTAAGAAATTTTATTAAATTGCTTAGGGGCAAACTAAGCCAAAATTAGGATGGTAAATATTCTTTATGTTAAAATTAATAAAGAGGAATGAGAGCAGTTTAAAATGAGGTATCTAGCAATCTAAAAACAAATAAGCAGTTTTTAAGATTTACCTCATTGTTAGTTTATTTTGGCGTGGCCTTTATGGCTCGGGAGAAAGCCTCATTAAAAGTCCCCCCAGCACAGTATACTGTGATATGTTAATTAAACCACTAACAATCATTGTTATGTAATTGTTGTTACCTTTTTAAAAGAATGTTTCTAAATTTAGATTATAAGCTAGTTAAACAATATGAATTAATAAAATCATAAGGTAAGGTATATTATGTTGAAAGGGTCTGTTCTTTTATCTATTTGCCTGAATTCATAATGCAGGTGGTAAGTAACAAATTAAAACAGATGCATGTATTTTCACAACCAACCTGACATCACAAAATATTTTTAGAGTTTGAGGTATTTAGAAATCTGCCTAATGTGCCCTGGCTGGTGTGTGTGGTTCAGTGTGTTTGAGTGCCCGCCTGGTTGGGCCAGGTTCCCAGGAGGGGGCAAGTGAGAGGCAACTTGTTGACGATTGTTTCTTTCACACAGGGGGGTGTTTCTCTCCCTGGCTTCCTCCCTCCCACTCTCTCTAAAAAGTAAATAAAATCTTAAAAAAGAGAAATCTACCTAATTCTTTTGTCTTCTTTCCTTCGATCTCTTAAAACTGATTTTACCAGGTTTCCAAATAGTATGTGAGTTTCCCCCCAAAGATTCTCATTGATTACGTGGAAATGTGAAGGGAGAATGTTTTCTGGTATGAGGTATTTTGCCCAGTTACACGTTTCTAGGAAGATCTGAGTTGTGAAAAGGTCTAAGTTCCATACATTTCACATTCCTGATCTGCAACATTTCAAATGTTCTCTTGACCACAAGTGAAACAATAGACATTTAAAATACTCCATTAAATTTGTTAATGTTTAACATGGGAAAAATATCCCCAGAGGAATTATTCAAATTACTTCTTGGCAAGAAGACAAGAAAAACAACATTATTAGTTACAAAACTTTTCAATAACCAATTTGTTTTCCTTGACAGAGATTGATATGTCTCTAGTCTAATAGCTCTCCCTTAGCAAAACCGCACACTAATAATATTATTTTATTGTTTTGCTGTAGATGTGTTCTTTGTGCCATTGTCCTGGAGCAACAATTGGTTGTGATGTGAAAACATGTCACAGGACGTACCACTACCACTGTGCATTGCATGATAAAGCTCAAATACGAGAGAAACCTTCACAAGGAATTTACATGTAATTATTCGACTTCTCTTTAATTTTTTTTAACAGTCATACTTTCTTTAGACTTCTGTAAATTTTTTTTCCCATTTCAGAAGAGTTCATCATCCTTGTAAAGGGTATTTTTGGTAAAGAATTTAATGTTTACAGAAATGGCGTAAGAAGTTTAATAGTGAGGTGTTTGGAATCCAGTTTGCGATGGTGGTGAAGTGTACTGCACGTCCTCTTAATCTGAAAAATGGGTTTAGTTTGTTTACTTGATAATTTTTAATTTCTTCATTTTTTATAGGGTTTATTGCCGGAAACACAAGAAAACTGCACATAACTCCGAAGGTACGTCAATCAGCCAATTTTCAATTTCAAGAAGAAATTTGAGTAAAATATGAGTGAATTATACTATATTAATTTTTACCACAAGATATATCTCAATATTAAATACATTTTAAGGAGTTAAGAAAAGCATTAGGATAAACTAATGCACAATAATGAAGAAGATCTGAATTTTTAAAAATACTTTTATATCTTAAGTTCTTTTTTTTCTTGTAAAGAGTTAATCAAGAATGTCTTTATCTTGCCCTGGCTGGTGTGTCTCAGTGGATTGAGAGCTGGACTGCGAACCAAAGGGTCACCTGTTCAATTCCCAGTCAGGCCACATGCCTGGGTTGTGGGTCAGATCCCCAGTAGGGGGTATGCAAGGGGCAACCACACATTGATGTTTCTCTCCCTCTCTCTCCCTCCCTTCCCCTTTTTCTAAAAAAAATAAAATGTCTTAAAAAGTCTTTATCTTTAAAAAGAAATGATGCTAATGGTTAGGGATTTCTGTGTTTATGGGAGTGTGTTAGTAGGGCAATTAGTTATTAACTAATCGGGCTACTGTCTGATATGGAAATGTGAACTGGGGATACTAGTACATCTTGTGATCACCAGGCTTTCTGTTAAATTTTTATTCACATTGTAGTACTTCTTTTTTTTTTAATACAGACATGTTCATAGGAAGTAATCAATTTTAAAATGTAAACCTAAACCAGGTTAGTCATGTTTATATATAGTTAGCCAAGTTGTACTTGGTCATTAAAAGGTATGGGAAATTTCTCAAATTGAATTCCTTCTTGTTTTAAACCTTTTCCAACAGGTGGTTTTGATACTTTTACTAGCAATGTAAAAAGGCTTAGATTTAATCTGAGATTGTTCTATTCTTCCATTTAGATTAGTGATTCTTAACATTTTTTTAGCTTCCTAGAATGTGTTGTTTAGAATTAGAATAGTTCAAGCCTATTATTTTAGGAAGTTGTTTCTTTTATAAAGACCTAATTACCAGTGTTAGCATATTAAAATTTTTGGCCCTTTTTGATCTTTTGGATCTTGACTTTATAATATAAAATAGTAGTGTTTTGCCCTGGCTGGTGTGGCTTAGTGCATTGAGCGCCAGCCTGTGAACCAAAGGATCCTTGGTTCAATTCCCAGTCATGGCACATGCCTGGGTTGCTGGCTGGGTCCCCCAGTGGGGGGTGCATGGGAGGCAGCCACACATGGATGTTTCTCTCCCTCTCTTTCTCCCTCCTGTCCCCTCTATCTAAAAATAAATAAATAACATCTTTAAAAAATAGTACTGTTTCAATTTTGGACTCCAGATTCATCCAAATAGTTTAAAGGTGCTGGTTAAAAATACAGTGTTTAGCAAAACTTATTTTTAAGATAAATGCATTGGATAGATAATAAGAACAGAACAGACTGTTTTTGAAGTGCTGAAGTGGTAAAATGTAACTGATAAACCTTTATAAGTGTTTTCCTTCAGTGTTTTTGCTTATTTAATTCTATAATTGAATTGGAGAAATTGTTGTGAAAGCTTAAGAGTAAGCTTTCCCACCTTACCTTACTTCAGATTTTAACACTGTATTTAGGTGATTCTCTTTGAGATTGTAATGGCCATTTATGGTAAGCCAAAGATTCAGACTTATGACCTCATGAATACAAGTATCTGAGCATTCTGAGGTGCAGGGAGTTTCAGGATGGCAAGGATGATTGATTTAGACATCTTCCCTTTTATTCTTCACGTTTCTAAAGCTGATAGTACCATCTAGTGGTAGAGAAAAGTTACTGCAGACTACGTAAAGTAGAACGATTTTGACCACCTTTTTGCTTTGAGAAACTTATTAATGAGAAAGATCTAAATTCATACTTTTCATGATGACTTTTCTTTTCGTGCAACTGGCAGGGTTACTACAATTCAAATTTGTGATACAATTGATTTGAATTTCGAGTTCTGTGTAACTTTTGTAGCACATTGGGGCCTCTTGTATTGGTAATATACTGTAATGTATTTATACTCACATTGTGGAACTTGAAGCATAATTTCATAGTTTAAAAGTATTGCAGAGTTCATATTGAATTTTGACTTTTATAACATTCATCTACTTATAATTTATGTTATTGAGTTTATTTTATTTATTTGATATTTGCTAGAAGCAGAACTTCCAATTCATTTTTCTAATGGAAACATATGTTCTACTTCATTATTGTAATTTAGGATGGGGGTTTATAGGATCACATTTTAGGGACTGTCTTTGTTTGGAAATTGTATTGCAGTAGTCTGTACAGCAAAGAGGAATTGATACCTGTGGCATTTTCTTTATTATTTGCCACCTGTGGCTCAATACTACTTTGCTAATACTTAAAATGATAAATACTATATATCTCAGTATGCAAAGTTAGTCTGGCAGAACATAAACTGAGTTTTCAAATATCAAATTAGAGAATCCCTTTACTGCCTCCATAGTTTTGACTATTTCAGAATGTCAGATAGTTAGAATCCTACAGTATGTAGCCTTTTCAGATTGGGTTGTTTCTCTTGGTTGACCTTTTCTGAGTGGGGGTGGTTAATCGATATATAAATAGTTATGAGAAAAGATCCTATATGCAAGAAGAGATTGAAGGTACAGGAAGGAGGATTCATTGCAGGAGCGGAACAATTGCCCTGTAATAGGAGGATATTTCCACTGTAATAGGAGATAAAGAGGAGGATAGGTGGTTCCTATCTAGTCTGTTTTCTCTGTGAATGAGAGTGTGGGGAGGGGCGTGAGGGTTGGAAGTTGAAGGAGAGAGGAGAAGGTTTGAAAGAATAGTAAAGACTGGGGGAGGAATTTTGCTTAGAAAAATGTAAAGTTTCTGGACGGTTGAGGGCCCAGTTGAGCTTGGTAACTGTGAATTTATGAAGTGATACCTTCAGTCAGATTGTGTGACTTTCCTGCAGCAATTCAGGATTCTGGCTACTTGGTTAATTCAGAATTGGGATTTTGCCAAGTGGACTCAACAAAGAAGTAAAGGGGTAAGGGAACTTAGGATATTTGAAAGAGACAAATCTAAGATAGGGATGTGGAGGCAGGAAAAGAAAAATGGAAAAGAATTATAGTCCGGAGGTCCTGATAAAGTTGAAGAACAATGAAAATGAAAGTACTTGGGAAAGCAGTCATTTGTGGTCCGAAAGTGTGATATAGTTATTTCAGAGGTAGAACCATTTTAGATGATTATAAAATGTGGTTATTGGAATTGGGTAGTTGATGGACATTATTGAAGATCAGTGAACTGACTGGCTAGGTGTTGCTTGGGTTGTCCATGTGGACAGTTGAAATCACCCAGGATGCCCTGGCTGGTATGTCCCAGTGGATTGAGTGCCAGCCTGCTAACCAAAAGATGGCCAGTTCGATTCCCAGTGAGGGCACATCCCTGGGTTGCAGGTCAGTTCCCCAGTAGGGGGCCTGTGAGAGGCAACTACACATTAATGTTGCTCTCCTTCTCTTTCTCCCTCCTTTCTCCACTCTCTGAAAAATAAATAAATACAATTTAAAAAAATCACCCAGGGTGATGGCAAGGGATGGACTGGGTAAAAGGGACTGCAAGTTGTGTGCTAAAGAAAGTGTAATTGATGAAATGGAATGATTGGCAGTTGGTAATTCTTAGCAACAAGAAGGAGAAGAAGATAGCATAGCCTGTGGACCAGCAGAATTGGCATCATTTGGGAGTTTGTTAGAAATGCGTGATCTCAACCTCTACCTCTGGTCTACTGAGTAGGAAGGGCCATTTTAACAAGATCCCAAGTGGTTTGTATTTAATCAGTGATTTCACTGAATGGCAAGGACCTCAATGATGCAGGGTTTTCTACAAAGGGATAAAGAACTAATGGCTCAACAGTGCTGTCTAGTAGAACTTCCTCTGGCGATAGAAATGTTCTATATTTGCACCTTACAATATGGTAGCCACTAACCACGTGCGGTTATTGAGCCATTTAAAATAGTGTAGTGCCTTCCTATTCTTAACAGAAACTTATACATTAAAAAGGTACAGGCATAGCCAGAATTAAATCCTACACCTTATGTGTTTTTCCTTTGTTGGCCTGAATGTTTAGATAATAATTACATTCCCTACCTTTTTTTAAGCATTATTCCAGAAATGTCAAACATTGGCAATAGCAAACAGATCTAGCTTGTGACTGATGGAAGTGTCTGTTTTGTAGAATTGCTTTAGTATGACAGCACTTTAATATGTTACCACTAAGCATTTGAGTTTCTACAAGGCACTATGATGACATATGAATAATGGTTCTTTTAAAACAATTTTCATTAAGGGGTTAAGGCCTTCGTATTTAATAATTTATATGGAGCGAAGTAATCTGTGACGAGGTAAATGGCATGAAGAGTAAATGCTGCTGAGTGTTAGCCATTCACAGCAATCATGTGTAGAATTTGTCATTATCACAAACCTAACCTCAGCTCAGTTTAGGTACTTGAAATTGTAAGGAGCCAAACTTGTGGTTTATTATTTCTCTTAAATTACCTAAAATAGAATGTTTTGCATGGGATGAGTGCTCAAGAAATGTTTATAACCTCTTTATTTTCTTGGCTTGAATCTAAGCACGGTATTTAATATGTCACTTATTTTGGGCGATACTTCCTTGTCCTGTATCTTGTCTTGCACTGAGTGTTAGTTGAGCAAGATGAAAAAACACCAATGGGGTTTCAGTTTTTGGGGGGTGGGGGAAGACACAATTTAGTGACAGGTATGTGACCAACTGATTAAAGTGTAGGGGTGACACATGGAAGTACTTAGATAAAGGGGCACCCCACATTTGCATCTAACTCTAACACTTTTCAGAAAAAAAGTATATGAAGATTTAGAGAAAATGAATGAGAAATGAAATGTGATAATATATTAATATTTGGACAAAGGACATACAGGATTTTTTGACAAATTTTTATGTGTCTGAAATTACCTTAAAAGGTATGTAGTGATAAGCGCCACAGTTACAGTGACCATAAAATCCCAGGTGTTTTGGGTTTAAGGGAATCTTTTCTGCCTAACCTTGGAGTCTCTAGACTTGATTTTCTGTTAGGTGGATGACCTAACAGACAGTTCAGAAACTTTGTATTAGAGCTTGCTTGTCAAATTATGTAATTCAATTTATGTTTCAGGAAAAAGGGTCACCACAGTTAGATTAAGCCTAGCCGTAGATTGAAAGTATGTTATCATTTGTGTCGATTCAAAGTCTTTGCCTGTTTTAATGTTTCCTTAGTATTCTTTCCCTCGTTCATTTTCTCTAAAACATGCTACAGTTTTTAATCTTCATTAAGTAGAAGTTATGGTGAGATTTTAATAGGGCATCAAAGTTTTTCAAAACCCTTTTTGAAAATATTTTACTTATTTATTTTTAGAGAGGGGAAAGAGGGAGAGAGGGAGAGAAACATCAGTGTGTGGCTGTCTCTCATGCGCCCCCTACTGGGGACCTTGCCCACGACACAGGCGCTGACTGGGAATTGAACCAGTGACCTTTTGGTTTGCAGGTGGGCACTCAGTCCACTGAGCCACACCAGCCAGGACAAAACCTTTTAAGTTAGATAGCACTGAATGGATTTATGAAGTACTGGAAAGGTAGTTTCGTACACTGGTTGAATATAGGCTTTGAAATCAGATCTATATTTAGGTAATCTTAACTCTTTAACTCTCCTAATTATTAGTTACATGATCTTAGGCAAGTTATTTAGTGTGCCTTAGAGCCATACATACTGCATCAGTAAAATGGGAATTTTTTTTAAAACCTACCTCATGGGATTATTATAAGGATTAAATGACCTAATACATGTAAAACTCGGAGCAATGTTCTTGGCATTACTCCTTGAAAACCTACCTTTATTGCTACTCACCTTTTCATGTGCTCGTCCTCAGAAGATAATAGAATTTAAATTATATTTGTGATTTTACTTGGAAAACTTAAGTAATATATTCATACTGTGCTCTTCACTAGGGCTGACTCCATATTATTGCATTGATTCACCAGATTTATTGACTACCTATGTGCAAAGTACTGTGCTGGGCATTATTGATGCCCCTCTTTGATTTAGCACACAAACTGTAACTATAAGAAGTTTCTAACATATATAAGAGTGTGTTTGAAACAAAGCCCATCACCCAGCTTTAGTTAGCTGTCAGCCTGCTCTCCGTCTATGAGTCTGTCTCTATTTTGCTTGTTCATTCAGCTTGTTCATTAGATTCCACATAGGAATGAAATCATATGGTATTTGTCTTTCTCTGAATGGCTTATTTCACTTAGCATAATGTTCTCCAAGTACATCCATGCTGTCGCAAAGCATAAAATTTTCTTCTTTTTTTTTAGAGCTGAGTAGAATTCCATTGTGTAAATGTGCCATAGTTGTTTTATCTACTCATCTACTGATGCACACTTGGATGGCTTCCATTTCTTGGCAATTGTAAATAATGCTGCAATGAACATAGGGGTGCTTATGTTCTTTCAAATTAGTGTTTTTGGTTCCATTGGATATATTCCCAGAAGTGGGGTTGCTGAGTCAAAAGGCAGATCCACTTTTAATTTTTTGAGGTATCTCTGTACTGCTTTCCACAGTGGATATACCAGTCTGCACTCCCACCAGCAGTGGAACCTTTAATGTTTAAAAAATATTTATTGTATTCTTTTTCATTACCCTTTAGTCCCCTCTATCCCCCTCCCCCCAGCAATCTCCACCCTGTTGTTCATGTCCGTGAGTCCCTTTTCCTTTTCTCTCAATCCCTCCACCCCTAACCACCCCCCTTAGCTGTCATCTGCTCTCCATCAATGAGCCTGTCCCCGTTTTCCTTGTTAGTTCAGTTGTTTCGTCAGTACCCCTCACCCACTTGCTCTATCTGGATTATTTTGATTTAAATACCAGATATCATATTTCATATTAGCGTACTTTGTTAAGAATAATATTTTTTATCTGTGCTATGTATTTATATATTCATATGCATAACATAAATAATCGTACCTGATACCTTTACTGACAAGGCAGAATGCAGAGTTTGCTAGTGCCATGGAGCCTGCAGAGCAAATGCACACCACGTTTCCACTGGAGAAGGCAGGGCGAGTGGCCTCCAGTCTTCCTTCTGTAGCAGCCCTAAAGAATCAAAGCAGATGTGGTGATTCTTGCCCTCGCTTTAATGATTGGCCTCCCCCCACTTTTTCTTTTAAAAAATTTCATCAAACGTTTATTGAATGCCTGCTAGTTGTGGACACATTGGGGTATTTAGAAATAGCCCCTGTGGACAAAGAGCTTACAGCTTGACAACAGCAATAATTAACAATGGAATACAATTTTATATTTTACAAAGTATTTTTCACAAACATTATCTTTTTAAAAAAGATTTATTTATTTTTAGAAGAGAGGGGAAGGGAGAGAGAGAGGGAGAGAAACATGGATGTGTAGTTGACTCTTGCACACCCCCTACTGGGGACCTGGCCCACAAGTGCTCTCACTGGGATTCAAACTTGTGACCCTTTGTTTCACAGGCCAGTACTCTATCCACTGAGCCACACCAACCAGGGTAACAGAAACATTGTTTTAAAGCAGCCTTTCAGTAAGTTGTCAGTCATTATAGCTATTTGATATACCAAGAGGCTTTGCCTTAAGAACATTAAGTAACAAGTAGTCTCCAGACTTTCTGTCCAGGAGTTCTTTCTACTTCTGCTCTTAACTGATGTGAAAATTTAGGGTGGGAAAGGATATGTAGCTTAAACCAGGAAGGAAGGAGGTAAGAAAACACTGATTAGGAAGGAGAATGAGTTGGTAAATGGCAGATAGGACTTTACAATACTAGGAGGAGGAGAGTTAGTTTCCTGGCAAATTGGTCACTCCTGTGCATCATAGGGACAATCAGAAGGGTAACCTGGCCATTTTAAAGTGACAGACAGGGCACTTCGTGCCAAGATGGAGGCGTAGGTAGATATAATTTGCCTCCTTGCACAACCAAAACAAGGAGAACAAATTTAAAAACAAAAACAACCAGATCTGCCAGAAAATCAAACTGTATGAAAGTCCAACAACCAAGGAGTTAATGAAGAAACATTCATCCAAACCGGTAGGAGCAGCAAGATGAACAGCCAGGGTGGAGAGGATGCCTGGTGGGGCAGCAGCAGGAGGACTGGGTGGGCCCACATTTCTGTGCGCATAAATGGGAAGGCACAACTGGGGAGTGAGACAGACCGCGCAACCTAGGATTCCAACGTGGGGAAATAAAGCCTCAAAACCTCTGGCTGTAAAAACGTGGGGGTTATGGCGGTGGGACAAACTCCCAGTCTCACAGGAAAGCTCGTTGGAGAGACCCACAGGGTCCTGGAATATACTCAAACCCACTCACCCGAGAATCAGCACCACGGAGGCCCAATTTTCTTTGGCTACCGGGAGAAATGACTGAAAGCTAGCTGAGAGCCTAGTAAGTGACAGTGTTCCCTCTTGACCCCCCCCCCCCCCCACATATAGCACCACAACTCAGCAAAGTGGGTTGTCCCACCCTGGCAAATACCTAAGGCTGCACCACTTACTATGTAACAGGTGTTCCGAGACAAAGAAATATGGCCCAATGAAAGAACAGATCAAATGTTCAAAAATAGAACTAAGTGACAAAGACATAGCGAACCTATCAGCTACAGAGTTGAAAACACTGGTAGTCAGGATGCTCACAGAAATTATTTAGTACAGCTGCAAAATAAAGGAAGAACTGAAGGCTACACAAAGTGAAATAAAGGAAAATATACAGGGAACCGTCAGTGCAGGGAAGGAAACTGGGACTCAAATCAATCATCTGGAGCAGAAGGAAGAAATAAGAATTCACCCGGAAAAAAATGAAGAAACAAGAATTCAAATAAAGTTATCCTCCGGGATAACTAAACATTCCAGTATCCGAATCATAGGGGTGCCAGAACGAGAAGAGGAAGAGCAAGAAATTGAAAACTTACTTGAACAAATAATGAAGGAGAACTTCCTTCATCTGGCAAAGGATATAGACTTCCAGGAAGTCCAGGAAGCTCAGAGAGTCCCAAAAAAGCTGGACCCAAGGAGTAACACACCAAGGCACATCATAATTACATTTACCCAAGATTAAACACAAGGACCTACATCCAAGATTACTGTATCCAGCAAAGCTATCATTTAGAATGGAAGGGAAGATAAAGTGCTTCCCAGATAAGGTCCAGTTAAAGGAGTTCATCATCACCAAGCCATTATAATATGAAATGGTAAAGGGACTTATCTAAGAAAAAGAAGAAGATCAAACCTGAAGAGTAAAATGACAACAAACTCACAACTATCCACAACTGAACCTAAAAAACAAAAAAACTAAGCAAACTACTAGAACAGGAACAGAATCACATGGAGGGTTTGCATCAGGGAGACGGAGGGGGCCAAATAGGGGAAATGGTACCGGGAATAAGAAGAGTAAGTGGTAGGTTCAAAATAGGCAAGGGGAGGCTAAAAATAATAGAGGAAATGGAGAAGCCAAAGAACAATGTGTATGAACTAAGGAGGTGGGTGCTCGTGGGGGTGTGCAGGGCAGATGGGAATAAAGGGGAGAAAAAATGGGACAACTGTAATAGCATAATCCATATATACTTAAAAGTGACAGACATATGGGGACTGTGCTCATAAAAGTTGAGAGTGCTTTGTGTGGCACACAAGGACAACCTTATTTTGTTACTTGCCTTATCAGCCTGGATTTTCAGCATTTGTAGCTGTGAATGGAAGGGGGTAAGGTTTTATTTTTTATATTCATTTGTTTGACTAAGCATATGAACATTATAAAACAATCAGCGGTATAGAGTATACACTGTAGCCCTGACTGGTGTGGCTCAGTGGATTGAGCCCCCGTCTGTGAACCAAAGGGTTACCGCTTGGATTCCCAGTCAAGGCACATGCCTGGGTTGCGGGCCAGGTCCCCAGTAGGGGGCACACGAGGGGCAACCACACATTGATGTTTCTCTCCCTCCTTTCCCCTCTGTCTAAAAATAAATAAATAAAATCTTTAAAAAATACATATGTATACTTTTTAAAAAACACAGTGGGTTCATAGTGTATATAATACTGTTAGAAAATGTTGCTTTTTTTATTGTGTGGTATATCACAGACATCCTTTCCTGCCAGTGCACGCAGATAGGACTCATTCTTTTTAACAATTACATCACCTAAAATAAGTATAACTGTAGTTTAAGGATTTCTGTAATAATAAAAATCAGTTATATCTATTTTTCCACAAGTACGTAAAAAAGTGCATCGATCTTCCTTGTACATATGTGCTTCGGTATGTGTACAAGCAGTACTGTAGGGTAGAGTCTTAGAAATGAGGTTGCCCCCTGAGAGAGTTTGTGCATTTAGTGGAACAAGCACTGTCATATATGTCCAGTTTATGCTCCCACAACCAGTGGATGAGTGTCCAGTTCCCCACTCCTGTGCTGGATATTATCAGTCTTTCATTGTTGACTAGTTATTTTATTTAACTTCCATTTGTTTTATCACTAGTAGGGTTGGGCTTCTGCTAGTTTTTTTTAAAAAGATTTATTTATTTATTTATAGAGAGAGGGGAAGGGAGGGAGGAAAAGAGGTAGCTAAACATCAGTGTGTAGTTGCCTCTCACGCGCCCCCAGCCACTGGGTATCCAACCCACAACCTAGGCATGTGCCCTGACTGGGAATCAAACCAGCGGCCCCTTGGTTCCCAGGCCCATGCTCAATCCACTGAGCTATACCAGCCAGGGCCTGCTAGGTTTTTTTTTAGTCATCTGTATTTCTTCTGCAAATTGCCAGTTCCTAATCCTTTGTGCTTTATTTTCTTGAAGTTTGTCTTTTTAAAGTTGATTGTAATGCTCTGTGTAATATAGATATTAATTCTATTACTAAATGCAAATGATTTTTCAATTTATCATTTGTCTTTTCATTTGTTTTATGATGCTTGTGCCACAGAAAAGTTTAGTCAGGTCTCTTGATCTTTCCTTTTATGGCTTCTTAGGTGTCCTGACTCCAATATTATAAAGAATGTTCTCCTTCATTTTCTTTTGTTACATTTATAGTTTATTTTATGATTGGATTTTTATCCATCTCTAATTTTTCATATGGTCTCAGGAAATGAATCTCGTGTGTTTTCTAAATGGGTAGCCAGCTGTGCCATTAGTCTTTCCCTTCTTCATTTGAAATGCCACCATTATAATACTCTGGATCCCCTCTTATACATATGGGTCTGTTTTCTTTTTTTATTATCAAATTTCTTTTACTTCAGTATATGGTAAGATTTACTGGGGTCTAAAAAGACCATAAGAGTGGAAGGAAAGAAAGAATGCTTGAAAAGATTAGGTTTATCTTTAGATTTTAGTTCAAATGTAATTTCTGTAGGTCTATTTTCCTTTTTTTCCAGATTTTATTCATTTTTTTAGAGAGAGGGAAAGGAGGGAGAAAAGAGGGACAGAAACATCAATCAGTTGCTTCTCACACACCCCAACCAGGGACCTGGCCTGCAACCCAGGCATGTGCCCTTACTGGGAATCGAATAGGCTACCTTTTGGTTCACAGGCTGGTGCTCAACCCACTGAACCACACCAGCCAGGGCTGGGTCTATTTTCAACCTTGTTTTCTCTTCTGCTGATATAAGAGGTCTGTCTGGAAAAAAATCAGTTACTGTTAATACAGCAAGAATGGTTTGCCCAACATCCATATAACTGGGCAGCCAAGGAGAGTGGGCTGGAATGTGCATGTGTGAACAATAACAACTTCACTGTACTGGTCCGTGGGGGTGGCAGACGCTGTTGAGTGAGCATCTGTACTGTGTGGCCATGACATTCAAAATGACTGAGTGAGCAAAGCAACGAATCTGCATCAGATTTTGCATTAAGCTTGAACATTCCTCCCTGGAAACTATTTGAATGATTCAGAAGGCCACAGCTATGGGCAACTGCTGATTGGCAGGCAGCTTCATCAGGGCCCGCTCATGCATCACACCTCCTGCTGAGTGTTTTGGCAAAACATCAAATCACCCAGGTGACTCAGCCCCACTGCAGCACAGAATTGGCATCCTGTGGCTTCTAGCTTTTCCCCAAACTAAAATCACCTTTAAAAGGGAAGAGATTTCAGGCCCTTGATTCAGGAAAATATGACAGGGCAGCTGATGGCAATTGGGAGAACTGTGTGAAGTCCCAAAGTGCCTCCTTTGAAGGGGACTGAGGCGTCATTGTCCTATGTATAAAGTGTCTTGTATCTTCAATAAGTGTCTCTTGTTCATAGTGTATGGCTGGATACTTTTGGGGCAGACCTCATATATCTATTCTTGCGCCAGTGTTTTAACTGCTGGTGTTTATAGTATGTTTAGATCTTTAAAAAAAGATATTCTGTATTGTACTTTTTACTCTTCCAGAAAACCATGAAATCAACTTTTAAGTTTCACTTTATTGGAGTTTTGTTAAATTAGGTTAGTGACAACTGACGTCATTCTAATGTTAATTCTGTTTATCCAGAAGCATAGTCTATCTGAACATTTTTGTGGGACTTCTTTTATATTTTTATTTTTAACACATTTTTTGTTGAGTTAATTGTAGTTTTATATAACTATATTAAGTCTGCTGTTTTGATAGGTGAAATGATATATCACTTAATTTACACTTCTTTGATTCTAGAGAAGCCAAACTTTCTAAAAGCATATTTATTTATCTTCTGTGAGTTATTTGATCATACATTTGATCCATTTATCTATTGCAGTCTTAATCTTTATGAGCTTATATCATAAGGATACTAATCCTTTGTCATAGGTACAAAAGATATTTTTTCAGTCGCCTTGTAATTTAATCCCTTTTTTTACTTTCAGAAGTTTGAAAGTTTAATATAGTTAAATCCATCAATTTTTTGTGATTTTTCTTAATGTTGCTGTTATGAAGTCCTCTAAAATTTTATACTGAATGATTCCATATTTAAGACGGACAGTGCCCTGGCTGGTGTGGTTCAGTGGATTGAGTGCCAGCCTGTGAACTGAAAGGTCACCAGTTCAATTCCCAGTCAGGGCACGTGCCTGGGTTGTGGGCCAGGTCCCCAGTAAGGGGTTGCATGAGAGGCAACTGATTGCTTATCCGTGTTTCTCTCCCTCTCTTTCTCCCTCCCTTCCCCTCTCTCGAAAAATAAATAAATAAAATCTTTTAAAAAAGACAGACAAATATGCTCTGGGGAAACCTAATCATGTTGGCCTGATAATGGAATCAATTAAATAATTTCTTTATAGATGTTTAATGATACAGTGTTATTATAATGTCATTGTCTTCATTATAAATAACAGAATATTACAGATAATATAATTATCAGAATGAAACATCTGTTTATGATTTTTTATTTTAAGAAATTTTAATTTTTGGTAAGTGTAAGTAATTGTTCCAACAGCTTTAATGAAATTCTGTATTGAAAATTGTCAGTTTGAATGTTTAAAGTAGGTGGTGTGTTGTGATATGAAATTTGCTATAAGGTTACGATTAGAAGATATCTTTAATCGCCTTGTGTGTCTTCACAAGATTAATTCACATGAAGTTGTTTTATTGCCTCTAAAACACTATCCTCTAACTTTTCCCTTTTCCCCTTGTTTCTTTCCTCAAATCCTACAATAGTATGTGACATTGTATTGACACAAATTCGTATTAACTGTTTTGCAAACAATCTAAGGTTCTGAGTTCCTGAAGTTTATATATTTAAGTGTACTAATGAAATTACCCTTTTCTTATCTTAATGAATCTGCTTCTATTTCTAAAAAAAATTTTTTTCACAGTATTTATTAGGAAAGGCCAACATAAGAGTTGATATGCTTTCTCACTGAGAAACTAGTCCCTGGAATTATAATCAATAACTTATAGTACAAAAAGAAATGAAGAAGGTATTAGAGATGTGTGTAAAACTTTCTATAGTTTGACCTTAGTCAAGTGAACATTTTGTTTTTATACTTTTTGAGTACTAAATACATTGTCTTACATACAGTAGGCTCTTAATAAATAAAATATTTGTAGTGAATAACTAAATGAAACACCTTCCATTAATGGTAGAAATTATTGTAAAAATGCTTGGAAATGCAACTCTAAAATTTCTACGTATTTTATTTAATCCATTAAAGTACGTACTGCAAACTTATAACATAGCTTTTCTACCACTTACGTTAGAAATTCCTTTTATACTTAGTATTTCTTTAATTAGTTGATCAGTTAGTTCATTTGAAGATGACTTTCTTGTTGAATTTTATCATTTGATTTTCGTGATAGTTTACAGAGCTGTCTGCCTAATGTAGTGCTGTTGAGTAGGCTTTTCCGTGATAGAAACATTCTGTCTGCAATGTCCAGTGGAGACACATCTAGCCGCATGTGACTAATAAGCACTTGAAATGTGCTCAGGGCAACGGAAGAACTGAAGGTTTAATTTTAGTTATTTATAAGTGACTTCAAATTTTAAAAGCCTCATGTTGCTAGTGGCTGCTATATTAGACAGCACAGATATACTTTATTTTCATTTAGTTTTCTGAGTTGTTCTAAGTTTATTTTCTAGGTAAGTCTTTTGATTTCACCAACAGTATGAGGTAAAGCTGTAAAACCTATGGTAAAAAAAAATACAAGAGCTAATTCTAAAATTAACTTATTAGAGTTTAGAAATGTTTCCTGAATTATGTGCACAGTCAAGATTGCAGAACTCATTTCGGTAGAATTAGAAATTCAATGGGAATAATTTTTCAGTGATTGTAATAAAAGTATTTTTATTTGATTTTGTTTTTGCATTTATGAGAAATGTTAGGTTGCTGTGTTGAACATACCACAGACTATTTCTCCTCGTTTCTGAAGGCAATTTCATCCTTAGGAGAAATCTGTAGTCTAAAGATCATGAACTAACGCTCATTTTAAGATTGGTCCCTGTAAAGCTTATGTTCATTTTTAAGCAGCTGATTTAGAAGAAAGCTTTAACGAGCATGAACTGGAGCCCGCGTCACCTAAAAGTAAAAAGAAAAGTCGCAAAGGAAGGCCACGAAAAACCAATTTTAAAGGGCTGTCGGAAGATACCCGGTCCACATCCTCCCATGGAACAGATGAAATGGAAAGTAGTTCCTATGTAAGTAGGAAAATGTTGTATTCTTACTTGTTGCACTATGAATATTTCATTTAAACTGTGCTTATCAGTAAAATTCTTCATTTGAAATGTTGACTAAGCTTGATCGGTACTAATAGCCTATTTTAAAGGATTTCTTAAAAAGTTTTTTTTCTCTTTTACATTTGCAGAGAGATAGGTCTCCACACAGAAGCAGCCCTAGCGACACCAGGCCTAAATGTGGATTTTGTCATGTAGGGGAGGAAGAAAATGAAGCAAGAGGAAAACTGCATATATTTAATGCCAAGAAGGCGGCTGCGCATTATAAGTGTATGGTAAGCGTGGTTCATTTTATGTGCTTTTGTAAAAAAAAATTTTTATTGTTATTCAATTACAGTTGTGTGCCTTTTCTCCCCAGCCCTCCACCCCACCCCAGCCAAACCCCCCTCCCCATTTTATGCGCTTTTAAACACAAGTTTTTTGAGAAGCATTTAGCTAGTAAGCAAATTTGGTACTTTCCTCCCCAGCGTTACTGTTCTACAATTATGAATAGTATATCCTATAATCCCAAATCTTCATAAACTTTAGATTTTAAAAATATAGTCTTTATAATTTAGTAGGATTTAAATTCTAATTATACTCACCACATTCTAGATAACCTATAATTAACTCAAAACTGTAACTATTTCCACTTTGTAAACACATCATGAAACATAAAACATGTGTTCGGTACGCACTATAAGCTAGTAAATGTCTCTCATTGTACGTCACACACCGTATTACAGTTAATTATGAGCATCCCTTCCCTAATAGACTTAAATTCCTTGAGGATAAGAATTGTATCTTATTGTTGCATCCTTAACATATAGTATACATAAACTTTTTTGAATTAGACTGTATTGAATTACTCATCCCATTTATGATTAGGTTTTAAAATATGTATTACTCATACCAGAGGTTCTTAACCAGAGATTAAGTGTATATTTACCTGGGGAGGGGTGTTAAATTTCGCTGGGGGGCTTTTTCCAAAATTTGTACCCTGGGAATAAATACCAAACATGTCTTGTTACCTGAAATCCCCAGGTAATATGGATCTGCATCTATGGATAAAATTTGCCACTTGAAACTATTTTTTAAAACTTTGTGGAAATGTGAAACGTTTGAGATGACAGCATGACACTGTTGAAATCTACATTGTTTAATAAAAAGTATTTGATCTTGGTTCAACGCTGGCAACATTAGTTTTATTTCATTCTTTTTATTTGGGGTTATATTTTAATCAGATATGGGAAAAGATTAAAAACATTTGAATCAGTACTTGATTATTAAGGAAAAGTCCTCTTAGGATATTTAAGTAATATAACACATTTGTTGTTATGTTTAACCATTTTCTCAAAAGGATTCTGAATTTTAAATGTTCTTGCATTTTTTTTCTTCTCTAGTTATTTTCTTCTGGCACAGTCCAGCTCACAACAACATCAAGAGCAGAATTTGGAGATTTTGATATTAAAACTGTTCTTCAGGAGATTAAGCGAGGAAAAAGAATGGTCTGTGGTTTTATATTTATGCTATGCAATGTTTCTCTTCTGACTTTCTGCTTTAATATAGAACACAGCTCAGATTGATCTAGTCATCAAAAATTTAATATAAAATGGTTTACATGTTAAAACACAGTATCTATTTGACTTATTTGTAATATAATAAAGGATGCTGACGTGACTGAAACTTATTCCATTTTTTATGTAACTTCATTACTTAAGAGAGTTATACTGAGCTTTATATTTTAGGGTATTTGAGAGTCTTTTAATAAAAAATGAAGATGTGAGTGTAATGCAACTTACAAAGTTTAAAATGTTAATGTTGTTTGAGCCTAAAGAAAAATTCCTGAACCCCAGCAGAGCATTGAGAACCTCCCCATGTTGTTATTCGTTCTTTTTTTTAATGAAAGGATTTTTTTTTCAGAGCTTTCTGTTTAGTTAAAGTTCACATACACAGTTATATTTCTTTAAATGTTTATCATAGCTTTAAAGTTTTCATTAAAATGTGCCTTAAGTCTCATGTTTTTAAGCATGCTGAATTACTAATAAATAGCTTTAAGTAATATCAGCATCTTTATTGATCACTTACCCCTTTACAGTTTATGAGGATTATAAGATGTCAATGGAATGCAAAATCTTTTCTTTAAGATAACAGTTATCTCTAGAAATGACTTTAATTTTTGAATTTTTTATTGTGAAAATTTCCAAACGTATCAAAATAAGAAAGACTAGTAACACACATCTATCCATCACCGTGACTCATCATTTACCAAGACTTTGCAGCCCTTGTTTCATCTATGCATTTTAATCTTGTTGCTTGAAGTTTTTTAAAGCAGAGCTGAGACTTCATATCATTTCACCTCTACATATTTCAGTATGTATCTCTTAAAAGTTGGACATATCTTACCTAACCACAGTGTCATTACACTTTATAAATTAACAATGAGTCCTCAGTATCATTTACTACCCAGTTTGTATTTGCATTTCCTCAGTTGTCTCAAAACCATCTTTTTAAACTTGATTTGTGTGAATCAGAACCCATAGGAGGTTCATACATTACCTGTGCTTGTTGTGTACACCTTCAGTGGTCCGGGGCATGCCCTCCTCCCTGTCTTTGTTGTTTCTGGTTTTGTCCTGTTGTATGCCATTGGCTTGTTGGAGGAAATCGATTGATTGTCCTATTCACTATCCCACATGCTTTTATTTGTCTGTTTGCTTTTTTCATGATGCCATTTAACTTCTCCCTCAATTCTCCAGATTTTCTTTTAAAGTGTTGTTAGGTGTAAAATCTTGATTAGATTCAGTTTCAACATTTTGAGGGGTAAGAATACTTCACAGGTGGGAGTATATCATCCAAATTTTATCACATCAGACAACTCATGATGTCTGACCCTTCGATTCAGGTGGTGAGTCTGACCTCTCTGTTGTGAAATCCCCCTTCATTCTTTCACCTAGTGGTTTCAGGCACTGATGATCTTTGTCTGAATCCATTAGAAATAGCCGATTCTTTGT
Organism: Desmodus rotundus; assembly: GCF_022682495.2. Lineage (NCBI taxonomy): Eukaryota > Metazoa > Chordata > Mammalia > Chiroptera > Phyllostomidae > Desmodus > Desmodus rotundus. The sequence goes on along the minus strand of NC_071400.1, from coordinate 17,574,258 downwards.
GTAACTGCACTTTTGAAGGTATGAAGATTATTGATATTCTCTGTTCCATTTAAATCCATTTCAGTTTATTGATGCTTTAATTGCAATTTAAAAAGGAAACTCCTTTTAAAACAATGTATAGACTAAAAAAGGGAGGAAAATCACTTCATTGTATCATACAGAATAGTGTTGTATCATATAGCTGAAGTCCAAATAGGTGACTGGGATAACAGTTCACTTCTTTGTTTTAAGATTTTATGTATTTATTTTTAGAGAGGGAAAGGGAGGGAGAAAGAGAGGGAGAGAAATATCAATGTGTGCTTGTTTTTTGTGCACCCCCTACGGGGCACCTGGCCTGCAACCCAGGCATGTGCTCTGACTGGGAATCGAACCAGTGACCTTGAGGTTCACAGGTTGGCACTCAGTCCACTGAACCACACCAGCCAGGGCACAATTTAGTTCTTTTGATCAACTTATTTACCTCTGCCGCATTGTTGAGTGTTAGGGTAAGCACTAACCTAGCATTTCCCCAAGTGTTCTCCAAAGGACATTCGTTCATCAAGATGTTCCACCAGCCCTCCAAACATAAAATGGAATCTGGATTTCAATAAACTTGGGAACTCTTTACTATACCTGCCTTCCTGGAGAAAAGGTTGTGAGAAGTTCTCCCATCAAGCAATCTGTATAAAACTAGCATTTCTCAAACTTCTTCATTTGTCCATGAGACCCTTTTGTCAACATTCACCTTTTAATCTGAGAACATTCTTGAGGCAAAACTGATCTAGTCCACATTGATGAGTCTTGAAAAGATTTCAGCCTCTTTAGTCTCCCTCTGCCCTTTTGCCTATTTGGTAGCAATCCCTCTGTTGGGGAAATTGCTCTCCTGTCTTCTCATTCCATAATAGGAAAGGAACTGATTCCACGGAAATATAGTGTATCATTTTTTGTGTGTTTGGCAGTATTAAGAAATGCCTTATTTATGTTTAGATGTCAGATTTCTAATGGTTAGTACAGTTAAATAATGGAAACATCAGGAGATGACTTAATATTAGAAAATCTATCACAGTATGGTTTAAATTGCTGCATAATTTAATATATTGCTATATAATAAGTTCAGTGCATTCTTTTTCGATAGTAAATTGGCTGTTTTCTTTGTAAACTGGAATGCTTGGCTGAAATATGACTAAAATAGAAAAAAAAAAGCTTTGAAATACTGCTTATGATTGTTCTTTCTCTTCCCTTAAACAGAAATGCACACTTTGCAGTCAGCCCGGTGCTACTATTGGATGTGAAATAAAAGCCTGTGTTAAGACTTACCATTACCACTGTGGAGTACAAGACAAAGCTAAATACATTGAAAATATGTCACGAGGAATTTACAAGTAAGAGAACAATTGTCCATTTTCCTAAAATTGTCAGTAAGTAACTGCCTTAAATGTGGATGATGTTAGTTTACTTGATCACCATTTTTACATGGTATTTAGCAAAGTATAGAATACTCAGGAATCTATAGAAGAATGAGTACTGCCATTAACATCTTCCCCTGACTATACGTCCATGGATAAGCAGTCATTCGACTAGTATTTATTATGCTTGCTGTGTGTCAGGCATGGTACCAGTATCTAGGCATACTGTAGTGATCAAAACAGACATAGATTGTGCCCTCATGAAGCTTAAAGTCTAGTGGGAGAGACATATTAATGAAATGGTCACAGAACTACGTATAGAATTACAAACTACATAAGTGCTATAAAGGATACATTACCAAGTGCTATGATGCCATATAACAAGGAAGACATAACCTAGTCCATAATGGGAGAGGGTTTAGGAATTTCCTTATGGAAATAGTGCTTGAGATGAGATATGAAGGGCGAAGATGAATGTGGGTGTTGGGGAAGCATTCTAGGCAGAGAATGGGACAGAAACAAGGGTGCAAATGGGGAGTGAGTTAGGAGGCTGCTGCTGAGGGGCCAGGTGAGAATTGTTAGGAGCTTAGACTAGGATACGGTTATGATGAAGCTAGAAGTCAAAAGATGCTCATGGAAGAATGATGAAAGAGTAAACTTTGGAGATTTGGGATTACATGTTATTCCCCCCGACTTTTTAAAAGATTTTATTTATTTTTAGAGAGAGGGGAAGGGAGGGAAACATCAGTGTGTGAGAGATACAGGGATCAGTTGTCTCTCCTATACCCCCAACTGGGGACCTGGCCCACAACCCAGGCATGTGTGTTGACTGGGATTCGAGCCGGCAACCTTTCGTTCCATAGGCCAGCACTCGATCCACTGAGCCACACCAACCAAGGCACATGTTGTCCCCATTTTTATGAGTCTTCCACTGAGCTGCATTGAACAAATGTTATCAGTGTGCCTCTATCATGGTTCTATTTATTTAATCAAATGGAGAATAAGTTGGGAGGGATCCCTGAATTTTTTATTTGCCTGTGCGAACTATAAAGTACTTTCTTACTCTCACATTCTCAGTATGCACTGAACCAGTGACTCAGGGTCTACTCTTCTGTGTACAAAGCAGAGTGCATAAACAGTCACACCATCATTTGGGTGTCTCCATGAGGTGCTAATGCTATAGTATAAAATTTGCAAAACTTTAATAAGAAAGGTACAGATGATTTTCATATGAGTTCCAGAAAACCTTTAAGGAACAGATAATTCCAATGTTATTTAAAGAGGTCCATCCAGCACTTAGCAAACCTCTTTATTCGTTCTGTAAAACTTGCATAGTTGTGGCACCAAAATTGACAACGATAGCATTTACAGCAAAAACTAAAAACTTACAAACCAATCTTACTTTATAAATATATATACCAAAATCCTAAATAAAATATTATGAAATCAAATCCACCTCTATTCTAACAATTGAAAGGCTGTTCAAAATTAGGCAATATATTGATGTGACGCATTATAATTAATAAAGAAAATCATATCTCCTGGTGGATGGTGAAAATACATTTGATACCATCTAACAGCCATGAATTTTATTTTATTTAAGATTTTATTTGTTTATTTTTAGAGAGAGAGGAAGGGAAGGAGAAAGAGAGGGAGAGAAACAGCAATGTGTGGTTGCCTTTCGCACGTTCCCTACTGGGCAGTTGGCCCACAACCCAGGCATGTGCCCTGACTGAGAATCAAACTGGTGACCCTTTGGTTCATAAGCTAGCACTCAATCCACTGAGCCACACCCAACACCCATGAATTTTAAAGTTAACAAGAGTGCCTTTGGTAACTTAGGATTCTTAATAAAGTGTTTATGAGAAAACAACAGCAAATACCTTATTTAGTGTAAAAGGGACCAAGGGCCTTAAGAAGGGCTAAACCTCAAAATCACCTGGGGGTGGATAGGGCCCTCTTTAGAATGTTCTTTGTTCCCCATCCTCAGAGATTTAGATTCAGTAGGTTGAGGCCCAAACCATGTAATGTGATGACTTTCCAGGTGATTCTCATGTTCCTCTCTAATTGAAAACCACCTACTAACATACTTTCAGTTTGGATCAGGATCAAGATAAGGGTGCCCGCTACCAACATTGCTCTTGGTGTCCTCTTGGAGGGTTAAGTCAGTGCAACAAGAAAAAAAAAAGATGTATAATAATACTGTGAGGGAAAAAAATTGTCAGTGTTATTAATATCATTGTCTACCAAGAAAATCCAAAGGAATCACCTCTGAATTTAACTTAGTAATTGCTCAGTAAGGTTGATGCATATGAGATGAATTTTTTTTAAAACAATTCCAGTAATAACTAGTTAGAAATGTAAAAGAAAATGTCTGCCTCCCACCCTACACACATACTAAAGGTGATCCTTTTCTTGTTTTTAAAAATTAGCATTTTACACAGGTAAAACACACTACGTTCCTTGATGGACAGACTCGACTTTGAAAGACAGCTGTTCTCCCCAAATTAATTTATATATTTAACACAACTTAAATGAAATCTGGACTTTGGACAGTTTTGTTTATAAGAACAAAATGTTCATAAATGTAGTATTATTTTTTGTTGGTAATTATGTTACCTTATATAGCAAGAAAACATAGAAGCTTGAATAAGGTAGAAGTTTGTCTCTCTCCTAAAACACATTCAGAAGAAAGCTGTCCAGATGTGGTAGGCAGCTTTTCATTGTTATTGGGGACCCAGATTACCATCCTTTTGCCTCTCTCATCTTTGGGGCCTCCTTCCATAGGAAGTAGGAAGAATCAGGAACAAAGAAAAATGGAAGAACAAAGTGGCTATTTCTCTAGCTAAATCTAACTTTAATCAGCCTTCTTGGAAGTTCTATACACACACTTCTGCTACGCATCTCATTTGTCACATGTCCAAAGGAGGCTGAGAACATGTACTCTTAGTACGAACATGGCTACCCAAATAAAATCTAGTTTAATATTACAGGGGAAGGGATAGAAAAAGGATATTGGGATAGTGAACTAGTCTTTTATCACAACGAGCCAGGAAATTTTTAATGCAGTCTCCTATTAGATATTAAAACCAATCATACAGTAATTAAAACAGTATGGTACTGGCATAGTGACAGAGACCATAAGAAACAGATCCATGTCTTTGTTGGCAACTTATAAATAATTATGGTAGCATTTTGTATCTGTGAAGACTGGATGAATTATTCACTACCTGACATTTATACAATTGGCTCTCCATTTAGAAAACGTAATTTGAATCCTTGTCTCAGACTGTACACCCAAAACAGATTCCAGATGGATTAAAAATCTTAATCACGGCCCTGGTTGGTATAGCTCAGTGCACTGAGTATGGGCCTGTAAACCAAGGGGTTGCCGGTTCGATTCCCAGTCAGGGCACATGGCTGGGTTGCAGGCCAGGTCCCCAATAGGGGGCATGTGAGAGGCAACCACACATGGATGTTTCTCTCCCTCTCTTTCTCCTTCCCTTCCTCTCTCTCTAAAAATAAATAAATGAAAACTTTATAAAAGACATTTTAGAAAAATGGTAATCATAAAAAAACTCAGCAGGAAATAAAGGAGAATTTTTCTATACTCAAGGAAATAAGTCCTTTGTAAGTATGATAGGAAACCCAAATTTTATTGGACTACATTAAAATTAGACTACATAAAGAGAATTCCAAATCATTAAGAAAAACACAACCCAATTAAAAAATGGGCAAAGTAGATGAACAGGTGATTAATAGAACAAACAATCATGGGTTGGTTATAAGCCTGTGAAAAACTGTTCAACCTTGTTAGTGAAGAAGGTAATGCAAATTAAAACAAAGTCCTAGCAATTTTTGCCTATCAGGTGGGCAAAGATTAGTAGAATTTACCCTATCTAATGTTAGCTAGGTTCTAGAGGCAGGCATTCTCATTGGAGGTTCAGGCAGAATGTAAATTGGTACAACTTTTAAGGAGAGCAATTTATCAGTCTATTTGTAGGGACTTAGAGAAATAAGCAGACAACAGCACAAGGATGTAGCTGCAAGAAGTATCATTGTATTATTGTTAATGATTGCTGCTATATCCACAAGGGCATCTTAGAACTATAATAAGGACTGACCAAATTACCATAGATGGCATCACTCTCCTCAAGACAGGAACTGAATCTTGCCAGCAGGACAGCATCAAATACTCGTCTTCTGTGGGTGTCCTTGCAGTGGTCAGTATAGTACAGCTCAGGTCCAATAAGACGGGAACCACATGGAGTGGGCGTGGGATCCACTCTGGCTTAAAAGCCTCGTATTCCATCAGAACCAGCCTCTCTTATATGTTATATAGGCATAGATAATTTTCAGGTTATACCACAAAGAAGATCAAAGGTGGCTTCATATGAGAATATTTATAATTGTCCCAGTCAAGATTGAGTCTGCCAATTGAAGGGTAACATAGCTTAGTAAAATAGTTGACACAGCCATTTTTCAAAGTTGCCAGAGTTAACCAAAGGTGAAATTGTCATGAAGAACGGGAAAAGATTTATGTTAACCTTTTATCTACAATAGCAAAATAAAAGTAAACCAGAATGTTCATCGGGATATTTAATAAATTTTAGTTCATGCACTTAGTGGAGTACTGTGCAACAGTTAAGGAATGAAGTAGATTCATGTGTAGAGTGGTGAGGAGGTATTTTTGTGATAGGGGGAAAATTAAGTTGTATATGTGTACATGGGTACAAGATATTTGTATGTTTTGTATACATAAAATTATTAGGAACATATTCAGTAAAGAGTTGTTACCTCTGATTCGTTGCAGAGAAATGGAGGCAAAGAGGCAATTTTCTATTCTTTATACTGTGGTGTTTGGATATTTTTATGAGTAAAGCATCAGTATTTATAGTAACCATTAATATTCGAAAATACCAGGCCTGTTTTAAACATCTAAAATCAGATATATGGAGAATTGTTATATTTAAATTTTAATTTTATTTAAGTATTTTTAGTATAACAGTTATTCATTTTTATTTTGGGAAAATGGAAAATATAGATAAGGACAGAAGACAATGTCAACTTTAATTCTGTCACCAGACATAACAATTTTAAATCTTGGAATACTTTCTTCAGACATTTGTGTGATTTTATATATGAGTATATTTACAAAAACTAGATTTTATTATATATAGTTTTATAAACTGTTTTCCACTTACTACCCTGAAGACATTTTTTCTGTGACATTAGTTTTATATCACGATGTTAATGGTTTTATAGTATTCCATTGTGTGGGTATATGAGATTGGTTAATCAATTCCTTTCTTAGACATTTAGGTAGGGTTTTTTTTTACTTTTTAACTATTAGAAAACCATGTTGCAGTGGCCGTCTCCAAACAAAAATATTTGGCCCTGGCTGGTGTGGCTCAGTGGATTGAGCAGGGGTCTGCGAGCTAAAAGGTTCAATTCCCAGTCAAGGGCCCATGATTGGGTTGCGGGCCAGATCCTCAGTGAAGGGCATGTGACAGACGACCACATATTAATGTTTCTCTCCCTCTCTTTCTCCCTCTCTTCCCCTCTTTCTAAAAATAGATAAATAAATCCCTGGCTGTTGTAGCTCAGTGGATTGAGCATGGGCCTGTGAAACAAAGGGTTGCTGGTTCGATTCCCAGTCAGGGCACATGACTGGGTTGCAGGCCAGGTCCTCGGTAGGGGGCATGGGAGAGGCACCCACACATTGATGTTTCTCTCCCTCTCTTCCTCCCTTCCCCTCTCTCTAAAAATAAATAAAATCTTAAAAATAAATAAATTAATTAAAATAAACTCTTTAAAATAATAAAATAATTTTTTCTAAAATCAACATATAATATGGATTCCAGATTATGTTATCATAGAGATCATTGAGTTAAAATAACAGTCCATATGCATGTAGTAGTTTATGGAAAGAATAGACAAATACAAAATACAGGGAGGAATGTTTCCGAATGAAGTGGCTTCTTCCTATCTGGGTTTTTGGCAGCCTTTCTGGATCCTGAATATATTCATAATAAAAGGGCAAGGGAAGATTATGTACTGGTTCCTTTTATCCTGTTTTAATTATCTTTATTATATATTTCAAGTATTTAAATATGTATTTTTAAAATGTCAGTCTCCCACCATAGAAAAGTAAGTTCTGTGACAGCCGTAGTCTTGTTTGACCAGTTGGCACCTGTGGCCTTGATGTCTAGACTGGTGAAAGACGTGTAATGGGCCTGTGGGAAATAGTCCTTGAGTGAAAAATAATCCCTTAAAAGATTAAAATTTGTTCTGCTAACAAAGGGCTTATCCTTTTAGATGAAACTCTTATAAAAATTTTCAAAGTATAAAAAAAAAAAATAATATAACAACTGCCCATTTCAGTGGGCACTAAGTTACTGCCATAGTTGTTTCATCTATTTTACTTTTTTCCTGGGGTATATTAAAACAGAACCCCAGATTCTTTGGTCATTTTACCCCTACATACTTCAGTATGCAGCTCTGAAAAGTATGGGTGTTCCTTATCTAATCACTATGCCATTATCATACTTTTTAACTTCGCATCATCTCATATTCAGTTCACATTTCCCCAGCTGTCTTGAAAATGTCCTTCTAAACTTAATTTGCTCAAATCTCGATACATACAAGGTCTGTAAATTGCATTTGATGTCTGTGTCTTTTAAGTCTCTATATAGAACAATCTACTCCACTCCATCCCATCTTTTACCCCTACTTGTTGAAGCACTTCAATAAGTTGTCCTCTAAAAGTCTTACATGCTAGATTTATCTATTTGATTTTTCATGAGGCCATTTACCTCATTTCTCTACCCCTCCATATTTTCCATAAACTATAAGTTGGTTCAAAAGCTTAATTATATTCAGGTTATATTTTGGGGAAGCTACCTAATAGCTGCACTATGTAGGAATCTCTTTTTTAAAAAATATTTTATTTATTTGTTTTTAGAGAGAGGGTAAGGGAAAGAGAAAGAGAGGGAAACACTAATGTGTGGTTGCCTGTCATGCACCCCCTACTGGGGACCTGGCCTGCAGCCCAGGCATGTGCCCTGACTGGGAATTGAACCAGCAATCTTTTACTTCACAGGCCCGTGCTCAATCCGCTGAGCTACACCAGCCAAGACCCAGGAGTCTCTTTTTTAAAGATTTTATTTATTTGTTTTTAGAGAAAGGGGAAGGGAGGGAGAGGGAGAGAAACATTGATGTGTGAGAGAAACATTGATCGATTGCCCGTTGCATGCCCCCAACTGAGGACTTGGCCTGCAACCTAGGCATGTGTCCTGACTGCGAACCGAATTGGCAACTTTCCAGTTTGCAAGCTGGCACTCAATCCACTGAGCCACACCAGCCAGGACAGGAGTCTCACTCCTGATATTTGAACTCATGATTGCAAAAAGATGTGATTCCCAATGTGCAGTGTGAGCAGATTACATACATAGTATAATTTCCTGAAATGTACTTTTAAATAATGTATGTGAAACATTACAGAATTGGAATCTTTCATTTCTGTACCTTAACATTGATATTTTCAAGTTGGCCAAAAACTTGGATTTTATTGTTTTAGCCTTAAAGCATTTTTAAAATTTTATTTTTCAATTGCAGTTGACACTCAATATTATTTTATATGAAAAACTTTGTTTTTAATGTTATTGGGCAAAATTCGGTATTGCTTTGTATTTGAGTGAGTATATGTGGTGACTTTCATGCTAAACCAAAGGTTTAATTTCAGATGAACTTTTAATATCTCATTAATACAGTGCTTTTCTATCTTTTAGATAGACGTGTACCTGTAACTAATTATGAAGTGTTTTTAAGGGTGAATGAGGAAACCCACTTTTTAAATGGGCACCAACCTCATCACTAATGACATAAATATATTTGCATGAATAGTGGCAAAACATTTTGAGATTTTTATCTTTCATCATTGTAGACTATATTGTAAAAATCATAGTGGAAATGATGAGAGAGATGAAGAAGATGAGGAACGGGAGAGTAAAAGCCGGGGAAAATTAGAACTTGATCAGCAACAACTAACTCAGCAGCAACTTAATGGAAACTAGGTATGAAAGTTAATTATATCGGATCTGTTGTCACAATATAATACACACTGATAAAAAAACATGTTGAAGTAATGGTGTGCAGTATGATTTTTTAAATGTTATTATGTTTAGTTGAGCATGTTACTAGAATGCTAAGGGTTGTGTAAGCTTGCATAGTTTTTTAAACTAGCTGATTTTGTAAGAGTAAAAACAAGCTATCTACTTTATCTATAAATGTAGTTGTAATGTCAAATCAGTAAGATATTCTCACTCCTCAATAACATTATTTTTATTGTGTTCCCGTCAAGCATCATATTTTACATTTTTTTATCATCTTTTAAACAGGTTCATGGGACAGAGTTAGAAAACTGGGAATGAATAAGACATCCATAACTACTATTCTTTTTTTCACTGTTTTCTAAAATCAAAAAGGGTTTGTAACTTTTTACTGCCCAAGTCTTAGATCCTTCATTGAACTGCTTAAAAACGTCTTGTTTGTTTTATGAGCCTTCTTCACTAGATGGCAGAGTTTCACATGTTGATAATACATAGCCGTAGTTTGCAGTTTCTGGGAAGCAATTGAAACACTATTAACCCTGTGTATAGTGTCAACAGTTAAAGCAGACATTGAAATGAAGTCAGCTTCATTTTTCACTTGGACTGAACAAAGTTCTGTTTAGAGTGTCTAAGTTTGTTTAGTGGATTCATACTCAAGGGAAAGCATAAGCAAATTTTACTTCACAGTACAAACACGCCTCTGGTCGCAACACATGGGAATTTGTGATTTTTTTTTTTGTTCATGCTCAAGTAATGGAGGCTAGAAATGAAGAGAACTTTATTTTTCTCTTGGCTTTGACAGCAAATGCTAAAAATTTCTTGCAAGAAGTGTGCTAAAACATTTCATTTAGTTCCTGTTGAAGTTGTTCTCACTGACCAGCATGGACTCAGGCAACTGGTGATTGTAAGCTATGAGCGCTAGTGCTTATGCCAAAATTCTCTTGACAGTAAACCTCTTCTCTTTTCATGTTATACAAAGAGCTTCTCACAAAACGATTGGATCCTTTCAAGTTTAAACTAACATTTGGAAACAGCAAATTAAACCTTTCTAAGATTTAAAGGGTTACCACTCACTAAGGACTTTAGCCACCATGTCTGAAACCCGTTCCTCTCAAGTGCCGTGTTGTGCGGAACACTTCATATATTGGCCCAAAGTATGTAAGGAGGTCTCATGTGCTCTAGGAGTAAAAAACAGTCTTTGCATAAAACAGTATTTATTTTTAATTTTGTGACCACTATTTTTAAAACTCTATTTAATTTTTTTTAATGTTTTCATGCAGTGCTTTGCTTATCTATTAAATAGGCTTTTGTGCCCTACTTTTCCTCTGGTAGGGCCCAGTGTTGTTTTATGGATCACCAGAGTTGTTTCTCAAAGCCTAAGAATCCAGCTTTTTAGAAAGGATTTTTCTCACTGGCATTTCTAGCTAGTGAAATTTTCTTCCATTTATCTTCTGAAGCACATTTATATATTTCTTTATAGTAAAACCAAAAAAAAAAACTTTTGTTGTGGTCTGCCTAATATTACCATAGCACCTCATTATTAAGGGTAGGGGTTCTGATATCTGAATTATTAGTTAACCTACCACATTTAAGCAAATTAGCAAACAAGAAGTAATCATGTTAACTTGATTGTACATCAAGGTATTTTTTATCTTATGGAAACGCATTTTTTAAATGTAACAGGTGGAAAATTACACTGTGCTTAATGACTGATTTTTTTTAACTGCTAGTCCCTTAAAGACAGAGTTGTCAAGTGTGTATTCATACATTTACATAAGTCAAGGGACTTGATGATTGCTTTATTTTAACCATCTTTTTTTTAGAAGGAAACTAGCTTTAGTAGTTGGTTGCTCTCCCTCTATGTTCTTCTCTTCTTGCTCTAAATATGCTATTGGGTTTCTTTGTGTGTATGTGATGAATTTTCAAAATTCACCATGACTTGAAGTGCAACGACAGATCTAGATGTTTGTTTACCAAGCTATGTGACTTTTCCCAAAGGATCTGTACTTTATTCCCTTACAACAGCTTGAAACCTGTTATTTTAAACCTTTGAATCACTGTGTCTAGATCACTTTTACTTTATATGCCATCGATTTACCCGGGAAACAGTGGAGCACCTTCATTTTTGGACAACTACTGTAACGATGTTTTTAGGAAAAATGGAAGGTGCCGGGGGGTAATAATGGCCAGTCAATAATCACATAATAGACTTCAAATACTATAGCTTTCAGTTGATAGATTTGTTATGTAATCAAGTGTATGATTTTGTATGGGTTTCTTCAACCCTTTCTCTGCCACTAGCAACCAGAATAGCACTTTACCTTTTGGTTGGCTAGGTAAGTGGCTGGCTACCTATTTTTCTCACTGTGGTGTGATTGGCTACATAGTCTTTCATTACAAAATTGAAATGTAAATTGAAGTCACATGAAAAATCACCTTTGATTGTAAACCTCCAATATTTTTATTTTCTGTCCATGTTTGTCACATGCTGAGTAAAAGTGCCTTACAATGTAAAAATTGTACAGTACTTATGTTCCCAAGTAGCATCATCATCTTCTGGGTAGTAATTACATTGTGGTATGAATATTTAGAAAAATGGACCTCAGCAGTATATTTACTGTTCATCTCTTAAGTCCTTAACTGTAGTTTTAATAAGCATGACATTATTTGATAAGTATATAACATTTACATCATTTCAAAAAGTACTGCCATGACTGTGTTTTATGCATATTTTAGCTTGAAGTTTTGAAGCATCTTTTCTTTTTTCCTTTTTTCTTTTTTCCTATTTTTGTTTTGTTTTTGTTATTGATATTAAACAGTGTAATCTTTGCAAGCGTATATTGAAGATTATTCTGGAGCATTTATTGCCTTACCAGAAATGTTAGTAAGAAATGTTCTTTAGAGTAGAAAGATAGACTTGAGTTTCTATACTTTAATAAGAGCTCTTTGTTCCTGGGGGGGGAGGGGGGAAGGTGAATTTTACTTTCATCTCAATTTATTAAAAACCCATAACTGAAATACATTTTATTTCAAAAATCAGCAATTTTAGAATTTCAGGCAGTACTTGCTCAGGAGTACATGCTACTCAAGATATTCAGAGAATAACAAGCTATGTAGATCTACTGTTGAATCAGAATCTATGTACTTGAACAAATGTATGAACCTTAAATATCTCAAAGCAAAAGAAAAGTGTTGTTCTAGAATGTTGCTTTTTTAAAAAGCGCTAAAGTTAGACCAAGGTATACAGTTTTGTTCTAACAGACATTTAGGTTAATTGTAAAGATAAGGAATGCATTATGGGTCAAAATCAAACATTCCTCTCATGTTATGTATATTTTGTTCCTGTTATATTGGCTTTATTTTCAAAATTGTAGTTTGTAGTATTAGTTTCCTTTTATTGGTATTGCATATACTATTCATTCAATAAATGAGTTATGACTTTCATGTTTGTATGTATGTGTTTTTGTGAAAGGGTATAATGAAGCTTATTCGTAACAGCAATAGCATTGTGCTCCTTTTAGTCTTGCTTTATTTCAAGGTGAGATGCTTAGTTTGTTTCATAACTTGTTAAACAAGTATGAGAGAAAGGAAAAATGTGAATTTGAGTTTACTTAAAAGTTTCACAACATAAAAGGTTTTATCATGGAGAGAAACAGCAATATTCCAAGTACAGTAGAGCTGCATTACATCTTGGTTCGCTTACGTGATTCAGATCCCTATGGCCTAAATTGCAGCCTCTAGAACTTAAAAGGTCATCTTCAAAGAAACCAAAACACCTAGTACAGTTAATCTGATTGGTAATAAGGATGCATGGTTAATATCTTTGTCATAAAGGCATTTCACCTTATAGATTTAAATTTACTCCCTTTCCCATGGACAGCTTGCTTCGTGTACAGGGCTCATTTCCGGGGCCAAAATCAAAGTTTTCATTAGTGCAATGTGCTCATCCCATACACACATTTTGTAACCTGCCTTCCCACTCAAGAGGGGGGTGAAAATCAAGCACTAGGTTCTGATTAATGCTGCAACTATAGGATGGTGTGCCTTCCTGCCAATGTTACCCAATAGTGCTTGGCGTGTGTGTGTGTTTGTAAAATCCATTATTTAGTTTCATTTTAATTTCCACCATAAAAATATGGAGAAAGGAGTTATGTGGTTTTCTTTAGGTAATTGAAACTGTTGACAGCTGGGTGGGGGGGTTGTTTCGGTGTTTTGTTGTGTTCTGTTTTTCAGCTGCAGTCATCAACAATTGCTCAGATCATTCTAAAGCATAAACCGGTAGAATTTCCTAGGATAATTCTATGTCCAGCAAATGGTTAGTCCATCTTTTTAAGAGAAAACCCCAGTCCATCTTATATTTATATATTAGAGCCTTACACACAGTGCTGATTTACCTCTCAACCAATGTCACATAATTTTGCCTTGTTCAGGTAATGACATAACTATAACTATACTATAACAGACATAAGTATACATTAAGGATGTAAGGAAAAAAATTATTCTTGACTTTTATTCAGAATATGAAAACTATATAATACCAGTTACTAAGAAAGTTAATGTTCTGCATATCGTCAGTGTACTGAAGTCAAGTCAGTCAAACCTGGGTCCTTGTCAAAATATAGGAGATCCATAAACATCCCAATTATACCTTTGTCTGTAGCTGTCTGCGGATATAAATGTGGTTTTATGTTGGAGGTGGGAGCAGTGGCCAGGAGACAGGGAAGATGCAGCTGGGCAAAGAGCTAGCTAGATCTGCTCTGTGAATGTTGAACAGTCTAACAAATAGACATGTGAAAACAAAAATACTGTTTCAAGAAGCAAGCTTTAAAATGGGACCTGGGAGGGTGGATATTCAAGAGAGTGTTGACATGCAGATAGAAATAAACTAGTATAATGTGGACACTGGATTTTGAGCTGTTGACTTTCTACAAAGTGATTTGTACAAAGGGGTAAGGTTTTTCTGTTTGAGTACCTGTAAGATCAGAGCTATTTACAGATTTTGGTATTGGTAAAAGTCATATATAGCCATAAAAGGAAGTGAAGTACTGATACTGCTACAACATGGATGAACCTTGGAAACGTTATCCTAAGAAGCCAGGCACAAAGGGTCACATACTGTATGATTCCATTTCAGTCAAATGTCCAGAATAGGTAAGTCCATAGTGACAGAATGCAGATGAGTAGTTTCCAGGGGCTGCAGGGTGGGGAATGAAAAGGGACTGTTAACAGGTATGGTGCTTCTGTTTGAGGTGATGAAAACATCTGGAATTAGATAGTGGTGATGGTTATACAACTTCATGAATATTCTAAAACCCATAAATTATACAATTTAAAAGGATGGGTTTTACCTTCATTTATAAAGAAGGAATATGTGTTCCTTGTACAAAATTAAAATATGCGAAGACATATAAAGCAAAATATGAAAATTTCCCCCTTCTCCACAACCCTACTCCTCAGTAGTTCATGCATGTCCTTCTAAATGCGTGTATACATATATAACTTAAACACTGTTTTAGCATAAATAGGATCATGCTGTACCTACAGTCCTGTACCTTCTTTTTTTTTTTATTTTTTTTTACTTGAACGGCTCTACAGGGTGTCAGTACAAGGTAGATTTCTCACATTCTGTTTAGCAGCTCCATGGTATCACAGTGTATGGATTACCTGGAATTGTTCTATGTCTTACATATATCCTCATGTTCTTATGTAATTTCTAAGGCTAAAGTTCTGGAAATGCAGAGTATGTACATTTAAAGTTTTGATCCAAAAAATTGTACCAATTTAAATAAGTCCCATCTATAGGAATTAAACCTCTCTGCTTCCCCACCCCAAAGGTGTGCTTTTGAATGAAAAGAGGTACGGTATCTTTAAAAATAACAACAAAAAAAATCATACACGTTCTATAGAAAATTCGATGGGGTTTTGGTCTTGTTATAAAGACCATATAGGCTTCATGTCAAAGTGGAATATGAATTGAGAAACTAGAGGTTTTATTGCATGTGTGAAAAGGTTAAGTCAAAAGGTTCTGTTTCATATGTATTAATAACAGTAGTAATGGTGAATCATTTCTCTTACTTCTGCTTTCTGAAAGGTAACAGATTGCTCGTAGCTATTCATTGTTTCCAGATAAATCTGCTTCTCCAAGTATCCAAGGTCATATATTCAGTGCACTTGAAGGGGTCATGTACTGTTTTTGTTGAAGAGTTCCTATGACCTTTAATTGTCGTCATGGTTCTTCCCAAATCATGGCTGTGTCTAACAACTAGTCGAATACATGAAAACAAGATAAAAACCATTTGAACTTTGCACTTTTCAACTAGTTGTTTCATCCTTACATGAATAAAATCTAAGACTAACCAGAAAAATTGAGTTGATATACACTTTATGCTTTTTGCTTGTCTGGTAGAAAATGAGGGTTTTTTTTTTTTTTTTCATTCAAGAATCTCAAGCAACAATTACCTGCATGTCTGAAAATAAATCGTTGGTAAAATGACGCAAATATGCAGTTAGGCTGGTCAGTCAACATGAAAGTTTCTAAATAAAGAGTAAAGAGAATGTAGTCAAGGATAAATGTTTGCCACATGAAAATTAGCTTTTTCAGATCCTCAAAATCACATTTGGTGCTAATTATGTATTTGTAACATTAGTCAAACAACTGTTTTATTTAAAAGGTTTTGTCAGTTGTATAACATTAAAAAATAATTTTAATGGGCCGGTAACTCAACCTTTAATCATGTTTCCTTGCACTCTTTTTTCATGTTTCTGAAATAATTAAGTCTTTAAGGAAGGGCAACAAAACAGGATGACTACATTAGAGAGTTCTTTTGGTAACTTCAAACTACGGGGGTCGTGGAGACTGCTGCTTTTTTCATTTCAGAGGTTAGCCAGATTATTTAACAAGGGCTTATTTTCAAACATTCCTGATCCTTAAGCCCAATAGGCTTATGTTCTATGTTTAGTATTGATTTAGTATTACCAGGAAGCGATAATTCTTTGGACCCTGGTCTCATGTTCTCAGAGAGCAAGCACAAAAGATAAGCACTTTCTTAAAAGTTCGCAGGTCCAAGAGCTGGAATTTTGGCGTTATCTTCAGATACAAACATCTTTCCGGACCTCCCATAGAGGAGTTGTTTTTAAGCATTTCAACCTATCCCATTCGCCCAGACAGCTTAGGAGGCTCTCAGTACGCTCGGGGTGGGGGCTGGGGCCCGGGGAGAGCGGTTAAAGAAAACATGCTGCTTAAGAAAAAGGCTTGACAGATTTTCTTTCCCTTGGGAAGAGGAAGGGTAGGAGAGAGATTTAGGCAGCGTTTACAACATTTAGTAACTGGGGTCACTCCATTCCATGGAACTTGGAAATGCAACCAACTGTTTCTAGACCACTTCCTAGAAAGATTGACACAAACCTTGATACATTCACATCTTTATTCTTCTTTTTTCCTTTGATGCCCCTTCCCGAAACTCCTACCGCGATTTCCATGATCTGTACTGCCTCTTTAAGACCACACCTTTCCTGACTCTTCTCCTCACCCTGACGTAAATATTCCACAGTGTTCTGGTCTTTGCCATGTTGTTTTTGTTTTTGTTTTTAATTTTTGTATTTGAAACAAAACTTTCATTGGTATTATTCAGTCACCTTAAAAATCTAAAATATAAGTAATTTTTTGTTTCTAAAAGAGGAAAAGAATAATTTTCCAATATCAGTGACTATATGTTAAGTTTTTATCTTATTTAGTTTAATTTTTGTATATAAATCATTAGTTACATGTTTACTATTTCACATGAAAGCTGTGTTAATATATTTATTTATGCAACCCTAATTCCATATTCATCGATGTATACACATGTATGACTATAATGACCATCAGGCTGATAGTTATCTGCCGCCCTATATTGCTCTCACTTGTCTCCACGGTCTACTGCTACAGCTGTCGCATGTGTGCCCTACTGAGAGCCCCGGTCCCTGTCCGCAGTCTGGCCTGCCCACTGAGGCTCCATGCTGAGTCTCTACTACTCTCCTGGATATTTTTACCCAAACTGCTGGATCTCAGGCTTGAGTGTCAAACTAAATTGTCCTGATCTAGGCGGAGGGGGTATAACAGGACTAACTGGTAAAGGAAAAAAACACAATAAGAAATAAAAATAAATTGTCCTGACCTGAATTTTATCTATTTATTAATGACACCATCAGTCAACAGGGCTACAATTGGTCTGCTTAGATCTCGACATCTACTCGCTGAGTTCCTCAGAATGTATTATTCTGCCTTTTAGATCCATCCTCTCTATTCTTACGACTGATAAACTAGTTTGGATTCAACTGTTTGTTTGATTTTCTTTAACATTCTGCCCAGATTCACTCTGTACCCGTGTTTGTCAGACTCTTAGTCCCTTCATTTTCTTTAGTGGGCAGTTCTTGGCCTTGCTGTCTACTCGGGTTGGATAAGATGGGTTAATCACCTCCGTTACCTCTTGACACAACTGGCCTCAACATACCACTTAAATCTCTTCTACCTCTTACCTCCCTTGTGCCTATAGTTCACCCCACACTTAAACCTGAGGAAGATGGCCTGCTAGAGGAAGCCGCAACAGTGCAGATTGGTGCCACCACATACACTGATGTTTAGTCTCGAGCTCTCCAATCAATCTTCAATCCTTTTTACTTGTACTTCCCAGTATATTTAGAAACGATGAAAACATAAGCATATGGGGGGAGGGGAGTATAAGGGGGACTAAATGGTAATGGAAAAAGTACCATTAAATTAAAAAAAATAGCATATGGACTCTAGATTTTGGTGACCTTGGTTTGTATTCCATGTAACCTTGAATAAGTTACTGAATCTCCACGTCCATGATCTCATCTTTAAAGTGCAGGTTAAAATAGTGCTCACACGTAGACTGGTAAGGGTTAAAGGAGGAAACAGATTTAAGACTCTCCCATCCCCTGATAGTGTACAGTTCTTATGTTCTAGTTTTACCCTATTTCTCTCACGGTTTTCTTAAAAGTCAAATCACTTTTAGCTACACCTCTGCTTCTCTCAACTGCACTAAAACCCCTCCAGCAAAGTTCACCGGTTACTGCTGCTAAAGCCAATGGGTGTTTTTTAGTTCTCACTTGACTCCTAGGCTCTAATATCCCGGATAGTCCAGGCACCTTCACGTGAACCTCTGCCAATCTGCTTTCACAAATGATTTAAGAATAAGAGTAAAACATCAGATGACAGGACGAAGACCGAAAAGTCCTTCTGTCAGCTGGGACTCTACAGGATAATCTACCTACCCTTGCCCCACTAGCAGAGACTTAATAGGGATCTATGCAAAATCTAGTCTTTCCTTGTCTAGTCTTGTCTAGGAAAGGAATGACTCAGAAGGATAGGGTGAACTGTAGGTGAAAGGGTGGAAAGAGGAAGGGGAGAAGTAGGAAGCTGAGGCCACTGGTGTGAGGAGGAAATAGAGTTGATTAACCAACTTGCTTGTGAAAAATGCAACTCAAAGCTTTACATCAGAAAGCAAAATGCGATTGTGTACATACATATATACACTTACAATTCTTTAGTAGAAAAAAAGTAAAACTTAAGGTATATGCCTACTTCTAAAACCTATGAAAATCACCAGAGGTACAATGGTGAGAGCAAAAGCTGGGGAATTGTCAAAATTTCAAGCCCCATTTCCAGATGGAGTCAGGCAGAAGACAGCTGAATAGGGGCCACATGGGAACAATGTGAGATGGAGAAAGCAAGGCTTTGTGGTCTGAAAGATCTGGGTTTGATTCCTAGTTTTGCCACCAGTAAGCGGTTAGCTCTGAGCAAGTTTCCCTCCAACTTGGCCTCAGCCCCCACTCCATCTGTGAAAATGAGGATAATATCTCTTAAACCACTGTGTTTTTCTTAAAGAGCAAATGAGATAAAGTGGTTTTAAGTGCAATTAGCTGGTTTGTGGTAGATAACTGCTTTTTGTTTCTTTTTTAAAACAGAAAAGTAGTATCTATTCCCTTTTCCACACAGTGATCCTTCAGATATAAAAACAAAACTACACTGTCACTTCTAAAAGGTTTTTATATATTTATTATTCACAGAATTGATTCCCATAATACCAAAATTAGAAAGTCTAGGTAAGTAAAAATAAAAATTTTAAGATTTGGTTTTTTTAAGATTTTATTTATTTATTTTAGAGAGGGGAAGGGAAGGAGAAAGAGAGGGAGAGAAACATCAATGTGCGGTTGCCTCTCATGTGCCCCTCGTTGAGGACCTGGCCCGCAACCCAGGCATGTGCCCTGACTTGGAATCGAACCAGTAACCCTTTGGTTCACAGACCGGCCCTCAATCCACTGAGCCACACCTGCCAGGGCTAAAAATAAAAATTTTAAATCTCCCATAATCCTACTGTTGGTCACTATTAAATGTTTTTGTAAACTCTTCAAAGTTTTCTATGCATATATGTAAATTATATAACATGGCTCATATATGACTAAATTGTATTTTTTTTCATGGAATAATTAGAACTATCTACAAGGCAATAAATATACTCTATCATTCTTACTGGTTGCATAATGGTCCATTTTGTGGCTGTACTATAGTTTCTTTAACCATTTCTGTATCATTTGACAGTTAGCTATTTCCAGGGTTTGTTGTTGCTGTTTGCTATTGCAAATGGTTCTGCTCCACATCGTGAATATACAGCATAGAACCCCAGATTGGAGACTATTCCACAAAACAACTGGCCTGTATGCTTCAAAAAAGTCGGTGTCTTATAAAACAAAGAAAGGCTGCCCTGGCTGGTGTGGCTTGGTTGGAGTGTCGACCCATAGCCAAAAGGTGCGGGGTTTGCTTCCTGGTCAGGGTATAAGCCTAGGTTGCCGGTTCAGTCCCCGATCCCTGATCCCATGTAGCATGTATGATCCCTTTCTGGGAGCATATGGGAGGCCACCAGTCGATGCTTCCCTCTTGCATCGATGTTTCTCTCTCTCCCTTTTGAAAGAAATGAAAAAGTGTCCTTGGGTGAGAATTTTTTAAAAAGGGCGAAGAACTGTGCCAGAGTAAAGGTAACTAAAGAGTCACGACAACTAAAAACAATGGACAATTGTGAATTGGATACTGGAAAAAAAATTCTTGTTTTTTTTTCCTCCTGAACCAGTAAAAAAAAGGTCACCGCTTATACCTGTGACCTCTGGCTTCTTGCCCTTGCCTGATGGAAGCCTGGGAGGCTACACTTCCTGTCTTACCAGGTAGCCACTGATACTAGAAACAAGGAACATAATCGTTGTTTCCTGTGTCTGGGCAGGACTATTGCAGTTCTCTCCCCTGGAGCAGGGGTGTCAAACTCATTTTCACCAGGGGCCACATCAGTCTCACGGTTGCCTTCAAAGGGTTGAGTGTAATTTCAACTCCCTAACAGTTAAGGAGCAGTTCCATGTATACAGTCCTAAAATTATTTCAGCCCTGTGAAGGCAACCGCAAGGCTGATGTGGCCCCTGGTGAAAATGAGTTTGACACCCCTGCCCTAGAGGGGCAGGCCAGGGCTACACTTTACTCAAGGCCATATGCTTGCTCGAGCTCTCTCCCTTTCCCTATCCTGCTTCAATTCCTCCCTTACAAGTTTTTCTTTAAGAGCATCCTCCTCTTCACAAGTCTGATCATTGAAATAACCTCCCAGTAAGAAGGGAAAGAGTTATGGTTTTTGTTTTGACATTTAGGTTTCGGTTGGCAGTCCACTGCTAATGAATTTTGGAGCAAATGTGTATATCCCAGTGGCACTGATACAGCTTACTCAACTGAGGGTTCGAGTGGAGAAAGAAAGAGGGCTTTGTCAATGCGTGTCAGAAAACAGAACATTAAAAACAACTTCTGTAAGATTCTAAGACAACTGCAACTAGATTGCTCAACAATTTTACTCAGTCCTTTTGCATTTTCCACTTCGAGTAGCGCTGCAGTTTCATGAAGTCATCTGCCTTTGAGCCAAAATGGTCCTGGAAGTCCTGACTCTTACTTGCACTGGAACAGCCCGTCAGTTCTGTGCACCTGATAGCAGTATCAAGTCTCACCAGGAAGCCTGCTTCTAACAGTCCCTCCCACCAAGGCTCTGTATTTCCTTCCAGGAGACCCACTGTAGTCCCAAGCTGTCCTATGGAACTGTGTACAGTGATGGAAATATTCTACGTGTGTGTTATCTACCACAGTAGCCATTAGCTACAAGTGGCTATTGAGCATTTGCAATGTGGTTAGTGGGACTGAAGAACAAAATTTTGTATTTCATTTCATTTTAATTCATTTAAACTTAGATTTAAATAGTCATGTGTGTTAGTGGCTATTATATTGGACAGCACAGCTCTATCTAATTTATAGCAGAGACCTTTAGGTAAGTGTGAGTGGGGAGCAGAGACCACCTGTTGAAAGACGGAACAGTTCTGTTTCACTTTTTACAGTAACCAAAGTATCCGAATGGAGGTAAGTGGAACATCTTATTAGGAAATAGTACACAAGTCTATGGACTTACTTGTAACTATTTACTTGGTGTATGATAACCTGAGGCAAGATCATATTATGAACAGAGAAAACCTTGTTAAATCATCAGGGTGTTGAAATCTATCTTGTAGAGTGTGTGCTATAATCGCTGTTAAGCAACACAGCTATTTTAAATTCAGCAATAAAATCTTCAGAAGTCATTTTGTTAACAGTCACCTTGTTAACCCTTACAAATGAACATGAATATGTTGCTACCCTCCTTGAAAAGATATACAACTTCCAATAGGCATACTTGACCCACACAAAATTAATCTAAAGTAACTTAAGACAGTTTACTATTGAGCTCATTAAAAATATATGAAGCAGCCCTGGCTGGTGTGGCTCAGTGGATTGAGTGCTGGCCTGCGGACCAAAGGGTCACCAGTTCGATTCCCAGTCAGGGCACATGCCTGGGTTGTGGGCCAGGTCCCCAACAAGGGGCGCGTGAGAGGCAACCACACATTGATGTTTCTCTCCCTCTCCTCCTTCCTTTCCCCCATCTCTAAATAAAAATATAAAATCTTTAAAAAATATATGAAGCATACCTATCATGCCTCATTATTTCTAACACACTCCTCCCTCACCCCTTTTGTGTGTGATGTCACATTGTGGGTCAAGAGATGAGGGAGAAATCCATTGGTGCTAGCGGCCATCTAAGAGAGGTCTACGGATGGTTTGGGTGTAAGATACATTGTCAGTTTTATTATTCTGAAGTTGGGACCTGATCCTTGAAAAGAGCAAAATTATTACAAAGAGATGTCAGCATACAGAAAATCCCAAGGAGCCACAGCCTCACGTATATTAATAACCAGAGTACCAATGCTTTCCGAAAACCACAATAGAAGGTGAGATAACTAGGGATTTTAGCTGCTCTAGAAGCAAGGAACTCGTACTCTTTGTTTTATTTGCTGATTTTTCTACAGTTGTATATAGTAGAAACACTCAGATGCAGCACATGAGCAGGAAAGCTAGCAGACCTTTTTGATACTACACGTTTATGTTGGATGAGGCAATACCCCTGCTTTCTATATAGAAAGTATTGCCTCACATTGAGAACAAACTATACTCAGTGCATAGTTTTTAATGAGCTACTAATTCTACAATATTATACACAGGGTTCTCTTTTCAAAAAGAATTTAACATACCTTAATATATACATATTTCAATATTTATGCAAGTTTGTTTATTTTTAGGGAAAGGGAGGGAGAAATAGAGGGAGAGAAACATCAGTGTGCGGTTGCCTCTCACGTGCCTCCCACCTGGGACCCGGCTCGAAACCCAGGCATGTGCCCTGAGTGGGAATCGAACCAACGACCCCTTGGTTCTGAGGCTGGTGCTCAATCCACTGAGCCACACCAGCCAGGACTAAGTATACAAATTTAAACATACATACACTAATAAATGATGATAGATGGGATTATTTAAATTTTAAATTAATTTAAAAAACACAATTACTCTTAGAAAGCTTATAAGACATTTGTTTTATACCATTGTGACTTAAATGTTATAGCCTAGTGCCCAGAGCAGAGCTTGGTTTCTAATACCAGTTACCAATGAAAGGAGCCAGAGCTCTTTGGAAAAATGGCAGATTCCAAGGCTAGGGCAGAGAAAGTATGAGATGAGCCTAGAGTATCGTGTGGTGCCAGAAATTAAGAAAATGCTCACAGAATGATACGGAAAGACAAAGAAGACAAAGGAGCCTCCCAATAGCCTAATCTTGGGCAATTTGAGCAACAAAGTAATAACTGCTGCTAATGGTCCATTACCTAGGATAAAATTGGAATCCCTCAGTCCTTGATGGAAATAACTTAATAAAAATGGGGAGAAGGAAAAGCTCATCATTGCAATGGCTTTTCACTTAATAAATTAAGAAAGAATGATGTTAAAGGAAAAATCAACATTAGACAAACAGCCCAGTAGAAGTTACTTCAGGCAAGAATCATCAATGGATGCTAAAATTAGTGGGTGAAAGTTTGATGAGGAACAGAATATTTAGATAGTCTCAAAGTATCATTCCTCCTAATCCTTATTACCTACAAAGGGGAAAATCACATCTTTATAGTGAAGAAACCTGGCAGATACTACCTTAACTACCGGAATCCAAATTAACATCTATAATGAGACAAATAATAGCATGTGTCTCCTAATACTAGGCACTATGAAGGACACAGCCTCACTATTATTGTATTTCTGGGCCAAAATGGAATGCCTGAAATTTAATGACTTGAGACAAAGCAAAATTGAGGGAAATTCTACAGAATAACTGGCCAGTGCCTTTCAAGAATGTCAAGGTCATAACAAAGACTGAGGAACTGTTCCAGAATGAAGGAGATTTATGGGAATTTAACACGCGTTCCTGGATCGGATCCTGGCCCAGGAAAAGAACATTAATGAGAAAGTTGGTCAAATTTAAATGAGTTCTATATTATTTAATACTGTTGCATCAGTGTTAATTTCCTGATTTAGATCATTATACAGGGTGTGGCTATATTGAATTTACACACCACGGGAGGGTTTACTGAAAACTTTGAGGGACAAAGCAAGAAGAAAGAGGGAAGTAGGAGAATCAAGAGACTGGTATCCCAGAAGCCAAAGAAATAGATTTGAGAACAAAGTGATAAATAGAATCAGATGCAATACAAAGGACAGTTATATGAGGCCAAAAATAGTATTCATTGGATTTGGCAATATAGCAGTCAGTGGTGGTCTTTGTCAAAGCTGTTTCGGTACAATGGTGGGTACAGAAGACAGGCTGCAGTGAGTGTGTTGAGGAGAAAATTGGAGTGATAAAATGGACAGCGAGTGTGGAGGGACTCCTCACCTCTGAGCCTGGAGAGAAAGAAGCAGTGTGGATGTAGATTGGAAGGATACTGATGTGGTTGATGCCTGATTCCTTCCACGTCTTCATAAGTTAATGAGTTGAGTCTATCTTTCTAGAGTGAGGATGATGGCGTTGAATGGGGACAAATGTTCAGGACACTCCTGAGGGGAATAAAGAGGGGAAATTTACCAAGGACTTATAAAGAATTATAGAAGGGTATTTAGGGCCCAGGTAAGGTCGGGACTGTGTGAGTCTACAGAGGAACCAATCCCCATGGCTGTGGGAATTTTCTCCAGCAGCACTCTGGAGCCTGGTAGGGATAGACAAAACAGGCTGTGGGTGTGAGCCACGGTGAGGTTTTGCCCTCTTGGCAGAGCAGAATTACAAGGGAACGAAGGACTTCCGGCCGTTGGTGAGAGAGTAGTTCAGGTGGGATCCAAACAGAACTGGGAAGTAAAGGAAGCCAGGAGCAGGGTGATAGACTGGAGAATTGGAGGATCCCCCCTGAGTCTGAAGCACAATTATGCTAGGCAGGGTGGCCAAAGAGAACTGGAGAGTAAGAAAATTTTGGTCAGAGATTGGGGTACTGGAGTTTAAGGGCTGCCATGAGCAGCATTGGAAAGCATCCCCTGCTCTAGCCCTATGCCATTGTAGGGGGACTGTACATTCCATTCCACTTGGCCCAGGTCAGTCCCAAGTTATGTCTGTTATCCCAGCGTCTTGTCCGATTTAGCATTTATCCTAGGTTTTTCATTTTCCCATGAAGTGTATTAATAGTTGTTAGAAGTATTAATAATTGAATAGAAATAAGCCAGGATGGGTCTGTTGAAACATCACTTTTTAATTCTTGCTTCTACCTTGGTCTCCTGCACAAGCTTGTGAGACGCACATACAGAGAATCAAGTTCTCACTTTAACACGGGGTTAAACCTAAGCAACAACCAGTGATAAGGCTTCTCCTTTTTCCTAATCTTTTCCATTACAACATAACAACACTCCCTCTCAAGGACAGCATGCTGGGAGTTCACTGATGAAGCAAGTATACTCAGATGCTAGGAATGAGAGACAACAGACTCATTCTTGTCCAGGGTGGGTGGAGTGGAGGAGTATTCACCATTGTGTCCCTTGCTGGACACTGGGTCTGCCAGCTGGGTTTGCCCATGCCAAAGCCTGCAAGATCCATCAAGATGCCAGACCATCAGTCGCTATGCCAGTGGATGTAAGAAAATACATAAATCTATGTGTATGTAAAATGTATTCAAGAAATAGAGGCTGAGGAGTCACGCCACAGAACATACAACCAGTGATAAGTCTCTCTTTTCCTAATCTTTTCCATTACAACATAACTTAGCAACCCCCCTCTCAAGGACAGCATGCTGGGCATTCGTTCACTGATAAAGCAAGTGCACTCAGATGCTAGGAATTGGAGACAACAGACTTATGCTTGTCCGGGGTGGGTGAAGGGGAGGAGTATTCAGCAAGCAGTCTGAATGTTCTTGGTACAGTGGTTATGTCATTAATTATATTAACTCTATGGTACAAATGTACAGCTCTTTATTTTTTTAATTGCAACCCATCCTGTGAACATATGAGTTCAAAAACTAAAGTGCATAATTAATAAAAAATTAAACAACGAATTTACCACTCAAGGAAATTGATCATGAGTGTATAACATAAACAAAAACATCTGTTGACATGTATCATCCACATGCATGGGGATACTGATAGCACTGACCACACGAAAACCAGAAGACGTAAATCTGTGGAGAGACTGAATCAGCATCTACCTCAAAGGTTTGTATTTATTTTAAGACTGTGTCCGATGATGATGATTTAACGAGGTGCAGCTGCAGAGAGTATATGTGCACATTGCTCTGTGAGTGACTTCTGTTTAGATCAAAAGACTTTTCTTCAAAATTCATTTACTCATTTTTTACTTTGTTTCCTTGTACACAACAGAAAGTGAAGCAATAACTTTTAATACATCGCTCTTTTAGCAGAACTTCACAAACACAGTTAGATGATACCACTTTTATATTAACATTAGATGCTTAAAATAGAAAATCAGTTGTATTAGGGTTTTCCAGAGAAACAAAACAGGTGTGTGTGTGTGTGTGTGTGTGTGTGTGTGTGTGTGTGGAGAGGGGGAGGGGGAGAGAGAGAGCGAGAGAGAATGAAAATTTGACTTATTTTAAGGAATTGGCTCACTCGATTGTGGAGGCTTGGCAAGTCCAAAATCTGATGGGGTAGGCTGGCAGGCTGGAGAATCAGGGAGCTGCAGTTGGAGCCCAAAGGCAGTGTTCTGGCAGGGTTCCTTTTTCTTCAGAGGAGGTCAGCCTTTCTTCCACTCAGCCCTTCAGATGACTGAAGGAGGTCCACCCACATTATGGGAGGTAATCCGTTTTACTCAAAGTCCACTGATTTAAATATTAATCTCATCAAAAGAAAACACCTTCACAGAAACATCCAGAGTAATGTTTGATCAAATATTTGGGCACCATGGCTGGGCCAAGTTGACATAAAATTAACCATCACATTAGTTAATTTCAATAATGGTTCGATTTTTAAAATCCAATTCACAGAATAAAAGAAAAGCTTATGGAAATTCATTCCGATGGAGGTGAGACATCCACATTATAGAGAAAGCTACTGTAAATTCAGTTTTAAAATTTAACATTTAGGATAAGTACTTTTGTGGTGAGAATTTTTTAATAGAAATACAAATTTTGATGGTGCACAGGACCTGGGTAAAAACAAGGTTCTTACTAAATGCAGAAACATGTGGAGAAATATACTTGGAATTCTTTGTGCTGCACAAATAACTCCTCTTGAGTCCAAACAAGTAAACTATGAAATTGTTTCTAGAAAGGCAGGAATGAGGAAGGGGAATTTTGGATTATACTCAATGCTTTCCTAATTTTTTCCTGCATGCAGATATTCCAGTACAGAACAATGGCATACCTACCATATTTATTTCACAACCAAAGTAGGTCATTTTTAAACAAAAAAAATGACAAAGCGGGGTGGCGGTTGGGTGGAGGGGGGCAAAAGAGGGAGGAAATGGGAGACATCTGTAATAGTGTCAACAATAAAAAATAAAATATTTTGTCTATATAATTTTTCTATAATAGTAATAACCATTATCTTGATTTTTGTCTTTAGTTTTAAAACAAATTTTTAAAAGAATACACTTCAATTTTAAATATATTTAGTAAAATATTTTATATATGAACCAGATGTTCACTTACCAAACAAAAGTATTATGTCTTGCAGGTTGCAATCTTTGCTGTTTTAAGTTTTAAACACAAACAAAGGCCCCAAATTGTCACACGGTATGACAGGATTGAAAAAAATAGTATTCTTCTTTGTCTTTATAATCACAGAGCTATCACTGTTTGTTTCAAATCTCTTTTAAAATGCAGAAGTATGTGGTACCACTGGGTTGGAGAGAAAACTGCAAGCCAGAAGCAAGCTGGAGAGGTTCTGAAGTGCTGGTTACCTAATTTAGTAACAAATGTGGGTAGCTGAGACCTCATGTGTCACATGCCGAATGTATAACCAGAAGTACTCTGAATTAACTTCTCGGTGGAATACATGTTTCTTAAAAAGATAAGAATAAAAGTGTGCTGATATGAACTTCAAAGTCTATACCTCATAGAAATGCATTTTCTATGTTTACCAAAAGATATGTAAAATATGTTTATAGCAGCACTATTTGTAATAACCCAAACCTGGATACTGCCCATATATCCATCAACAGGGGAATGGATAAGAAGTAGTAGAGGCCAGAAGGATAAGTAGAGTGAAGAATTGTTTAAGGCAAAAATATGGAATACATAACATTGATATTATCATTTATTAAAGCGAGCACTGTGCTAGGCACTTTTGCATTCTTTTATTTAAGCCTCACCTGTGATGGAGATATTATCCTTATTTGACATATGAGGAAACTGAGGCACACAGAAGTGGATCCTGCCCAAGGTCATAACTCTAGTTCGTGATGAACGTAGAATTTGAACTCAGATCTCAGTTCAAAGCCCACATGTACCTTTGCCATTATAGTCTGTTGCTTCTCTGTGATATATAGGGAAGGCAGAAAAACTAAGGAAGTATGGAGTTCACATTCATACATGCTGAAATTAATTGCTACTATTTCTGGAGCACCTACTATGTGGCATGTGCTCTGCTAGGTGCTTTACATACATGATGTTTCATAATTCTCATAATAACCCTTGACAGCAAAATTTATTCTCATTTTTTAGATGAAGAGGCTGAGGCTCAGAGAAGTTCAATGACTCTCTCAGTTTCACAAGTCTCTGCCATCCCATATCCCTCAGTGGCCTTAATGGAGGCCACCAACTATGTGCTGGGCACTGTGGTGGGTGTTGGAGCTATATAAATGAGTACATTAGGAATGGAACAACAGTTATTTGACATATTTGAGTGTAGGAAAAGATACTTTTTCCAGTTCCATATAGGGAGTTGCGGAGGCAAAACTAAAGATCAGTAATAGTGATAGTTCCCATTTATTAATCATGCATTGTCCTAAATGCGGTACCATATATAAAAATTGTTCTAAAAAGGTGCTGTACAATATAAATTGTAAACAACAGGCCAAAATGGAGTCACTTTTGCTAAGCCACTAAGCCACACCACATAATTAAAACTTAATAACTAACATGATTTCAGTTCAGCCTTTCTCAGAAATGAAATTTTAAACCAATCAGTCTAGAAAGTCCTAGCCACTAGGGAGATAAACTGCCTGATTAGACCCCTGGCCTTCTCATAAGTGATGGTAACCTTGTCTGAAATAATCCATTCCTAATTTCTTAGTCCAACTCTCTTTCTGCCTATAAAAACCTTCCATTCTATACAACTCATTGGAGTGTCTTTGCAGTTGCTAGTGAAATGCTACCTGTTTCATGAATCACTTAACAAATCCAATTAGATCTTCCAATTTGCTCAGTTGAATATTCTTCTTCAACTATATGCCTGGCTGCTGTGGCTCAGTGGATTGAGCACCGGACTGTGAACCAAAGCGTCACTGGTTCAATTCCCAGTCAGGACACATCCCTGGGTTGCAGGCCAGGTCCCCGGTGGTGGGGGGGTGCTCAGAGGCAGTCACACATTGAGGTTTCTCTCTCTTTTTTCCTTCTCCTCTCTAAAAATAGATAAAATATTTTTTAAAATTTAAAAAACTATATACATATATGCATATATGCAAGGTCTGTCCAGAAGGTATTCAGGCATGTAATATGAATAGTAGAGACATTTATTGAAGACACAACATACAAGAAACATTGTACATAGGATAATCACACCTCAGTCTCCTTAAAAGTAGGCACCTTGGGACCTCACACAGTTCTCCCAATCGTCATCAGTGGCCCTGTCATATTTTCCTGAATCTCATCGATGGTCTGAAATCTCTTCCCTTTCAAAGGTGATTTTAGTTTTTGGAAAAGCCAGAAGTTGCAGCGTGCCAAATCTGGACTTTAATGGGGGCTGAGTCACCTGGATAATTTGATGTTTTGCCAAAACACTCTGCAGGAGGCATGATGCATGAGTGGGCGTGCTGCCCTGATGAAGCTGCCAATCAGCCGTTGCCCATAGCTGTGGCCTTCAGAATCATCCGAATAGTTTCCATGGAGGAATGTTCAAGCTTAACGCAAAATCTGATACAGATTCATTGCTCTCCTTGCTCAGTCATTTTGAATGTGACGACCACACAGTACAGATGCTAACTCAACAAGGTCTACTGCCCCCATGGACTAGTAAAGTGAAGTTGTCGTTGTTCACGCATCGAATTCCAGTCCACTCTTCTTGGCTGTCCAGTTATATGGATGTTACACAAACCATTCTTATTATATTAACAATTGCTGGACTTTTTCTGGACAGACCTCGTATAGATATACACATATATACACATATACAATACATATATATGCACACACGTATCATGTCCTTTACTCACAAGAATCCTATTAACATATCCATTTTTACTGGGAAAAAATACAGGCTTAGAGTCTGATTTGTACAAGATCACAGAGCAGTTAAGCCTTCCCCTTAGATTTGTACCCTGATCTGGTTGACTATAGGGCTCTAAGCCTCGACTCTGACAACCAGTTAGATTTTTCTGAAAATTGGGCCACAAGTCAGGAAAATGGAGTCCACACTGCAGTTCAAGGGCTGGAATGGAGACACCAGGCAAGTGGAACCACGTGGTGATTGAACCTTGAAGAGGTGGAGCCATTAGGGCCAGTAGGAAGAAAATGGCGCGATAGGTTTGGGAATTTGGGAGCCATCTAAATGGGAGGCTGAAGGAAAGAGGGACACAGGCTGCGAAGGAGCCATCTTCACTTCCTTCCCAAGAAAATTCCCACGGCCACCTCGTGAACGTGGAAACTGGCGGAAGGAGCGCGGGGCTGGTGTGTGGGCGGAGCCTTGGGGCGGGGGGCGGGGCGAAGGGGGCGGGACTTGCTGTTCCGCTCGGAGCAGTGGTGACTAAGGCTGAGGAGAGCGCTCGGCAAACCGTTACGTTTTCCGGCCAGGCCCTTCCTCCGGCTGCGCCTCCGCCCACTTTTCGGCCGGGCGGCTGCTGCTTCTTCCTTCGACTGCCTTCAGTTGGCGCGCCTACGGGTTCAGTTATGGCGACTTGCAGTCCCAGTGTCGTGGTGAGCAGCTTGGCGCGCACCCCCCCGCCCCAGACCTGGCGGAGGCGTGGGGCCCGCAGTGCGGGCCTGGGCAGCGGTGGCACGGGGACGGGGGGTGGGGGGGGGCGATGGGCGGCGGGCGGTGTCAACTCCCTGGGTTCAGCTTTTTGTCACACCAGGGAGGCTGAGGACGGAATGGCGAGGCAGGAGTGGGTGCTTCCTCTGGAGAGTCCTGGGAAAGCGTGTGGGAAGATTGGGGTGTTGGGGGGGATGGCGTGTTGGCCGACGTGTGCCGCTTGCTAGAGCGCCGGGGGGGGGAGGGGTTGTGGGCCAATTCAGGAATGATTTGGTGGGGTGGAGGAGAGGCCCTTCTCTGTACATTTTGGGGGGTGGTGGAAGTAAGGGCCTCCAGGTACCTGTGTAGAGGGTCCAGGCAAGGAAACGACTACGTGGGAGGACACGTGGGGACCAGTGCTTTCATCTAATTCTGCCAATATTATAATGAATATTTGCGCCTCACCGATTCCGCACCGCAGCCTTAGTAGCAGTAACCATGCCTACCTTTCTTACACATGGATTTGTACACATAGAGGAAATAATGAAACGATATTCGGTGATTTTACCGGCGTAGAGGTGGCAGACCTCGAATTCAGATACGCTTGAAACTGTACCGCATGCTCTTTGATGCTGCCGGGGACAAAAAAATGCTACTCTGGTCCTTCAAGGACGTTCATACCCCTAACCAGACTCTCATATTGTCTCCAACCTCATTGGTTCTTTTTCTTGTTTCTAGAACAAGCCAAGCTGCTCCCCTCCCCCCTCACCTGTCTGATCATGCTTGCTAAAATAGTCAATCTCTATCAACACTTAAATGCCTTAGCCTGCGTCATCATTTTCATTATTTAAGGAGTTTCCTGATAACCTGTTGATTGTTTCCCACTAAAACATAAACTTTATAAGGGCAGGAATCACCACTGTAACCCTAGCTCATAGTACAGTATCTGACATGTAAGAAATTCTCAGTAATGGTTTGTTGAATTAATAAATTAAATAATCACTTGAGCCCTAAACGAGAAAGGATTCTATTTCTTTTTAGTCATTGTGATTTAAGGTAAAAGAGCACTGTTCTTAAGATGGAATCTGCCCTGGAATTCTGTTGTGTGGCCTTGGGCAACTTACTTCTCCTTTTGGGGATTAAGTGTTATAGAGAGGAAAAATAATTTTCCTTCTACCCCTCTAAGTTCTCCTGGCTGGATTAATCAAGTTAACAGGAGACAGTAATAGGAGAAAGTGATCATGTTTATTACCTATGAACAGGTAGGGGTTCCATAACAGTTGAGGCTTTTATGTGATCTTGAGTTAAGGAGAAGGGGGAAGTTGTGGTTTGGGACTTCAAAGCAGGAAGGCAATTTGCAGGGAGACGGAAAAGGAAGTGTTTGGTAAATAAATGTTTGCCTAGCCATCTTTAACGATGGGACCCAGAAGACTGACCAAAGGGGCCTTGTTAGCTTTCTCCCTGTCTGTCACACTTAGTTCATATTAAACTATAGTTATCTATGATGACAGCTCCCCTCTGCCTAAATTCTTTTAGGAAGTTTGGAGAAAGGTCACAGTTTTTTTCCTGAGGCTTTTGTTCCTTGAAAATAACCAGTTTTAAAATAATATCCCAAAAGGCATATTTTGGGCTGGCAAACTCTACTTCCCTTTGGTGTCCTTAGGTATAACTGAAGTGTTAGCTACTTCATGGTGTTATTGAAAGGATTATAAGATGGTTTGTGTGAATCAACAACCTTTGTGTGGGAATAGTAATAATAGCTACATAATAGTTATTTAGGCCTCAAAACAACCCTGTAACAGTAGTATGATTATTACCATTTTACAGAAGAGGAATCTTTGAAGCCTCAGAAAGTTTAAGTAATTTAACGTCAACATAGCATACCCACGTCACACTTACATTTAGAGGAGCTCAGGCTCAAACCTACGTATGTTAAGAGCCCATGCACTTAAATGTTATGCTAGTAGTAGGTACTCAAAAAATGGTGGGGACTGTTTTTATTCAGTTGCCAAGGAAGTTAGATGCTTTTAGCCTTGGGGTATGATGCCTGCACCAGCGTAGGGTGAATTAATATTGCTAGAACTGGCTGGTGTTAATTTTGTGTTTCTGGTTTGCAAATTCCTGTTCCTTTTTAAATTTCCTTCCCAGAAATTGTCTGCATGTTGGCAATAACAAACACGTAAATAGTGCTTACTATATGCTGGTTAGTGTTCTAAGCCCTTTCTGTATATTAACTGGTTTGATATTTAGGAATTAATTTTGGGAGCTCAGAGAGGTTGAGTAACTTGCCCAAGATCACCCAGCAATGCTAGGATTTGAATCTAAGTTATCTGGCCCCAGAGTCTGCTCTTCACATCTCCACTTTTAGGTTACTGACAATTGTGGGTAATTATTTAGTACTTACTGTGTCTTAGGCATTGAGATAAATATTTTGCAGACATTATTGAATATGACTGTCTGAAAGTTACATAATAGGTACCTTATGATGTAAATAAACACTAATGTGACTTTGGAGGCACATATGGGTGAAGTAACTTGCCTACCATCATTTACATGGAGTTGTCCCCCAGATATGCCTGATATTACCCATGCTGCTTGTAACTATCATTGAAATGTCAGTATAAATTTGGACATACTTGAACTAAGAACAACCTTCTGGATTTTTGCAAATTAATGTGAAACATCAAATATATATTATTTGGATATTATATCTTCTAAATTTCAGGATGGTAGTGCTAGAAATGTAATCCTGTAACTAGGTTTAAACCTTACCCTGCCCATAATTTTCACAGAATTGATAAAATAGTACATTTTATTGGTCTACAACCCTGTCATTTTTATTTATTTTTTATTTTTTAAGGATTTTATTTATCTACTTTTCGAAAGAGAGGCAGGGGGGAGTTAGAGAGGGAGAGAAAAATCAATGTATGAGAGATACATCGATTGGTGGCCTTTCATACACCCCCAACTGGGGACCTGGCCTGTAACCCAGGCATGTGCCCGGACCAGGACCCTTTGGTTCGCAGGCTGGTGCTCAATACACTGAGCCACATGAGCCATGGCACAACTGCCAACAGGGTTTAGACTGACAATAGTCAGTATAGACCAAAATTATTTGCGATCACCAAGAAATGGAGCAGATAACTGAGGGTTTGATTTTGCAAATCAAGTAATGAGACATACAGTCTAGATCCTTCTTAATTGTTTTCCATTGTTTGTATCTAGGTATTGCAGAAAGTTCATAGTAAGGAGGTGGGGAAAAAGACACAAGGACCAACCACAATAGCAGAGAAGAGGGGCCTTGGAGTTTTCTGTAGTTCATTAGGCAGTAACTGGGCCATGTCATTTTCCCCTGTGTCAAGAGATGTAAAGTTGAACTAGTGTACTCTTTTTTCTTCCTGTAAGTATATGTTATGTGCATTCAGTAAAATTTATATGTTTTGAAAATATCGACCACCATCATTAATATC
Organism: Desmodus rotundus; assembly: GCF_022682495.2. Lineage (NCBI taxonomy): Eukaryota > Metazoa > Chordata > Mammalia > Chiroptera > Phyllostomidae > Desmodus > Desmodus rotundus. Next base: position 17,539,271 of record NC_071400.1, on the reverse strand, counting down.
AATATTTTTCTGCCAGTGGTAATAAAATTACTAACATCTAGAATAATTTGCTACTAATAAGAATTCAAACAGATACTTCACATTGTTATGAAACTGGTATCTTCATCACTGTGCTTCTCATAATTGATAGGTATTTATTTTTTTTGTCCAGAACGAACATACTTATTATTCCACTGTGCACACTAATAAAAGGGAAGATCATATTGTTGAATAAATTTGTATCCTTGCACATATAGTAATGAGGCCACTTACCCAGGAGCAGCTAATAATTTATCCCTGGATTGAATAGGCAAGAATGATGATTTTAATTCTTATAATCCTTACATTGTTGTGAAACTTCTAATTATTTTTTAAAATTTTTATTTATTCATTTTTAGAGAGGGGAAGGGAGGGACAAAGAGAGGGAAACACCAAAGTCTGGTTGTCTGTTGTGTGCCCCCTACTGGGGACCTGGCCTGCAACCTAGGCATGTACCCTGACTGAGAACCCAGCTGGCAATCCCTGGGTTTGCAGGCCGGCACTCAGTCCACTGAGCCACACCAGCCAGGGTTTGAACCTTTTAATTCTTAAAGCTTAGAAGGGAGGGAAAGCAAGTTGTATATGTAATTTATTTGTAAGACTGATATAAACTTGGAAGATGTCACCTAAGAGTATTTATTCACTGGAAGAAAACTTGAAATGCCCAAAACTCTCAGAGCGCATCTGTGAATGAAGTTGATTGCCATTTTTCTAAATTTGACAAGAATTCTAAAAATGTTTATGATATCACTAATAATGAATTGTGAAGTAGAAAAAGAAACTATAATGAATAAATGAGTGAATAAGAAAAATAACCATGATAAATGAATTACTAAATTATTCTTTTTAGTATAAACAATAGGAAAAAAATGTCACAAGAAGAGGTGATTTCTAAGCCAAAAAAATGTATGGGGAGAAGTAACATAGAGTACTGTCAGGCTACTAATTAATAAAAATATATTACTCTAAAAAAATAAATAAATAAAATTGGAAGATGAATATACTTCTAGCTTAAATTGTTTTTACTTTTTGGAATGTGTGTGTAAGTAATTCATAATTTTGGTTTTATGATACCCTGCATTATCATAAATTATCTGAAGGGATAGCATATCTGCTTTGGTGCTTTTTGAGAATTTTAAAGTATCCAAATATAAAAGATACAAATATAAAAATATGCCACCTAGCAACTTCTGCCCATTCTAGCAGCTTGGAATTGTTGGTTACTAGGAATAAAATAAAGTCTGTTTTTATCTATTATCGTACATCTTGTAATTCACATAGCTCATTTTAAGACTCATTTCCTCAATTCTATTTAGTCTTGTTTGGACCCACAAACATTGTCATTTTTTTGACCAGAGAGAAACTTAAACAATGCTAGTCACAGATGGTAAGTTGATATTGCAGGTGTTGTCTTAGCTCAAGTTAAATTCTTTGCTTACTGTAATTTTATTTTATTTTAAAATTTATTTTATTTATTTATTTTTAGAGAGAGGGGAAGGGAGGAAGAAAGAGAGGGAGGGAAACGTCAATGTGTGGTTGCCTCTCCATACCCCCTGTTGGGGACCTGGCCCACAGCCCAGGCAGGTGCCCTGACTAGGAATTGAACCTGTGATACTTTGGTTCACAGTCTGGTGCTCAATCCACTGAGCTACATCAGCCAGGTATAATTTTAGATAATATATCTTTGTACTTAGAAATTTTATGTATAAACCACAAACATTGTTACATAAAAAATCAATTTTTAAAAATATTATTTATTTATTTTTAGAGAGAGGGGAAGGGAGGGAGAAAGGGAGACAAACATCAGTGTGTGGTTACCTCCTCCATGTCCCCTACTGGGGACCTGGCCCACAACCCAGGCATGTGCCCTGACTGGGAATTGAACTGGCAACCTTTTGGTTTGCAGGTTGGCACTCAATCCACTGAGCTACACCATCCAGGGCTTAAAAACTATTTAGATGTGACACACATAATTATTAAGAATATGGGATGTCAGTTTTACTGGAAAGTGAAATGATTCTGATAATTTATGATAGCAAAAGTGTTGAGTTTGATCCTAGAGAAAAGGTAGATAGTAATGTTATATTTTTCAGTCTTCATGTTAATAAAAGTACCTCTCTGGATTTTATCATTAAGAAGTATATTACTGGTAGGTTAAAATTTGAGAGCTGTGTTCTAAAGCTCTGAAGCGATACATTCAGATTTCTGAAATGTCTGGGTAAATGGTAAGTCAGAACTATTAATAACCTATCCTTTGATTTCCAGTTCAGCCAGAAATGGCCATGATGAGAAAGGTAGATCTGGAGAGAAACTGCATTTTCATTTGTTACCACTTGCAGCTCCTCCAGAGCTTTCCCCTGATACATTTTGGGGTTGAGCCTTCCCCAAAGCCATCCAGGACCCTTTTTGTGACTTCTAGTCATTTTATGTTAAGTCCTTGTTATGGACTGAATGTTTGTTTCTCCCCACCCCCAAATATCTTGAAGCCCTAACATCCCCAATGTGACAGTAATGGGGCCTTTGGTAGGTAATTAGGATTAGATAAATTCATGAGGTTGGGGACCTTATCTTTTAAGAAAAGAAAGAGCTTCTTCCCCCATCCCTAACCTCCACTCCACTAGGATCAAGTAGCTTCCAAGGTGGAAGGTAGCCACTTACAATTGAGAAAAGAGGCTTTGAAATGAAGCCTCTTTTGCTGGCACCTCGATCTTGGACTTCACAGCCTCTGAAACTGTGAGAAATGCATTACTGTTGTTTAAGCCACCCAGTCTATGATTAGTCCAAGCAGACTAGTGTAAGTTCTTTTAGAAGGTGTCAGTAATAACCACATGGTTAGACATGTAACGCCAAGTCACAAATAATAAAACAGATAAGACTTACATTCATATAGAAAGTGAAACCTGCTGTTGCCTAAGTGACTTAGAAGGATATATTAATTGGGTATCAGAGATATGCCAGTCTACTTTACTCAATTTACAACCTATGCAATGGAATATGACTACTTTGAGCTTGGTAGTAGTTGTATTGTTTTGGGATGGAGTCGCTGGTGCTGTGTGTATATAACTTCTTTTGATAAGTAAAAGTTTATGGGCTTGTCAAATTAGATCTAGGTACAACTTACAAGCTTTATTGTACCATATAATTAGTCTATGTATATATGTATGCATGCATGCCTTTTCCAGTACATTGCAAGCTCTTTGAGTACTGTAAATTTGTAATCTTTGTATTCCTCTTATAAAATATTGCACAGTGCCTTAAGGTGGATAGTGAATACATTTTGATGTAATTAAGTATATCGCAATCCATTCCTATCAAAGCAGCCTATGCATTGTTGACTGATCCATATTAGATGTGGTTAATTAATATCAGGTATTAACCAATATGAGTTGGGACAAATAAAGGCTAATGAGATTAAAGGCCACCAAGTAGAGATTGAGGTTATTGGGCCTGTTTAATATGAAGCTGTGGTGTTTGGGATGATTAAAACATGACCTGTTTATTGGATTGTATTTTACGTCTTCTCTTTGGTCCAGGTGGAAGTGAGGCTTCTGAGTGAGTTTGAGTGCCCATTTAAACTCCCACAATACTTCAGCTATATCTTTTTCTTAGCAGTTTAACCCTCTATCTTAGGGTTATTCATGTAATACGTGTCATGTGTTTTACTATCCTCTTTGAGGGTAGCTGTGCCATTGTTTACCTAATTCCCTCTAGTATGTACAACATTGTAGGTACTCAAATATTTTAGTATTAGTAATAATACAAGTTCTGAATAAGGTTCTCACTACATTAAAATTAGTGTTCTAATATTTGATCATTAACTATGAATATAAAAGACTTGGATTCTTCATTAAATGTGAAATTGGTGCCTTGTCATCACTGAAATAAGTTGGTCCTTTTTTAACTTTACATTTGAAACATCTACAAGTAGGCAATATTATAATGAACGCTCATGTACCCATTGCCCAGTTTGGACAACTGTATATCCATGGACAATCATATGTTTCTTAAATTAGGGCCCCCATAAATATACCCCATTTATTTATAGTGAATTATAATGAACTTGTGAATTCATGCCTAAAGTACTTCAAGTAATGCAAGTTTTATAAATTCTTGTTTTTGGCTTTTGGGAAAGAGTTATAGGAACATTTTTTTAATGCTTGATCTAACAAATCAACCCTTGGACATTAAATGCGATATATAAGTCTAATAGTATTGATTGAAAATTTAAAAAACTTTGAATAGGAAATTAATTTGGTGTGTTGACAAACATAAAATTCCTATTTTGGTGTATATCCCTGCTGTTCCGTCTGTATTAGACTCACATCTGGGGTGAACTTTGAGCAGAATCACATTGGCTTTGATTGAGATGAATAAGACTCTGGAAGTTCTTAGGCTGTTTACAAAACCTGTAGCTAGGCACTGAGTCATTTCACAGAAGCAGTAGTCTTTACAAGTATAGCATATTTCAAAGAGTCTTGGGGAGGTCCTGGTTTTTGTTTGTGGCAGAAGCAGTGAGTCACTGAGAACAAAGGGTGAGTAAGCTTCAGGAAGGCCATTTCGGCCCTCTGGATGTTACTGATTTTAAAGCCCTATGAAATGGTGCAATTTCATTCATGTCAGGGAGTAGCAAATATATTCTGATGAGGCTGAAATGAATGCTTATCCTTTCATCTGTAGGATCTAGCAAATACTAGCAAGTAGGATCTAGAGTACTACTTTCTTCTTTTTCTAAAACTTGAACTCAATTTCAGTGTCTAAAATTTATGAAAGTAGTACTTGCTTGTTATAAAGTACTCTTGAAATGTTCCTGTAGGTGGCAGAAATGTCCCATTTCCATTATTTTTGTAGTGAAAATTTTGGGGGGTCCTTATTGTTTTATTTTACATTTTATTGTATTTTTCCATTACCATTTATCCCCCTTAGACCTCCCACTCCCCAGGAATGTTTTGAAATAAGCATGATATATTCGCACTTTGCCCTAGAGGATCTGGCATGATCTCCCCCTGCTCCAAATGGAAGTAGTACATGTTTGTTTAAAAACAAATCAATACAGACTTTCAACTGCCCTCAGACCAGCTTCCGAGAGAGCACGTGTGCACTATGTGCTGCTGCCCGACCATGCCCGTGGGCTTGCCCTGGTCTACCTGGGTCACAGCCAGCCTCCTGGCCTTGTGTGCAGACCGAAGCAGTGTGCAGGTACTACCAGCCTGACATCACTGTACCTACAATTTCCCCAAAGTCTGGAGATCTCAGAACAGCTTTTGAGACTGAAAGTGAGAAAACATGAACCTCAAATTTCTCAGAATGTAATTATGAATTCTGTAAATAATATTATAAATCTTAAATATAAAAGCCATGCTGCTTGTCCTTAAGCAGCTACCTAATACAACGCTGACTGAAAGTGGAGGTGCTCAATAGATATTAACAGATACATTGAAATTTAATTATTGTTTTACCAATATTTCTTGAAAACTGCTAGAGCTCATCACATCAGCTTCTTGGATATTATTTGGAAGATATTTAGTCTTGAGTGTCATGTGAGATAGAGTATTATAATTCTGGTTTATTTATTTGAATCAGCTTTAAATATAATGGTGAGTGGGAATTATAAATCCACTATAATTTAAAAAGTGAAATCGACAGTGAAGAAAAAGCCAAGTCAATATTAAAGTGTAGGAAGTGGCAAGTTCCTACTTCTATTTGGCCATTGCTTGGTATATTCCTCCATACCCACCTACCCTTCCTTCCTTACCACTCTACCTCCCTCCCTCCTTCTCTTCCTTTTGTATTACAGTTTTTGTTTTAGTATATTTTTAAAAATTTCCTATACTCTACATGTATGTATACTGCCAAAAATGGATTATAAAAAAGACTGTTGAATCTTTAAAAAGGCAATATATACTCACTGAAGAAAATTTGGAATATATGGTGTAAGGGACTAAGTAAAGTCTCTAACTCCCCTCTGCAAGATAATAGTTGTCAAGATTTTGTTATATAATTTCTGTGTGTACAGATGCATATATAATATTTATAAAACTGTAATCATTGTGCATTTCACCACTGCAGGTACCACATCATTAATGTTATAAAGTAGTTTGTATGCCAGGGACTAGGCATACCATGACAACCAGTGTATGTTTTTTCTCAAACTATCTTGGAGTTTCTACAATGAAGGCACATTATGAGTGGATTATAACAATCTCAGACCTCTAGGAATTTGGGTTTTTAAGAAATCAGTTAGCTTTAAAATAAACATTTTTTCCCCATTGTGAGATGAGAGGGTATTTGGATTTGGGGTGGGGAACAGCAGTTTTTCTTGTTCAGAGGGATATTTTAATTTGATAGATTATAGTATATTAAGATTTTTTTAAACTAAATTTCCCAGCATATTCAAAGTGGAGAGAATATTGTGTCCCCATAGACTCATCATCCATGTTTAAAATATTATCAAGATTTGCCACATTTGTCTGAGTTCTTTAAAATTTTTCTCTTTGCTTAGCTAAAGGAAATTTCATATCATATTATTTTACTTCTACAATCAACCATTCATCTTTAAAACACAGTTAATTTATTTTTTAATTATATTTTATTGATTATGCTATTAGAGTTGTCCTGATTTGAGTCCCTATAACATTTCATATAATAATTGTTTGGTGATGATGAACTCCTTCAGTTTTTCCTTGTCTGGGAAGCTCTTTATCTGCCCTTCCATTCTAAATGATAGCTTTGCTGGGTAGAGCAGTCTTGACTGTAGGTCCCTGCTTTTCATGAGTTTGAATATGTCTTGCTAATCCCTTCAAGCCTGCAAAGTTTCTTTTGAGACATCAGCTGACAGTCTAATGGGAACTCCTCTGTAGGGAACTAACTTCTTTTCTCTTGCTGCTTTTAAGATTCTCTCTTCATCTTTAACCTTTGGCATTTTAATTATGATGTGTCTTGGAGTGGGCCTCTCAGCATCCATCTAGTTTGGGACTCTGTGCTTTCTGGACTTGCATGTCTATTTCCTTCACCAAATTAGGGAAGTTTTCTTTCACTATTTTTTCAAATAGATTTCCAATTTCTTGCTCTTTCTCTTTTCCTTCTGGCACCCCTGTGATGTGAATGTTGGATCTCTTGAAGTTGTCCCAGAGGCTGCTTATATATACTATCCTCTTTTTTTTGGGGGGGGGGGATTTGTTGTTCTCATTGGTTGTGTTTTGCTTCCTTATGTTCCAAATCCTTGATCTGATTCTCAGCTTCATCCACTCTACTGTTGTTTCCCTGTAAATTGTTCTTTTTAAAAAAAGATTTTATTTATTTATAGAGAGAGAGGAAGGGAAGGAGAAAGAGAGGAAGAGAAACATCAATGTGCAGTTGTGTCTTCTGCGCCCCCTACTGGGGATCTGGCCCGCAACCCAGGCGTGTGCCCTGACTGGGAATTGAACTGGCAACGCTTTGGTTTGCAGGCCTGTGCTTGATCCACTGAGCTACACCAGCCAGGGCTATAAATTGTTCTTTATTTCACTTAGTATCGCCTTTGTTTCTGACTGGATCTTTTTTATGCTGCTGAGGTCCTCACTAAGTTCCTTGAGCATCCTCATAACCATGTTTTGAACTCTGCATCTGATAGATTGCTTATCTCCATTTTGTTTAGCTCTTTTTCTGGAGTTGTGTTCTGTTTTTTCATTTGGGCCATGTTTCTTTGTGTCCTCGTTTTGGCAGCCTCTCTGTGTTTATTCCTATGTATTAGGTAGAGCTGCTTTGACTCTGTCTTGGAAATGTGGCCTAATATAGTAGGTGTCCTGTGGAGTTCAGTGGCACAGCCTCCCCTATTACCCAAGCTGGGTACTTGAGATACTTCATGTGGGCTGAGTACACCCTCCTCTTCTATTTGAGCCTTGGTTGCTGTTGGCAGATCAATGGGTGGGATTTATCCAGGCCAGTGAGCTGCAAGGGCTGGCTATGACCACTTACCTACCAACCTCTGCCCTCTGTGGAGGATCAGCTGTGCAGGGGCAGGGTGGTGGTGCTTCAACATGGTCCGTAGCTGTCCACTGGGTGCTCTGGCCCTGGGGTTTCCTGGGTGGTGCAGGCCAAGGTCAGCCCCCACCTGTGTTTTGCCTGAGGCACCCTGGGTGAGCTATAAAGTAATCTGAGATGCTGTCACTTGTGCTGGTCTTGGAGATTCTCAGGAAAAGCCACGCTGTGAATCTGTGCTGGCTGTTGCTAGTGCGGGGCATGGGGCTTAGTGAGGCTGGCTGTAGCTTGTTTGATAGGATTTAGTAAGTTGTGCATCATGAGCCAAGACCAGACAGTCTTGTGGAAAGCAGCTTGGGTGGGCCCATAAATTGGGTGAGATGTAGTCTCTGGGGATCTACAAGGCAGGTCAAACAGTGTTAGCCAGGTTGATGGAGTCTCAGATATGGCACAAGCTTGCTGGCTCTGAGGGGGGAGGGTTTAGAAAAGGGACAATGGCCTCTGCATGCCACTGATGCCTTTCAAGCTTCTACGTGGGTGCTGGAGCTCAGCGGGAGTGAGTCTGAGTGAGTGAGTCTATGTGTGGGTTCTTTAAGAGGAACTGCCTGAGGCTCCAAAGGTTTCTTCCACAGACTCAATTCCTGATGGTTTTTGCAGCCAGAAATTGTGGGGACTTATCTTCCTGGCGCTGGAACCCTGGGCTCGGGGGCCTGTGTGGGGCTGGGGCTCCTTGCTCTTTAGATGTCCCTCCCTAATTTTTATCTACCACACAGGGAAGTGAGACCAGCCTGTTCCACTTCTGTGCCCCTCCTACCTCTCTGGATGGATGTGGTTTCTTTAATTCCATAGTTGTCAGATTTCCATTCAACTCAATTTCTGACAGCTCTGAGTGATGGTTGTTCCATATTTTAGTTGTAATATTGATGTGGTGGTGGGAATAGGTGAGCCATGTCTCCCTATACCACCATCTTGACCAGAAGTTTGGTTGATTTCTTATATAACTATAATTCATTATACTTACAAAGTTAATGAAAGTTCTTGATATCTGATACCTAAATTTCTCTTGGGAGGCTAAAGTCTTTAACATCTAAATCCAATCAAGTATTTGTATCCTGTAATGCTTTCATTGAAACAGTGGTATTTCTTTTTCAGATCGGTGATGATGAACCAGGTTATGACCTAGATTTATTCTGTATACCTAAGCATTACACCGAGGTTTTGGAAAAGGTGTTTATTCCTCATGGACTAATTATGGACAGGTTAGTAAGATATTAAATTGAAGTTTTTGTCTTATATTAATTTTAGGTATCAGCAGATGTTTTAAGTAATTGTTATTTGATCATAAACTAGACCAGCTTGTCAAATAATAGATGTTTTCTATTTTAAAAGCTCTCTTTACAGTAAGGGCAGGGAGGGCTTACTAATTACCCAACATCAGTCATGGTGTACTGGGAATCTGTAGGGAGTAGAATAAAGTAAACATTGAGAGGAGATTGGAAGAATGAACTCTACTCACAGTCTTTGATTTCTCAGCTCTGAGTAGGGTAATTGGCTGGGGCTGAATCACAAGAAGGCGAGGTCAGACGTTGATTGTTATGCATGTTTAGCTTGAAATTTTCCCCATAAATAAATTGCAGAGAAAGTTTACTTGGTATTTAAATACTTGCCTTATGTGTCAGGTTAGTTTGGTTTTGATTTTAAAATTATAATAATACATTTATGTTGTGAAATATTCTAAAAGTAGAGGCTATAAATAAGAGTAGACTTCTCTACTTTCAGCCTGCTGTGCATATTCCTCTCTACCTACTGGCTGTGCATATATACTATATGCAAATGTACACATATATTTTAACACATGTGTATGTACTGTCATATAGGTCTAAAATTTATTGGACATTTTTTCGTATTAGTATATCCAGAGGTATCCCATATACCCATGTATTTTAAAGATAACATAGCATTCCATTGTCTGGCTATACCATAATTAATTTAACTAGTTCCCTATTGATGGACATGCAAGATCTCTTCATTATTTTGCTTTTATAGAGCATACTTGAAGGGAATATCCTTTTATACACCTTTGGGCACTTGCTCAACTTTATCCACATGGAAATCCTGAGTCAAGGGAAAGGTGTTTCTTGAATGTTGGGATACTGCCAAATCATCCTCCAGACAGTTATGTTAATTTGCATTCCCACTGGTATATGAGTCCTGTTTTCCACACAAAATCTTCTAATATTGTGTATTACCATGGAAATTTCATTCAATCAGAATTTGCCAGTCTGATAAATGAAAATGGTGTCTTGTTTTGAATTGCATTTTAAAATTTTATTACAGGTATTATAGTTTACCTGGTTTTTGAAAGTTCTTGAAATTTTTGTCTTTGCATTATGAAGCAAGGATATACTTTATGTGGGCCAAAGATGTATTTCATGGAAGTTTAATGTTTAAGGGATGTTTGTTATAAAGGCTAAGTGCATTTTTATTATAAATAAATTTCTATTAAATTCCAAATTTTATTTCCATAGGACTGAGCGTCTTGCTCGAGATGTGATGAAGGAGATGGGAGGCCATCACATTGTAGCCCTCTGTGTGCTCAAGGGAGGCTATAAATTCTTTGCTGACCTGCTGGATTACATCAAAGCACTGAACAGAAATAGTGACAGATCCATTCCTATGACTGTAGATTTTATCAGACTGAAGAGCTACTGTGTAAGTGTATTTAATATATGTTTCCTGTATGTTTCCTGTATGTTTTTGAAGCTTTGCAAACTATACTTAAATGTTCATTTCAATTGGTTAGAGTGAGATTTTCTAATATATTTACCAGTACTTTACATCTAAGTGAATATTGTCTTTTTCAAATGAGTCACATTAGAGGTTATATAGTTATTTTAAAGGTTTGAATTTTTTTGTTTTGTTTTTTGGATTTTCTTTTAAAGATTTTATGTATGTATGTATGTATGTATGTATGTATGTAGAGAAAAGGGAAGGGAAGGAGAGAGGGAGAGAAATATCAATGTGTGGTTGCCCTTCCCATGCCCCCAACTGGGGACCTGGCCTGCAACCCAGGAATGTGCCCTGACTGGGAATCAAACCAGCAACCCTTTGGTTTGCAGGCCCATGCTCAATCCACTGAGCTACACCAGCCAGGCCTGTTTTTTTGGATTTTTTTATAACCCCTTTTAAGAGTTGCTGTTGGGACTTGGGTGATAGTTTTTTGGGTTTTTTTTTTAACTATATTTACCAGTGGCAGATATCTTCTCTGGAACTAGATTGCTTTTTGGGGATGTTGTCCTAGTTAGTTCTGATAAATAAGGTGGGTTAACAATTATTTCCTAGAAAACACAAATGGAGTGAGACCATTGGCATATTGAAGAAACCACTTTTGATTCACAGATACTCTACCTGTGTTACACAAACTCAAATGCTTCAGAATACTGACACTGGGATGAACAAAGATCAGTGTGATGTTTACACATGAACATCCATATGTAGATGACGTTTTATCATCCACAATTTTTTAATCATATGCATGTTTAATTTTTATTACTTCGTACTGTTGCTTTGTTTCTGGTTACAAGTTAGCAGTGTAGTGTCTGAGTTACTATTTTTCCTTAAAAATGGGATTTCTCCTGGCTTCTTGAAAGGTTAGCATGAATGCTCAGTCTTTGCTCTTTCATGAGTCAGTATTCTAGTACATCTTTGTAGAAAATCACCTTATGTTTACATTTTTATTGAGAATAAGACCACTTATGTACATTTAACTTTCAACCTTCATTCTCTTTGTTAATCATTTATTTGGCTGGAATCTTTGATCTTTTTCATGTTTTCATCAGTCCAGTGGATGATTAGATAATAACTTAAGTATTATAGACATTTTCCCTATCCCATTAAAATCATTTATGCTCATATATCATGACATTAGTTCATATTTTTAAGCTCCTTTTAACTTGTCAGAGTCTTGTTTGAATTAAAGGCTTATTTAAATACAAAATTTGGATTTAAAAAAATATATTATTTATTTATTTATTTTAGAGAGAGGGGAAGGAGAAAGAGAGGGAGAGAAACATCAATGTGTGGTTGCCTCTCCAATGCTCCGTACTGGGGACCTGGCCAGCAACCCAGGCATGTGCCCTGACTGGGAATCAAACCGATGACCCTTTGCTTCACAGGCTGGCACTCAATCCACTGAACCATACCAGCCAGGGCAAAAAATTTGGATTTTTACTCAACATAAGTTATTTATTTTGCTGATTTAAACTGAGATTTAATTTTACACAGTATAGCTGCCCAGTTTTTAATATATTGTTCCTTAGAGCCAAAACATGTACTTAAAGTCCTTGGTAAGACTTTTCTTTGATCTTCTTAAGCACCCCACCCACACACACATAAAAATCAAATCTTGTTACTTTATGACCCATACTTCATTCCTCTGGGAAATTGGGCAGAATGTTCTTTCTTTGAAAAGAAAACTCATAAAAACAAGTTTTTAAAACGTATTTTATAGCTGTAAGAGCAATTTGAAGGAAAGGAACATTTGGACATTTTAATTCCACTTTCTACTTGTAGTTTCTTCTCTTATTAGTTTTAGATCTTAGAGGATTATTAAGCTCAACTCCTCAGCTGATAAAAAATGTGAAATCTTAAACATAAGCAGAGCAGACTTTTAGCTGAATTTTCACAAAGATGAAAATAATATCTTCTGTTTTATGTGAAATTCTACGTGGATTTGCTGCTAAGCAACAGAAATTAAGAAAACCATCCATGTGCTTTAATTTTTCAATTTGTTGTGGAAGATACTCACATGTCCATATAAAAATCTAGGCAACTTAATTTGATAAAGTTGTAAAATGGAAATTTAAAATTGTTTGCAGTATCAGTAACATTGATGTTAGTGTAGTTTTGCATGCTGATCTTGACCAGTTTGAAATAGTGAATTACACATTGACTGGTCTGTACTAACCCTAAAGAAATGCTTCATGAGCTGTTAAATATTACTGGATTATTTAAAAAGTCCTAGCAATGTCAACACACCCCATCTAGTTTTTGTTCAAAATAAAAATTGCATTTTTCTGATTAAAAAACACATTTATTATAAAAACATACAACCACAAAAATTATAAGGGAGATAAGTTACTCTAAATTTCACCAGCACTTTTATTTCTTATACTTTAATGAATTTTTTCTTTGAATACACACACATGTATATTAGTTTACCTACTGTTTATCAAAGAAGCTAGGCAGGATTTTATTTGCTTAGTGCCTAGATGGGAAATTGACTGGGGATTCCAAATACCATTTCCATTAATTCTAAGATACCACTGATTTTAAGTCTTAGTGCTATTTTTTACTGCTAAGAAAAAACACACTGTCAGTTATGGTAGTAAATTGTGATCAGTTGTAGTATGTCGATTTCAGAGGTATTAAAATGTGAATGTGCAATGCAATGAACAATGCAATGTTAGTACTATATAGTCAGTGCCCTTTTCTATCCCTAAAGCTCTGTGATTTTCAGAAAAATCAAGCAACTGGTAAGTATGGAAATGGATTTTCTCTATTGTCAGTTCAATTTTTTAGTAATTTTTTTTTTACTGAAATAGTTTAGTAAGAAATGATGCTTCAGGAGGAAAAGTTGTCAGACAAAAAAAGTTTTTTGTGGGAATATTTTTGTGTGGGCCTTAAGAAAAGGGAAAATTAGCCTGTTTTTTTGATACACATATTTTTTTAATCTTCATATACATTTGAGAACAATGATGTAAAAAGGGATTAATACCTTGCCCAAGATCATACAGGTCTTTGATTTGAACCCAAGCCTTTAACTCTGTGGAGAACTCAGAGTCGTATTTGGGAAAACTTTTAACTGAATTGGATCCTCTAATATGGGCTTCCTATTATTTTCATTTTCTACTAGTCAGAAGTTTTACATGCAACCAAAATTCATTTCACCACTTACGGAGTTTTTCCCTCAGTTGCAGTCAAGGTATATAAAGCTATAACTTTCAGTCTTGATCTTAGAAGTTGCTTGATTAATGGCTTAATTGGGCTGTTTAATATATCAAAGATGCAAATTACTTTATTGTAATTTGTAAGAAGATGGCTGTTTGAATAAGCTTGTTAAAGAAAATGTAGCAAATATTGCATTAGTTTCTTTTTTAAAAGGTTTTATTTATTTATTTTTAGAGAGAGGGGGAGGGAGGAGAAAACAGAGGGAGAGAAACATTGATGTGAGAGAGAAACATCAATCCGTTGGATCGGTTGCCTCTCAGATGGCCCCAACTGGGAACCAAACATTGTGCCCTGACAGGGAATCAAAGAAGTGACATTTCGCTTTGTAGGATGGCACCCAGCCAGCTGAGCCACACCAGTCGGGACTGTTGCAGTAGTGTCTTAATGTGTCTCAGAAGAGGTCAGTATTTTCAGTCTGACCTTTTTCTCTGTATTTAGTTAATTGTTTTTGAGGTGTGCTTTCTTCAGAACAGTTGAAGTTAAATATGTGTATCTTTTGAAATTTGACACTACATAATGTAAAGCTCTTCTATAAATCTATGTCTATCTATATGTATGTAAAGCTAGTGAAGTGATTTATACCTTTCTCCTACTTTTTATTTAGTTTAAATTGGCAGGAATAGGGATATATACTATCTGTGGTATAAGGAAACTTTAACAGAACCAGGGTCAGAGCACACTTTCTAGCCCTTTCCTGTGCATTTTCACGTTGATGTGGTCCTTGTTGGACAAGTGAGGTTTTGTATAAGCACTCTGATTCTTAGGACATAAAAGCAGAGTTAGAGTTTGGGCCTGTGAAACTACAGATTTTGTGATAAATTAAGGAAGTAGATTGATCCACTTAGCAAACATGTAGTGATCATGTGTTATATACAAGGTACTATCTTAGGCCCTGAGAAGTGGTCCTATTGAACTATTTATTATATTAGGTACTAGTCCCAAATCAGGCATGGAATGAAAAGCATAAAGATAGAATGCAATAATTTCTGAAAGTTCGAAAACGGCATACTTGAAAATGCTAGGTATTAAATATCAGTACTAACTCTTCAATTTTTCTTGGTGTTCTTTTATTGCTAAGTGGTATCTTTGATTTGATTAGAGCAGTTCTGACAAATAGAACTTTCTGCAATGATACAGATAGTCTATATGTGCTGTCTAATACAGAGCCACTAGCCACATGTAGCCATTGAGCACTTGAAATATGTCTTGTACAACAAAGGAACTGAATTTTTAACTTTATTTAATTTTAAGTAATCGCCACATGTGCTTGGTGGCTACTGTATTGAATAGTGCAGGACTGGATGATCTATAAGGGCCCAGCTACATCCGCATATTTTAAAACTTGTAATAGCTTTTTTTAAGGGAATCTGTTCCTTTAAAAGACCTCATAAAATACTGTAAATAAATTATTATCTCGACATATATCTCTCCAGATTTACGTTTTTCTGCATACTATTTTAGAAAATCAGATATCTGCCATTTTTCATCTGAAGTGCAGTCTACCTCTAAAAGTATATGATTCTAATATTCTCACTTCTGTTGATTTTTAACCAGGGTATAGGAAAACAGTTAAAGGAGAGAGGATAGTTGAAATTATTATGTGAAGGGAAAATGTTATGGACTTGGTGTGTTGAACTTGAAGCCTCACTGGATGTTCAGGGAATGACTTTTTCCCCAGTAACTCCATTGTAGGCTCCTGAAAGAATGATCGGAAGTTCACAGCAAAAAGTAAGCTCTACATAGTGCAAAGCCACTAAATGTTAAGGCCACACTTCGGCCTTACTAATACCCCTAGCCTTGCTCTCTTGGGACCCCAGCCTTGGTGACTGGCCTCTCTGCATCTTCTGCTTATGGTCTCAACCTGTTTCTTCCAGTACTGTATTTTTCAGACCATAAGACACACCTAGGTTTTAGAGGAGGAAAATAGGAAAAAAAATTTTGAAGCAAAAAATGTGGTAAAATATTTAATAACATAATAACATAATATTTCACCAATGTAAATGTAAGCTACATTAAGACTATAAGACACGCCCCCATTTTCCTCCCAAATTTGGGGAGGGGGAGTATGTCTTATAGTCCAAAAAATACAGTAATTCTTTTGGCAGCCCATTCATTATGTGTTTTTACACAGCTTTTCCTCTTTTCCTATACCAAGCTGCAGCTCTTGTTGGTACTTAGAGGTTTTCAAAATGTCTAGTGATAGACAAATAGAAAGAAACACAGTTCCTTTCTATTTTATTTCTCACTTTTTTCACCTGGACTCAAGAAAAGTAGACAAAATGGGAACACAAGTGCTAAGGGTATGATTTTTAAGTAGTTGACAGATTGGGCTCTCCGGATGGGAGGAAAAAGGTGGGATGATAGAGAAGGAAGGGCAACTCGCAGGGGAGGGAAGGGGAGGGAATCCCTCCCCTCTACTGTGCCAGTCCCATTATCTCAAGATGAGGCACAAAAGGATCACTCATTAATGTAATGAAGTAGGGGTACAGTGGGAAGCTTGTTCCAGACAGGAAGGGAGGGAGAGAAGGAAATTCTTCTGGTGGGGTAATTGATCCATGGATGCCATTTATACGCAATCTGGGCACTTGCTACCTGTATTCTAGCACATTGGGATGCCCCATTTTTCTTAAATGAATCTTCTTTATTAGCCTCCATTTAAAAGATGGCATTGTTTCCATGAAAAAAGCCTCAGAAGAGAATTGGTGTAACTTAAAAACCTTTGGCCAAACAGGAATATGGAGATTTGGGAGGCTAATGGATCAGCAGTGTCTTGAATGCTTAGAGTTCCCTCGTCTCTTACCTTATTGCCATAGCCTTTGGATCACTGGGGGTTTTCTCTGTCTCCATACTTTTTAGTTCTCAGATCTTTACTACTTCTTTTCTCTGTAAAAGAGGGTCAATTGAAGTTGGACTGTAGTACCAAATTTCTACAGAAGATGTCACTGTTTACCTTGATTTACAGTGTAAATCATTTAGTATGAGTCACTCTCATTGAAAGCTACAGGTTTTGTACACTTTTTTTCTGTTTATCAGTTCTCTGTATTTGAAAATCTAGGTTCTAAGTTAGTTAGCATAAAGGGCATGCATAATTTCCTTTTTTAAAAAAGATTTTATTTATTTAGTGGCTCAGTGGATTGAATATCAGCCTGCAAACCAACCGGGTTGCAGGCCAGAAAAAATATATAAAAATAAAATAAATTTTAAAAAGATTTTATTTATTTATTTTTAGAGAGAGGGAAGGGAGGGAGAAAGACTGGGAGAGAAACATCAATGTATGGTTGTCTCTAGTTTACCCCGTATTGGGGACCTGGCCTGCAACCCAGGCATGTGCCCTGACTGGGAATCAAACCAGCAACGCTTTGGTTCACAGGCCCGTGCTCAATCCACTGAGCTACACCAGCCAGGGCCTTAATTTCCTTAAAATTAGAAGTAATATGAGCTATTTTTTATATCAGAAGCCATACTTACATCTTCTGTTTAGTTTGTAACACTTAACAGTTTTGGCCCATTTGTGTTTTTCAAAAAAAAAAAACCTATTCCATAAAAATTGAACATGTATATAGAAGCATATGACAAAAATAAAAATAAATAAAAGTAAAAAATTTTGTTATTACCATCCTCACCATTTAGACGTAATTGCTGTTACAAACTTTTTAAAAATGCTGAACAAAAGTGGCTTTATGGGCAACATGTTGCTGTACTGTTAGATGTTTTTAATTATCATTGTTCCATGTCAGTTTGGATAGATTTTCAGATTCTTTGCAGTAGGTGCATGGTATTTACTTACGTGGATGGACTTAATTTAAACAGTTGTCTATTAAAAGACATGGTTGTCTCCAGAACTTCTTTTTTATAAACAATTGATACAGTGAACTTCCTTGTATGTACATTTGCATACTTATGAGTGTTTTTGTAGCATCGGTTCCTGAAAGTGGATTGCTGGGGCAAATGGCATGTATGTTTACAATTTTAATAGGTATTGCTATAATGTTTTCAAAAGAAGTTGTACCAATATAAATTGGTACTCTCAGCAACAGGAGTGCTTTTTTTCTCTCACTTTTGCCCACATGTATCATGAGGCTTAAGTTTTGCCACTGTGAATAGGCGAGCAGTAGAATCACATTGTTTCAGCATTTGTTTCTCAGATAGATCTAATTTTATATGTTATGGCCTTCTCTTCTGTGAATTGCCTGTTTGTGTTTGTTTTCCTATTGGGTTGTTATTTTTAGAACCCAATGGGAATATTTGTTATAGATCTTTTCTTTCAGTTTGGGTTCATATCATGCCTAGGTTTTCATCCTTTCTAAGAATGTGAAAATACTCTATTTTCTTACATTCTGCTTATGGCTTTATTTTTTACATTTAGATTTTAATCCATCTGGAATTTGTTTTTGTGTATGCTGTGAGGTAGGGATCATACTTTACTTTTTTCCCAAGTGGATAACTAGTTGATCAAACATCATTTATTAAATAATTAATCTTCTACTTACTGACTTGAAATACCATCTTTATCATATACTAAGTCCTCATAGATTTTTCTGGATCTGTTTCTGGGCTCTATTTTGTTCCTCGATTTCTTTGTCTGTTACTGTGCTGGTACATCACTATTGTAATTGCTGTAGCTTTGATATGGTTTCTTCTCTGAAAGGGCAAGTCCAGGCTCTTTTGTTTACCTGTTCTTTCACCCCAGTTTTCTGTCTTGAATCCAGTGCAGCCAAATTATGATCATTATCATCACCCGCTACAGTGGGTGTGGAGCATTCTCCTTTGAAACTCCTATCAGAGTTTCGACTGGATTCTGTGATACCGGAAAACTGGGAACGTAAGAGGTATGCCTTAAAGGACTACTGATGAGACCTCCTTTCCCAGACTCTGCTAAAGATGAACTGGACCCGGGCTAGACTTTTCAGGGAAATATCTTTGGGGTTGAGTGTGTTGTACACCAGACCCTTCAACTTGCTTGACTCATGAGAATGGTCTAGGGCCAGAACCAGACACCTACCATACTAATAACTTCCGCCGTGGTTCAGAAATTACTGTGAATGAAAATGGGTGGCTGCTATAATACTGCCCACTTGAAAATGGTTGCACCCTATTTTTAGGACTCCTAAAGCATCAAGTCAGTAATAGCTAATTAGGACTTTTTAATTTTTACTAATCTCTAGTTGAAAGTTACCTAGTCATTCATTTCTAGAAACATAATTCTTACATGTTCATAATGCTGTGACATTAGATAGCTAACTTCTTAAATCTTCTAGGTCCTGTTTGATAATATGAAATGTGAATGTGTGTGTATACACAAGGATGTGCATATATACTTATATCTTTTTTTTTACTAGAATGATCAATCGACAGGGGACATAAAAGTAATTGGTGGAGATGATCTCTCAACTTTAACTGGAAAGGTATGTATCTTGAAGGGGAAGAAAATAGCCCTTTCTACCAAGAGTCAATTAGTAACACTGTGTGGTCAATCAGTCACTAAGAGGCAGTTTACATAGTTACTTATGCACATAAATCAGGGTTATTTAACCCTTGGAAGCAATCTAGGTTAGGTATCTTTCTTTAGGCCAAATAGCCACAAGGCAGCAGAATCCAATATTAAATTTAAAAGTCCATGTTCCCTCTGCCTCTGTGGGGACCTAATTTCAGATCCTTCAAAAGTATATATGTGGGGAGAAAGACAGTCTTCTTTTTAAAAATAGAATCACACATAATTTCTTAAAAGATAGAGAAACAGTATAGTGTAGTGGCTGAAAGTGTGGGTTCTGCAGCTGGACAGCTTTGATTCAAAGCCTGGCTTATTACTTCCTAATGTGTGACCGTGGTCGGTTTATTTAACCTCTCTGTCTCCCATATGTAAGGTGGGGGTGATAATGACATTCCCCTCATACAGTTGAGAAGATTAAGTGAAACGATGCATGTAGAGTTCTTTTAAAAAGGAAAAAGATTTTATATATTTTTAGAGAAAGGAGAAGAGAGGGAGGGAAATATCAATATGTGGTTGCCTCTCACATGCCCCCCTCTGGGGACCTGGCCTGCAACGCAGGCATGTGCCCTAGACTGGGAATTGAACTGGTGACCCTTTGGTTCGCAGGCCAGCACTCAATCCACTGAGCCACACCAGCCAGGGCTCCACGTAGAGTTCTTACAACAGTTTTTGATAGTTAGAACACTTAGTAAATTCAAACATATGATTATTTTAAGAGATTTCAAAAATTTAAAAAACATCAAAATTCTTCCAGTATAGACAATTGGCTGAACTAATATAGATATTAAGATGTTTGAATATTTTTCTTCTGATACAATGAAATGTTTTTTGAGTAACCAATGATAAATGATAGAATGGTACATTTTTAAGTGGCCCATTATTTTTTTACTTATAGACTCTGTGCCAAAATATAAAGGCATAATTTTAAATTTTCAAAAGAGTTCTGTGAGGTGGATACTATTCCCATTTTATAGATCAGTAAAGTAAGACTCAGCCAGGTTGAAGGACTTACTCTGTCATCCTGCCAGTAAGTGGTAGAGCTTGTTTGTGAATCTAGGTCCGTCAGGCTCCAGACCTGGCTTTTTACATGTTAATGTTTACAGCTTATTTGACTTAGTATCTGTAAGGACATTTTAGCATCGCTTCTGTCAAACTCTGTGATCCCATATCAGAGTCATGCTAAACTAATGTTGTCCTCCTCAACATCTCTGGAAAAGTTTTAAAGGAGAAATTATAATCTATGGATTCTTTTCCCTCCCTGTCCATCCTATACACCACTGCCAGACCTGTCCTCCTTCCCTTTCAGCATGCTTTGCCCATATTTTGAAGTCATTTGAAAATCTTATTCTTACAGTCAGTTTTTAGTGCTGGAGGGGGCCTAGACTTCACCTTCTATGATTTTATTTGACCTTGCCTTTCTCACCTAATGGCTCTTTTCCCTTATGTAGCTCTATGATCTTAAAAGATCTCTGTTTCTAAAATAACTTTCTTTTCATGTTAGTCATAGTAAAGCCCAATTTATTATGGAAAAAAATCAAGACATAAATTGGATGAAGTTATTTCTTGCTGGTTAGATTATGGATTATTTAGAGTTTATATTAATCTTTTTGGGACACTGTGTATGCATATACGTTTGTATATAAATATCCCCCCCACCTCACTCTTTTTGAAGTTAATGGATAAAAATATGTAAAAACACCTCTTCAAATCTCTATTTATTGCTTGGCTATTTTTGTGACTTTAGGCAAGTCACAGACCTCTGAGCTTCAATTTTTTTCATTTATTAAGTAATGATATAGCTATTTGACAAAAAACAAGCTCTCAACAACGGTAGCAATTCTCGTTCTTTTATTTTTTTAAAACAGTATTAATGTCTTTGGACTTTGATTTGTATAAACTGTCTCATACCACCAAAAGTCTATGATTATGACTTACTGGTAATCAAGCTTATGCAGGTACTTGTATTAGAGCCAAGACTAGAATCCAGTTTTTCTTTCTACTAATTCAGTGTTTTCAAACTATAACATCATCCCATGGTGCACATCGCTGCAGGAATGAGCCACAGTTACTGACAGCAAAATGTTATCCTTCAGATGTGCTAGCTAGGGTAGAGAACGTTGAGAAAGAACCACATAGTAAGTGGTGAAAAAAATTATTGGTGTGTTAATTACTATATTCAGTTTTACTAAAGATTTAGATTGCAGTATCTCTTGAAAGATAAATTAGTTGTGATATGAAGAGAGGAGTAAATTATATATGAACTGTGGTAGTAATATTATGTATATTGTAAAGTACATGCAACATTATAGATTATGCAAATCGAGGTTTTTAGAAAGTTCTAATTTTCCTTTCTTACAACTAAATGGATCTTGTGTGCCCTCCGTTGGTAACCACTGACTTAGAAGAATATATAGAACATTAAAATTTTGATGTTATGTGTACATGACAGAGAAATGAGATCTAAAATAAACAATGTAGTATGAATCTCACGCTAGTGATTATACCAGTATGTGAAATGCTACTTTATTTCTATAACTAATATAAGAATAAATAGGATTCTTCTCTACTTTGAAGGTAGTTCAATAGTATTTTCTCTAAGGGTTCTTCCAGCTATAAAATTCTGAGAGGTAGAAATTAGGGTGAGGGTTTATGGTGGGAGGAAGCAAAGATTGGTATCTTTCTTGAGTCTAAGAATATGAACACGTGCAGAAAATACAGAACAATTTCAGTCTAATGAGTAAATGGGTTTTGAATTAGATTCCATATGGTACGTTAAATGCATGATTTTGGAATTATTGTCTAAATTATAGTTATTGACTTTTAGAGTTGAGGACACATATTCATTCAAGTCCCTCATTTTACTCATGGGAAACTGAGGCTCAGAGAAATTTTATGTCTTGTCCAAGATTAGACCTCTGTTTAAGTAATAAAAACTTTTAAAAATGAACATATGGGTCAAATTTTATTTTTAAAAATTCCATTGCAGTGAAAATTTCATATTAAAGAGTTCCAAATCCCAACAGATGGAATTTGTTATGTTATGATTTGAGTTATAATTAGAAACACTGTCTGATTCATTGTACTGATTTTCATTTCTCTTTTTCTTCTAGAATGTCTTGATTGTTGAAGTAAGTTCTCCATACTTTTAATATAGTGTTTATGATGTTCTAACTTAGTATGCACAGTCATAGAGGTAAGCTAGGAAAAGAAATTCCTCTTACTCAATTTTAATGGTGAGCTCGTGTTATAAGAGAGTGAGGTTGTCAAAAGTACTTTATTTGTATTGGATAATGGAAAAAATTTTGGAACATTTCTTACTCCTCTTTTTGGCTTGAAATTTTTTCTTTTAAAGTTAATGTGTATTATTCACATGCATGTTTTTATTGGTTCTGTTGCATATATGTATCCATATACACAATATATTTTGATTTAAAAATTGATACAGTGCCACACTATATATATTCTCTCTTGCAGCTTGTTATTGTCACTCAAAATTGGTTTTGAGGTTATTCCTGTTGACACATATAGAGTCAGTTGGCCTTAAAATGCCGTATAGCTTTGCAGTGTATGAATCAACCAATTTATACCCTACAAATAAGGAGTTTGCTTACAATTTTTCCTACTACAGCAGGTCTGCTAAGAGCCTTCCTTTCATGTCCTGAAGTGCATTTATATGAATTCCTTCTAAATATCGGCACTTAGAAGTAGAATGACTGGGTTGTAGAATTTGTACATTTTCAATTTTACTATTATTGCCAAATGACTTACCAAAGTGGTGTATACTTTATACTCCCACCAATGGAATAAATTCTCATTCTCTTATGTAAAATGGTTTAAGGCTTAAGAGCAACAGTAACCTTGAATTAATTTTTGTTGTTTTTAGAAACTTTAGCTTGTAGATTTAAAAAATAAACAAATAATACTCTTTTCAAAGGTTTTATGTATATGACTATCCCTGGGAATGTGTTGCTTTCTTAAAATGTAGCTTCATTAATTCCACTTCAGACTGATTCATTTTTCCTGGGGTAATGCCTAAATTAGCAGCTTAAAACAACAGATTTATTATCTCAGTTTCCATGGGTCGAGAGCTCAAGTACAGGTTAGCTGGGTCCTCTGCTCTGGGTCTCATCACGCTGATTCAAAACTGGGGCTCCAATCTCACCTGTGGCCCATGGGCCTCTTCCGAATTCATTCAGGTTGTTGGCAGAATTTAGTTCTTGTGGGTGCAGGACTGAGAGCCAGGAGTTGCTCTCAGCTCCTAAAGGCTGTCCTCATGCTGTGTCACATGGCTATTGCACATCGCAGCTGACTTCTTCAAAACCAGCCAGAGAATCTCTCTCCAGTCTGTTACAACTATCTTGCACAATATAACCTAATCGTCACAGGAGTGAACATCCCATCTTTTTCACAGTTCCGTCTTCATCCTCAGCAGGAGAGAATTTTTCCTGGTGTGTACACCAGAGGGCAGGAGTGTCTTGGAAGCCATCAGAATTCTGTCTGCCACGGCCCCAAAATCTACATTTTTCACAAGTCTCCAGTCCTGCTGTTTCTGATGACTCATAGACCCCACTTTGTGAAGCACTGCTTTATACCATTTGTAGAGAGTATTTTCATTGAAGAGCATTAGGGTTATGGTTTAAGAAATATTTTCCCAATGAGAGATGGGTTTGTTCTGAATAAATACATTTAAATAATATATATTTAATAATTATATATAATAAATAACAATAAATATATTAGGTAATAAACAGTATTTAATAAATATATATTAAGCAATATATAATATACAATAGCTATGTATTTAAATATATTTTAATAAATATATGTAAAAATAATAAACATATATTTAAGCCTTAAATATATTTTATATGTTTAAATAAACATATATTTAAATTAGCTGTCATTGACCTCTTGGTGCCTACTGAAATCCAGTCTGGAGGACCAGCATTCCTACTGCTTGCTGAGAGCCAGATGATTTACAGATTCTAGAATATCTAGTGTATGAATTGTGATAAGGATTACTGTACTGAGGTAAATGTACTGAGAAAAAATGGCATTATTCCAGTTATACATGAGGCTTGGGTATTTTGTGCTCATATAATGACTCTGAATTTAAAGTTTTGATGGGTTTATTTACCATTTAAATGTCTTCTTTTAAAGGATATAATTGACACTGGCAAAACAATGCAAACCTTGCTTGCCTTGGTCAAGCAGTATAATCCGAAGATGGTGAAGGTCGCAAGGTATATATATATATAACATTTTGTCACAGGATATTTTCTTCATTTGCAAGGGGATTAAGTAATTACTCCTTTGTAAGGGTAAATATTCTCAGTGGTTGTTTTATCTTCAAAAAGCAATGTGATCTCAAATAAAACTTAGTAGGATCCTTTGTAAATGATTGTGCATTTCTCTGATGCACAGTGATCTTGAGATTCTTTTCATCTGCTTATTGACCATTTGTATATCTTTGGAGTGGTTATCCACTGAAAGTATTGAAATTGCTTAGAAAATGAGTTACCATCTTGCCTTACAGATGGAGCTTTATTAAACATTCAGATCTATAGGCATGTGAAGTGCCGAGTTCCCCTGAACCCATACTAAATCTTGCACTGAGTTTGACGATATCTTTTCTGGAGTGTTCCTCAGTGAGTGAAGGTAGAAGGATGGGTTTTGCTGTGAGTAGTTTGTTGTTTTTCTTTCTAAATGGAAATTCACTCCAAGTGTATCATCTATTTAATTACTGGGAGAGAATCATGAAGGACTTGATCAGATGATCCCTTGGGGGCTAGGACTTAGGCCAGTGGTTCTCAACTTCAGCTGCACATTGGAATTACCTGAGAGTTTTAAAAAAAATCTCTGTCTGTGTCCCATCCCTAGTGATTCTGATGTCATTGGTTAGGGGTATGGCCTGGGTATCTGAGTGTTGTTTTATTTATTTTAAAGTTCTCAGATGATCTTCATGTGCAGTTAAGGCTGAGAATCACTTTTAGGTCATTTCCAGCTCTTTAAGTATATTTATCTAGGAAGGTATGAAATCATAAGTTTTACTGGGACTGCCTTTAACACATAGCAAGGCTTTCAAAGCACCATCACTCTACAGCTTTTTTAATGGCTAAAAAATTTTAACAGGCAGCACTTGAGTTATGAAATTAGCTTTTGTTAGAATTCACTCATCCCGCCTGTAGTTTTTCCTCTCAAACATAAATACTAGCTCCTTTAGCATGGTAGTTACTTTTTAACCTAAAGTTCCTCTTTGTAAGCAAAGTATTAAAACTCTTGAAAGGTGATGCTCACCTCTCCCACACCCTTTGTGGCTAAGGGATAGTATTTCCAGGGATTCTGGACTGGGCGCTCTTTTCTTTGGTCATTGGCACTCCCCCCCTGTGTATCCTGATTAGCTGTCCTTCAGTGGGTGCGTGGGTAGTCGGGTGTAGTTCTCAGAACACTCCATCATGTTCCAGGTGGAGATCAATCAAGGGCTTCATCTGTAGTGTGAACTCATTGCTGCCCTTGCCCAGTGATCCCTGTGATTTATTTAGACACGGTTTCATGGTCTTTCTTTGGGTATGTTAAAACTGACCATGGTGTGCTAAATGCAGATGAAACCCGGTTTCAGAACATTTATGTTCTCTTTTGTAATGCCCTATAGTGTTTAAATATGTCACATATCACATTTTTAAATTAACAGCTTGCTGGTAAAAAGGACCCCTCGAAGTGTTGGATATAGACCAGACTGTAAGTGAATTACTTCTCGTCAATCATTTAACCATCATCTTTAATCCAAACAAGTTTTATAAATGAAATGGTTTAGAATTACTTTAGAGAAGGTACATGTGATTTGAAAGTGATGTTTTCCATATCTAAATGATGAATTATGATTCTTTTTAGTTGTTGGATTTGAAATTCCAGACAAGTTTGTTGTAGGATATGCCCTTGACTATAATGAATACTTCAGGGATTTGAATGTAAGTAAAACTTATTTTTCTCACTCTCATTTTTCAGAACCCATATAAAAATTTATGAAAGAGAATTGTTTTCTCTTTCCAGCACCTCATAATTTGAGCAGACTGATGGTTCCCATTAGTCACATAAAGCTGTAGTCAAGTAAAGACGTCCTTAGATCTGGAACTTGGCCAGGCTACGGTGACACTTCTCGCTGGCTGAAATAGTCGAACAGCTTTCATATACACTAACTGTCCCATTATTATTTCAGATGATAGATGTGGTCATAAGTAAGAAATAAATGAACTAGTTTAAGTCTTTTATTTCACTGTCCTTCAAATGCCTGCCTCCTTCACTGGAGGCAGGAGTCCTGAGAATGCATTTATAAACATAAGTGAAGAAGATTGAGAAGACTGCGCAAACTTCAGTTTGTTTAGTAAAAAAAAAATAAACAAACCCTGCAGCCTAATACTATTCACATAAGATATGCAAAGTTCTGTTCTTGCCTTCCATTTCAGAATACACTTTTCTAATGCGAATTTCTGGATTTTTATTTTTTAGCATGTTTGTGTTATTAGTGAAACTGGAAAAGCAAAATACAAAGCCTAAGATGAGAGTTCAAGTTGAGTTTGGAAACATCTGGAATCCTATTGAAATCACCAGTAAAGTTATCAAATGTTCTAGTTCTGTGGCCAGCTGCTTAGTAGAGCTTGTTGCATGTATCTTCTAAGAATTTTATCTGTTTTGTATTTTAGAAATGTCAGTTGCTGCATTCTTGAGCTCTTTATTTGCACTATGAGCCTAAAGACTATCGGTTCCCTTTGGGTGGATTGTTATTTGACTTGTGAATGAAAAATCTCTTAAACCACACCACTATTGAATGGAAATATTGTAATTGTATCTGTAAGAAAAATTTAAAGAGAAGATATATTAGTTTTTAATAGGTATTTTAATTTTTATATATTCAGGAAAGTACAGAAGTGATTGAATATTGTTCATTATACCACTGTGTGTTGAGAAAAGTAAAACAGCAGTCAGGTTTTGTATCAATGAGAGCATCTAAGAGATATCGTTACAGCAGATAAACCATATGTTCTGGAGTTATTTTAGTAGTGTTTCAGTATTACTAACTGTATTTTCCTGCTTGTTCAGATTATTTTCAGTGACTCTTTGTCAACAGTTCCTTTTAAATACAAATCAATAAATTAAAAAAAAAACTTTACCACCTTTTGAATTCTTCAATGTAAAAATCCTTAAAATAAAGGCTGTCTCTTTAAAAGAAACTATGCATACCTATCACTTCTCTACAGATTAACCTAGTATAGTTTTCTTTTGGTTACTTTTTCCTTGTCTGTTAAGTTTTAGTAGCTAGTTTAACTGTAATCTTTCCCAAGCATGGCGAATAATGATTATCTGGTAGAATGGATTGGTGGAGCTAGTGAAATTCTTACCCTCTTCAGACATGTTAAATTTCAGACACATGGTATACTTTATGACATTTTACTATGCTAAAATAACATGACTTTCTCTTGGAAATCTGTTGGAAATTGTTTGGATTACAACCTCATCTGCGTCACAACAATTTGTTTCCAGACATGTACTGTTACCTTCTTTGTGTAGATAATACTTTATTGACTAAAGAACAACAACAAAACCTTTTGTTTTCTGGGAGCGGGAAGAAAAGTTTTAAACCAAACCCCCGCCCTGTTAATTCTTTCTTTGTTCCAACTAAGGTGTGAACTAGCAATCTTGTGAGCCATCTAGCTATATTTATGCCTTAAATATTTATTGCAATTCCCAGCAGCAAAGTAGGGAACTTTAAATAATAATTTGTTATAGTACTAGAACTGTCTAGTTTATAAAAATTTTCATTTTTTTAATCTTATCTGATCTTCATAACCCTGAGTGCCCAAGATAACTCCTGATTCCTCCCCACCCCCGCCCCAATATGTCACCTCACTGAGGTAATTTATAACTGCAACCTCTCTGCCACTGCTGACCCTCCTAACCCATCTCTTTTCAGTTGCACTTAACCATTTTATTAGGTTGATCCATATGAAATCACCATTTCTTTTCTTGTTTTTATTGTTCAATTAACTGTTGTCCCCATTTCTCCTCCATTACTCTCCCCTATGCAACTACCATTTTTTATAGGTAAAAGTAGTTGGCTATTGGCAATTTTGAGTGTTGTAACCTAATAATAGGTGGTATAATTTACATTTGGATTTATTGCTCACTGACTCTCCTCTCCACATCTTAAAACGTAAGCTCCATAAGGAAGGCGAGAATTTTTATCTGTCTTGTTCACTGATGTGTGTTTTTAGTGCCTCAAAGATAATAGGAGCTCAGATTGTTGTTGAATGAATGAATAGCTAAGAACTTGGGGTTAGACTGTCCTGACCTTGGCTTATATAGCTATATGACATTGAGTTACATAACTTTGGAACTTGTTTACCCAACTGACTAATGGGGATAATGCTGTCTCCTTCATAGGCTTATTGTAAGAAATAACTAGATGCGATAGCACAGGTAAAATAGGACAGTGGCCTGGGACATACCGAGTGCTCCTTAAACATTAGTTGCTACTTCAAACAGTGAATGGTTTGAGAAGTTAGGTGCATGGCTAGTAAGAGGCAAAGCTTGAACCCAAAATCTGACTGATTCTTGCTACAATATCATGAAGAAGCTGAACTGTTTCTCCTTCTGACTCACCAAAAGTCTTCAGTTTGTAGTTAAGTAATGTTTTAGCTGGTTGGCAAACCCAACAAGAAACCTAGGTAACACCTAGGAAGGAACCTCCTGAAGCTCATGTACTTTTCTGATAAGAATATTCCTCAGACCTTCTTTAACCTGCTTTTTGGGCATACAATTCTAATAATTTATTTAATCGATTTTCAACAGATTAGACATAGTCCATTTATAATATAGGGAAAGGGTGATGCTGATAGGAGCAGCAGTAATTTTTAGGTTAACAGTCTGTCCAAAGTCAAAAAAAGTATTAATAAGACATAAGGTGTAGCCTCTTGGGGTCATTTAGTCATTTAGTATAGGAGCAAATGGTCATAAATGTCACACCTCAGTAATCCCTAAAGACTGCACTTTCATTACAACCCTGTATAATAAGGGACCTTCATAAGGAAAAGAAAATGAAACTTTATTTGCTTGTTTACAGGAGATAGGGAAGCATGGGATCTGTTTTAGGAATACAAGTATTACCATCCAAGTGGAGTTGGTACTTACTTAAAGAAGAGGTAATGACCCGGAAAATTCATGTGTTGAACCCATCATGTTTTCCTGTGTTGTGAATGCTTAGATTATCTGTGTATCATACCTATAAATATAGGTAGGTCTCCATTTTAATTCCATGTATAAAAGATTTATAAATAACTTGGCTACTACTCTAATAGCTTGGAAAGTTAATCAATTAATGTCCTTCCCTATATTTCAGGTTTTGGAAACTGGTCCACTGAGCACCCTCTGTGGACCAGGTACTGGGGAAGACAGGGCAAGATTCCTGATTTCATGAAGATTTCATTCTAGGCATTTCTGGGCAAAGGGGGACAGTAAACAAGATAATTGCAAATAGTGGCAGGCTGTGAAGAACCTGGAACAGCAATGTGCTGGGGCTGGAATGAGGTCTGGGTACCGTGTGTTAGAGCTTCAACTAAATAGAAAAGAAACCAGCCGCATGAAGGGCTCGGTGTAGACAGTTCTTCCAGTAGGAATAGCAAATCCAAAGGTGCTGAGATGGTGACTGTTAACCTAAAAATAAAAAGGCAGTTCAAAGTGGGAAGCAACAAGCATTTATTTGAGATCAAATAAGAGCCATTTGGGAAGCACTGATTTAGGCAGAAGCCCAAATAATGTTCCAATCAGGAGACAAAGACAATGGATATTCATGAAAAGGAACAATTATATCAATAGAAGGAAGGTATTTCCATAGACATAGACAACATGAACATGGTGATGTTAATTCTAAACACTGTTTTTAATTTTCAGTACGGTAGTCATGGGTCCTGTAGTCATACCTGCTTTCTGCCCATCTTTGCAAACAGTTCTTTGAGACACAAGCTTGCTTTAGGCCCAGTCTTAAGGTCATTTTGCCCTGTTTTAACATTCCAAAGGTTTGAGAATGAGATGTGCAAGGCAGTTCTGCAACGGCAACCCCAGCTCCATTTCAGTGGTCTTTTTTTCCTTATTATTATTATTTTAAATATTTTATTTATTTATTTTGAGAGAGAGGGGAAGGGAGGGAGAAAGGGAGAGAAACATCAATGTGTGGTTGTCTACTGGAGGCCCAACCTGACCCGCAACCCAGGCATGTGCCCTGACTGGGAATTGAACTGGTGACCCTTTGGTTCTCAGGCTGGCACTCACTCAATCCACTGAGCCACACCAGCCAGGGCTTTTTTTTATTAGTGTTTGACATGGCAAAATATGTGAGGTGTTGGAGGGAAAGAAGGAAGGCCAGTGTCTGCAATTAAAGAGAGCAGTAGGACCTGAGATTGGAGAGGAAGGCCAGGGCCAAACCATGGACAATCTGGCAGGCTGTGGCAAGGTGTATGGATTTTCAGCATTCTGCTATGGGAAGGCACTGAGACTTAGTGTAGGGAGTGAGGAGATAGGGCACTTTCAGGGTGGTATGCTAAGTGGAATAAGTCAGATGGAAAAAGTCAAGAACCATATGATTTCACTCATATGTGGGATATAAAACTGAAAGCAACAAATGAACAAACAATACCCAAAAAAAAACCCAACCCTCATAGACACAGACAACAGTATGGTGGTTACCAGAAGGAAAGGGTGTTGGAGGGATAGTAAAGGGAGTCAAATGATTGGTGACAGAAGGAGATCTGCCTGTGGGTGGTGAACACACAATGCAGTTATATAGCAGATGCAATGCAGATGCATGATGGAATCGTATACTTGAAACATACAATTTTATTAACCCATGCCACCCCCCTAAATTTAATAAAAAACCTTAAATACTAAATTAAAAGAAAACCAGAATTTATGGAAATAAATTTACTAAAATTGAAATAAAATAAATTAGGGAATGAAAAGATTTTATTTACATTTTTAAAGGCATAAGAACCTCTAAACTGTTCTACAAGTAGGTGCAGGGGCTTCAGAAATAAAACTGGCAATGCCAGAAGTAGCCACTATTTAATACTTTTAATGTGTGTCAGATGTGCTAAGTGCTTTATATACATTATTTTACTTCTATACATTATTTTTATTGATTCGCAGCACATTTCACAGAAGAGACCATTTTAGAGGTTCAATGGCCAAATTAGTGGAGGGAAGGCTACTATGGACAAATTGGCCAGCATTTCTTTTCTGGGTTATTGCAGTAGCCTCTGACCAGATCTCCAGTTCCATCCTTGCCCCCCTTCCCCTGCCTGACACACACACAGTCTTAACACGCAGCAGGCAAAGTGATCCTAACTAAAACATTAGTCAGAATGAGTCACTCTTTGGCTCCCTATTTTGGAGTGAAAGCCAAAGTCCTTACAATGGTGGATAATCTACTCTTCCCCACCTCAGTGCTTCAAGCACCCTGGCTGCCACTGCACCACAAGCATGCTGAGCAAGCTCCAGAATCACTCCCCTTCTGTGTGCGCCACCACCTTAACTATTTGCGAGAGCGCTGAGACTGCTGCCAAACCCTCCCAGCTGCTCTCCCTGCCTCTGCTCTTGCCCCCACCCTGCAGTTAGGGTTTTTAAAAATCGTTCTTTTTTTCTCTTCCCTTTTTTTGGATGATGATATTTGAAAAATATATTTCAGATTATATCACTTGCCTGCTTAACACTCGAAAACTCTATCATTTGGCCCATCTGTAAACTGGCCACTGCTCATGTGTCTAAATGTATCCCCCGCCTTGCTCACTTCAACCACACTGCTGTTCCTTCAGTTCCTCAAGCCTGCCCTTCGTCTCCCCCTTGCCTTAGAGCCTCCTGTAACTGCTGCTCCTCCTGCCTATCACTCGATTACCCCAGATCAGCCTGGCTGGCTCACATATCACCTTGGTGAATGTTTCTCTGATCTGCCTTTCTTAACTGCCTCAAACTTACTCTTCATTACATTACCTCTGTTTTAGTTTCCTCCTGGTCAAGCAGTCCTTAAATGGCAACTACTACAGTGGCGAGGTTGGACTGGCTACTTTGCCATCAATTGTGCAGGGAAGGAAAGGGCCCAAGTGAATACAGATAGTTTATTACTTAGTATAAGCAAGATCATGATGTTAGCTCCCCTCATCCCCAGTCCCACAGGATGACACCAAACCAGAAAGGACAGATGACGCAAGTGGTGGATTGTCCTATTGTGGAGGAGCTGGATCCATATTCCAGCTAAATGATTTTACAGCCTGCAGCTCTACCTTAAGCAGGGAGGCAAGTTTGAAAGTCTCATGCCTCACCAGCACCAGGGAGACAGGTGAGAAATTGCCTTATGGTGGCTCCTACAATTTGGGAGGTGGGTGACAAGTGGCTTTGGGACAGCTCCTCGCAAGGCTGCTTACGTTGCCATGCTCCCGGGAGGGTCACAGGGTATTCCTCTGAGACCTGGGTCAGACTGCAGTTGACCTTGTGTGTGTGGCCTTATGTGAAGACATCCATGGGAGAGTTGTTCCCTTAAAAGCACCCACCAAATTGACCTTTTCCTTTAATTTCTCTACTTTTTGTCTGTCTCCCCTCGTAGACTCAGCTCCAGGAGGGCAGGACCTTGCCGGTCTTGTTCACTGCCATGTCCCCAGCACCTACAAGAGTGCCTGCAAATTATAGCGCTCAATACATACTTGTTGGATAAATGATAGTTTAAAACAAAATAAGATTTTGAGATTATATCTGAATTACCTACTATTAGAAGCAAAGCTTATATTTTTCAGGTTGAGCAAAGAAACCCCTATTTATTAATAATAGCAAACATTTGTTCAATTATTACCATATGCAATGGAACTGTACTATGCACTTTCAACTTTTTATGATAACTCCAGTGAGGTCGAGTTGTTTTAAATTCCAATATTATACATGAGGAAATTTGGTCCAAAAGAAGTTGCATTATTTGCCCAGAGTCACATAGCTAGAAAGTGGTAGGTGTGCTTGAACCAGGCAATCTTATTCCAGAACCTACCCTCTTATTTCATTGCCACTTAACCTTTAGTTCCCAGCTCTTGTGTGGAAACAAGTACACTGACAGCATAGAGGAAAATACTAAGCTCTTTGAAGGTAATACTTCCAAATGACTTGTACATAAAACAGCTTTTTGAGGTCACAGATAATTTTTAAGAATGTAAACTCTCTGCCTTTGGCATTAGGAAACATTTTCAAAGATAATTACAAAGTTCCTCCAATGTGATCTTTAAATTTTTCTGCTGGCTTCTTTTTATGATTCTGTGGGCAGCTTCAGACAAAATATCTTTCTGGCGTGAAGGATTGTATGTGCTCTTTGCCATTTTTAAATGTGAATTTTATAGATACTTCAAACCACTTGAAAGAGTAATGATTTTCTAATGGTTTTTCGTTATTATTTGTAACTTCAAGCACTAACTGATAAAAACTGCCAAATTAAGTTTCAAGTTTTCTCTTTAAACAATATGGGTGTGCTTCATAATGAGCTTCCATGTTATGATTAATGACTGAAGTGACTTTCAAACTTGGTAATTTTTCAGTAGAACTTCCTTTCCCAACCTTTTTTTCTATTCCTTTCATTTTGACAATATTTTGAGGGCTCTGAACATACATCAAAGGTTCAGTTATATTGCGCGTGGCTTCCTCTGAAGCACTTCCCGCACATCTTCCCGTAGCTCCCATGTCCTCTTGTCAGGCCTCCATCCTTTTTCAAGCACTTCACAATTTTCTGGCACCACAAGATACTACAGGTTCACCTTCTATTTGCCCTGGTCTGGCCCATAAACAGCCGTGACTCCACGGAGCCCTGGTTCCTTTCTTGAAGAATGGTATTAGAAACCAGGATCTGGGAGCTAAGTGTGCTTATTATTGGGGTGTTTGCTTCTAGGTCCTCCCAGTGGACAGCTCTATGCAATATAATCAAGCATACTAACCCATGCGCACACACACCTTTATTTCTATCTATCTGTATACACACAAAAATAAACAATGATTTTCCACTTTAATCCACACCACAAGATCCTCACTAGCCTTTCCTGTTTCCTTATTTAAAATGTTTTTTCTTTTATTGATTCTAAAGAGAGGAGAAGGGAGGGAGAAAGAGAGGGAGAGAAACATCGATCTGTTGCCTCTTGCATACCACAACTAGAAACAACCCACAACCCAGGCATGTGCCCAGACCTGTTGGTTTGCAGGAAGATGCCCAACCAATTGAGCCACACCGGCCAGGACCCCTTTTCCTTATTTTTCTTAAAGATTTTATTTACTTGTTTTTAGGGGAAGGGGAAGGGAGAGAGAAAGAGAGGGATAGAAACATCAGTGTGTGGTTGCCTCTCATGCAACCGCGCATACTGGGGATCTGGCCTGCAACCCAGGCATGTGCCCTGACTGGGAATCAAACCCACTGACCCTGGGTTCATGGGCTGGCACTCAATCCACTGAGCCACACCAGTCAGAGGCCCTTTTCCTTATTGTTAAACTTTTTTCTTTGACAGTAAGAATGTGGCTTCATTCATTTATTTGTTCACCCTAGTATCATAAAGTAGTTACATATGCCTGTAACAGATTTATCAGCTAGAGTCTAGTGTTTGTGGACAGATCTTTTTTTGTCATAAACTTTATTAGTTATTTTCTTCTCCATCCCTTTCAGTGTGGCTGTGTTATTCATCTGTAGTGCAGTTTGATTTGTTTGTTAGTGTTCGTATTCCATTTAGACTCCAGTTTCCATTTCATAGTTGTAATTAATTATTATAGTGAAACACACTAAAAGAGCTACCATATTTTTTGAACTATAAGACGCACTTTCCTCCCCCAAATTTGGTAGGAAAATGGGGGTGCGTCTTATAGTCCAAATGTAGCTTTACCTGGCTCGTTGGGGGTGGGGGTGCTGGAGCAGGGTCACAGGAGGCAGGAGCAGGACTACATTTTTTGCTTCAAAATTTTTTTTCCTATTTTCCTCTAAAACCTAGGTGCGTCTTATGATCTGGTGTGTCATATAGTCCGAAAAATACAGTATATAAAAAGGTCTGCTCTGAGATATTTTGTTCCCTCCCCATTCTCACTATCCTATTTCCACTACTCCTACTTTCCACTTTTTTCCCACCTACCCTGTAAGCATCATCTTTCTTGTTTTTTATTTTTTTAAGATTTCATTCATTTTATTTTTTAGAGAGGGGAAGGGAGAGAGAAAGAGAGGGAGAGAAACATCAGTATGTGGTTGCCTCCCAAGTGCCCCACACTGGGAATCGAACCAGTGACCCTTTGATTCACAGGCCGGCACTCAACCACTGAGCCACACCAGCCAGGGCCATCTTTCTTGTTTTTAATGGAGGTTACATCTTTATCGAGTGCATACTACAGATATGCACTTTGCACACATTGCTTCATTCAGAGTTCACAACAACCCCTTGAGATAGGTACTATTATTATCCTCATTTTATTAGATGAGGGAGCAGAGCCCCAGAGAGCCTAAGGAATTTGTCCAGTATGACATATCTGGAACATAACCATACTCAAACCAGAATGTGACGCCAGGGCCTGTGTTCGAACCACCCCTTTCTTAAAATTGTCTGGTTCTGCCTCAGTCTGGCTCTTCCTGAAGCCCAGCCCTCCCAAGTCACCTTTCTGAATACATAGCTGTTGGGACCCTTGTTCTAGTTATTCAGATGTGATTAAACAAGATCCACAAGGGGCCACCTGGCCTTTGGTTAGAACCCAGGGGAAGATGTCACCTTCAGTAGATTCTGCCCACCCTATTACAAAACTATGTACATGTGTTACTTGTAATTTGGAGACATAACAATTTCTTTGAAAGGTCACAGAGCCTTCAAGAAAACAATTGGGGTCACATTCATCATTGTTGCTGTTCAATTCAGAATTATAAGGCCTTCCTGGGTTGTAGGCTCTTCTAGGTGCTTGGAGGATAAGATGAATGAAAATTGTCCCTGCTGTCCAGGGTCTTAAGGTCTAGTGGGGGAGAGTGGTCAAGTATACAAGTGATTACAATGCAAGGCAAGCAAGTGCTAAAAGAGGGGGGTACAACTAATGGAATGGGAATTCAGAGAGGAAACTCAGAAGTGGGGGGCGGGAAGGGGAAAGGTGGGGACATTCTGGGAGAAGCTTCAGAGAGAAGCAGCATTTAAAATGGAACTTGGAGAATAGGAAAGGTTTGCATAGGTAGATATAGAGGAAGGAAGGCTGGGGAAAAAACGTTTCAGCCAAAAGGTCCGCTTAGGCAAAGGTGTGGGTAAAGAAAGCAAGCACAGGGCAGTATGGGAAATGATGACTAGTCTATTTTGGGTGTGGCAATGAGGATGTAGAGGACACTGATTAGAGAAAAGCCAAAGAGGTAGATTGGGGTCATCTTAAGGGCCTCTGTATCAGTTAAGATGTTTTAGGCTTCCAGTCAGTTTGCCCAGCTCAATAAGGTTTATTAACTACATAATTGGAAAGTCCAGAGATAGCTCAGGCCGGATCCTTTTGATCCTCTGCTCCATTATCTCTGCCACGTGGTTTCCATCCCACTACTATGCTGCCTGCAGTGCCAGTTTCATCCTAAGGCTGGTCCTTCTTGTGGTCAGGTGAGGGCTGCCAACAGTCATCCGGCTTCCTCAAGAAAGGCTTTCTGTGTAAATTCTCTCTTAGAAGTGGTGAAAAATCTCTTTAAATTTCATTAGCCTGAATGGGCTGAGATGTCCAATTCTTAACCAGTAACTGGCAATTGGGGGTGGGATTGCCCTTCACCCAGTCAGACCCACAGTGCGAGCTGAGATTAGAGTTAATTTCCCTTGAGACACATTGAATAAAATCTGGATTCAATGAAGAAAGAAGAAGCAGGGAATTGGTGCAGTGGAGGCGCCAACAGTGACCTCTGTGGCCTCAAGTGCCAGGAAAGTGCAGTATTGTGCTAGTTAAGTGAAAAATGGGCAACATGAAAAAATTTTAGGTTTAATAAACCCAAGATATTCCTGTTTCATTGCATCTAAGATGCTTTCAGTTGTTTGTCTACAAGACAACAGCCTGGTTTCTTCAACAAGTAAATTACAAGGAAAAAAGGCACTGGCTGGGTAGCTGAATTGGTTAGATTGTTGTCCCAATATGCCCAGGTTGTGGTTGGGTCCCGGACACGACACGTGCAAGAATCAAGCAGTGAATGCATAAATGAGACAAGAAATCGATGCCTCTCTCTCAAATCAATTTAAAAATTACAAGGAAAAAAGGCATGAAGGCGGAACCTATAGATTAAAAGAGACTTCAAGAAATATCAACCTGTAGTGATGGATGGACCTCATTTGTATCCCAATTCAAATAAACAAACTAAGACACACACATGTTTTTTGATACTTATGAGACATGGACATTTGACTTGAATATACATTGACATCAAGGAATTATTGTGGCTTTTAAAATGTGATATAACATAGTGGTTATGTTTTCTAAAGTCCTATCTTTTAAAAATATATACTAAATTATTTGCAGATGAAAATGGCTAATGTCTGGGATTTGTTTCAAAATAATACAGGAATGGGGGAAAATAGGTGGGGATATGGCTGCAAAGTTGGACATGAGCTGATAATTATTGATGCTGGGTGGTATATTCCGCCTTTTTATATGTTTGAAATTTTCCATCATGTTTTTTTAAAGAAAGGATGAAAAACAAGATATTAGGATAAGCCTTATTGAGAAGGTGACATTTGCTGTGGAATGCTCAGCATGTACAGGGCCCCTGCTACCATGTGGCATTAAAAAAAGAAAGCCTTAAGAACCATATTTTCTAGGGGCTGTGATGGCCAAAAATTCCATTAAAGGTAGCCAAAACGTCTTTTCCAATCCTGCCATTAAGATGTAGAACAAATTTCCCTCCTCTTGAATACAGTCTGGCCTTAGAGACTTGCTTGACCAATAGGCTGCAGCAGAAGTGACATTCCAGGACTTCTGAGGCTGAGTCATAGGAAGGCTTATAGTTTTGTTGGCTCTTTTGGGACACTCTGGAAGTCCTAAGCTACCATGTGAGAAGTTTGACTACCCAGTGTCTGTCGTTCTGGTGGCTATGCTGCAGTAAACAGTCCCAGTTAACTCAGTGTTCTACTCATTACCATCAAGGCTCCTGACTTGAGTGGGGCCCACATGGACCTTCTAGACTGGCCCCTCTGCCACACAAATAGGAGAATCACCCAGCTGAATCCTGCCTGAATTCCTGACCCACAGAATCATGAGACATAATGATTGATGCTTTTAGTCACTAACTTTTGAGGTAGTGTTTCAGCCAGCAAGAACAGAGGTATATATACATATGTGAGAACTTGTTGTTTTAAACAAGGAATAATAAACACAAAAGTCAGGATAGTGTTTGGGGGAAGAGGGAGGTACAGGCAGGGGGATGAGATGCGGAAGAACACGGGTAGAGTCAAAGGTATCCATAATGGCCTAGTTCTGATGCTGGGTATTGTGGTGGGTTTTCAAGTATGCATTTTAATTTATATCCACATTCATTATATACTATTATAGGAACTGAATATTATATAATAAAAACAACTTTTATATAAGGACTCAAGCAAGCATGGCAAAATGTTAAAATTTTGTTGAAGTTGCGTGCTGATTACATGGGCATCTGCATTGTGATTATATTTTGTTTGAAATATCATAATGAAAATATTTTTAAAACAATGAATAGGACTTCTACTAGGACAAAAAGAAAAGCATGTAATATGTGTATACCTAAATGTAGACAAATGCATGAGAAGATCAGTCTCTAAAATTTTAGTGATTATTATTTCTTGGAGGTTCTTGTACTTTTTTATTGTGGTAACATACATAAAAATTACATTTAACCATTTTTAAATATGCAATTCATTTGCATTAATTACATTCACACTGTTGTACAACCATCAGCACTGTCGGTCTCTAAAACTTTTTCATCTTCCAAAACTGAAACTCTGTAGCCATTAAAAATAATTTTCCAGTAACCCTTCACTACAGCCCCTGGCAACCACCCGTCTACTTTCTGTCTCTATAAATTTCACTACTCTAGTCACCTCATATAAGTTGAATCATACAAAATTTGTCCTTCTGTTACTGGCTTCTTTCACTTAGCATAATGTTTGCAAGGTTCATCCTTATGTAGCATGTGTCAAAATCTCCTTATTTAAGACTGAATAATATTCCATTATATGGATATGCTGCATTTTGTTTAATTATTTATCCATTGATGGACATTTGCTGTTATGGACTGAATTGTGTCCTCCCCCAAATTCATATGTGAAACCCTAACCCCCAATGTGACTATATTTGGAGACAGGACCTTTGAAGAGGTAACTCAGTTTAAATGAAGTGCTAAGGATGGGGCCCTACTCCAACAGGACTGGTATCCTTATAAGTAAAGGAAGACACACCAAGGATGTATGAAAAGGCCTAATGAGGACCCAGCAAGAAAGGCGGCCATCTACAAGCCAAGAGAGGTCTCAGGAGAAACCAACCATGCTGGCTTGACCAACCTTGACTTTGGACTTCTAGCCTCCAGAACTGTGAGAAAAATTTCTGTTATTTAAGCCACCCAGCCTGCAGTATTTTGTTAGGGCACCTTGAATCATACAAGACTTGGTTTGCTTCCTTTCACGTTTTGGCTATTGTGAATAATGCTTCTATGAACATGGATATACAAATATCTGTTTGAATCCCTGCTTTCTATGATTTTGGGTATATATTCATCAATGAAAATGCTGGTACATATGATAATTCCAAGTTTAATTTTTTTAGGTATTGTCATACTGTTTTCCTCACTGAGTGCACCATTTTATGTTCCCAGCAGCAGCGCACAAGGGTTCCAATATTTCTCCATCCTCACCAACACTTGTTACTGTCTGTTTTCTCGATATCTCATTGTGGCTTTACTTCATATTTCCTTAACGATTAGCGGTGTTGAGCAACTTTCCATGTGCTTAGTGGCTATTTGTATATCTTCTCTGGAGAAATGTCTACGCAAGTCATTAGTCCATTTTTAAATAAGGTTGGTTGGTTCTTGAACACAGACACCCACATTCAGAGAAAAATGAAACTTTATTGTACAAAACAGAGAAAGAAGAAAGTAATTTTAAAATGAAGCTAATGTTCTCTGACTTTTTTTTCTCTTTTTACTTCTTTTTCAATCATTCTGATTGCACCAAGAAGAAATTCCCAATTTGTGCTCCTATGATTTTTAATGCTCTCTGATTTCTAAAAATGTGGAAAATATAGGAAGCTAGGAAGTAAGTTATCCAAACACAAGCATAAGTACAGTATTTCTTACTCTAATTGTAGTCATAATTTATATATGATCGCACATTTTTTTCTGCTTAGCTTTGTGTGTTACACACATTTCCAGGCCGTTGCCCAAGAAGCCAACATGTATCTACTGACAGAAATGGATTCCTGTCCTCACCTTCACTGCTTTCCTGCCCATGGAGTCTGAGGAAGGCTCTTAACCTCTCTGAACCCAGTTTCTGCTGGGAGTCCATTTCCAACATGGGGTAGGTAGTCAATAAATGGAAGTGTGATGCTTCAGGCATGAAGTGTGAGAGATACAATGTTCACTCTAAATAGACTCTATAGAAGTTCAGGATGCATATTGTTAACCCTAGAGCAACTGCTAAAAAATTTACAAAAAGGTATACCTAAGAAAACAATAGAAGAAATAACATGTCTCACTAAAAATATTGTATTAACCTTAAAGAAGGAAGGACATTCCCAAATGTTAGTGAATTAACACACTTTTAAATAACCCATGTATCAAAGGAGATATTATGTGAGAAATTAGATTTGTAAACAATAAAATGCTGTGCTTATGCTGCTCTTTCCTGATTTTACAATTTTTTTTCTCTTTTTTTTTTTTAAAGAGGGAGAGAAACATCAATGTGTGGTTGCCCCTCATGCACCCCCCACTGGGGACCTGGCCTGCAACCCAGGCCTGTGCCCTGACTAGGAATCAAACCGGTGACCCTTTGCTTCACAGTCCGGTGCTCAATCCACTGAGCCACACTAGCCAGGGCCTGATTTTACAATTTTAAATATTTTCCATCGACTATCTACTATAAAGATGAGGATTACATTTAAGCTCCCTCTATCCTGTCAATGACACGTTGACAAATTTTGATTAATTCATATTTGTTTTAACTATTATGACTATGTAAATATTATTTACTGCTGAGTGGTTGCATATCTTTTATGCGAAATGTTTTGTTTTTCTTTGTTTTCTTGCCCCTCCCCCTTCCTGATTTCTTTAAATCCTTGCCTAAGTTTATTCACAATGTCTAATAACTTTGTAACACAACTTTTCACCCATTTTTTCTTTTTCTTAAAGGTTTTAATTTATTTTTAGAGAAGGGAAGGGAGGAAGAAAGAGAAGGAGAGAAACATCAATGTGTGGTTGTCTCTGGTTCACCCTCTACTGGGGACCTGGCCCACAACCCAGGCATGTGCCGTCACTGGGAATCGAACTGGTGACCCTTTGATTCGCAGGCTAGCACTCAACCACTGAGCCACACCAGCCAGGGCTGACTGAGTTTCTCATCTGGGCAACACATTAGTTTATCTATCTGTTTCACTTTTTTTCCCTCCTGGAAAACAACCTTTTTGAGGCCTTCCACCCCCTGCTCTAATCTGTCCTGGTAGCTCT
Source organism: Desmodus rotundus (assembly GCF_022682495.2). NCBI lineage: Eukaryota > Metazoa > Chordata > Mammalia > Chiroptera > Phyllostomidae > Desmodus > Desmodus rotundus. Next base: position 17,497,074 of record NC_071400.1, on the reverse strand, counting down.
CTCTCAAGGTCTAGGGCACTGGTTTCATGCTGGCATCTTCCTTTCACTATCATCTTGGGAATTTCCTTTGTATCTTTCCTGTGTTGTATTTCCTATTTGTTGGATCCCATATCTTTCTCTTAATTGGTTTACCATAACATTTTGGGTTCCCCCCCGCAAAATCTTGTGTCTCATTTTGTAGTTTTCTGCTTCCTGTCACATTTGTAAAACTTGGCATTTTCTACTTGAAAAGAATAAGCAATATTGTTTCACAGTCATGCTGGAAAATTCTGATATTTGGAGCTCTGTACTTATTTCTACGGGCTGTCATTTCTAGTCTTTCTTGCTCATTATGTCTTAAATCTTTATGCATTTGATTATCTTTGATTATGTGTTGCACAGTAGATTTTAATTTAAAGAAATAATTGAAGCCTGGGATATTATATTCCTCCAAACAAGATTTTGGTTTATTTTCCCCAGATGCCTGTGGCTACTAGCTATCTGAAAGAAACTTAATAAAATGTTAGGGTATGGCATTTTCTAAGTTACTCAGGTGAATGGAAGGCAGGCCGCAATGTGTGTGAGAGCTGGATGATTTCCGTGCCATCGTTTCTTCTAGGGTACAGCTTTTCAGGATAATAGCCCAAGGAAGGCAATGGTTTACGAGTCTTTGTTTTGAGCTGACTCTGACTTTTGCTCCCTATCAGTGGGAGGCCAGTAGAAGCCCTGGATCTCTCTGCTTCCTCTCCCTGATTGGAAACATCTCCCTGAGCTAAAGTGGCCTGAATATCTGGACACATCTCTCTGGGTTTTTGTCCTCTCCTGGATTTTTTTTTTTTTCCCACTATTTTCTCATTGTCTTAAGTATTTTATGCTTTTAAAGATATTTTAAAATCATTTTCTTCACCTTCTTTTTTTTTTTTTAATATATTTATTGATTATGCTATTACAGTTGTCCCATTTCCCCCCCACTCCACTCCATCCTGCCCACCCCCCTCCCTCCCACATTCCCCCCCCATAGTTCATGTCCATGGGTCATACTTATAAGTTCTTTGGCTTCTACATTTCCTACACTATTTTTACCCTCCCCCTGTCTATTTTCCACCTATCATCTATGCTACTTATTCTCTCTACCTTTACCCCCCTCTCCCGCTCCCACTCCCTTATTGACAACCCTCATGTTCTAGTTGTTTGCCAAGTTTGCTCTCGTTTTTGTTTTATGTATGGTCGTTAATAACTGTGAGTTTGCTGTCATTTTTACTGTTCCTATTTTTTGATCTTCTTTTTCTTAGGTAACTCCCTTTAACATTTCATATAATAAGGGCTTGGTGATGATGAGCCTCTTCAACTTGACCTTATCTGAGAAGCACTTTACCCTCCCTTCCATTCTAAATGATAGCTTTGCTGGATACAGTAATCTTGGATGTAGGTCCTTGCGTTTAATCTTGGGTAATGTAATTATGATGTGCCTTGTTGTGTTCCTCCTTGGGTCCAGCTTCTTTGGGACTCTCTGAGCTTCCTGGACTTCCCGGAAGTCTATTTCCTTTGCCAGATCGGGGAAGTTCTCCCTTATTTGTTCAAATAAGTTTTCAGTTTTTTGTTCTTCCTCTTCTCCTTCTGGCACCCCTATAATTCGGATGTTGGAACATTTCAAGGTGTCCTGGAGGTTCCTAAGCCTCTCCTCATTTTTCCAAGTTCTTGTTTTTTCATTCTTTTCTGGTTGGATGTTTGTTTCTTCCTTCTGGTCCATACCATTGATTTGAGTCCCAGTTTCCTTCTCATCACTATTGGTTCCCTGTACATTTTCCTTTGTTTCTCTTAGCATAGGCTTCATTTTTTCATCTGTTTTTCGAACAGATTCAACCAAGTCTGTGAGCATATTGATAACCAGTGCTTTGAACTGTGCATCCGATAGGTTGGCTATCTCTTCGTCGCTTAGTTGTATTTTTTCAGGAGCTTTGAAGTGTTCTGTCATTTGGGCCATTTTTTGTTGTTGTTTGTCTTGGCGCGTCTGTTACTTTAAGAGGCGGAGCCTTAGGTGTTCACCAGGGCGGGGTAATGCTGGTCGCTGCACTGTGACGCTATACGTGGGGGAGGGGCCGAGAGGGAGCAATGGCGCCCGCTTCACTCTCCTCCGGATTTCAGTCTCTCACTCCGCTACCCACAATCAAACTGGGCCCCTCTGGTGCTGGTTCCTGAGTAAGTGGGCCTGTGCACACTCTAGGCCCCTGTGGGTCTCTCCAACAACCTCTCCTGTGAGGCTGGGAGTCTCTCCTGCTGCTGCCCCAACCCCCAGGGGCGCTTTCAATCAGAGGTTTGAGGCTTTATTTCCCCGAGCTGGAGCCCTAGGTTGCGCATCGGTCTGCTTCTCTGCCCGCCGTTCGTCCGGTTTATCTGTGGGCGAATGTGGTGCCGCGGGGTGCTACCCGCCACTCTGCCTGCCCCACTCTCCGCCACTCTGAGTCCGGCCCTCTGGGTTTATCTGTGCAAATGTGGGACCGCAGGGTCTGCTAGTGCTCGGACTGCCTGCGCCATTTGTCCCACACTCTGCCAGTCTCAGTCCCGCCACAGCCACGCGAGTCCTCTCCACCCCAGTGCCGTCTCCGCCCCTCCTACCAGTCTGGATGAATGATTATTTTCTGTTTCCTTGGTGTTGGTCCCCCTTGCTGTTCGATTCTCTGTCAGTTCTGGTTGTGCGAGGAGGCGCAGTGTGTCTACCTACGCCGCCATCTTGGTTCTCCCTTCTTCACCTTCTTTGATGTCTTCAGCAGGGGTGTTGATCAAAATGACTTAGTCTGCCCTGTCTGATGTAGCTCAGTGGATTGAGCGCTGGCCTGCAAGCCAAAGGGTAACTGGTTTGATTCCCCATCAGGGCACATGCCTGGGTTGTGGGCCAGGTCCCCAGTAGAGGGTATACGAGAGGCAACCACACATTGATGTTTCTCTCCCTCTCTTCTTCCCTTCCCCTCTCTCTAAAAATAAATAAATAAAATCTTTAAAAAAAAACCAAAAATGGCCTAGTCTGCCATTTACAGAAGCTGAAGTCTCTCTTCCTTATTTTGGTGGCGCACATCCTCCAGCAGCTTCCTGAGAAAGGGTGCACAAGAAGTCATTTTTTTTGAGACCGTGCCTGTTTGAAAATGTTTACATTCTATCCTCACACTTTATTGTTGTTTTGACTGGATATACAATAGATTTTGAGTTTGGATATTAATTTTCTTTCAGAATATTGAAGGGATTTTTTCTTGTCATCTAGCTGCCAGTATTTCTCATGAAAAATCCATTCTGATTTCTGGTCCTGTGCATGTAATCAATTTTTTTTTTGTCCTGGAAGTTCATAGAATCTTCTCTTTATTCTGGTGTGTGAAATTTTCATTGTGAGGTACCTTTTTGTGGACTTTTTTTCATTCACTATGCTGGGCACTCTGTTTATTCTTCCAAACTGGAAATGCATGTCCTTTAGCTCTGGACATTTTCAAGTATTATTTCTTTGATAAATATTCTCTCCACATTTTTTTTTCTTTCTAGAGCACCTATTATTTTTCTCCTGGAACAATCCTCTAATATCCTCTAACCCATTTTACTGATATCCTTTTTTCTTTTTTACCCCATTTTCCTTCCTTTTGCCTTTTTGTTTTCCTCTGTGAGAGATGTCCTAATCTTTTAATTTCCAACAACCTTTTCTTGTTCTTTTTTTGAAATCGTTTTTTATTTTTCTATTACAGTTGACATACAATATAATATTAGTTTCAGGTGTACGCCCCAGTGAATAGACATAAGTAATCATCCTGATAAGTCTCATACCCATCTGATATCATACATAATTACAATATTATTGACTATATTCCCTATGCTGCACTTTACATCCCCATCACTGTTCTGTTACTGCCAATTGGTACTTCTTAATCCCTTCACCTTTTCACCCAATCCCCCAAACCCCCTCCCAGCTGGCAACCATCAAAATGTTCTCTGTATCTATGAGTCTGTTTCTGTTCTGCTTGTTTGTTTATTTTGGTTTTTAGATTCAATTGTTGATATATATTTATTGGCATTTTATTGTTCATATATTTTTAAAATATTTTATTTATTTTTAGACAGAGGGGAAGGGAGGGAGAAAGAGGGAGAGAAACATCAATGTGTGGTTGCCTTTCACACACTCCCTACTGGGGACCTGCTCCGCAACCGAGGCATGTGCCTTGACGAGGAATTGAACCAGCGACCCTTTGGTTCACAGGCCCATGCTCAATCCACTGAGCCACACCAGCCAGGGCTATTTGTATGTTTTCTATGTCCATTTTTATGTTTCCTATCTCTTTGCTGAAGTTCTCACTAAGTTCATCAACTCTTCTCCTAAGTTTATTGAACACCTTTATAACCAGTGTTTTGAACTCTGTTTTTAGTAGATTGCTTGCCTCCATTTTGTTTAGTTCTTTTTCTGGAGTTTTAATCTGTTCTTTCATTTGGGACATGGGTTTTTGTTTGTTCTTTGTTAATCTCTTCTCATTTTTGCTGCTTCCCTGTGTATGTTTCTATGTATTAGGTAGAGCTGCTACATATCCTGGGTTTGGTAGAGTGGCCTAATGTAGTAGGTGTCCTCCAGGGTCCAGTGGCACAGCCTCCCCATTCATCTGAGCTGGGGACTCCAGGTACGTCCCACCATGCCCCACTCCATTGGCTGTGTACATCCTCTTGCTGTAGTTGAGCCTTGATTGCTGTTGGCATGTTAATGAGAGAGATTGACTCCCAGGACAATCAGCTGCAAAGACTGGCTGTGACCACTGTGGAGGATCAGCTGTGCAGGGGCCCACCCCATGGAGCATCACTTACTTCAGCAGGACTCTGGTGTCTGCTGAGTCTGCCCTTTGAGTTTCTTGCTTGTGGAGGTGGTTGGGTGGTGGTGCTTCAACATGGTCTGAACTTGTCCACTGAGTGGCTCTGGTACCTCTCAGAACGTGCATGCCAAGGTCAGCCACCACCTGTGTTCTGCCTGGGGGCCAGCAAGCATGAGCTACAAAACAATCTGCAGCTGCCTACTACTTGTACTGGGCTTGGAAGTACCCAGCAGAGGCCAAGCTGCAAACCAAGGCCAGCTGCCTCTAGTTCTGAGCCTGGGGCCACTTAACAGTAGTTACAGGGCACACTGAGACCAGATGCTGACTGTTTGAGAGATTTTTAGGAAAGGCAGAAGGGTGAGCCAAGAAGGTCATTCATATGGAAAAGCCACTGGAAATAGCTTGGGTGGGACCACAATTTTGTAGGGCTGGATCTGAGGGAATCACCAGGGCAGGGTGAATAGTGATAGCCAAGTTGATGGGGATTCAGATATGGCACTGAGCTACACCAGCCAGGGAGGACTAAATGTTCCCTTTTTTTTCCTTCTTGATGAATGCATACATTTTCTTAAGTCTTTGAGAATATTGTTGGTCTTGTAAAGTTGTTTTCTTCTGTGTGCATTACTTCCTTTTCATTTGAGTTTGTTTATTGACTGTTTTATCCTTAGAGGCCTTTTACTAATGTCTTGGCCAGAGCCAGTGCTACAGTGAGGCAAACAGGACCCCTAAGGAGGCACTCAGTTTTCAGACTGACGCAGGTGCAAGGTCAGCACCTGAGAGTTAGTATGTCCTTGAATTTTGCTCCCTGGCCACCTCATTCGCCTCACTCTAGTCCCAGTCCTGAGTATTGATCCCTATTTGGGGCTGAGACAGTGAAATGCTGACTGGAAGCTCTGTGGCATGGGTGGAGCCTGTGCACTGCTTCAATCTAGAATGATTGGCGCAGGACACAGACATTTCATTATGGCCTCTCCTCATGAAGAATACCTTAGTTTGGGTTCCCTTAAATGTAGAAACTGAGAAAAGTATTTGAGAGCCAGTAGTTTATTTGGGAGTTGATCCTGGGAATTTGGAGTGAGGGAGCTGAGAGAGTGATACAAGGGGAAAAAGCCAATATAACAGTGTATTATTGAGGTTACTCCTGTGGGAACCCTGGTCCTCCTTAGAATCATTCAGAGGCCACACAAAATTGACCAGTGAAGAACAGGAAGCTAGAGCATTTCAACACCAGCTCCCTGTGGAAGGAACTCTGGCCTGCAGAATCCTCCTGTCTGCCGCGGATGAGAAATAAGTCATCCCGGACACAATCTTGCTGTTCTTGAGGGAAAGGGGGTGGCAATTCCCTCTAATGGAGAACGCCCTGAGCCCTTCTCCCGAATGGCTTTCATTGGGAATGGTATGAGTAGGTGTACACAGCATACCTGCATAGTTCATCAATCAATGTCAGAAGGCTATAGTCATACAAAAACAGGTATTATCTATAGATAACAATTGAAGGAATACAGAGATTTGTCATAGATCAGGGTCTGTTAGTCATGCTGACGCCAGAGGGTCTTTAAGAGGTGTTTCATGAGATAAGGCATTTATACTCCTCTGCCTTGTACTTAAACATCCTGTTTATATCACCAGGGCTACACAAAACAAAGCACAGCAAGCTTCAAAGGATACAATGTATTTATCAGGCCTGATTCCCACAGGAACCCTTGGTGTTAAGAGTCAGGTCATGCCTGCCACCTGCGTTTTTACCTGGTTTTCCAGGGAGACTTACTAGCCCCTTTCAGGGCTGCTCTCATGGGGCTGCAGTCTTGGAAACCACACAGAGTGGTCCCCAACAGCTCCCATCTCCCCATCAGTTAAGGGTTAACCCTAGGGTGTTAATTGACCACATTCATAGGCTGCTCTTAAAAGTAAGCCAGGTAGGCTCCTACAGTGTTTTATTCAATTCAGGCTGATAAAATACCATACACTGAGAAGTTTTTCAACAACAGAAATTTATTTCTCACATTGCTGGAGGCTAGAAGTCCAAGATCATGGCACTACAAGGTTGGGTGTCTGGTGATGACTCACTCCCTGGTTCACAGACCGCTGTGGTTTTTTTTGTTTTTGTTTTTTTGTTTTGTTTTGTTTTGTTTTGTTTTGCTGTGTCCTCACATGGCAGAATAGGCAAGGGATCTTTCTGGAGGCTCTTTCATGAGCACACTAGTCCTATTCACGAAGGCTGCACCCTCTTTACTTAATTATCTCCCTAAGGCCCCACCTTCTAATACCATCACCTTAGGGGTTAAGTTTCAACATATGAATTTGAGGTGGGAAGGACACAAATGTTTAGACCATAGCGCACAGTATTAGATACAGCCTTGAAACTGAAAGCAGAAAGAGATCTAATGTTTCCTGAAGGTCAAATGATGCCAACACGAGGTCAGTCTGATCTTGTATCAAATGGTGCACTTATGCAAGCTGAAATCAAATGTGGCTCAAGGGGAAGGGACAAGAGGCACCTAGAGTAAAATCCAATCTCCTGTCTGGGGGATGTAAACCAGGTTGCCAGCATTCTGGGTGCACAGTGAGAAGAGGAGGCTGGGTGTGAAGGTGGTGGAATTAATCATTCTGATTTGGGTTTGGCAAATAACTCCCATCAGCTACATTGTGTTATCAAGAACAGATCTTCCTTAATTCATCCCCACCCCATACTGATGCCTGCTTTAACCCTTTTGGGCCCAGGCACCTAGTGCTAGGGACCGCCTGTCCACACGCAGGTCCCCTCATGGCCAGCTGAAATTTGCTGAGGTTTGTGTCCCGCATGTAGGTGCAGAGGGTGGTGAGCATCAAGGAGGCGCCCTTGCACTCCCCTAACTAGTCTCCCTGTCCAGGTATCCAGTGCATCAGGGCACAGAATTTTAAAGACCCTTGGGAGGTCACCCTTGGGTCTGAGCATTTAGCCCTTCTCCCTCAGACTCAGCCCAGGCAAACCCTGGTTGTGACCCTTAATGCACCGCCCTGCCATGTGCCATCCCCACAGCCATTGGGAGGGACCTTTGAGTGGGGCTACTCAGAGATCAGAGGTCGTAGGGACCTACACCAGCTCTGCATTTTGGAGGATGCTGGAACCCCTGGGCACCTGTGGGTTGTCCCAGCTCACCCATGTGGTCCATGCAGGTGCCCTGTGATTAAATCTTGAGACCTCTTGGAGTCTGTTTTTGTCTCTTACTGGCTGTGCTGGGCCAGGGAGGCTCTTCCCTCCCCCCCCCCACCTGCTTCCACAGCCAATAAAATCAGAGGACTGTTAGTGGCAGATCACAATGCCCGTGAGTAGCTGAAGAATGCAGCTAGCTTTCAGAATTAATATCTCTATGAGTTTGACTGCTCACATAAATAATATAACTCATATAAGTGGAATCACACAGTATTTGTCCTGTGATTGGCTTCTTTCACTTAGCATGTCCTCAAGGTTCATCCATGTTGTAGCATGTCAGAATTTCCTTCCTTGTCAGGCTGAATAATATTCCATTGTATAGATAGATCATGTTTGTATTCATTCATCTGTCAATGGACATTTGGGTTGTATCCACCTTTTGGCTATTGTGAATAATGCTGCAATGAACACTGGTGTACAAGTACCAACTTGAATCTGTGCTTTTCATTCTTTTTGTGCCCATACCCAGAACTGGCATTGCTGGATCATATGGTAATTCTATGCTTAATTTTTCTGAGGAACCGCCATGTGGTTTTCAACAGCAACTGTACCATTTTACAAAAAAAGCACAAAGGTTCCAATTTCTCTGTATCCTTGCCAACACTTATTTTCTGTTTTTTTTTTTTTTAGAGTAGCCACCCTAATGGCTGTGACATAAATTTATTTTTAAGTATAATTTGATTTCACTATGGTAAACACAAAGCCATTTTCACTTGCCACAAATTAAAGGAAACTGAAAATAAACACATAGTCCTAAAAATTTTAAGTTTTCCTATTTATGGTCTAATCATCCCCTCACCTACCGCCAATACTGCTCATACATTACTGCACTAGGAGTGTGACTATAACAGGTTCTCTGTTCCCTTCACCTGCTGTGTCCCTTCTCATCCTCACTTTTTAAGGTCCTGAAGCTTAATTGCACATCAGACCTATGCTACAAGAAGTGATAAATCACTACTGGCAAGAAGGAGTGTCCCACTTATCAATAGATGCATAAAAGCCACCCCAAAACTTAGTCTCTTAAAACAACAACAGTTATTTACTTTGCTTAGGAATCTGATCTGGCAGGGATGACTTGTGATATTTGGGGACTCAGCTGGGATGGCCCGAACTGCCAGGGACTGGGACAGTTAGGAGTTGCCCGACATCTTTCTCTCCTTAGTGGAGTCTCAGGGCCTCTCTGTGGCAACTCTCCATGGTTTCTCCAGCACAAGTCTCTCAGAGTAGCTGGACTCCTAATTGGAAGCTCAGGGCTCCAAGACACCCAAGTAGAAGCAGCAAGGCCACTTCTGCCACAAGGGGCAGCAAGTCACCTAGGCCAGCCCAGATTTGAGGGGAAAGGACCTCATAGCCCAGTGGAAGGAATGTCAAAGAATCTGTGGCCACCTTTAATCCACCAAAGGGAGACTTATTTGTTTTGCAGGAGCTCCACTCTGAAGAACACGAGTATCCTAGGCAAATAGAACATCCCAATTTGAGTGTGAGGAGCAGGATGAAACCGTGACTTGGGGCAGAGCGAGGTAGATAGGAAAATGGGAGGCTGATAGATTGAGAGTTCTTGTTTTTTCCTGGTTGCCCCTGTGAGGCCAATTTTCACAAGCTGAGGGCTGAAAACAATTATCAAGCAGCAGTCTGCCCTGTCTTTTGGACTTGCAGTTTATTCATGATTGCCTTTGAACTCTTTCTGGTCCTGAGCTGAGCCTGTGTGCCTTTCCAGTCTTTGTGGGATGTAACAGTGCTATTTTACACACCCATGGTGTGAAATAAATGGATGCAATATCTGAATCTTGTGACAGGCTGGACTGTGGCTTTAATGACTCATGTGCTAGAGAGTGTGTGGGAGCCAGATGCAGTCAAGCAGGCAAGACTTCCCGGAGCTCTAGAAGGAGCATGTTCAGTTCCAAATGACAGAGCATGGAATTGCAATATAGTGCTGTTTTTATTTTATAAATATTCTGTCATCTATTAGGAGCCACTTCAACTTGGCTGTGACAACAGCCCCTTTGGTATTCTTCAGATGAGTAGGTGACAATATATTTCATCATGGGACACTTTTGAAGGTAAAAGAGGATGCTACTGATAGTAATGACAATAAAATAGGCCTAAACCAGGACCGTCCCCAGAACAGAACTTCAGATATTTTTATCCCTGAGCCATTTTCACAATCAGTCCCTTCAACAAGCCGGGGTTGAGCATCCCCTCTGCTGTGACAGGCACCCGGGGGTGGTAGGCTCCATGCAGGAGGTGGAGAAGGGGACACTGGTTCTTGCCCTTATGCAGCTTCCTACTGAATTATAGGAGGCACCGCTGAAAAAATTCATATTTACTGTGAGTGAGTGCCTGGATGTGGGTGTTGCAGGAGTTCAAGGGACATTCTGCATGGTTGGAGGCAGTGGAAGAAGTCCTCTGGAGAAGGAAGCACTTAGAATGAGTCTCAAAGTTGCAATAGGCTGGGACAGGGAGAGGACAGCCTAGGCAGGAGTTCCTGTGGGTCTTTGCTTCAGCTAACATGTTCTGGTCAGTGACATATGCATTATGTATGCAGGTAAACGTCTGGGAAGCACATAGGCAAAGGACAGGAATATGGAGCAGACCAGCGAAAGCTGAACCAACAAATCAAGGATAATGGGGGAGTGCTGGAAGAACTGTGCCTGGAGCACTTCCTGGAAGCACTTTATTTTCCTTCAAAGTTAAGTTTCATCTCAGGGACCTTGATTTAGGTATGACATCCTCTTCATGAGGCTATTTCAAAAATGGAGCATGTCAAATTCCCAGCCACTCCAACCTTTCGATAGTTACTTTTTCCAATCTGGCCTGCCTCAAATCTAGATTTCTATGAAAGATCATGTGATTCCTCTGCTCAAGAATTTTCAAAGACTCCCCCTTGTTTATAGTATAGACTCTCTCTGGTCCTTAGCCTAGCATAAAGTCTCGCATGATCTGGAAGGCAGCACTGTTTCAGTTGCAAGTGACAGAAGCACATGCCAATCAAGAATGTAAACCTGAGAGCAGGATTATTGTCTCTTTTCTCCACAGCTCTATTTCCAGACCCTAAAATGACGCCTGGCATCAGAAGGCACTCAATAAGTATTTGTTAAATGAATAAATGAAACGAGCTTAAAGAAAAAGGGACAATACATACATGCCCTTGTAACTAAGAGACATAGGACCGTAGCTGATCTCAGAACTACCCGGGTCCAGAGATTCACGCATCGTCATTCCTCTATCTATATCTCTATTTCTATCTCTAGCTCTAGTTCTATCACTCTCTGTCTCACTCTCCTTCCCTCCCATGTGCTTCTGTGTGCATGCTGTTGTCATTCTCTCTTGCTGAAGCTGGCTTTCCTCCAGGTGATGGACATGGTAGAGCCAGTGCATGAAGGCAAAGCCGCGTACAGCTCCAGGCTTAAACTGCAGAAGAAAGGCTGTCTCCATTAATGATTTAAAAAAATTCCCAGGGAAGTACTCTCATTGGTTAGGCTAGGGTCATATGAGATTTCTCTACCACAATTAATGTGGAAAGGGGCATGGGAGACCATTGCCCTGACCTAGGTCATGTGTCTGGTGGGAGGCTCAAGCAGTGTACTGTGATTGGGGCCAAGGAGGAGCAGTTCACCAAAGGAAAGAGCTGTTATCAGAAGTTGAGGTCATTGGTACTGGCAGGAAAAACAAATTAACCTCCAAATATCTAGAGACTAGTGCATAAATACTCCCTCAGAAGGAGAGTTGGGTGGGAGTTCTGGGACAGCCCACAGGGCCTACAACAAGCTTAAAATGTCTTTGAGGTCCCAGTTTTATCTTTTTGAATCTGTGCTTGTTTTAACAGAAAAGTAATGCTTTGAAGAACTCACTATTGAATCAAATCTGTGCCCTAGGAAGTTGTGCCATTAAGTATTCTGTGGGTTTTTTTTTTTTTTTTTTTGCACCTCTTTGGACACTGTCTTGTATCCTACAAGGTCTGTATAGCCCACCTTGAGAAGCCAGACTTGACCTTAACTATTTTCTCCAGGCCTATTTCCTGACTGCCCTGGAGTCATGCTACATCCATTCTCCCCTCTCTGGATTGTCCTCCCTTGCCCTCTCTGCCTCTTCTGGCCCTGCGCACCTTCAAGGTGCTCACCCAGTCCCACATCCTTTATAGTGTCTTCCTGGGTCACTCCCTCTGTCTTTTAGACATAGCACATTATGGTGGAAAGGGCCCTTAAGATCAAGGTTCAAGTTCTAACTTTGTCACCAGTTCTCTGCATGATCTCTCTGCAAGTTATTTCCTCTCTCTGTAATTCAGCTTCCTTTTCTGTGAAATGAGGGACTTCATTGACCCTGTTAGTTAACAAAGGGCAGCTTCCAGCGCCTTCTGTGCTTGCCCAGGTGCTCCCCATTGCCCCATCCCATCTTGGCGATCTTTCAACTAGGAGGATCATTCTCTGTATTAGCCAAATTCTAGGACACTCTCTTGGTTTAGAAATCCAGGGGCTAGAGGTTTTTTTTGTTGTTGTTTGTTTTTTTTGTTTTTACTGGTAAATGTAAAGAATTTAATGTTACTTTATATTAGGGATCCCTCCCTCCCTCTCTCTCTCATTTAGGAAGAGGGCCCTCCCACACTCTTCCCCTTTCCCTAGTCTTTTTCTAGCAGGGACCAGAGTGAAGCCTAGGAAAGGAAGGACACTAGATAATATGGCTAAGCCAGCGTGTTCTCTGTGTGATCCCATCTGGCTCAGAAGAAGGTCAAAGCCCCAGCTGACTCCTGCTCTGTACCTGGTAGCAAAGGATATTCCTGTGTTCAAGGCTACTCTGGCTCAGTATCACCTTAGCCTCCTCTTCTCTCCTGTCTCCTGTCTTCTCCCCTCCCAATAAGTAGCACAGAGCTAGGCACCCAGAAAATGTGTTCTGATTGATAGAATGTGGCAGAGAAAATTGCTTATGAAAGATTTAAAGAGGAGCACAGAATTCACAAAAGGACAAGTTTGATTTTATGATTATTCATTCTCAAGCAGAACAAGGAAGGGCATGGCATCAGGAAATTGGAAGAATGTTCTCAAAAGTATATTTTTGCTTCAAAACTTCAGCTTCTGCTTCTAGGAATAGAATAGACATATACTATGAAGTGATATCTAGTGGTATGGACTTGCTACAGAGTACAAATAATTATCTGGGGGAAAATGTTTCCCCAGAGTGATTCCAAAAGGATGGGAGGGAACCTAGGTTCTCTTCTAATGTTGTGTCTCCAATGGAATACTTCTAGGCCAGGGGTGTCATACTCATTTTCACCAGGGGTCACATCAGCCTTGTGGTTGCCTTCAAAGGGCCGAATGTAATTTTAGCACTGTATAAATGTAACTACTCTTTAACAGTTAAGTGAGAGCTTGGCACTGCCACCGGGTAGAAACAAGGTGCGGGGCCTGGATAAAACAAGGTGGAGGGCTGGATTTGGCCCATGGGCCTTGTGTTTGCCACCTGTGGGCTAGGCTGTAAAAAAGAAATTTTTACCCTTTGCAACAGTGTGGATATACCTGGAGTACATTATGCTAACTAAAATAAGCCAGTTGGGGAAAGACCCAGCATATACCATATGATTTCACTCATATGTGGAATCTAATGAACAAACTGCACTAACAAGGAAAATAGGGACTGACTCATAGATGGAGAGCAGGATGACAGCTAGTGTGGGGGGTGGGGAAAGTTAGGGGGTGGGAGGGATTCAGCAAAATGGAAACAGGACTCATGAACATGGACAACAGTGTGGTGATTGCTGGGGGAGGGGGTATAAGGTGACTAAAAGGTAATATAAAAAAATACAATAAAGCCCTGGATGGTGTGGCTCAGTGGATTGAGTACCGGCCTGAGAACCAAAGTGTCACCAGTTTGATTCCCAGTCAAGGCACAAGCCTGGGTTGTGGACCAGGTCCCCAATAGGGGGTGCAGGAGAGGCAACCACACATTGATGTTACTCTCCCTCCCTTCCCCTCTCTGTAAAAATAAATAAATAAAATCTTTAAAAATACAATAGAGATTATACTAATCTACGAAGATACTAATGTGCTGTTGCTGCTCAAGTCAGTGCAACCAAGAAACGTTCAAAGCCTTGGTCGGTGCCTTGTCAGGCCGTGGGCCTGCTGTGTTTCCAAATGGTTGTATGTTTCTTAACAGAACATGGAAAGCCTAAATTCGGGAGTCAGATGTATTCTCCAACACCAGGGTTGTCATGGAGTTCAGCAGAATTGGTAGGAAAAGACAGGGGACTTCATCTGCAACTGTAGAAAGTTAGCTAAATGGAATGAGACTTTTGGTAAGTTGTTTTCCTGACTCAGGCATGTCCCAAACTGGCTACTGTGTCTTGAGGCCCTGGGCAAGCATCCAAGTCCTGCCGTCCTAAATTGCTCCTACAGGAAAAGGAGCCTGTTTCAACTCTCTGTACTTCTTAAAGTGTTACTTTGATTGGACAGGAGATAGCAAGGAGTCTGTTTAGAAATATTGCTATTATTACTCTGTCATGGTTATATTTTTAAATTATACTTTCTTTTTGCTTTGCCAAGAGCAAATGATAACACAGATTTGCACTGCAGAGCCAACCAAAGCTGTGTAGGGTTTGCCCAGACAGGTTTGAAAATGTATTCTAGGCCCATTGCTGCCTAAACAGAAAGCCTCTCCCCACCTCCCCATCCCCAGGTCAGGGGTCCATGCTTTTTATTAAAAAAAAACCCAAAACTCTTTTAAAACATAAAATAAGTTTTATTATCACTATAAAAGTAATACATTTTGTTGTTTATACCAATATTACTTGGAAAATACATAAAAGTATAAAAAGAAAACCAGATATCATCTATAATACCAGAACACAGAAATAACAACTATTAAATTTTGGCATATTTCTTCCTAGCCTTTTTTTTTTAATAAATATTGATACAAAACTATAGATGCAAAATGTTCCCAATACACTTATATCACATATTCAGGAACATATTGCAAAAATAATTTTGTACCTTACTTTTATCACTTTGTCATATCACAAACCCACAAATAACAATTATAAGATTTTTGGTTTATTCCCTCCAGCCTTTTATGTGTATACTGATACAAAACCATGCATGCAAAATGCTCCCAATATATTTATACTGCATATTAGGAACATATCGCAAAAATAGTTTAGCATCTTTCTTTTCATAGACTTTTGATGTAGACTTCCTCCTAGCTGTCTTCCCATATTATTGATACAAAACTATGAATGCAAAATGTTCCCAATACATTTATATTAGATATTAGGAACACATCGCAAAAATAGTTTAGCATCTCTCTTTGATCACTTAATATTCCACAGCTTAGAAATAACCACTATTAAAGTTTTGGTATACATCCTCCCAGCCTTTCATCTGTATGTTGAAACACAGCTGCATGCAGAATGCTCCCTAGATACTTAGATTGCTTAATGGGAACAGTGCAAAAATTTTGCACTTTATATTTTTATTGTTGTTCAAGTACAGTTGTTTCCATTTTCCCCGCACCACCCCCCCACCCCATCCATCCTCACCTCCCACCCTCGATCCTACCCCCTCTTTTAAAATCAGCAAATATTTCATGAGGAGCACATTCTTATGTCACTTATTAAAGGCACCATATTTTATTAACCCAATCCTTTGTTGTTGGTCATTCAGGATGTTCCTAATTTCCATCCTTAAAAATACTGAAATGAACATTTTTATGTATTCTTTTTCTGTGATGTTTTGTTCATGTAGTTTTAATGTTTTTTTCCTCACCACTTAAATGAACCCAACATATTAAAGATGACCCTGTGCCTTCAATACTTATGGCTAATGTTTTTCCAGTTGTTGTTTGCCTGAACATAAATTCTTTGTTTTAACATTCTAGCATGAATATAAAATCCTGTGCCTTATGTAAGTTTCAGTTCATTAAAAAGAAACTTAAAATAATAGTGAAGGACACAAACGGTGACCCCCCCCACCTCCCATTAAACTATGAAAATACAACTCGTGTTCCCCTCCTCCCACCACGGTGACCATTTTCTTCCTTGCTCAGGGCCCATTTTTCTCCCGATCTTGTCATTTGATTGGTCTTGTAATACTTACCAGTTATTCTGCTATGAAGATAAGTGGCTCCCAGACCTTTCAGTTATCAATCTGTCACAAGTGCACAGTGGTATCTCGTGACATGATGATCCCCGAGATGTCTGAGGTCTGTGCATCCTTGACCCATGGTTTCCATGTTGCCCATGACTCCTAAAGACTTTTTAGAGAATCATGTTTCACAGTGTTACAAAAAACATGGCATAACAAAAACACGTAGAAAAGAAAGGAAAACTTCAGCTCAAATCCCATCACGTTAAGCAACCAGTATGTTTATTGCATGTCCTTTCCTGTTTTCAGTGGTGTCCATGTGATTTTATGTCTCTGATTTTTAAAAGTTGATTATCATAAACATTTTACAGGTTTCTATATAGTCTTTATAAATATTATTTGCAACGACCGAAAAAGTTTCCATTGAGTAAGTTAACCTTTATGGTTGAACATTCCATTTGGTTGAAACTATAGAAAGTACCAAATATGGGCCAGAGATTTTAAATGGAGTTAAATCATGCTTTTGGGGTGGGAGGGGACTTGTGCATGTGTACTTGTACACAGCTAGGTATTTTACAGTCACTACTTAGTCATCCTGGGGCCAAACTTGAGACTCCCCCAGGAAGTGTACAGTGTATAGGCAAAAGCCCGTTATAAAACTAATCAGTTTCACATTGAATTTTTCTAACCAAACTAATTCACCTCCATTTCCTGCTCTAGTCACTAATGTGCAGTCCCTCCGACACAAGGTCTGGAGGAAGAGGCCTCAAACAAATCGTTAAACTCCAGAAGTCCCACTTTTCTTGTCTATGTTGTTTATTTTGACTGCGTTATCCTATTTATCTCTTGAAGTTGTTGCCAGTAGAAAATATGAAAGCATTTGTAAAAGCAAGATGTTGGAATTATGATTTTCATTATTGTGGTTTTTGTGACCAGGCCTTTAAAACGTCTGCTCTTGGGATACCAGTGTGGTCTAGGGAGGAGGTAGGGGTGGGGATGGGGAACAGGTGAGGAAGCTGCATTGGGGGAATCACACTTCAAAACAATCAAGACTCTCAGCACCTTGGTTCTCTGCTCCCAGGGCCACCTCCCAAACTCCCACCACTGCTTAATTTATAGAGCTCCGCACCGAGTGATCAAGGGAAATGGAAGTCTTCTCTCGGGGCTTCTCCCTAACGGATAAATTTACAGTCCTCACAGGGGTCTAAGCCGTTTTGAATGTGCCAAAGAGATCAGTTGTGGAGCAGGGGGAGGGAGGCAAAGCCGGCAGATAGGTGAAATATTAGGAAAGAGCTAGCAGATCTTTGTTCATTTTTTGAGCAGTAACTAATGGGCGGGGATGAGAGGTGTAGGATGGCAGAGAGATACACATTTGCTATAACTGGTGTATATATACTGTTTTTCCATTAAGAGTAATGTAAGTGTTCTAAATACGAATGCAAATATAAAGTTCCAGGGTTACGGGATGACTACATTGCAGGGCAATGGGAAAATGGAGCTCTAAAAATGTCTGCCAACTTGGATATATCCCCTGACTCAAGCCTTTAATTCCTATTGATAACCTTCCATCAATCTCCCCAAAATGCATTTGGAATCTATTTTTATTTTCATGTTGCACAGTCTCTCAGGAAAGGTGCCTAAAAGTTAACTCCCAACTCCCACCTGTGTAGGATCAGCTACTCTCCCAGTGTTGCCCTGAGCTGTGTAGTTCAGGATGGGGGCGGGGGGGGGTGGGGAACACGGAACACATCCAGCTCCCTGCTGCCCGGTCTGCCTTGATGACTTGACAGGTATGGTGTTTTAAAACAATCCGCAAAATAATTTGCACTGCAGAGTCCTTATTAGGTTTTTTTAATTGGACAGTTGCCCTTATGAACGGAAATGAAAAGCAGCATACAGTCATTCAATCTCCCAGCACTGGAGTATATCCAACTGTTTTCCTGTTTTGTTTGGGTTCCACTTTAGTCCTTGTCTGTATGCACACATAAATTTTTACAGAGTTGCAACAACTGCCTTTTTTGTGGCCCTGGTTATTGGCATCTAGTTTTCCAAGTAACATTGACACACATCTGTTCAAATCAATTGACGTTCCCATCATGACTGACTCATTTGGCGGGAAGAACAAGTTTACGTGCCAATTGGAACAAAGAAGCATGGGTATGGGAGAGCAGCAGGGAGAAATGGTGGGATAGGGTTATTTCGACATATAGATCATAAAACATTTTCCAATAACATTTTTAAAGGATTTATAATATTACAGTGAGTGATTGATTATATTGTACTCTGTTCTGTGGGACAATTGGGTGGTTTTCAATATCTAGTGAGTTAAAATGCATATAAATTATAGACTTTGAGAGATCATTGTATTGTCTTGAAACAGGAGTCTTCTGTGTCCAGATCCAGGTCAAGAGTGTTGATGTAGTGTTCCTTTGTTGGAAAAAAAGAGTCAGTACTCCTAACTGGAGGTGCTGGATGCCTTAAAAGTATTTCTATGATTACATTAAAACTTATGTTCAATGCTAGCTTATGAAAGCAACCTGTATATCTTGTCCCACAACTTGTAGAAGTGTCAAGTTTTAAATTTAGAACTAAACCAAGCTTTTCCTAGTTTAAGGGCCACACCTGTCTAATAAATGTAACACAATGCTGTATGCAGTTAGCGTTCTCACTAACAAATAACATGTGTTGGGAGAAAAAACACTGAGAAAACAATGCAAAGGTGCCTCTGTGAAGATGGTAATATTGGATCATTTAATCAGCTGACTGTAAATTGACTCCCTTTACACAAGTCTCTCACACATTATGATGCACATTTAGCAATGTTGAAAAACAATTTAAAAAATACCTTAGAGAGTTGTTAAAGAGAATTTATAGTCTGGAACGAATTGCCATATTCTTAATTGACACAGAAATGTTTGGCTGAAATATTGCTTTATTCGCATTTTTGTCCTTGGAGGAAAATCTAGGCACAGTGCAACTTCGATCTCGTGAATAATGGTGCAAACTGACTATTTTAAGTCCGAAAAGGGCACCGCGCAGTCAGAGGGCCGTTTGGTCGCCCTCAATCTCGATGCCTCTTGGGGGCCCTGGGCAAAGGGCCGCTGAACTGGAAGGCAACGCCCCCTTGTCAGGATCACTTGGTCCTCGTCCTCAGCCCCTCAGTCCCCAACCCGCCGGGTCTCTCACCTGGGTCCTGCAGGCGCCCACTGGAAGGAGCTCGATGGCGCAGGCCAGGTCCTCCCGGAGGGCTGGGTGCCACCGGGTCTCCTCCTGGGTTGAGGGGGCCGGTACAGAGCAGGGAGAAAGGGAGAAGGGAAGCTGGTGAGAAGCAGGAGGGCAGCGTCGAGATGCCTCCCCACTTCCAAGTGCGGGGGCGGGAACCTGTTCTCCAGCTGGGCCTGGGGATCGCGGGCCTGAGGGAACGTGGGGCAGCCCGAGAGGTCGGGAGCCCACTCCAGGGCTTCCCGGCCTGGGGATCGCGGTTCTGCGGAGGGGTGACGGCAGCGGCAGGAAGCCATGCTTGGCCAAGTTGTCTGGGTCCTGGCGCCCCTGGGAGTCTGAGGGTCCGCGGCGGCCGGAAGGGCCCCAAACCGTCCTGCGACTGCCCCCGCCGCAAAGGAGTCTGGGAGAGCGGGCGTTTCGGGCGGCTGATCCCAACTCCCACCCAGCTCCAGGCCCCTGAAACCTCCTCCTCCCTAGACGGGAGCCATTCTGGGGGACCTGCTCCCGGCCCTCGGTAGGATCAGTTCCAGGCAGCCCATCTACACCAGAGGGGGCTTTCTGTTTTGTTTCTTTTAAGAGAACAAAGTGTGGACATGTTCCACACCTCCCTTTGTCTGCCAACAGTCCTTTACCTCCCGGTTCACCAGGTCAAAAATAAATATCTAAGACTTAGATTCTAAGTGATTTTCACAGGCAAAGGGCGCCCTTAGCCAGAATATGAGCCCTGTCTTTCCTAGGCTGACGGTCAAGCTCCTTAGCCTACTGGGACCCCAAGTGAGAAGAAGGACGTGGCTTTAGAGGTCGACAGATGTGCAACAGTGATTAGTAACAGTATCCAAAAGCTTGGACGTAACGAAGGGCCCCTCAGTGATCATCTGACATGCTGTCATTTTCTCCAGAACTGTCAAGCGAGTGCCTTGTACTTCTGCGAGCCTTGAAACACAACTTTCAGAGTGAAATTCCGCGACCATTTTGGGAGAGACAG
The DNA here is from genome assembly GCF_022682495.2 of Desmodus rotundus. Classification (NCBI taxonomy): domain Eukaryota; kingdom Metazoa; phylum Chordata; class Mammalia; order Chiroptera; family Phyllostomidae; genus Desmodus; species Desmodus rotundus. The sequence continues at coordinate 17,476,794 of NC_071400.1, read as the reverse complement.
CAACAGCAGCTACAAATGCAGGGCCTCATTCAGGGGCCACCCTCTCAAGTCCCCGCTCTCGCTGCAGGCCTCAGATCAGGCAGGTCAGCCACTTCCCACGGCTCCTGAAAGTCACTGGCTTGCATGGGCCCTCAACTCACAGCATCCTCCGCTGCTCGAGCTCGAGGGCAGTCCCTCGAAATACAGCTAGAAGGAAGGGAGACGAAGGGGACACAATCCTTCATCTTTCTTGGACTCCAAAATGCTTTCCAGGCGCAGGACGTGAGGCCGTGTACCAGGAGCTACGGAACGGCCTGCGCACTGCTTGCAGGGCGTCACCCCTTGCTGTCCCCTTTACTCTTTTCCTATCCCCCCGCCCCCATTTAGTTGTTGGGCTCTGAGGTAGTCTTTCTTCGTTTTTGTCGTGTGGGAGGCATTCTAAGTGTTCAGGAAGGGAATTTTTTCAATCGCTTAAGTTTTCCTTGGGCAGGGAATGGGGGCTAAAATGAAGCACCTTTCACTTATATCTATTTACATATTCAAAGACCGGCAAACGTTTGATGGAGGACAAGCGCGCAGCTCCTCAGGCGGACACCGCAGGCGCTGCACTGGGACTTACCTGGTGGGTGGACTCGTGCGGGAGTCCCAGCCTTGCCCGGGCAGCAGAAACAACACTCCAGATTACCTATCACCCACTGCAGTACTGTTCCCGCTGCTAGGGCACGGCTGAGTGCAGGCACGGCGTCCGTCTTGGCGCGCCCCACCCCTCCAGTCCCCAAGCCCCAGCAGAGCGACCTCTCCCCAAATCTGCTGCTGCCTCCTAGGAGGAGAAGGGTGAGGACTGAAGAGAAAGAGAGACCCGAAGCCCCCCACCCACCCACCTACCTGCTGCTGAGTTGGCTTTGGGAGTGGACGCCTCACAGGAACACACGTCCAGCAGAACCCCACCTTCCAAATTCCCCGCAAGGGGGTATAGCAGCGCCTCACGTTTTGAACAATGTAAAGCACTTCAAAACATGAATTGCTGCTGTATCCCCTCGGAGTCAACGAAGGGGGATCGCTCTGGGGTGCCTGCAGGTTGAAAAGACACCGTGACTGCAAGGAAGCCCCATCCTACCCCACCCACTGGCCAGAAATAAAGCAAAACTTGCGATGAAGACACTTCGTTCCAAATAGACGTACTTTTTAGACGTCACCATTAGATTTCCTGGATTGGTATGTAGAGTGGAGGGGGTGACTCTCAATTTCTTTTCCCCACCCCCGAGGATTAATCTTGGAAAAGTATACAGGTGAAAACAAGACAGGTAGGAGATAGGAATTAGGGCGGTAAAATAATCTTACCTCTGAAAGTAATAATAAAGTAAATTGAGGCAGTTTGACAATATCTGGATTACTCTTGCCAGCTTCAAAGTCTTGGCGAAAGTTCCTCCTGATGCACATTAGAAATCCTAACTCTCATTGAATATCCCCATTAAAAAAAATGGTTTCATTTATTGACTTATAGGAGATTATCAAAACATCTCTGGCAGCTTCAGCTGATTCTAACATATAGGATAGCGGGGGAATATAGAGCCCTCCATCCAAGCATCAGAATCCCCTTTAACCAGCCACTACTTTATTCTTACAGCAAATACCCTGCTTTGAGTTATTTTTAAAGGTGTCAAAGAATAAGAGATAACCGTCATTAGATGAAATACTGGCTCTTTACATGTGAAACTGGTCACTCAAACTTATCTATAAATAATTTATACTTTTCAATGTCACCTATGAAAACATCAATCAACCCATTTAAATGCTTCATGTCAAATTACTCCTTCCTTTCTTAAGCAGCTCCACACAAACTCTTTCACATCCTGAAATGGCTGGCACTGTGCATATTCCTTAATGAATAACTCATTAGATACCACTTTTCCTTTTTAAAATGGACACACATTAGCAGTAAGTTACACACATCCTCCCCCACTGTTTAAACGAAATAGTCAATTAAGCACAGAAGAAACTACCCAGTAACCCTCAATCACAAACCTGAAAGTTAAAACAACAAAAGAGGCACCACACTCTAATTAATGGCCTTGAAAGTTGAAATAAATTTCAATAGAAATAATAGACACTTAAAGTAGCCAAGTCTGCTTAGTGTTTTGGTTCATTTAAAAGTTATATCGTTTTTTTCAAAGTGATGTTGTGTCCTACTTGTAAGTAAATATCCTGTGCAGAGTATTTAATGAGATTAAATGCAAAATTCATCACACCAGTTTCAGACCCAGTGTTGCCAAATACACTATTTCTGTAATGGTAAACAAAGTTATTAATAATAATAATTCCACTCCCTAAATTGAGAAATACAATTAAGTGTATGTAAACTCCTTCTTGTTTTGGCCATGCTATTTACAACTTTTACATTGACTTTTGGGATTAATGTTGAAAACGTCCTTGGTTGCCCTTAAAAAGAAAAAAAAAAACATGTTTAGCAAATGTGCAATTACACTTTCAAACTCCACAACCATCTCCCATTTAAATATTTAAGTTCCACACAAATATGTGAACTATTACATCAGATGTTAAAGTCATCCCTAATTTAACATTTCCTTGGTTGACTACTTAAAAAAACAAAAGTTCATTCCAAATAGCAATGGTGTCAAAGGCGACGGTCCCTTCCAATTGCTCTGTAAACTGCTCACTGGAATCGAATTCATTTGTACCCTTCACTTAACCCTTTTCTTCTCTCCCAGTGACAGTACAACGACTTACATTTGTAAAAAGCCACCTCACAATCCTATTCTACGGATTTCCCCTTAGATTGAAATATACTTACGAAAAGAGATGACAAAGAGGCATTTTGTCACTTTAGGAGAGGGTCAGCGGCTAATACAATAGACAAAGAATCGATACTTTCGAGTTGCCCATTGTCCCACCCCCATTCCAAACTGAACTGGGTTTGGCCAAATCATGTAAGAGCCAAAGAATACAACTCTTCCTCCGTTCATACTTTACAACGTTTTGTCCTAATTTTGCAGATGCTTTCTTTCCCTCATCCCAAACAGACGATGTATCTTCCCTGGACGCATTCGTGCCAAACTTTCCTAATGTCAACTTTCCTACAGAGAAGATTAAACAACCTTGAAAGTTTTAATTGGTAAAAAGACAATGAAAAATTAATCACACATTCATTTTGAAGACATATTTTACTGCTTGCAAAGAAGAGCTATGAAAAGTTCATTAACAGCCTGTGAAAACCAGTCGCACCCGACCCTGGATCAGTTACTGCTCCTTACTCAGTTTTCCCTTCCCTTCCCTCAATGTTAGCTCTTTTCCCAGCCCGTTTCCTAAGAATTTTCCCGGCTGTACTTCTGTGCTAAACACTTTCAAGGTCCCCAAACGTGCTTTACAACCCCAAAGCAACACAAAACTTTTTCATCATTGTCACCAGATTTTTTTCATTCTGCCATAACCTACGTTACCGGGGTGGGGGGAATGCCAACCGACAAGTCCCTTTAAAAAAATCGGGTGTCACCTCTCGATCCACTCGAAAATGGCGCCGAAATCGAAGAACTTCTTAAATTTCATTGTCAGCTTTTTGCAAAGGTTTCTGGGATTTTCCTGCGAAGCTGCTTGCTGCGTCTGAGAGCTAGCGAACGAGCAAGCAAGCCAGAGACAGAGGGAGGAAGGAAGGGTGGGGTCGGGGGTGCACAGACAGCGAGACATAGGGCTCGAGTGAGGAGCGGAGCAGGGCAGGGACTTAGAAGGCAGCGAGGTCTCGAGGCGCGAGGGGCTGGGCACCAGCAACAGGGACCAAGAGCCGGGAGCAGAGAGCCGGGAGCCGGGGAGGAAGCACAGCGGGCGCGCTCTAGGGCTGGCTTCAGCCGAAGCTCGGAGAGCAGCGTGGCGGAGTTGGAGCGGCGCGGAAGGCTGGAGCTGTGCGCACCCAGGGAGGCGAGTGGGGCAGCCAGCGGAGAGGCTCCGGGAGCGGCCCTAGAAAAAGCCGGCTCCGGGGGCGTGGCTACACGGAGCCACAGTTCTCCCCGCCCGCTCCTCGCCTTGCTTCTCCCAAACTCGGGGAGGGAAAGGGGAAGGGAGGAGGGGAAGAGAGGGAGCTGTAGGGAAGGGGGGTTGTGCAGGCGCTCGACGCCACTGCCTTGGCCTGCAGCTGAGAAGGGCCGAGAAGGGTCCTGCGCGCCCAGAATAGCCCATCCAGAGCCAAATAGCTGGGGTTCAGGGAGAAAGAAGAGAGAATGGAAAACGGCAAAGCCAAGGGCACAAGGTAGTGCAGCGCTCACTCAGAGACCCACAAACTCGCCCACCGGTGCCCTCGCCGTGCCATTTGAGAAGCCAGGAGGGCGTAAGGTAGCTGAGCAAAGACCCTAGCCCTGATCTTCCTGGGGATGTCTGAAATTCTTTGAGGAGGACGTGAGAGGGGGGAGGACTGCCTGGCTGTAGCGTTCTCCCCAAGCGTTTGAGTCCAGACTTGTCGGGACTCCCTTGTCCCCGCTACCCTGCCAAGCTCTCAGGGACAGAGAGGCCCCTGGGACCAGGCGATCCCTGTACGTGTTGGCCATCTGCTTTGGGGAACATAGCAGAGAGGCACGGAACAGTTGTCTACACAAAGTCCCAGTCCAAGGAGGGAAACTAGTTTCAAGACTGAAGTGGGGAAACAGGAGGGAAAGGAGCCCTTAGTGTGGATGTTAGACGCTTTTACGGCCTGACACCATTTTCTTAACGTGTGAGAATGGCATTGACGGCAGGTAGGAGGTTGTGCTTATAGTTAGAAGATGCATGCTGAAATATAAAGGTGAAATGTCTCGATGTCCCCAGTTTTCAAATGATGCAGCTACCACATGCACACATTCTGAGTGGTGGGGGGAAGCAGATGTTGCAATATGTTAGTTGTTACACGCAGTTTGGGGTCAGGGGTAAATGGACATTCCTTGTACTGTTCTTTAAAATTTCTTGTCTATTTCCTGTATATTTGCTAAATATCATAATAAAAATTGCGCCTGAACGCTGTCTAAGGATATGAATGCGGCTGCTTCTCTCTCCCTGTCCCGGGTGGAACAAATCTGCAAGCAAGCAGGGCTCAAACTGAGTGGGTGCTGGACGGGAAGACCAATGGGTAGAGCTGAACTGCAGCGACCACAGCCCTGGGCACTGAACCCAGGCCCGAAGTGGCCTGGGGGGGTCTTCGAGGCAAGTAGGCAGCCAGGCGCACAACGCTGCCTAGACGCTGCCGAGTGGACCTAGGAGGGGGCTGCCCTGGTGGCCCGCATCCAACCCGGTCCGACTCAGCTGGCTCCATGGTGCCAGCCGCCTGCACCGTGGACGAGCGAGTGGTGGGCCGCGGGGAGCTGAGCGGCACGCCTGACGCCGCGACCGAGGCCGGCGTCCCCCACTCTGCCCGTGGGAGGTCGAGGCTGTCGTGGCATGAGCCCTGCGCGCGGGGTGCTGTAGAACCGTGCGTAGGCTCTGGGGGGAGCGGAGAATTTAGGTGCCGAAAGTAGCGACACACACACACACACACACACACACACACACACACACACGTGTGCGCGCGCGCGCACATACACACTAAATCAGTATATAAAAATAAAACCACGGATTTCCCCGTGTTCAGCGCTGGAGTTTCTTGAGCTACTTAACTATTGCATGCATTTTACTGTAATGTTTCTGTAGATCTGATGCAAAATCTTAATTTCTTTGCAAAGGCGATGTCGCAGACCCAAGGCATTGCAAGTATTGCATGGCCTTTCGCTGGCGTCTTCGCCTTTTTAAAAAAGACGTGGGTGGTGGGGGAGGGACGGTAAAGCCTTCCAGGGTCTGCAAAGCTATATTTAAAATGTAACCGACAAGTTTACAGACGAAGAATTTGATTCAGGAAAAGTTTTAAAACTGCAGGAAGGGTTTTAAAACTTGCACGGCTTCGGTGGGCGCTGAAAACTTATTCCTAAAAGACAATTTCCCTGTTAGTCTTCAAAACTCTTCGTGGACAGGGGTGAAAGTTTGCCGTGCTGTGAGACGTGACTGAACAAGCTTCTAAATCCTCGGATAGATTATTTATAAAGCTCCAGTGTCCTTGGGGTGAAAGACTTTTCTGAGCTTTTAAGGCTCGGCTTCGTGAGTAAATTAGCTTGAGTTCATTTAACTGCATGTAAGCATTCATTTCCCTATCTGGATTTGCAGAAGAGCAAATGATTCCAGTTCTATAACATAAAAAGTCGAGTTTGTGGCACGTCCTCTAAAGAAAATTGCAACAGCTTTCTTTATTAAACTGTTTTTGCTACATCAGCAAATTAGAGAGCCAGTTTAATATTGATGAATTCTTTGAGGGTGAGTAATATGGCTACAGGCCGCAGAAAGTGAGGGAGGGCAGGCTTAAGTATTTACTCAAGTGAACAATCTTTAAATATTTTTGAACTACGGTGTCTCAAGGATTTTTTTTTTTTTAGGTTTTCTTACGACTTCTGAAGAAAACTTTGATTCTGCGAATGACTTCTCATTTTAGTAAGGCCTTTCCCAACTTGATAAAACTCTTGCAGGATTAAATTGCCCTAAAAACTACTTAGAAAGTCATTCTAGAACCGGCCACAGCTCACCAGCAGGGTGTCAGGCAACTTCTCACAGGGCAGCAGGAAACCTGGACAGGAAATGGACACCATTCATTGTGTTTTTTTTTTTTTTTTTCATTTCTGAAGTGCTGTTTCAAAGTGGGTATTTTTAGTAAAATAGCACATATTTTTCAGTTTTTGCTCATGAAACATTCAAAAATTACCTCAATGAGAAGTAATTATAGTCAGTTAAGGGAGGAGAGTTTAGCAATAGCTTTGAAGGATCTGAAGGCTCAGCTGAGAAAAAAACAGCTTTAGACGATAGTTAGCAAGGAAGTTATGTATAACAAGGTATTTGGAATAATTTTTGGAAACCATTTTCTGAAAAGCAATTGTGAATGAATCTTCGGAAATAGATACTAAGGAAAAGAGGTGAATTGAAAATTCTGCTTTCAACTTTAAAGCAAATTTCCAGAAATAAGCATTTTTAGTTTAAATAGAAAGGCCTTTTATGATTATGTATTTCATGAAGACCTTGAGTTAAGGAAACAAGACTTTCTTCATGTTGCAAATATCCAGAAGTCTTCAAAGAGATGAAATGAGAATAGAATTAGAGATTTAACAGAAAGAAACAACTGGAAACATGTTATGAAGCTTCTACTGTATTATTTGTAAAGGCTTTTTTTCAGGGTTCAAGAAAAGTCTAGTAGTGGGCAGTAATATTATAATGCTTGCTCTACTGTCAGATTCAACAGAAAAGATAGTTCCCTTTGGTAATTTTTATTTTACTTTATGCAATTAGTTTTGATAAAAATAATTCTTTGCAAAACTTGGGAATTTGGGAAAATTTTCAAGTCTTAACTTCTCCTACCCCCCCCCAAGATCTCACCAGGAAAAAAGAATGAATTAGTATATTTTTCCTTTCTACCAACGAGGACCTTAGTAAGCCCTTGATGGCTGTTACTTTTGATTTTAAGGTCTCTTTTCTCTCCTCACAGACGCAGAATCACTGTCTTCAATGCTGCTAGGATTTCTTCTTTAAACGCCACATGTTTTTCTTGTTGGGTGTGTAGTATCACAGTCTTAATTATTTCTGGATTTCTACCCATTAAATCAAAGACTGTGTCAGATGGCAGAAATGATTAGAACTTTGCTCAAAGCAAGGCCACAGTAAAAGGGCGTATGGTGGTTTCAGTCTCTACACTGTGTTGGCCCTTCAGTGTCACGGTCTCGTAAGCAAGCATGACTCATTGTCCTTCGCAGAGTGTAAACTGACAGAGCAGATTGTGATCACAGGGTCATGGGGATGGAAAACCTATCTCCTGTGTACAAGAACAGGAGTTTAAGTGTAGTTCTAGGTTAGGTTTGGTGATTTGCTTTTACCATACACATTATGATCATCAGTTTCTAACTCTAATACTTCTAGCATTTTCCTTGAGCCTTGCCTAATTATGAAAAAAAAAAGAAAAACCCCAGTATAAATCAATGTTAACTTGTCAGATGTAATCATGTTCAGCAGGCTAAAAGTACATTTGGATAGTTGGTTGCTTCATTTATATCAAATATTTTTTTAAAGTCCCAAAGTGACCAGCACCAAGGAGGTCCTGTAACAAGCACAGAGCCTTGCCAAGTCCGAATGAGATCAGTTTTAGGATCACGCTACATAAAGAGAAAATGCTCCTGGGAGCAAATAATATCTTGCTGGGTAGCAAGAGGAGGAGGAAACAGGAAGTAGAAGGGTGTTAAGGGTGCTATCTTTGTTTAAAACCAAGATGTGATTTTCAAACCATGAAACACTTTGTTGAAATAGGGAAGGAGGAAAAGTCAATATGTATAACTGAAGCGTTTACATTAGTTGTTAACACTGCAGTATCCAGAACTCACTCACAGCTCTCCTTCTTGTTCCCAAACACAACTCTTTGCATTTTTAAAAATACGACTTCATAGGTAGAGTTTCTCGGACTGGTAGAAAAATGTCATTTCTTTTACCTCCTGTCTCTTAAAATAATTCTTAGGTTTAAAATCAGGTGGGATTTTACAATAGCTAATGACCAGAGCAGCCCCATCCATTGGCAAGAAATGAAGATGCAGATCTGGACCTAGTTTTCAAAGTTTATATTTGCTCTAAACTCAGGGCTCAGCTGCTTCTTTAGCTCAGAATTTCCAGGAATGCCTAGGCCACAGGCAGGGACTACTGAAAACGAGAGTTACGTGGAGAGTGAGGGTGAGGCTGAGGGTGAGAGAGAGAAAAAAGGATAAAAGTATTAAAAGAAAACCAAGTCTTCCCATCCATTTCTAATATCTGTCCCCCAGTTCAGATCTTCAACTTGCTACCACTAACTCATCAAGGTGACCTTCTCAGGCTCCTTTCTCATCTTTCCACTGAGTTTTACCCCTTTCCCAGTGGTCTCTAAGTTCTGCTCTGTAAACACAATTCTGATCATATTAGTCCTTGTCACAAAATCACACAACTAAAAGCTGAACTCTTGCATATGGCTTTCAAGGCGCTCTCCAACCTGACTTTAATCTGCCCTCCAGTTGTACCCCCCACCCTCCATCCACACTTTCTTTATGCCTCCATGTAGGAGATGTTTGTTCCTCCCTTTTATTCACCCCCAGCCCAAATGCCACCTACTCCTCAAAGACTTCTCAGATAACCTCAGAGTTGGAATTAACTACCTCTGACCTGTTCTGTCAGAGCACTCTCATACAGCTAGTTATTCTGAGTCTGCTCCTAGCAGACAGTAAGCTCCCAGAGGGTAGGGACATGTCTGTGTAATAACTTGCATAGGTTGGCATCTAATACGTTTCTGTCAAATAAATGCATATTTGAGAACGGAAAAAACAAAATAGAGGGAGTTAAAAGGTGTTGTGTTGGTAGTAAAGACTATGACCAATATCCTCAACAGTTTGCTTAGGTGCCCTTCGGTGCTGTTGCTGCAAAGATTGTCTAACCCCGAGCTGACACGGTGGCTTAACAAGTTGGTTAGGGACCAACATTTGCAACAACATCCCCTGTAATAATATGGAATTAGTTTACTTTTACATTAGCTACTCAGTGCTATGAACCCTCTCCTGAAAAAACTATCATCACCATTTTGTGCTTTAAAGTATCAAGCCATTCCTTGAAGGGAAGGTGGAATGGGGAAAACTATGTTCAAAGCCCTGTGATAAAGACAAGCTGAAAGGAGATAGAGCTAGCCAGACAAAGGCTATCTGTTCAGGAATTAGTTGGAGGTTGAGCTGAACAAAGAGGTTCCATCCAATCTGAAACAAGTAGATTATGCGGAGGGGTGGGAGTAGGCAGAGGAGTTTTGACTTTAGTTGTAGAATGGTGTAGCAACTTTAAAGGTCCTTGAGAAGGGGCATGATGTAATGGAAAAAATGTTTGCAAGAGATTCACTTGGCTTATATGGCAACTCTCTGAACTATGAGCTTCAGTAAACCTACTAAGATATGAATAATTGGAATACCCTATTCTCTATGCCACACAAGAGTGAGTTTTCTTACTAGGGTAGAGAAAGAATGGAAAAATACTACTTATTGAATGCCTACTGTGTATCAGGCGAAGGGCTATACTTTTTTTCAACTGCTATTCTCTCTCTCTCTCTCTGTCCTCTGCCTCTCCCTTCCTCCTTCTGACTATCACACCGAACATGCACACACCAAAATAGCTCCCCCCACTAGAGCGTGATTGGACTTTAAAGTTAATCAGTTTCCTGTTAAACTACTTGTACAAATATTTTAAAATACTAGTAAGCATCAGGCAAAAAAATTCATCAAAAGAATCCAGAAACTTAACATCATATGCTGATTTGATGGAATAGAGGACTGAAAATACATACCTGGACTGAGGCTAACTGTTTTTTGGGTGGTGGCAGGGTTTCAAACTGGAGAATGTTATTTTTCATGGGCAGCTTTAAAAATTGTCATTAAATATTTTCATGAAGTTAAAACAACATTGAAAGTAACTTGGGCAACTTAAGTATTCCTTGTAGTTGCTATAACCCAAATATCACAACATATTTAGAGTAAGGTTCATCTGAATATAAGCAGAAGAATGTGATTTCTCCACCTTAGTGGAGCAAAAATTAAGCAGATGAAATATGAAATGAAAATGAGAATTAATTTGTAGTTGGGACATTAAAGAGGCAGATTTTTGCAGAGGTTATTTTATTTTGATTGCAGACTATAAATTATAACAGGGAGTTGGTGTGGGAACGACGTTGGGGCTTACTTTTGGGTCAATTTGTTCCTAACTTGACCCACCCTTGGTAGTGGGAAAGGCTGGGATTTTTCTAACCTCAAAAAACCAGTCTCCCTGCTGCTTCAGGATTTGTCTCTTCTCTCCCCACACTGGCTTTTTTAGTACTTTTGTCATGTAAAACACAGCGTAGAAAACAGACTAAATATTCTATGGGCATTACTTGAACAATAAACTTTTCTTTTAAAGATGTGTGCAGACTTATAACCCCAAAGAATTATTGACAGAAATAAATAGGTATTTGGCTAAAAGTCAAAACTTTTGAAGTAACTTTAAAAGGTGAATAATTTACATTAGCACAGTGTTTAAATAATAGGGTGTGTGTGACAAAGTTAAAATAATATTGAAAATAAGTTAGGCAATTTAAATATTCCTCTTAGTAATTGTAGAATATAAGTGCCTTCAAGTGGTATATTTCTAGACAGCTGGTGGGGATATTTTATGTTTCTTTATGTTTGAAAACTGATATTAGCATTTACTTCCCTGGCTTAGAGCAATTCCCCCTTGCCTGTCGGAGAGCATCTACAAATGAATGTTGATAAAGCTATGTAGGGAAGGACAAGCCTGCCACTTCACTTCCGGAAACCTGTTTATGAACCCTCCTACGATCCCACCACCTGCTCAGACCCAGTTAGCCTTTCTCAGCTATTGCTGTTTAATAATTCTGTGAGCTACTTAGATTTCATGCATTACCCTTCAGGAATTTTACCAATGGCCAAGCTATATAGTTGTAGATTGGATAGGAACAAAGCAAAAAATGGAAGTATTAAATGATGGGGAGCAATGTGTTAATATTTATATATAAATCAATAAGTAAAACTTCCTGACTGTTTTCCTTAGAAGCTGGATAATAATGGCATATAAAGTTTACATAAAATGTATATGCATACACACAAGCACACACACATATATGATACAGATTGCTCTATGTTCCCATACCCAATCTGAATAACATTAGAATATTCTTACCTGATCAGAATTACACTACACTAGAGGACTATTGAGTTCATACCATCACTAATGAGTCACATTAGAAACAACATTAGAACCTCTATCCAATATCATCATTTACATTATTTGATTTAACTTTTATACTTTTTTTCCTTTGTATTTGAGTGTTTGCATCAATATCCTCTTATAAAAATAAATGGAAGCTTCCTTTGGAATGCTTTTCACCAGTCAGTCAGTCCTGTAACTTGCAGCTTGCAGGGCTTGTTTTCTCTGGAGAAGGAAAATAGAACTAACTGAGGTAAGTGTGTGGCAGTGGCATCTCGTGTATTTTTCTACCCAGTCTGTGCCCTACCATTAATTTTATTTACATAGATACATTGAGAAATGTTGTATTTGTAGAGTTTGCCAGTGTGATCAGATTGAAGTTCCCCACTACGATGGTCCTCCTCTCCCAGTATTCTCACCCTTAGGTAATTCTTTCCCCTTTGTGGGCTGGACCTAGAGACTCACTTCTAAAAAACAGATAGCAGAAGTGATAAGTTGTCATTTCTGAGATTCTGTTAGAAAAAGCCTGTGGCTTCTAACTTAGATTGTCCATTCCCTTTCCTTCCCTTCCCTTCCCCTCCTTTTACCTCCCCTTCCTCTCTCTCTCTTTTTTTATCATCATCATCATCATCATCACCATCATCTCTCATATCATGAGGACACTCAGACAACCTATGGGGAGGCCCACAGAGATCCTCTGAGGCTTCCTGCTGAGAGCCCCTCGAGTGAGTATTGAGATGACTGTGGCCATAGCCACAGCTTTACTGTACCTCCTGAGAGACCTTGAGGCACTCGGCTAAGTCATACAGAAAATATGGATAATAAAAGATTGTTGTTTTAGTGTAATTTTTCAGCAGTAGATAACTAATACAGAAGGTCTTGTAATTATATAACCAATATAAATTTATAAGCTGAAATCTGACCAAACTATTTGTGTTGTGCTGAAAAAGTTGTAGAAAATTGCAAGATTGAAAGTCCCTGCTTCTCTCTCTCTTTCTCTCTCCCTGTCTCTCTCCACACTTTCCTCTTTTTCTTTCTTTTTTAAATAAAGATTTAATTAATTTATTTTTAGAAAGAGGAGAAGGGAGGGAGAAAGAAAGGGAGAGAAACATCAATGTGTGGTTACCTCTCACAAGCCTCCCACCAGGAACCTGGCCTGCAACCCAGGCCTGTGCCCTGACTGGGAATTGAACCAGTGACCCTTTGGTCTGCAGGCTGGCCCTCAATCCACTGAGCCACACCAGCCAGCTTTTTCTCTTTCTTTTTGGGAATAAACAATTATGATTACAATTTAAACAGGATATCATCAAGATCAATCATAGTGATTAACACTAATTTGAATTAAAGAAAAGAGAAAAAATTAAAGGATGTTTCTTTGAAAGTTAGCCTTCCCTTTATAATAAACACTTGTCCTTTGATAATGTATTTTGTACATGTGTATGTGTGTATATATGTGTGTGTACAGCACTGTGTTTAGTTTACTGCTTGACCAGGCTTTTCTTATTGGTAGAAGAATGGAAAAATGGAAGGATGGTAATAGTTACATGCATCTTCAAAATGGTCTATTGATTAAAATTAGGGATAAAAGACTTTTGCTGTGAACATTTACATATATACTTTTACATAGTGTTCTAAAAAAAACTTGTTTGCTGTTTTCAGGTTATAGGAATAAGATTTAAGTGTTATTTTGAGTCTCCTTTTAAGGGTGACTCTTTTGATGGCAATAAAGTATTTCTTATTGTTATCACACATATAAGCAACACTATGTGGTAGGCTTTCATAAATCATGTCATCTTAAAATGGAATGAATGTTACTATAATAAAGGAGGAAAATACTCTTTTACAGTGGCATTTCAAAGGTAAATAAATTAGCCAATTCAAAATGCAGTATTTTCTTAAGGCATTTTTATCTTCCCATTTTTAAAAAAGATTTTATTTATTTACTTATTTTAAAATATATTTTATTGATTATGCTATTACAGTTGTCCCACTTCCCCTCTTTTATTCCCCTCTGCCCTGCATACCCCCTCCCACCCACATTTCCCCCGTCAGTTCATGTCCGTGGGTGGTATATATAAGTTCTTTGGCTTCTACATTTCCTATACTATTCTTACCCTCCCCCTGTCTATTTTCTACCTACCATTTATGCTTCTTATTTCCTGTACCTTTTCCCCCATGCCCCCTTCCACTCACCCACTGATAACCTCCCATGTGATCTACATTTCTGTGATTCTGTTCCTGTTCTAGTTGTTTGCTTAGTTTGTTTTTCTTTTTGTGTTTTTTTAGGTTCGGTTGTTAATAGCTGTGGGTTTGTTGTCATTTTACTGTTCATATTTTTTATCTTCTTTTTCTTAGATAAGTCCCTGCATTTCATATAACAAGGGCTTGGTGATGATGAACTTCTTTAACTTGACTTTATTTGAGAAGCACTTTATCTTCCCTTACATTCTAAATGAAAGCTTTGCTGGATACAGTACTCTTGGATGTAGGTCCTTGCCTTTCATGACTTCAAATACTTCTTTCCAGCCCCATCTTGCATGCAAGATTTCTTTGGAGAAATCAGCTGATAGTCTAATGGGAACTCCTTTGTAGGTAACTGTCCCCCTTTCTCTTGCTGCTTTTAAGATGCTCTCCTTATCTTTAATCTTGGGTAAGTAATTATGATGTGCCTTGTTGTGTTCCTCCTTGGATCCAACTTCTTGGGACTCTCTGAGCTTACTGAACTTCCTGAAAGTCGATTTCCTTTGCCAGATTGGGGAAGTTCTCCATCATTTGTGCAAATAAGTTTTCAATTTCTTGCTCTTCCTCCTCTCCTTCTGGGACCCCTATGATTCGGATGTTGGAACCTTTAAAGATGTCCTGGAGGTTCCTAAGCCTCTCCTCATTTTTTTGAATTCTTGTTTCTTCATTCTGTTCTGGTTGAATGTTTATTTCTTCCTTGTGCTCCAAACCATTGATTTGAGTCCCAGTTTCCTTCCCATCACTGCTGGTTCCCTGTACATTTTCCTTTATTTCACTTTTCACAGCCTTCAATTTTTCCTTTATTTTGGGATCATATCCAACCAATTCTGTGAGCATCCAGATTACCAGTGTTTTGAACTGTGCATCTGATAGGTTGGCTATCTTTTCATCGCTTAATTGTATTTTTTCTGGAGCTTTGATCTGTTCTTTCATTTGGGCCATTTTTTCTTTGTCTTGGTGCACCTATTACTTAGGTGTTCACCAGGGCGGGGCAACCCACATCTATACATTGTGACTCTGTATGTAGGGGAGGGGTCTGAGAGGGAACACTGCCGCTTTCTCTGCTCTCTGCTGGTTTTCAGTTACTTCCCCCACTACCCACAATAAAACTGGGCCCTTCTGGTGCTGATTCCCAGGTGGGTGGGTTTGTGTGTGTTCTAGGACTGTGTGGGTCTCTCCAACGAACTCTCCTGTGAGGCTGGGAGGTTCTCCTGCTGCCACCTCAACCTCCACAGGTGTTTTCAGTAAGAGGCTTTGAGGCTTTATTTCCCTGTGCTGGAGCCCTGGGTTGTGCAGTCTATTTTGCTCCCCAGTTGTTCCCACCAGTTCATCTGCACACAAATGTGGGACCACCCAGTCCACAAGCTGCTGCATTGCCCAGTCTGCTAGCCAACCCTTTGCCATGAGTCCTTTTCACTCCGGCTGCCCGTCTCCCCACCTCCTACCAGTCTGGATGAATGTTTCTTCTTTAACTCCTCGGTTGTCAGACTTCCATACAGTTCAATTTTCTGTCAGTTCTGGTTGTGTTTTGTTTTTAAATTTGTTGTTGTCCTTCTTTTGGTTGTGTGAGGAGTCACAATGTGTCTACCTACACCTCCATCTTAGCTAGAAGTCCATTTATTTATTTTTTCAAAATATTTTATTTATTTATTTTTAGAGAGAGGAAGGGAGAAAGAGAGGGAGAGAAACATCAGTGTGTGGTTGCCTCTCATGCACCCCCTATTGGGGACCTGGCCCGTAACCCAGGCATGTGCCCTGACTGGGAATCAAACCAGCGACCCGTTGGTTCACAGGCCGGCACTCAATCCTGAGTCACATCAGCCAGGACACTCATTTTTATCTCTTCCTACACTTCTACTCCTTCCCCCACCTGCTTTCTTCATCTCCTCCCACCTACTTTTAGAGAAATAACGCCCTAAGTGTCCTCCCTCCAACACAGTACACTTCTCTACCCTGTTCCCAGTGTTTATGCTCACAAAGAATGCTATTCTTCCTTTCTCTGCTTAGCCAAATCCTCCCTATCTTCTAGGAGTGGGGTCATCACCTACCTTTAGTGGGAAATATTCCTGGATCTTCCAACCCAACTGGAAGTTTCCATACACTGGGAGGGAGCGTTGAATATAGGGGGAAAGTGGACTTTGGGGCTAGACAAACCTAGATTAGAATCCCAGTGATGTTATTAACTATACAGCCTCAATTTCTCTGAGCTTCAGTTTCTTCATAAAAATGAGTAAATATTTTTATCTTGTAGAGTTGTTGTGACTATTAAATGAGATTATGTATATAATGTGTCTGGCGCATGGTAATGACTATTACTACCATGTAGCTCTTGAGTCTCCTCTGTGCCTGACACATTACACCTCAGGGGTGTCTTTATGATTATTGCCCCTTGCAGTTATGAAATTCACAACTTGCATATGGTACTCCAGGTCTAATATGTTTAGTATTGATTGTTTGCTAAGTTATTTATATGTGTTTTAGTGCTTAATAATCTGTGAGCTTCTGAAGAGAGGATGGGGAAGTGAGGTGCTAGTTCTTGTGTACGACTACCTTTCTAGCCCCATTTTCACCACCATCAACTGTGCCCTCATTGTGTTGGAGTAAGCTACTTGTAGTTTCTCTGATGGTCACAGCCCAGATCCTCATGTCTTTGTATAAGCCCATTCCCTGAGCTGGAATAGGCTCTAGGTCTTCAGGCTTCTTTACTTGTCTCCTCCTGATTAGACTGCATTAGTCTTATTTCCCATTGCATGCTTAGCATTTAACATAATGCCTGGCACATAGGACAAACTCAACAAACATTTGTTAAGTGAATATACTATTTTCAGGGATTATTATCTGGTTTTCCTCAAAAAGGAGCAGAAAAATTTAAACTGAACAACTGTGTTTCTTCAACTACCATGACCACAACAGAGTGAAGGTTTGTGTCCACTTCAAGATTCATGTGTTGAAATCATCACCCTCATGGTATTAGGAGGTAGGTCTTTGGGAGGTGATTAGGTCATGAGGGTGAGGCCCTCATGAATGGGATTAGCACCTTTATAAAAGGGTTTTCAGTGAGCTCTCTAGTTACATTTCCATAACCAGAGAATAGCAGTTTGTAACCCAGAAGATTGGCCTTACCAGAAGAACCTGACCATACTGGTACCCTGATCTAGAATGTCCAACCCCTAAAGCCATGAGAATAAATTTCTGATTTTTATAAACTATTCAGTCTATGGTACTTTGTTATAGCAGCCCAAATGACTAAGATAATGACTGAATTTCTAATGTCTACTCATCTACTGAAACACTTTGTGTGTATATCATCATGTACATTGTGCTAACATTGTCTGTTTCTTAACAGGAGTGTGGTCTTGGGCAAGTTTCTTAATCATTCTGTGCCTTAGGTTCCTTATTTGTAAAATGGATGTAATAAGAGTACTTTTCTCAGGGTTGTACTGAGGATTAAATGAGATGCTGGAATGTTCCCTCTCAGATCATACTAGGGCTGGCTCCTTCCTCACATTCAAGACTCATTTCAAATGACAAGACCTCAGAAGCCTTCCATGACTCTCCAACCCACTTTCCAATTTCTTTAATATCACTCTGTTTTAAGTTCTTCATGACATTTGTTGCTATCAAAATTACTGTTTACTTGTTTACTGGTTGTGTGACCTCAATTTTTCTGAGCCTTAGTTTCTGTTCACTATCATATACTCAGTGCCTAGAGTGGCACTCAGTGCCTCATTGATTCAGCACTCAATGAATATTTGTTGAATAAATTTATTTACCCTTCCCCATCCAAGTCTTTGAAAAAACTAATAGATTGCCAAACTTGGGCGAAAATATTCTAAACACATAAGTTGAGGCACAAAACTCCTTTCAAAATATTATCAGTCTGTGACTAAAGTATAAGATCCAGCCTTTGGCCTCAGGAGCTTACCATCTAGTTAGTGCAATGTGATTTGAATTATTCTTAGAACCATTGGTGGCTTATAAATCACTAATGCAACCTTTGTCTCCAGTGGATAAAAAAGTGATATGGCCATAGATCAAACTAAGACGATATATAGCAAAGAACTACTTTAAATGCTGCAGAGTATACGTGAAATGAAGATACAGGGGGAGGGACCTTAAAAGAGAGTTAAGTTATCCTAGAAAAAAATGACCAGGCGCTGTTTGAAAGGCACTTGGAACAGTAAAAGCTTTATATTTATGTTTATATTTATAAAATAAAAAATACCAAACTGATATTTTTATGCCATCAGAACTTTATTTGTGCTTTTAAAAAAGATATAAAATATATAAAAAAAAAACTGTATTCACAAAGTTAACACGGGCTGTCCTTTCTCAGAAGCCCTCATGAGAGGGTCACAAGGACACGTTTTCCTGATATTAGTAAATATTATATACTAATTTTAGAAGGAGAATCAACAGGAGATCCCAAACTGGGTTCACATGGACTCAAGCAGATCATCTGAGCAAAGAGACCAATCCTCAGAAATATACACAAAGAAAGATGGCTGTGCAGAATGGCCCTCTAGAGCCCCTGCTTGGTGATGTTGGGCCTGCATATGCTCTCTTTCATTGAAGATACAAGATGGATAATCACAGCTGGGCCTTTGTCTGGACTGTGACCATGTGAATGCCTCATAGCCTATCTCACCATCCTGGGTTGTGGTTCCTATCTTGCTGGTTTCTTTCACAGAATAGGGAGTAGTGAGCCATGGGAAGTGCTGGGGGGCAGTGCATGACACTGGGATCATGTATTTAGATGAGGTAGACTTTGAAGCATAGTGTATCTCAGTGGTGTACATAACCATATCTTGAGAGAGAGCCCTGGCCCTGATGTCACATTCTGTAACGCAGTAGGTAAACTTATAGATATATGTCTGAACATGGTTGGCAGGGCAACCCAGACCCAATTGTAACTCATGAAAGTGTACATGTATGTTGCTGTTCAACATGAAGTGGTGTACCGTAACCCTGAGCCAGTCTATAGAGCAGAGTACAGTCATTGGATTTTGTCCAGAACAGGGCAAAAACACAGAGGTGAGGATGACCATCCTTCCTATCAACTTGAAGACTTTCATCCCTGTAGCTGATCATGTAATGACTCTCAGGAAACAGGAAACTGTCTGATGAAGATTTCTAGGGTACACAAAAACACAGAAGGCAAATCATCTTATTTCCTATCAAAGGTTGAAATAGGGCCAATTTTTTAAAACAAAAGGCCATTCCTAAAGCATTAAAAAAAAGTTAAGAGAATAGACCTTACGTGTTTTCACCAAAAAAGGTAAATATGTGATGTGTTGATTAACTTGATGGAAGAATCCTTTCACAATGTATACATATGTCAAATCATCACGTTGTTCCCTTTAAATATCTTACAATTTTATTTGTCAATTATATTTCAATAAAACTGAAGAAAAGGAAAAAGAAAAAGAAAAACATTCTTGTGAAAGAGAACTGAATTTTAACTTCGTTGTTGGAACTCACATTTATGGATGACTACAATAGCTTCTTTAAATGGCTTTACCATGCTGTTTTGGTATAAGCCATATATAGCTCATATGTAGAATGAGAGTCTATACTTATCATGAGTAACATCCTTTTGTTTGTAACCCCAGCAAAAATAAATAAAAATAAATAAAAAAACAGTTTTCATGCTTAACATTAGATAAGGAAACAGAAGATACAGTTTAATTCAAGCTAATAGCACTTCCCTCCTTCAGGGCCTCAGTGCCCTCCCATATGCTGTACTAATGAACTCCTCCCTATTGTTTTCTTTTGGTTGGCAACAAATTTAATTAAATATACGCTTAAGAAGAAATTATGGTTTATTCCTGGCAACCAAACATTGGAATGTTGCTGAGTAGTGGCTCCCTTAAATTGATCAGCTGAAGTCTTCAAAAACTGTAGCAGTAGCATCATAAGTCATTATGACCAATAGATTCCTTGGTATATCAATTGGGATACCTTGTAAAATAGTGAAATTGCAGAAACAAAAATAGGGCTTTTTAATTTTATATTTTGATCCATATTATACATGAAAACTACTTAAATGTCCTGTATTAAAGAAAGACGGTCTTGGGTTTGTATTTTATACATTGATTGACAAGGTATTTTTTAAAATATCCTTTTGGCTATGGTTGGCACCTCATTGAGTCACATGCTTTGCTTTACATTCTTGTTTAATTTCTCTAGCTTTTCATTTCTTTTTTTTTTAAATAGGAAGCTCTATGGCCACTTCCTATTCCTATTGTCTTTTATTTCCTAAAGAGTGACAAGCAGAGCAGTGGGGAGGAAAATGAGTAATGCTAAGAACAAGTGTCTAAAAGACATCAGAAGGAGGTGACGAATGAAGAAGGAAGGAAGAGGAAAACATCAAATATTGTCCAATTTAGCTTTCATTTTAAAAGGGAAAATGACATAAATCAAATAGAAAAGGGTCTAAAATTTCAAAGATATTGTGTGTGTAGGGTTTTACTTTTGTTCCCTGCTGAGCTAAGTAACCCCCACATAAATGAATTCATTCCTTGACTAACACTTATTGAGTGACTACTATGTGCATAGCACTATGCTGAGAAGCTTCCCAAGGCATTTTTTCTTCTCCCTTTCCCCAGTTGCAAATAAGCAGCTCTTGCTCTTCATTTGATATTGATGAATTTGCTGCATTCTTTAATGGAAACCATGTCATGAGAGCCCACTAGAAAAGTGCACTGGCCTACACAAAATGCTTTGTTTCTAAGTAAGGCACTTGATCTTATTGGTACAGATTGGTCTCACTATCTCTCACTCTCATTAATACCCCCTCATTCTCTCTGAGGTGTTGGGGCATAAAGAGGAGTGTAAGGGTTCTACCAGGCTCCTTGCTTTCATTTTTGTTCATTCTGAAATGTCTGAGACTGCTCTTTTGTTTTACACAAAGCAAAACCAGAAGCAGTAACACACAAAAAACCTGAGCCTGTTACCTCTCCAAAAAATTAAACAAACAAGATAAAACAACAAAAACAAACCAAGTAAATTCTAATGACAGCTGGTCCTTGATGATGACTTAACAGTTAAATAAACAAAACACATGCCCCAGAATGATGCATGATATTTGCTGCGGTTTCTTTTGGAAGCTGAGACAATCACTTCATCACTACTGAACTATTATCTTGGTCTAAAGAAGATCACCTTATCCTGAGCATGCTTTAGGAGTGGCTTTCTCTTCCTCCCTCTCCTTCCTTCCTTCTGTCCTTAAAATCATCTCACATCTTGGGCCTATTTGCCTTGAACAAAAATCTCCCCTTTAAGTAGTTACTGCAATAAGCCAGGGAAACAATCCTTCCATTCCATTTTCTTTGTTCAAACCCAAAAACTGAGATCCAATTTTAAGGCTGTGTTTTTGGCCAGGAAGTTACACCATCCATTTTCTCTCCTTCCCTCAAGCATCTTTCCTATCCTCCTCCCTCCTCTTCCCTCTCATGGATAATCCAAACAGTTATAAAAAGCCCAGATTCTCTGAGAAAGAAGACAGTTGTCCCCCAGACAATAATTTTAGACTGCTTCATTAATGAACCTGCTAATACTTAGCTCAATGCCACACTTGGGGAACTGCTCCCTTTTGCTGAGTACAGGTCATCAAATCTGGGCAGCCTCCATTCCCTTCAGCCTGCAATTACCAAGGAAGGGTACAGTGTGTGTGTGTGTGTGTGTGTGTGTGTGTGTGTTGGAGGATGGTTATTAGTCATTCACAATGCAGTAAGAATTCAAGAAGCTGGGTTTTCTAACTTCTATAGGAAAATGGGCTGACAGAATGGGGTGTTGGACAGAGGAGAGAGAGGCTGATCTCTGAATACTGGGGGGAGAGAAAAAAGAAGGCTGAGGGCTAGATAGGGAAAGGGGTTCCTAAAAGAGCAGGTTTTGGGGGTTGCCAAAATGAAGGTAGTTTTAGTCATAATTGGGGCTGTTCATACATAACATCCTAAGAACTGTGGAGAGAATCCTATTTCAAGTTTCCAGAAATCTTCAGAGCTATGGGGAGTTGAGGACTGGGGAAGAAATAAATGCACAGGAAGGAATGCTCACCTTGGGACTACTGTCCAGCTTCTGGAGGAGGCGACTGGGCTGTCAGAAAGCAGGTCTCAGAATTTGCATTACCATAGCCCTATTTTGACTTGATTGAAAATTATCCCTGTGACATTCCAGAAGCAACGAACTTAGATACATTTGTATAACCAACTAGGGCTCAGCTATTGGTACATACCATCCTGAACTGAGCTATAGAGAGGCCAGCATTACCAAAGCTGCTAATGACACCTGGATGCAAAATGTTTGCTTTCCTAGCAGCTACAGAGTACAGTAGCTTTCTGTTTTTTCTAAATGTAGTTTATGCATATACATTTTCCATTAGTTCCTTTAACAGAGCTTTCCTCCTTCCCTCCCTCTCCCCCCCAAAAAACCTTAATAAGCCTAATTCTTAATAAATACTTTACTTTTTTTTTTAACAAATCATGAAACATTTTATGCTGGGAATATGAAATTTATTTCCTTTTTTTCAGTAGACAAAGGGAAAGATGTTTTATTTTTATTTGTCATCAGGGAAATACAAATTAAACCACAGGGTGATACCACTGATTACTCATTGGAATGCCTGAAATTAAAAAAGGAGGACTATATCAACTTTGTGGGAATGTAGAATTGGAATCCTCACATGTTATAGATGACCGTGTTGGAAAATGTATAAGGTCTGCCCAGAAAAAGTCCAGCCATTGTTAATAAAACAAGAACAGTTTGCACGATATTGATGTAACCTGGCAGCCAAGGACAGTGGACTGGAATGCACATGTGTGAACAATGATGACTTCACTGTATTGGTCAGTAGTGGCAGTAGACGCCATTGAGTGAGCATGTGTACTGTGTGGCCATCACATTTAAAATGACTGAGCAAGTAGAGCAATGAATCTGCATCAAATTTTGCGTTAAGCTTGAACATTCCTCCACGGAAACTATTCAAGTGATTCAGAAGGCTACAGCTACGGGCAACTGGTGATTGGCAGCTTCATCAGGACAATGTACCCACTCATGTATCACATCTTGTGCAGAGTATTTTGGCAAAACATCGAACCACCCAGGTGATTCAGTCCCCTTACAGCCCAGATTTGGTGCCCTTCGACTTCTGGCTTTTCCCCAAACTAAAAATCACCTTTGGAAGGGGAGAGATTTCAGACCATAGATGAGATTCAGGAAAATACAATGCAGCAGCTGACAGCAATTGGGAGAACTGTGTGCGGTCCCAAGGTGCCTACTTTGAAGGGGACTGAGATGTCATTGTCCTATGTACAATGTGTCTTGTATTTTGTATCTTCTTCAATAAATGTCTCTATTTTTCACATTTCATGGCTGGATACCTCCTGGACAGGCTTTGTATATATACCCAATAGAAAAGCACATATGTATAAAACAAAATATTTGTACAAATTGTTCATAACAATATTATTTCTAGTAACTCAACACTGGAAACTGTACACGTGCCCCAAAGCAGTAGAATGGAGAGATAAATTGTCACATATTAAAAAATGAAATAGAAGACCACAGCAATAAGAATGAATGCATCACTATTACATGCAACAATATGGAGAAATCTGAAAAATATGATGTTGAGTGAAAGGATCCAGACACAAAATAATGCATAATGTAAAGGTTCATATTCATAAAGTTCAAAAACAGGCAATGCTAATTTGTTATTTTATAAGTAATGGTAGATATTTGGGGGAGTGTAAACTCTGTTTTTTAATGTCTTACAGAAAAGAGATTGGATATTGGTTTAAACACAGAGCATTTTTCATCTCAGGAAGAAAAGAAAAACTCTTTTAAAAGAGATAAAAGCTGCAGTCTAAATTTGTTTTGTGATGTTGGTGAGTGAACTGAGAAGTGTAACACAAATCTCCTTGAAAGCAGACAGGATTTTTGCCTCCTCATCTCCTCTGATGTCGTCAGAGACATATGAATTCCTCACATGGGGAATGGGGAGGAGAATTAGCTAAACATTTCCACATCTGGTTTTGGAACAGTTTGGAAAAAGAACTCACTCCATAGGTTCCTGGAAGCTTTTGGGGTCGACAGTTATTTATTTTTAAAATTCAGTGTACTCATGACAGCATAGTTAGCATTTGTATATTGTTTTCCCAGAATCTTGTTGTCAAAACAAAAGGAAACAGGGGAAAAGGAAAGTCCAAGGCAGCATGCAATTATCTCAGGGAAATATAACTGTCAGGGTTTTGATTTGCAGCAAAGTTTGTTTGCTCTCTTGCAGCTGATTTGAAGAAAAATGAATCTGAGTTGGAATAAAGATTCTTTTACAAAACAAAACCAGAGAAAAGAATCTTAACACTTTGTGAACTTATTCGTTTGGAAATTCAAATAGTCACATTCTGACTTTGCCCTACCAACTATTTCAAGGTTTGTAAGTCTTTTTAAATTTAATTTCTTTTTCAAGCCCAATTTTAAAGAATTAGTCGGTTCACTGCTCTCAAAGAAAGTGAGGATTGTGATTATACTAATGATGTCAAAGTTATATTAAAGTGAGTCAAAAAATGAAATAACTGCCTTTGTAGAATTTATATTAATTCTAAAGAATCTGGATCTGGTTCAGTTTTCTAGCCTTGTGAAGCACAGTGTGAAAAGTAACTGCACATTATTCATCATTTTGTGTGGAAGAAGAATTATGAACTGCTAATGTTTAACAATATCCATTTTCTCAACAGAGTAAAACACTTTGACTCAACCTAGAAAAGACTTCATTGAAATTAAATGAAAAGTAGTCATTAAAAATATTTGTCTGATTCTAAAACTAACTGTAGAAAAATTGGGAGCTCTAAAAAATGAATACTTTGCAAACTCAAAATAACCATTGTTAATTTTTTTTTTTTGGTTTACACACTTCCATTTTTTGGGGGAGGGGGGGACATATATATATTCCAAAGTGATTTCTGGGAAAAAAAGCCAAGGCTTTCTTGAAAGCTGTTTTTAATATTTGACATTGAATTTGAAAGCAATCAAAGCATTATTCTTGTTTGGGCCATCTGGTTTTGTTCTTATAATCTGTTAAGCTATCAAGCATAGTTTAAATGTCATGGTTCATCTCATGCACAAATAAAGGTTGCAAAATAAATAAGAGTCCAAGCTTCTTGTAAGAGAGAGAAGTTTTCGTTGGATCACAAATTTGGTTTACTAAAAGGTAAGTAGTTTGATGTGAAATAAAACCATAATAAGGTTCCACAACAAGGGTAAATCATACCCTGACTGAAAATAAGTATTTCTAAATAAATACAGAAAGCTGGACTTAAGTGGAATTTGCAAATATCAGGTCATGGGAACTCCTTCCTTTTTGTGCAGAGAAGCTGAGTTAGTTTAATTTTAAAGTTGAACAAGGGGATGCTTTTCACAATTTCCATAAAATGTAAGAAAAATCCCAAATGCATGTCACTAGTTCAGTTTATATTTTAATTTAATAACTTATTTGAATTTGATTTTTCAGAAAACCACACCCTTTTCCACAAAACCCCATAGAACCTCCCCATTTTAAAAGATAAGGTAAATTTGTGTCTGAACCAAGCTCCCAACTCCACAGCAGCTCAGCTGCATTTTTAACCCATTAGGAGTCTCTGGAGTTCTTCCCATACTAGTTAAAGGCCTGTTTGCCAGAGAGCATTTCTGGGTGTTACCATCAGAATGCAGAAGGATGAATCAGACACTCCTACAAGGGCTTCGCCACTTCTTTGATATACCTGTTTAAATAAATGAGGGCTCTAGATAGCTTCCAAAAAAAGGTCAGGCACATTCTTCCCTCCCTTTCAAAGCTGGGATTTTTGCACCCTGTACAGTGTGGCTCAGTGGGTTGGGCATCCTCCTGCAAACTGAAAGGTCATGAGTTGGATTCCTGGTCAGGGCACATGCCTGGTTTGCAGGTTTGGTCCTCAGTCGGGGCACATACCAAAAGGCAACCAATCAATGTTTCTCCCTCACATTGGTGTTTCTCTCCCTTTCTTTCTTCTTTCCTTCTCCTCTCTCTAAAATCAATAAACATGTCCTTGGGTGAGGATAAAAAAAACTAGGATTTTTGGGCACAGGTTTTCTTAAAACAAGGTGTACATATATAGTTCCAGCTGAAGGATGGCTTAAGTCCAAATCAAACCACAGTTGACGCTTCAGGCTGTTTGGCTGATTTTTAACTAACTTGAGCAATATACATCTTTCCCCAACCCAAAACTACCTTATGTATGCCTCACGCAGAATGTGGCCATTTGCTGTATGTACACCCTAAAGGGGCCATTCACCATCTATAGGCTTGTGAGAGGGAGAAAAGTTTTAGAAAAGGTCCTTTTTGTAGGAAGGCAGCATATTGGAGTAGGTAAAGTTGCATTGTTCTGTGGCCAGGACATTGTAGGGAGAGTGAATGACACACACACACACATACACACAGACACTAAGGAGAAAGGAAAGCCCAAATCTGTTTCCTACTGTTCTGATCCCTACTATTTTTTCCCCATTCTTTTATCCTTGGACTGTAAATTCCTAAGGAAATACCTCTTGGAGTACTAGAATATCTGGCACATAGTAACTACTCAGTAAATATTTGTTGAATAAAAGAATAAAGGAATCAATGTCTCTGGTTATACACATGTACAAGATCAAGGGGGAGGGTGGAGGTGGGGGAGGGAGGTGGGTTCAGCTGGGGTGGGGTGGAGGGATGGGGAGAAAAGGCATACAACTGTAATTGAATAACAATAAAATTTTTTAAAAAGAAAGAATAAAGGAATCAATGAATGACTAGCAGAAATCACCACTTGCCCCTGTGCCTCCTTGTCCAGCCCCTAAGGGCCTGAATCTGGTTACTGGCTAATCCTCTCCCCCATTCCTTCCCCAAAATCCCAGTTGAAGACCTGGGGTAGCAGTAAAGTCTTTCTTGGTAGAGAGTTCAGGACCCTTGTTAGGGTGTCAGCAAGCCTACTTGCCCACCTGCGTGCCCACTCGGCTCACTGATGCCAAGGGCTCTGTGTCTGCCCAGGCCAGTGGTACCCACAGCCTTGTCAATTAGCTTAGCCAGTCACTCCAAATGGAGCCAGAACTCCTTGTACTAACCTCCAATTGCTGGTCACAATCCTCTTCTTTCTGTAAGCAACCAAACCAAATCTGTGGTTTCACCACAGATTCGTAGGCTATTCTCACTCTGATGGTCTCTCTCCATTTCTTTTGCACCTTTTATATAACAAAGGTTTGACTTTCAGTGTGATAGGTCATAGCAATATCAAAATACTTGAGGCAGAATGTTGGCTTGGCACCTTCATACAATTAGTACATGGTGAAAAATATATATATAATAAGTTGAAATTGTGTTTACCATATGCATGTTATAATATATAAATGTTATAAAATAAATATATTAAAAGGAATATAAAAGGCTCACTTATGATATTTATTATATCTGATAATATACACATATGTGATATATAATACTATTAAAAATATATACTAACAACAAAAAGTCAAGGTCTCCTCTCCACCAGCAAATCATCTTTTCCCCTTAACAAAAAATAAAGGGCTCTTTTCTGAAATTTTTTTCAAGGGTCAAGACTTTGAACTAACATAATTTGGCTGCAAAAAATGTATGTAGTTATGTATACATAATATACATATATAAATATCTATATTAAATATGTTGAATTGTGTCCCCCCAAATTTATATATTGAAGTCCTAACCCCTAGTACCTCAGAATGTCATCTTGGCATACAATCTTTAAAGAGATAATTAAGTTAAAATGAGGGCATTAGGGTGGACTAATCCAGTATGATTGGTGTCCTAACAAAAAGGGGAAATTTGGACACAGAGACACTCACCACACAGGGAGAAAACAGCTATGTGACTAGCTATGCATTTATAAGCCAAATAATGCCAGAAACTAGAAGAGGCAAAGAAGAATCATCTCCTACAACCTTTAGAGAGAGCATAACCCTGCTGACACCTTGCTTTTGGACTTCCAGGTTCCAGAATGGAGAGAATAAATTTCTGTTGTTTTCAGCCACCCAGTTTGTGGCCCTTTGTACAGCAGCCCTAGAAAACTAATAAATATATATTTCCCAACAAAGTGAATAGACACATATGCCTCCTTTCTGATATAAGAGCATGCAACTGTTAATGTTCTGACTCTATGTATTGCTATAACGTTAAATTCCATTTGGAATTACAAAGATGATGAGACAACAAGAAATGGAGACAAAATGTTAGAAAGAAAGGAGCCTGTCAAAAGGGTTATGGGTGTTGGTATTTGACGCCTACAGAAGAAATGGAATTAGGGAAATAGATTTTAGTGTGACAGCAGGAAGACTTTCCTAATTCCAAAAGTTGTCCCAAAAAAATGAACAAAGAAGGCTGGTGCAGAAGAGTTTCCCTGGTTCTCCATAGGCATTCAGGTAGAGAAGCTACATGGCCACTTGTCACAATGGGTAGAGAGGGAATTCCTGTTTTATGTGGGAAGCTAGATTAGAGGGTTTTTAAGTATATATATTATTGATTATACTATTACAATTGTCTTGATTTTTCCCCTTTTGTCCCCCTCCACCCAACACCCTTCACCCCCTCAGGCAATTCCCCCATTATTGTTCATGTCCACGGGTCATGCCTATAAGTTCTTTGGCTACTCCATTTCCTATACTGTACTTTACATCCCCATGGCCATTCTGTAACTACCTATTTGTACTTCTTAATCCCCTCACCACTTCACCCATTCTCCTCCTCCCCCCTGCCATCTAGCTACCTCCTGGTAAGTAACTCCTTTTCTCTTGCTTTTAAGAGTCTCTCTTTATCTTTAACCTTTGGCCTTTTAATAATGTGTCTTGGAGTGGGCCTCTTTGCATCCATCATAATTGGGACTTTCTGCATTTCTTGGACTTGCATGTCTATTTCCTTCACCAAATTAGGGAAGTTTTCTTTCACCATTTTTTCAGATAGATTTCCAATTTCTTGCTCTTTCTCTTCTCTTTCTAGCACCCCGATGAAGCAAATGCAGGACCTCTTGAAGTTGTCCCAGAGGCTGTTTATACTATCCTCATTTTGGGGGGGATTCTTTTTTCTTCTTGTTCTGTGTGGTTGTTTTTTGCTTCCTTATGTTCCAAATCATTGATTTGATTCTCAGCTTCATCTATTCTACTGTTGTTTCCCGATAAACTGTTCTTTATTTCAATTAGTGTATCCTTAGTTTCTGACTGGGTCTTTTTTATGCTGCTGAGGTCCTCACTAAGTTCCTTGAGCATCCTTATAGTCAGTGTTTTGAACTCTGCATCTGATAGATTGCTTATTTCCATTTTGTTTAGCTCTTTTTCTGGAGTTTTGTTCTGTTCTTTCATTTGGGTCATGTTTCTTTGTCTCCTCGTCTTGGCAGCCTCCCTGTGTTTGTTTCTATGTATTAGGTAGAGCTGCTTTGACTCTGTGTCTTGGTAGTGTGGCCTAATGTAGTAGGTGTCCTGTAGGGTCCTGTGGCACAGCCCCCCATAACCCAACCTAGGTCCTTGAGGTGTGCCCTTCCTGTGGGCTGAGTACACCCTTCTCTTGTAGTTGAACCTTGATTGCTGTTGACAGGTCACTGGGTGGTATTTACACAGGCCAGTTAGCTACAAGGACTGGCTGTGACCACTGACCGCCAACCTCTGCCCTCCATGGAGGATTAGCTGTGTGGGGGCAGGGTGGTAGTGCTCCAACACAGTCTGTTGCTGTCCATTGGATGTGTAGGCTCTGGGGTTTCCTGGGTGGTGCAGGCCCAGGTCAGCCCCCACCTGTGTTTTGCCTGGGCTCACCCTGCTTGAGCTGTAAAGCAATCTGAGATGGCTGCCACTTGTGCTGAGCTTGGAGATTCCCAGGCAAAGCCAAGCTGTGACTCTAATCAGGCTGCAACCAGGGCTCACTGAAGCCAGCCGTTGCACGTTTGATAGGATTTAAGAGCCCAAACCAGCCATTCTTATGGAAAAGCAGCTTAGGTGGGTCTGTAAATTGGGTGGGGCAGAGCATCTGGGGATCTCCAAGGTGGGTCACACAGTGTTAACCAGGTTGATGGAGTCTCAGATACGGTACTAGCCTGCCAGCTCTGTGGGGGGAAGGCTCAGCAAAGGGACAATAGCCTTTGCTCATTCCAATGCCAGACACTTCAGTCTCTCTCTGTATACCTTTGGTGCCCTTCAAGCTGACACCCCAGTGCCAGAGCTCAGAGGGAGTGAGTCTGAGTAGGTGTGTCTGTGTGTGGGTTCTTTAAGAGGAACTGCTTGGGGCTCCAGTAGCTTCCCCCACTGACTCAGTCCCTGCTGGTTTTCACAGCCATAAGTTGTGGGGATTTACCTTCCTGGTGCTGGAATCCTGGTCTGGGGGGCCTGGAGTGGGTCTGGGACTCCTTGTTCCCAAAATATCCCTCCTGAATTTTTACCCACGTGGGTGTGGGGCCAGCCCATTCTGCGCCTGTGCCCCTCCTACCAGTCTGAATGTATGTGGTTTCTTTAATTCCGTATTTGTCAGATTTCCATTCAACTCAATTTCTGATGTTCCCGAGTGATGGTTGTTGTATATTTTAGTTGTAATTTTGATGTGGTTGTGTGAAGAGGCAAGCCATGTCTGCCTACGTTGCCATCTTGACTGGAAGCCTAGATTAGAGGGTTTTAAAGGTTCTATCACAGAATGCCTTGTGTGTCTGTGTGTTCACATGCATGTGTTGCTAATATATCATATTTCATAATGTGCTCATGGTGGTGTATTATAATGTGTTCATAATTAGCACATATATAAGAACTCAGGCATGGAAGGAGAACACATCCACATTATGCACACATGCAGAAGTTATTTATATAGGTCTTCCTAATATGTTCAAGATTATATAATACTGCCTAATATGGACCTAAACCTCAGCCAGGTTTTTGTTGTGACTGGAACTTAGAGATAATGGTGGCAATTACAAGGGTAAGGAGGCAGGGGAGAAGAGAGGGTGAGTCATGAAATAGAGGAAAATACTGGTTTCCCTTGCTATCTGAAAGTAGAGCATTACAATGAAACCTTTGGTAAGCCTAAATAGCCAAAGAAAAGAAGCAATTATCTTAGGATACATCTTGCTAACGAATGCACAAAATGAATCAGTATGAAGTACAGATGCTCACAGAGTTCAAAAGCTATGGCGCTTGATGCTCACATGCTTAGTGTGGTTCCTGGGGAAGGAGTTTGGCAGAGCCACTTTTACTGCTTGGGTGTGTGCTCCAATACAAATGCTGAATGCTATTTTTGCTTTTTGCCTTTTTTTTCCCTGTGAAAGCAAAAATCCTCTTCAGATTTCTTAAGTTTAGGGAAAACAGATACTAATATAGTCTTTGATAAAAATGAACTGAGAGAAAGCAAACCTTCAAAAAGCAGGGGGTTACCTGTACTCAGAATGGGGCTTACTGCCTGGCTTTAAAAGATGGGGGTGGGTGACATGGCCTTTTTAAGCAGCATGATCTTTGGAAGCCCTGCAGTGGGGAGTTCTCTTTACAAACTTCTTGCACTGAATTGAAAAGGCTGGGGCTTTGTTGCTTATGGAGGCCCAAGCACAGCTATATGAAGAGTGCTCAAAAGTATACACATTTTCTATGTAATGTGGAAACGAGTAGTTAATAATGACTTTTCCCCCTTATTTTTATGTTTCTTTGCAATGTTGTAAGCAATTGCAGAATCCAAGGATTTTTAAGTTCATTTCAACATATATGGGTCACATATGACAACAAATATCAAAAATAAGGCATTTTCTTTTAATTTGGATATCTTTATTTATACAGAGATCCCCCCTAATAGGGTATACTTTCGCTTATTACCTCCCTTGATCCTTGAAGTACTCCCATAAAGTCCATGAAGACAGGCATCACATGTTAAAGCTCTGGAAATAAGGGCCCAGCAGGGCAGAAAGCCTTGGCCAAGATCAAGGTTGGATAAGTCATTTTGGGCCTCAGGCCTTCTCACCAGCTTGCAATGACTTCTGTCCCCTTTTACAATGTATACAAAAATTGCAAGACATTATTTTGAGTTAATCATTGTGGAAGGAAGGGAAAGTCTGAAGTAGCTTGACCTATGGGCTACTGCTCCAAGATACATGGAAAATTCTGTTTCATTGTCTAATGGCAGAGTTATTTAGGAGGGGGAGCAGGAGTGATTCTCAAACTCAGCCAAGGAAACTGAACAAACGAAAGTACAGAGGGCCTCTAGCAGCAACTTCCCACAGCTGGGAAAAGTTGAGAGAATCTTTAAGTTGGCAAATAGCAGTGAAGGGCAGGGACCAAGATTTTTAGAATATCCCCAGATTTGAAAAAGATAACAGAAAGAATAAAGTATTCACAGACCAGAGAGGGCAGACACAATAAGACACCAGTTGAATGTGTAGTATATGCTTTTCCTGTCCATTCTGGCTTTTTAAAGTTTTCTAAATTTTTCTCTGAAGTTATGGGAACAAAGAAGCTGAACCTACCCATTAGACAAGGCCACTCATCATGGGCAGCTGCCTGACTCTAGAAACTGAAATTCCCCTGGAGAAGGAAGAAGGGAAATGAACATTATTGAGAACTGTGCTAAGGGGCTTTATGTGTAACATCTCATTTAATCCTCACTGTAACCCTGTGTAGTAGGTATGGTTATTAATGGCCCTATTTCACAGAAGATCTGAAAGGTTAGGAAACTCACTAAAGACACAAAGCTAGTAAGTGGCAAGACAGGATTGGAAGCATCTGCCATGTTCATGGAGATTCCATAGTTTTTTCTCTAGTGAATGTTAATGCTAAGAAAGTAAACACAGGGAAGGCATTTAAAAAAGAAGACATAAAAAAGAGGCACAGATTGTTTATGGGGGTCAGAGTCTAGGGTGATAGGGAGTTGGGGAAATTAATAGCTTTTCAGGCAGGGAAAATAGAGAAAAAAGAGGCAATAAATGAAAGACAGAAATTCAGAGGCACTTAGAGAAGATTATTCTAGATCACTGTTTATATTTTATCACTCCTTATATTTTAGACTTCTTGAGAGCAAACAGTCATTCCTGATTTCAGTGCAACACATTTATTCCATGAGCTGCATGCATACCCATAACATAATGAAACTCAGGACACGTTGTATATTCAGTCCTTCCCAATCTATTTTGACAAGGGAAATGTGTATGGCTTCTGTACAAAGCCACCAAATATGGCAACCCCGAACTATGAAGAGTGGCCTGTAAGCTCACCCAATAAATCTTTCTGAATGGAAAAGGGGTCCAATGCATTCTCAGACTCTTATATTTGTTACAGAAGTGGTGAATTACATATTTCTAATTTCACCCCAAGGACAGAGATTGTGTCTCTCTCTGATTTCGTTATCTTTAAAAACAAAGCTGGGCTTCATTTACCAAGCCTGGATATTTGTGGAACTCCAAACAGAGCTTAGATGGGAGTGAGGGTGGGAAGAGATAGCCAAATGGTAGAATCACTAGGTGACTTTTCATTAGTACCATGTTCTAAACAACCAGAGCTAAGAGGCTCTTGTGAACTGAAAAAAATGGGCTCAGTTAAAAAACAAAATAGGCCACTTAGTGAGCATAAAGAAAGCAGCAGGGCTGGGCACTCTTCATTCCTGGTCAAAGTCAGTAGCTCAAGATGCTGGGGAAAGGAATTGAGGTTATTTCCCCCCAAAATGCCATCTGGCGTTCTTTCAGACTCTTTATGAAGAATCTAACATTGTTTGAGCTATGCTCTGGCACATAATAAGAGTTGAACAACTGTGGTGCCCACCTGTTAGAAATCAAGACTAGGGTATTAAAACCAGCAGTGCCGACCCATTAGAAGGGCCTGACCATTTTGAATGGAAAGCGAGCCTCTCCTAAACCCGGGGATTAGAGTGTTCACATTGAGGCACTAACTGAAGCAGGTGCTCATTCTATGAGTTGTTTAGAGTAATTTTTCTGACTTCACAGAGGTAGGATCTGAAATAGAGTAAGTCCTTAAAGGGCATGACCCCAGACAGGGGATTGGGACATAAGGAAGATATTCCTTGTTTTATATGATTCCTTAGAACATGGAAAGAGAAACTCTTAGCACAAAATGGCTGCTACAGAACTAGGGGAAAGAGATGCTTAAGGAAATAGGAAAGACTGACTTTACCAAGGTATTATGGTCATTCGGAACACACCCCTCACCAGTAATACAGGTTTAAATTCTGAGTCTTTGAGTAAGCAACACTTCCAAAAGGGATACTTTATCATTATTTATAAAATGAACTGATTTTCAGGGGGGCGGACTTCTCTTGCACCTTCCTTTTAGAGATTTTGCTTGTGGGAGATTGTAGAAAATACCCTGGGGGTATTTTTGTATATTTTATTGATTATGCTATTACATTTGTCCCATTTTTCCCTCCCCTTTGTGCCGCTCAGCCCTGCACCCTCCTCCCACCAGCATTCCTTTCCCCTTAGTTCATGTCCATGGGTCATATGTATAAGTTCTTTGGCTTCTCCATTTCCTATACTATTCTTAACCTCTTCCTGTCTATCTTGTACCTACCAATTATACTTCCTATTCCCTGTACATTTTCCCCCATCCCCCTCTCCCACTCACCCACTGATAACCTTCCATGTGATCTACATTTCTGTGATTCTGTTCCTGTTCTAGTTGTTTGCTTAGTTTGTTTTTCTTTTTGTGTTTTTTTAGGTTCGGTTGTTAATAGCTGTGGGATTGTTGTCATTTTACTGTTCATATTTTTTATCTTCTTTTTCTTAGATAAGTCCCTGCATTTCATATAACAAGGGCTTGGTGATGATGAACTTCTTTAACTTGACCTTATCTGAGAAGCACTTTATCTTCCCTTCCATTCTAAATGATAGCTTTGCTGGATACAGTACTCTTGGATGTAGGTCCTTGCCTTTCATGACTTCGAATACTTCTTTCCAGCCCCATCTTGCCTGCAAGATTTCTTTTGAGAAATCAGCTGATATCCTTATGGGAACTCCTTTGTAGGTAACTGTCTCCTTTTCTCTTGCTGCTTTTAAGATGCTCTCCTTCTCCTTAATCTTGGGTAATGTAATTACGATGTGCCTTGGTGTGTGCTTCCTTGGGTCCAAATTCTTTGGGACTCTCTGAGTTTCCTAGACTTCCTGGAAATCTATTTCCTTTGCCACATTGGGGAAGTTCTCCTTCACTCTTTTTTCAAGTAAGTTTTCAATTTCTTGCTCTTCCTCTTCTCCTTCTGGCACCCCTATGATTTCGATGTTGGAATGTTTCAAGTTGTCTTGGAGGTTCCTAAGACTCTCCTCATTTTTTTGAATTCTTATTTCTTCATTCTGTTCTGGTTGAATATTTATTTCTTCCTTCTGTTCCAAGTTGTTGATTTGAGGCCCAGTTTCCTTCCCTTCACTGTTGGTTCCCTGTGTATTTTTCTTTATTTCACTTTCCATAGCCCTCACTTCTTCCTCTATTTTGGGACCATACTGTCCCATTTCTGTGAGCATCCTGATTACCAGTGTTTTGAACTGTGCACCTGATAGGTTGTCTATCTCCTTGTTGCTTAGTTCTTTTTCTGGAGTTTTGATCAGTTTATAAATTTGGGCCATGTTTCTTTGTCTTGGTGTACCTGGTATGTTGTAAGGGGCGGAGCCTTAGTTATTCACTAGAGTGGGGTAACCCAGGTCACTGCGTTGTGGCACTGTATGTGGGGGAGGGGTCGGAGAGGAAACAATGCTGCTTCCTAGCTTGCTTGGCTCTTGCCCCACTTTCCATCACTTCCCTTGCTTCCCACAAGTGGATTATGCACTTTCAGGTCCTGATTCCTTGGGTGGGTGGCCATGTGTACATTCTAGGACCCTGTGGATCTCTCCAATGAATTCTCCTGTGAGGCTGGGAGTTTCTCCCAGTGCCACAACCTGACAAGTTTTTATAGCCAGAGGTTTTGAGGCTTTAGTTTCCTACTCTGGCACCCGGGTATTGTAGTCTGTCTCACTCCCCAGTTTTTCCTTCTGGTTTATCTGCATGCAAATGTGGGACTGCCAGCTGCTACCTCGCCTGGCCAGTCCTCCAGCTGCTGCTTTGCTGCACCTCCTCTCCTGCTCTGGTTGCCTCTCTCCTTCCCTCCTACCAGTCTGGATGAATGCTTCTTCTTTAACTCCCTGGTTGTCAGACTTCCATGCAGATCGATTTTCTGGCAGTTCTGATTGTTTTTTGTTTTTAAATTTGTTGTTGTCCTTGTTTTGGTTGTGTGAGTAGGAAAAGTGTATCCATCTACACCCCTATCTTGGCTGGAAGCCTGGGGGTATTTTTTTAATATCAAGTTTTAAGTAGCATTTATTATTACTAAATACAAGAGTTTATGGTTTTACTCTGTCTTCTTCTTAGGATTCCACGAACCTATAAGGGTAACTGGAAATTTGGTGCTAGTAATATCCTTGGGACTTCCAGATTTGGCTAATTGGATATTGGGGATAAATGGTCTTGGTGGGAAGGTTGTGGAGGAGACAATGACTTAGGTCACATTATGGAACAGAAGTAGGTGAGATTTATATGGACACACTTCTATGACAGAAAAGGGGTAAGTAGAAAGTCTGAGCAAAGACTCTTCAAAATAATGACATGCCGGAAGGCTTAAGGAAGGATATCCTAGTATCTGAGTGGCTTTGATGTGTCTGAGAGACCTGGAATGAAACTTTATTGCTTTTACTAGCTGTCTAACCTTGGGCATGTTAATTTCCAAGCATTACTTTCCTCATTTGTAAAATGAGCATAATAATGATGATGGTGATAATACTTTGTAGGGCTCTTGTGATGGTTAAATGACACCATGAGTGTAAAACTGTACAGTTCCTGCCTGACACATAAGTTCTTAGTAAATGTTAGATATCATTAAAACTATTATTGCTCAATAGTAGAAACTAAAGTAAACCACATTAAAACAGCATTCATAGCACCTTTGAGAAGTTTCTAATCTATTTTGTGCTTACATTTGAACCGTATCTGAAGGTTTTTGTAATGCTTGGGCATTGGAAATATATAGATCCAACCTTGAATTGAGGCTCTGTCACCTCCTAGCTGTCTGACCTTGGGCAAGTTACTTTTCCCTCCTGGCCTCAGTTTCCTCAAATAAAACAGGGCCAGTTATAATAACTATCTCATAGGATTGAAAGAGGTATAAGAAAGTACACATACAGAGCCTGGCACAGAACAAGTACCTGATAAATGGGAACTATAGAATAGGCTTGTGCAGACAGCCTGGCTGCAGGGTTTCTTGCACCCCACCTCCCTCCACCCTCTTGTTAGTCCCAACTAGAGTCCCATCAATCTGCCACTCTTAGGGGCTTGTGGAAATTCCTGGCACAGATGTCTCCTACAGGGACAAATTTTGGATACCCATCCACCCCTGTTACCACTGAATTATGGGGAAAGAGAGAAGGAGAGAAGACCCATTGAGAGGGAGAGGAGAAAACAAACGTCTTCTGTGTACTCCTGCCCTGGCTAGCCCAGGCTTATGCCTGAAATAGGTGTTCGGTAAATACTTGAGGAATGTATGTACAAATGAATGAAAAAAAAGAGTTGGCGGACAGACATCTAGGAAGGGAGAAAAAGACATGAGAGCTGTGGCAAACATTTCCTGACTATGCCTCCACAACATCTCTCTATCTCAGCAGTCTCCCTTGGCCATGGATTTTGGCCAATCCCAGTTCTCTCCTTCCCTTTGCACAGGTTACAGGCATTACCCTTCAAACCTCTTCAAGATACCCAGACAGAAGATTGGAGGTTGATCAGGCTCCCCAGTTTGTGTTCAGAGCCCTTGAATCTCTCAGCTGTGGGCATAAAACATTCTAATGCTGGTCTCAGAAATCTCCTCAAGGGATATCCAGATAAAATCCCATTCATCATTGTGAGATTTCCTTCTTGTCCTGAGACCAGGCAGGGTGGCAGATGATGGATCTACTAGTTCACTTCCATTTTTCATTTCACAATCTAAGCACTATGCCTATCAGGTTTTGCCATGAATGATGTGCAAAAGAGTGGGGACACCTGTACACACAGGTGGATCAACATGAACATTGAACAGGCATGCTAACTGTGGAAGGGACTAAGGCTGAGGATTATGCTTTTAATGGTCAATATTTTAAAACCTTATGTGCCGTGGTTTCTCAGTGCCTTTCATAAACTCAACTTCTGTTCTGACATTTGTTTTCAATAAGGTTTCCTCCCATAAAAATACCACTTAAGGACACACAAGCAGAATGTGCATTTGGCTTTTCCTAGGTGTTAAATATTTTATTTGATGTGCTGATTTTCAAACTACATTGCTGGAAAATTAATATATACTTAATTGCCTGTGTGACAACCTCTCACCACAGAAGCAACAGTGATTCAGATCCTGAATCCCTGATTCTTTACCTCTTGCTCCCTCTGAGCTCCCAGACTCAATTTCACACCCAATCTCCTGTTTTCCACAAATTCTGCAAATGACCAGGCAAAACATCTCCAAAAGAGGAATAAAAATACAACAAAGAATTGGAAAGGGAATATGAGGAATCCACATTATATGATGTGATTAAATTTTTTTAAATATACATTTTAAAGAGAACTGTTAAGCCTCTCCTTTCATTTGTTATTTTTTTACTTTATGTTTCTATTGAAGTTATTGGGGTGACAATGGTTAATAAAATTATACAGGTTTCAGGTGTATACTTCTACAATACATCATCTGTATACCGTATTTTGTGTTCACCATCCAAAGTCAAATCTCCTTTCCTCACCATTTATCCCCTCTTTACCCTCTTCTACCTCCTCCCACCCCCCTTCCTTCTTTTAATCACCATACTGTTGTCTGTGTCTATGAGTTTCTTTTACTGCTTAATCCCTTAACCTTTTTCAACCAACCCCACAACCCCCCTCATCTCTGACAGATGTCAGTCTGTTCTCTATGAGTCTGTCCCCATTTTCCTTGTTAGTTCAGTTTGTTCATTAGATTCCACATATGAGTGAAATCATATGGTACTTGTCTTTCTCTGACCGGCTTATAGCCAGCCCTTTCTAACACGTGTAACCTCTTGATTGGTTCCACATTCACATCATTTCTGGCTTGATCTGTTTTGTGGGATCTGACTCAGCAGGCTTTTGTTTTATCTTATTCCACACATGCTGAGAGGGAGGGGTATCTATAAGTTGCCCTTTTATTGTTAAAATAAAAATAAATATTGGTGAAAACCAGATATGATTTCCAATGTTAGCAATTCCAGCAAGTGGGATAGTGAATGAGCCCCAGGGAGTGTGTGGAGGGAACCCTGAGGTGCGGGTAATTTTGGCCAGATGACAGCTGGCTGGGCAGCTGGTGGAGAGCAGCTGCAGGAGGGAGACTACTTCAATGGAGGGTTGAATTTAAAGTTGTACTTCTGTACAGAACTGTTCAAGTTGACCTGACCCTGGTTGAATTCTATACCTCGGTATATGTTACCAGCTTATGCTTTGTCATCAGATGCACAAGAGATGGGAGACTAAATAAAGGGCACAAAGAAGGACCCTTGCCTACTTCTGGCATCACAACATTATTGGGGAGATTTGAGGACTCAAAGGTGACAATTTCTATGTGGCCTCCTTCCCCTAAATGTGATATTTTGATGGAACTTAGCATTGAGAATGTAGCATCAACAGGGCTTTCATTTAAAGTTTAAAATGCCCTTTCATAACTGTTGGAAAGGAGGTTTGTATACAGAGAGTATCTAGGATTTGCCCATTTCTGTTAAAATTTTTTTTCCTGACTGTAAATCCTGTGCTCTGTAAATAATTTTTGGGTCCAAGAAGACCAAAAACTCACATTTTCATACCCTACTGCCTGCTCTGCTTCTGGAGCCCCCAGCAACAGGAGGAGGGGAAAGGCATCTGCAAGGGGGGGGGGTGACAAATGGATCCACACATACATATTTAGTAAACAAGCTCATCATCTTCTAAATTTTAAAATTCACCACGAGCAAATACAAGTGCAGTCTTCATTTAAAAAAGTGTACTGAATTCCTCCTTAAAGTGTTGGTAATTTCAGGAGGGTAAGAGCAGCATTCCACCCAGGTGCACAGGACAGCATGCCTGTGAATTTGGGAGCAAAGTCTCAGCTGTTAGACCTTAGGGGCCACAAAGCAAACTATGAGTTAGGCTACCAAAAGGAAAGTGGCGGGGGTAGGAAAGAGACCCTTGCTCCCAGGCACCTTGTTTCCAATGGCACAAAGGTCATCATGCCACTTTCTCCTTCTCCTCCTCTTTTTCCTCCTTTGTGCCCTCCTTTCTCCTTTTCTTCTTCCTCCTCACATCTAATATGTATTGAGCATTGTATGTGTATGCCCAGCATTGCACTTACGGCTTCACCAGCATTGCCTCATTTCATCTTCACAACATTCTGAGGTAGGCACTGTTATCATCCTCATGTTAGTTAGAGAGGAGAAACTGAAACCCAATGAGTTTAGATGACTTCAGCCTGCGGATCATGCCCTAGCAAGCAACCAGGACTGAGACTGATCCTCTACCCAAAGAAGCCAGAAATACTCTCATGAAGCCTCCCCTTTTGGATCCTGTTAGGACACAGTTGCTCCATGTGAGCTAGCACTTAAATCTCTCAGTTCTCCCGAACAATTTCATGAACAGAGGGCCCAGGCATGGTTCAGAAAATTGCAAAGGGTGAGAGGGTAGCACCGATAAGATGCTTTCCAATTTCCCTTTTTCTACCACTTCATTCAAGTGCTACTTACAGTGATGGCCTGTGCCATATTTTTTGGGCTCTGTTAGGTTACTTATGAGACCCACTAGGTTTCAGCGTGGCAAACAGGGTGGGGGGGGGCTTGCAAATTAAAACCAATGTAGTGTGCTTTCGTTCTCCTTTCTTAATCTCCAAGTAATAAAAAGGGGGCAAGTTTCATGTGGAATAAAGCAACTGTCAAGATAATTCTTGTTTCTGTGAACTGGTACAGTATTTCCCTTGCTTAAACAATGTAGTTAAGCCCAGGAAAATACACTTTATAAGGTTCTGGTACTTGTATTCTTTTTCAGAGTACTTTCATGCACATAGGAAAGGGTTACAAAATGCCCTTGAGTAGAATTTTCTTGGTTATGATTTGATTAGCCACGCCCAGCTTTAGCTATTTTGCTGGAAATTCCTCTCATTTGAAAATTCAGTAATTTTTCATGTTGCACAGTTTTTTCCTATAATCTTCTCCCCTGTTCTCTGTGTACTGAAATTAGAGCCTCTTTGCAGTGGAGGCTAAGGTGAATTCAGGAACCTATCAGTGTTTGGTGATTGCCACTTGCTGGTGGGGAAAGGACCACTCCCAGAGGTAGAGAGCTTGGAAATAAAATAAGAGTGGAGTGGATGCAGGCCCAGGATGGGTGTAGAGTGCGGACAGTGCAAGAAAAGGATTTGGTCAGAATATGATAAGCCAGGGCAGAGGGGAGCATGAAGAATCCCCAAAGCCACAGAAAGCATAGGCTGCAGGAAAGGAGGAAAAACTTGGGATATATTTAATAAAGAGCAGAAGTTCTGCTGTCAGATGGCTGCGAGGAGAGCACTGTTCACTGTGATCTGGGGATTGAATGTGGAACTCAACCAGCAAGAACCTTGTTTCCCCTAAGGGATTGGGGTGAGCGCATGGTGGGGAGACTATGTGGCTTAGGGCTCAATCATGGCATATTGAGAAGAAAAGGCAAGCTTATGTGTTAAAGTCTAAACCACTTAGATTTGCCCCTGAAATGTCCTGACATGTAACATCTGCACCCCCCCCCTCAATTCCTCCCACTGGAAGAATCTGTGCTTCCTTACTGGCAGGTGAGGAGGGCTTCAATGTGAGTGACAGGGAATGGGAAACCTAGAGAATCATGAGGAACAGTGTTTGGGTCCTAAGTTCGAAGTCTAAAGGAGAGTCTCCTCAAATCTTCTGTGCCAACTCAGTCTTTCCTTTGGGGAAAATAAATATAGATAACGGAAACCATAATTATTTTTTTAATTAAAATTATTTATTTTTAGAGAGAGGGAGAGAAACATCCATGTGTGGTTGCCTCTCACATGCTTCCTGCTGGGGACCTGGTCTGCAACCCAGGTATGTGTCCTGACTAGGAAGGAATCAAACTGGCGACCCTTTGGTTTACAGGCCGGCACTCAATCCACTGAGCTACGCCAGCCAGGATTGGAAACCATAATTATTGATAATTACTGGTCCTTAATTAGCCTGAGTAAGCAGCAGCAGCACTGTAAGCTAACATTAACCCCTGTGCTCTACTAGATGATTTGAAGGGATCCTTGGTTGGAGGAAAGAAACCACACATTGGTGGACAAATGAGTGCTGATGTCCACATTTTCATATGTGGCACATCCAGGGCTTGGGATTCCATGCCTTTAAGAATGTACAATAGGATCCCCAAACTCAAAGCATAGGAAACCATTGTTTTATTATCCTTAGTCCATGTAGTTGAACAGTGCTATTTACTCCAGAGCATCTCCATATCTATTTAGTCTTATCCAATATAGTAAGTGGGATAAGTAATGTTATTGCTATTTTGTAAGAGAGTAAATAAATACAATTTTTTTCTTTAATATGATTTTAAGTAACTATATTTAATTCAATCAGGGACTTGCTATTTCCATTCATACAACAAATACATACTGAGCACCTTTTTTAGACCAGAACTATGTTTGGTGCAAGGAATATGCAAAAGTGAACTAAGTC
Source organism: Desmodus rotundus (assembly GCF_022682495.2). Taxonomy (NCBI): domain Eukaryota; kingdom Metazoa; phylum Chordata; class Mammalia; order Chiroptera; family Phyllostomidae; genus Desmodus; species Desmodus rotundus. Next base: position 17,434,066 of record NC_071400.1, on the reverse strand, counting down.
AGGGTTCCTACATTCATAGATAGAATCTACAGTCCCAAGTGGGAGACACACTAAATAGATAAACTCATGAATCATTATTTAACATTCAATTGTTAATCTCAAAAACATGTCATTATACTTGTGATAAATGACACCAAGGTTAGTTTCAACTGTAATGAGAGTGTATAACACAGGTATCTAACCTAGTCTTGGGGCCTGGCAAGGCTTTTCTGAAGAAGAGACATTTCTATATCAGTTCTTACACTCAGAATTAGGGCTGCAGATAGAGAAGGTAGTAAGCACATATCAACGGAATGGCCAAGGCCAAAGTTACCCAGCTGGAGCACAGATCAGCACAATCTTCTCCCTGCAATACCGTTGGTTTTATCTTCCTCTCTTCCCTGATAGTCTTTTCCCTGTGTTGCTACCAACCATCACCATTCCCCTCACCTGAGCTGTGCTCAGGTGAATCTTTATGTATCATCTTTGAAAATGAATCAATAGAAGCAGAAATCTCATAGCATGAAAATTCTCTCATCTTGGATGTGTGTTTGTTGTATGTGTATGCATGCTGTAGATGTGGGATAACAATGATATTTAACAAAATATTGCCTTAGAGATTGCCAGTAAATTGAAATCACCTAGAATGCTTCTTTTGACCAATTTGTCTTTTGAATCCGAGGGAACTAAATCTAGAATGGTGGAGAGATGGAGAGTGAGGGGTGAAAATCTTTATGCAAACAATTTTGCCATGCAAGATAATACCCTTGAAATCCATCCAAATTGTTGTCCAGTCTTTTTTTTATCATGCCACAGTCCATTCCTTTTCGTTGTACTACAGTTTAACTATTCACCTATCAAGGACATTTTGATAGGTGAGTAGTTAATATAAATATTAACTATTAAATATTTTACTATATTTATATTGAGTGAGTTGTGGTAGTTTGTGTTTTTCAAGGAATTGGTCCATTTCATCTAAGTTGTTAAATGAATGTGTGTAGAGTTGTTCATAGTATTCCCTTATTATCCTTTTGATGTCTAAACATTCTATGGTGATATCTCCTGCTTTGTTCCTGATATTGGTAATTTGTTTCTTATCTCTCCTTTTTCTTTGTCTGTCTTTCTAGAGATCTGTCAATTCTATTGATCTTTACAAAGGAACAACTTTTTGTTTCACTGACTTTCTTTATTTTCCCATTTTCAATTTCATTGATTTCTGCTCTTTACAACTTCCTTCCTGCTCCTTGCTTTGTGTTTATTTTGCTCTTCTTTTCCTAGATTCTTGAATTGGGAGCTTAGATTACTGATTGGAGAACATTCCTCATTTCTAATGTATGTATTCAATGCTATAAATTTCTCTCTACACATGGCTTTTGCTATGTCCCACAAAGTTTGAAATGTTGTATTTTTCTTTTCATCTCAGTTCAAGGTATTTTTTTATTTGTCTTGAGATTTCCTGTTTGGCCTACAAATTATTTAGAAGTGTGTTATTTAGTTTCCAAGTGTTTGGAAAATTTCCTGTTATCTTTCTGTTATTGATTTCTAATTTGATTCCATTATGGTTAGAAACATACTGTGTATAGTTTTAATTCTTCTAAATCTGTTGAAGTTTGTTTTATGGCTCAGGATATAATCTATCTTGGCATATATTCCATGGGTACATGAAAAGAATGTGTATACTTCTTGTTTTGGGTGGTGTGTTCTATAAATGTTGACTAGATCCTGTTGGTTGATGGTGATGTTGAGTTCTGTATTTTGCTGGTTTTGTGTCTCATGGTTCTATCAATTGTTGAGACAAGGGTGCTCAAATCTCCAACTGTAATCAGGGATTTGTTTATTTTTCCTTTCAGTTCTATTACTTTTTGATTCATATATTTTGCTTCAAAAACAGCTCATTTCTTTGGCCAACATACATTTGAGATTGTTTTGTCCCCTTGGTGGATTGACCCTTTTATCATTATGTTATTATCATATATCAAATGTACCTCTCTGTCTCTGGTAATTTTCTTTGCTCTGAGGCCTATATGATATTAATATTGACACTCATGCTTTCTGTTTGTTAATGTGTTTGCAAGATATATCTCATTCCAATCTTTTACTTTTAATCCCCCTATATCATTATATTTGAAGTGAGTTTCTTGTAGAGTACATATAATTGGGTCATGTTTTTCTTGTCCCCTCCACCATTCTCAAACTTCTAATTAGTGTATTTAGATCATTTACATTTAATGTAATTATTGATATATTAGGGTTCAGACTTGCCATTTTATTTTTTGTTTTCTGCTTTTCATTTCTTTCTTTTCTTTCTTTTTTTTTTTTTTCCTCTTGTTGGTTACTTGAATATTTTTTTAAATACCATTTTGATTTATTTGTTTTGGCTTTAAGTGTACATCTTTATGTAGATTTTTGGTGGTTACTCTAAGGTATTACACTGTATATGCAAAACTTATCACAGTCTATTGATGTTGCTATTTTACTAGTTCAGGTGAAGTATGGAAACCTGACTTTCTTTATTTTCCCATTTTCATTTTTTTTATTTTTATTGTTATTCAATTACAGTTGTATGCCTTTTCTCCCCATCCCTCCACCCCACCCCAGCTGAACCCACCTCCGTCCCCCACCTCCATCCTCCCCCTTGGTTTTGTCCATGTGTCCTTATTTTCCCATTTTCAATTTCATTGATTTCTGCTCTTTACAATTTCCTTTGTTTATGTCCCTTTACCCTGCTCAGTTTATTAATATAATTGTCTTAAATGTTTCATTTACATACATTAGAACCATATCAGACTCTTATAATTTTTTGCATCAACCATCAAACATAATTTTGAAGACTCACGAGGGGAAGGAACATCTATTGGATTTATTCATGATTTTTCTTATTGTGTTCATTCTTCCTAGACTTCTTATTTTATTTTATTTTTTTAGAGAACTTCCTTTATCTGTTCTTTTAAAGTAGGTGTGATGGTGACAGATTCTCTTAGTTTTTCTCACGTAAGAATGCCTTGAGAGGAGATCCAAGATGGCAGAGGAGTAAGTGGAAGCTACACTAACCTCCTCTCAGGACCAATGTGGAATTACAACTAAATTGTAGAGAAATCATCCAGAATAACCAACTGAATACTAGCTGGAGAGAAGCCTTATGACCAAAGACAGACAGAAGAAATGACTTCACCACAACAAGACTGGTAGGCAGTGTGCAGGAGGCACAAGAGATTTGGCTGGGCTCCCACAGGTGGCAGCAGAAGTTCCAGAGGGATATTTCAGTGGCTGGGGGGTTCCCTCTGAGACATGTGGAGTCTAAACCCCAAGCTGGGCTTCCAGGCTGGGTTCCCTAGCCTACAGCATCAGAGCCAGAAAGAAACCCAGATAATATCCAGCTGTGAAAAGCAGTGGGGTTTCAGTCTGCCAGGGAAGATGGCTGGAGATGCAGAGAGCCTCTTAAAGGGCCAATGCACAAAATTTCATTTGTAGCATCTTACTTTGGTCTCTGGCAGAGGGAAGGCAGAGTGGACTAGAGATGCTTGAGGAGAGTCTGGGGCTGGTGGCTCTGGGGAGAGAATGGAAGGAACAGCTACCAGGATCCCTATGCTGAGTCATTCTGCATACTGCAGAGGCAATTGTTCTTGGGGAAAACACTCTTCTCTAAGTGGCATCAGTCTGAGGGGAAGTAATAGCCCTGCCAGCAGGATTTCCTTTGCCTCACCTTGTGGGGCCTAAGCCAGACTGCTGATCACAGCTCGATTAGATTAACAAGCCTATCTGTTTAATGGCTGATTAGTTTTACTTTAAGATATAAAATAAAAAGAAGCAGCCAAAATAGGGAGTAAAAGAAACAGACCCCCAAATGAAAGAACAAGAGAATTCTCCAGAAGAGCTAGATGAAATGGAGGCAAGCAATTTATCACATAGAGATATCAGATACTCAACAGCATAAAAAAACATAAAAACCATAAAAAAGGACCAGTTAGAAATAAAGAATGCAATATCTGAAATAAATAATACACTGGAAGGAATAATCAGCAGGTGAGATGAAGCAGAGGATCTAATCAGTGATTTGGAAGACAAGGTGGAAAAAACACCCAGGCAGAGCAGCAGAAAGAAAAAAGAATTTTAAAAAATGAGGACAGTCCTGGCTGGTGTGGCTCAGTGGATTGAGCACTGGACTGCAAACCAAAGGGTTGCCAGTTGGATTCCCAGTCAGGGCACTTGCTGGGGTTGCAGGCCAGCTCTCCAGTAGGGGGCTCTCAATTGGCAACAACACATTAATGTTTCTCTCCCTCTCTTTCTCCTTCCCTTCCCCTCTCTAAAAATTAATAAAAAAAATCTTTTAAAAAATGAGGAGAGCATAAGAAACATTTTAGACAACATGAAACATAACAACACTCATATCATGGGAATGCCAGAAGGAGAAGAGAGTGAGCAATGGATTGAGAACCTATTTGAAGAAATAATGACTGAAAACTTCCCTAATCTGGTGAAAGAATAAGACACACAAGTCTAGAAAGCTCAGAGTCCCAAACAAGTTCGACCCAAAGAGATCTACACTGAGACACATCATAATTAAAATGACAAGCATTCACAACAAGGAGAGAATCCTAAAAGCCATAAGAGAAAAACAGGTGGTTACCTACAAGGGAGTACCAATAAGACTGGCATCTGATTACACATCAGAAACTTTTCAGGCTAGAAGAAGTGGTGTGAAATATTCAAAGTGATTACAAACATGGACCTACAACCAAGGCTACTTACCCAGCAAGACTATCATTTAAAATTGAAGGGAAATAAGTAGCTTCCCAGACAAGGAAAAGCTAAAGAACTTTGTTCAAACCAGTACTGCAACAAATGTTAAAGGGCTTGCTTTAAGAAGATGAAGAAAAAGAGAAAGAAATATAAAACAGAGGAAAACAGTCTGACAATAAAATGGTAGTACATACATATCTATCAATAATCACCTTAAATGTAAACGGCTTAAATGCACCAACCAAAAGACATATGGTAGCTGAATGGATAAGAAAAAAAGACCTATATATAGGGTGCCTTCAAGAGACCCACCTCAGATTAAAATACACACACAGACTAAAAGTAAAGGGATGGAAAAAGATATTTAATGCAAATGGAAAGGAAAGAAAGCTAGGGTAGCAGTACTTATATCCAAATAAAATAGACTTTAAAACCAAGGCTATAATAAGAGACAAAGGAGGACACTACATAACAATAAAGGGAACAATCCAACAAGAGGATATAACACTAGTAAACATTTATGCACCAAACATAGGGACACCTAAATACGTGAAGCAAATCTTGATGGACATAAAGAGAGAGATTGACAGAAATACAGTCATAGTTGGAGTCTTTACCAGCCCTTTGACTTCAGTGAATAGACCTTCTACACAGAAAATCAGCAAGGAAACAGTGGCCTGAAATGACACACTAGAGTAAATGGATTTAATTGATATCTTCAGAACATTTCACCCCAAAGCAGCAGAATATACATACTTTTCAAGTGCACATGGAACATTTTCTAGGATAGACCACATGTTAGGACACAAAACAATTCTCAATAAATTTAAAGAGATTGAAAGCATATCAAGCATCTTCTCTGACCACAATGCTATAAAACTACAAATCAATCACAAGAACACTGAAAAACACACAAAGACATGGAAGTGAAACATGTTATTAAACAATGAATGGATCAACAATGAGATCAAGGAAGAAATCAAAAGGTACCTTAAAACAAGTGAAAATGAGGACACAACAATCCAAAATCTGTGGGACACTGTGACAGCAATCCTAAGAAGGAAAGTCATAGCATTACAGGCTCATGTCAAAAAACAAGAAAAAGCTCAAATAAACCATTTAACTTTACACTTAAATTAACTTGAAAAAGAACAACAAACAAAGCCCAAAGTGAGTAGAAGGAAGAAAATAATATAGATCAAAGCACAAATAAATGAAATAGAGCCTAAAGGAATGATACAAAAGATCAATGAATCCAAGAGCTTGTTCTCTGAAAAGATAAACAAGATTGACAAATCTTTAACCAGACTCATCAAGAAAAAAAGACAGAAGACCCGAATAAATAAAATCAGAATTGAAACAGGAAAAATAACAACTGACACCAAAGAAACACAAAGGATTGTAAGAAAATGTTATGAACAACTATATGCCAACTATCTGGACAACCTGAACAAAATGGATAAATTCCTAGAAATATACAATCTCTAAAATGAAATCAGGAGGAATCAGAGAATCTGAATAGACAGATTACACCTAATGACATTGAAGCAGTATTAAAAAAAACAAAACTCCCCAAACACAAATGCCCTGGACCAGATGGCTTCACAGGTGAATTTTACCAAACATTCTGAGAGAACTAATAACTCTGCTTCTCAAACTATTTCATAAAATTCAAGAGATGGGAAGGCTCCCAAATTCATTTTTCAGGACAGCATTATCCTAATTCCAAAATCAGGTAAAGACACTACAAAGAAAGAAAATTATAGGCTGATATCCCTGATGAATGTAGGTGCTAAAATCCTCAACTAAATATTAACAAACAGAATACAGCAATGCATCAAAAAGATCATACACCATGAGCAAGTGGGATTTATTCTGGGACTGCAAAGTTGGTACAACACTCACAAATCAATAAATGTGATTCACCACATAAACAAAATGTAGGATAAAAACCACATGATCATATCAATAGATGCAGAGAAACCTTTTGATAAAACCCAGCATGCATTTATGATAAAAACTCTCAGCAAAGTGGGAATAGAGGGAACATGCCTAAATATAATAAAGGTCATATATGACAAACCCACTGTCAGCATCATGATCAACAAGCAAATACTACAAGTGGTCCCCTTAAGATTGGCAACACGACAGGCATACTGGCTTTCACCACTCTTATTCAGCATTGTACTGGAAGTTCTAGCCACAGCAATCAGACAAGAAGAAATAAAAGGAATCCAAATTGGAAATGAATAAGTAAAACTGTCTTTATCTGTAGAAGACATGATACCGTACATAGAGAACCCCAAAGATTACACCAAGAAACTACTAGGACTGATAAATGAATTCAGGAAAGTACTAGGATACAAAATTAATATCCAGAAATCAGTTGTAATTTTATATGCCAATAACAAACTAATAGAAACGGCAAATAAGAAAACAATCTCATTTACAATTGCTTAAAAAAAAAACACCCTAGGAATAAGCCTAACCAAGGATGCAAAAGACATGTACATGGAAAATTATAAGACACTGAAGAAAGAAACTGATGAAGATTTGTAAGTAGAAGCACATACCGTGCTCATGGATAGGAAGAGTTAACATCATTAAAATGTCCATACTTCCCAAAGCAACCTATAGATTCAACACAGTTCCTATCAAGATTTCAATGACATGTTTCACAGACATAGAATAAATATTGAAAAAATTATATGGAACCACAAAAGCCCCCGCATACCAAGAGCAATCCTGAGAAAGAAGAACAAAGTTGGAGGAATCATGCTACCTAATATCGAACTATACTATAAGGCCATAGCAATCAAAACAGCCTGGTACTGGCATAAAAACAGACACATATGTCAATGGAACAGAAAAGAGAGCCCAGAAATAAACTCACACGTTTACAGTCAACTAAAATTCTACTGAAGAAGCAAGCACATACAATGGGCTTAAGATAAATGGTATTGGGAAAATTGGACAGATATGTGCAGAAAAATGAAATGACCACCTTCTTACACTGCACACAAGAATAAATTCAAAATGGATTAAAGGCTTAAATGTTAGACCTGAAACCATAAAAATCCTAGAAGAAAACATAGGCAGCAAAATCTTGGATATTGCTCATAAAATTTTTATTGGATATATCTCCCCAGGCAAGGGAAACAGAAAAAAAAATTAAACAAATAGAACTACATCAAACTAAATCATTTTTGCAAAGCAAAGGAAAATATCAATGAAATAAAAATACAACCCACAGAATGGGAGAACATATTCGCTGATGTATCTGATAAGGGGTTAATATCCAAAATTTATAAAGAACTTAATAAAACTCAGCATACAAAAAAAAAAAAACCCAGCCAATTATTTTTATTGTTGGTCAATTACAGTTGTCCCCATTTTCCCCCACCCTACCCACCCCCACCTCCTACATTCAATCCTTCCCCCTGTGTTGTCTTTGTCCATGGGTCCTTTATACATGTTCCTTGATGAACCTTCCCCTTCTTTGCCCCATTGTCCTTGTCCTCAAATGGTTGTTTCCCTTTTCATTTTGCTGATATTTTCTTTAGCCGTGCAGAAGCTTTTTAATTTGATGAAGTCCCATTTGTTTATTTTTTCCTTTATGTCCCTTGCTCTAGGGGACATATCAGTGAAAATATTGCTGCGTGGAATATCTGAGATTTTCCTGCCTATGTTCCCCTCTAGGACTTTTATGGTATCACAAGTTATATTTAAGTCTTTTATCCATCTTGAGTTATTTTTGTGTGTGGTGTAAGTTGGTGATTGAGTTTCATTTTTTTGCATGTAGCTGTACAGATCTCCCAACACCACTTGCTGAAGAGGCTATTTTTCCTCCATTTTATGCTCCTGCCCCCTTTGTCAAATATTAATTGACCATAGAGACATGGGTTTACTTTTGGGCTCTCTATTCTGTACCATTTATCTATGTGTCTGTTCTTATGCCAGTACCAGACTGTCTTGATACCATGGCCTTTTAATACAGTTTGGTATCAGGTATTGTGATGCCTCCTACTTTGGTCTTTCTCACAATTGCTGAGGCTGTTCAGGGTCATTTATGTTTCCATATAAAGTTTTGAAATGTTTGTTCTCTATCTGTGAAATATGTCATCGGTATTTTAACAGGGATTTCATTGAATCTATAAATACTTTGGGTAATATGGACATTTTGATGATGTTAATTTTTCCAATCCATGAACACAGTATATTCTTCCATTTATTTGTGTCTTCCTTAATTTCTTTCTTCAGTGTTGTACAGTTTTCTGAATATAGGTCTTTTACCTCCTTGGTTAGCTTTATTCCTAGGTACTTTATTTTTCTTGTTATGTCAAATGGGATTTTTCCCCTGATTTCTGTTTCTGATATTTCATTGTTGGTGCATAAAAATCCCTTCAATTTCCAAATATTGACTTTGTACCCCATTGTTTTGCCAAATTCACTTATTAGGATGAGTAGTTAAATAATCCAATTAAAAAATGGCCAAAGGACCTGAACAGACACTTTTTAAGGAGGACATACAGAGGGCCCATAAACATATGAAAGGATGCTCAATATCACTAGCGATCAGAGAAATGCAAATTAATACCACAATGAGATACCACCTCGCATGGGTCAGAATGGTCATCATTAACAAACCAACACATAACAAGTGCTGGCGAAGTTGTGGAGAAAAGGAAACCCTCGTATACCATTGGTGAAATGCAGACTGGTGCAGCCACTGTGGAAAACACTATGGAATTTCCTCAAAAAATAGAACTGCCTTTTGATCCAGTGATTCCACCACTGGGGGTATATATACCCTAAGAATCCTGAGACATGAATTCAAAAGAACCTATGCACCCCAATGTTCATACCATTATTTACAATAAGCAAGTGCTGGAAACAGCCTAAGTGCCTATCAGTAAATGAATGGATCAAAAAACAGTGGGACATTTACACAATGGAATACTACACAGCAGAAAAAAAAGAAGGAACTCCTACCCTTCGCATCGACATGGATGGAACTGGAGAGCATTATGCTAAGTGACATAAGCCAGGCAGTGAAAGACAAATACCATATGATCTCACCTATAAGTGGAACCTAGTCAACAAAACAAACCAACAAACAAAAAACAACCAAAGACATGGAAAATAAAGAAAGAACTGACAGTGACCAGAGCAGAGGGGTACAAGGAGGGGGGAGTAGGAGAAGGGTCATGTCAAGAAACATGTACAAAGAACCCATGGTCAAGGACAATGAGGTGGGGATTGTTTTTAGGAGCAAGGGTTGGACGGGGCAGGGGACAAAAATTGGAGAAAAATGGGGACAACTATAACTTAACAACAATAAAAAAGATTAAGCTTACAAAAAAATGCCTTGATATTTCCCTTTCATTCCTGAAGAATATTTTTGTAGGATATAGGATTCTAGGTTGGCAGTTCTTTTCTTTCAGCGCTTGAAAAATGTACAAACTCCTTATTCAAAACATTGTTTCCCGGTAAGTAGAATCTTTTTTCCTCTGTTTGCTGTCAAGACTTTTTCCTTTGTCTTTAGTTTTCAGAAGATTGACTATGATGTGTCTTATTGTGAATGTCTTTGTGTCTATCCTGTTTGTGGTTTTTCAGCTCTTTGAATATTCAGGTTTGTATCTTTTCCCAAATTTGGAAATTTATGTCATTATTTTTTCCAAATACTCTTCAGCCCCATTCTCTTTCTCCTCTCTTCCTGGGACTCCAATGATACGAATAATATATCTTCTGTTATAGTCCCATAGGTCCCTGAGGCTCTTTTCACTTTTTTCCCGTCTATTTTCTCTCTGTGTAATTTCTATTGTTATATTTTCAAGTTCATTAATCCTTCTATCTTTTCTGTACATTCTTTTTTTGAGCTCATCCATTGAGTTTTTCAGTTCTTAAATTTCCATTTGTTTCTTCTTTATATCTTCCTATTTGTTTGGTGAGATGTTGTGTTTCTTTGCTGAGATTTACTATTATTTTTATTTATTTCAAGTATGTTGGGAATTGCTTATTGGGACATTTTTGTGATAGCTGCATTAAAATCTCTGTCAGATAATTCTAATATCTCTGTTATCTTGGTTTTGGCATCTGTTGATTGTCTTTTTTTTCCATTTAGTTTGAAATTTTCCTCATTCTTGGTATGATGGGTGATTTTCAGTTGAATACTGTTCCTTTTGGGTATCATAATGAGACACTGGCTTTTACTTATACCTCCTGTTTTAGCTTTTTGTTTTGTTTTGTTTTGAGACACTGCTCTGGCAGGGGAATGGGGGGTGCTTGGGATAGAAGGTCAGGCTCCCCACTTGGCCTTTGCTGTCATGGGACAGAATTGGGGGGCAGTTACAGTTTTGCCTATAGTATTTGGCTATAGTATATCAGTAATTATCCAAAAGTTTTCTATCTTGCTAGGCTGTCTTTTTCCTGGTCCTTTGGTTAGAGAGAGCAGGCTTCTTTTTTTGTCTGCTCCCATTGTTGTTTTCTGAATTACTGGCTTCTCCAGCAGCAAGTCTGGAATATGTGAGACAAAAAGAAAACCCAGAAAACTCACCACCATGTCATTCTTTGGTTCCTGAGGTCCTTAGCCAGTCTGTCTTCTTTCTTCCAAGTTTCTTGGTCTTCTTGCATTGTTTTATATATAATGTCCAGAATTTTAGTTGCACTTAGTGAAAGGAATAGGAAAAAGTATATCTACTCCATCTTCTTGGAGGTAGAAATCTCCAGTTGACTTATTGGATCACACATCTATTATTTAAATCTCATCAATTATCTCTTAAGGTGTAGAGTTAAAAAGTCACGTTTTAATATGCTGTCTTCATTGAGCGAATGGATCATACCCATGTAGTCCATGAGATGTTGAAGAAGAACCATAGATTAAGGCAATCCCAGAGTTCTCCAGCTGCTGAGCTGGTGACAGATTCCTAAAATCCGTTCTGCTCTTGAACAAATCAGTCTTCAATGTGTGCCCAGAACTCAATGGACATTTAAGAGGCTATGGAGAAAGCCATAGCCTTAACTCCCAGGGTATTTAATGTCTATCTGGGGGAGACAAAACAAATGAATTCCCATCTCAGTGCCTGGCATGTAGTACACACTCAATACATACTTGTTGCATTAATGAATGTTGCTGAACAAATGTTAACGGATCTTGAATGACAGGTGCTAAACTGAATTGTGTGGTGCAGAGTGGAACTACTGTATGAAGCCAGAAAAGAGGCAGAAGTGTGGGCTAGTGAAAAAAGGATTTCTTAAGGAGGATTTCTTATGGGTTATCTTGTAGACTGAGTAGGAACTGAAGGTATTTTTTAAAATTGAGGTTAATTGATATATAACACTATATTAATCTCAGATGTACAACATAATTATTGGTATTTTTATATATTGCAGAATGATCACCAAGATAAGTCTAGTTAACATCTGTCACCTTATATAACATTATATCATTTTTTCTTGTGATGAAAACTTATAAGTTCTACTTTCTTAGCAACTTTCAAATACAGTTGATCCTTTTTAAAAAAATTTATTTATTTTTATTCAGTTACAATTGTCTGCATTTTCTCCCCTTCCCTCCACCCCACCCCAGCCAGTTCCACCTCCCTCCCCCACCTCTACCCTCCCCCTTGATTTTGTCCTTGTGTCCTTTATAGTAGCTCCTATAGACCCCTCTCCCCACTATCCCCTCCCCAGTCCCCTGTGGCTATTGTTACAATGTTCTTAATTTCAATGTCTCTGGTTATATTTTGTTTGCTTTTTTCTTTTGTTGATTATGTTCCAGTTAAAGGTGAGATCATATGGTATTTTTCCCTCACCACCTGGCTTATTTCACTTAGCATAATGCTGCCTACAAGAGACCCACCTCAGGACAGAAGACTTACACAGACTGAAACTGAAGGGCTGGAAACAAATATTCCAAGCAAATGGATGGGAAAAAAAAGCAGGGGTAGCAATACTCATATCAGACAAAATAGACTTCAAAAAAAGGGCCATAAAGAGAGACCCAGATGGTCACTTCATAATACTCAAAGGAAGAATCCACCAATAAGACATAAACATTGTAAATATATATGTTCCCAACATAGGAGCACCCAACTACATCAAGAAAATCTTGGAGGACTTCAAGAAAGATATTGACAGCAACACAATTACAGTAGGGGATTTTAATAGTCCACTGTCAAAGATGGACAGATCTTCTAAACAAAATACCAACAAAGATATTGTAGCATTGAACAAGGCCTTGGATGAAATGGACTTAACTGATACAGTTGATCCTTGAACAACATAGGTTTGAACTGCTTAGTTCCACTTTTATGTGGATTATTTATCTTTTTAGTGTCATTTGGTTTATTATTCTTTGCATAGTATTTTTTATTCTTATTTTTTCAATTACAGTTTACATTCCACATTATTTTGTATTAGTTTCAGGTGCACAGCATAGTGGTTAGACAAAGAACAACATAAAAAACAAATAAAACAGACTCATAGACACAGAGAACAGACTGATGGTTTCCAGAGGGAAGAAGGGGTTTGGGGGACTGGGTGACAAAGGTGAAAGGATTGAGAGGTATGGATTGGTAGTTACAAAATAGTCATGGAGATGTAAAGTACAATATAGGAAATGTGGTCAATAATATTGTCATATCTGTATATGGTGTCAGGTTGTACTGAAAATATCAGGGGGTATGTGGATTTTTTTTTCAGTAAATATCTGTACTGTTTTTTTATCTGAGGTTGATTGACTCCATGGATGCAGAAGGCCACTGTATGCATTGCTATATACCATTTCATATAAAGGACATGAGTACCCTCAGGTTTTGTTGTCCACGGGGTAGTGGAACTAATCCCTCATGGATACCAAAGGAAAATTGTAGTTAAGTGTTTGGACAGTCAAAAATTATATGCACAGATTTGTACACAATAGAGTATTATTAACTATAGACACCATGTTGTACTTTACATCCATATGATTTATTTGTTTTATAACTAGAAGTTTGTATGTTTTTGGAGGAATGTTTTGAAGGAAAAATTGACAAGACTTGTAAAAAGACTGTTGGAGGCGGTGAAAGTGAGTAAAAAGCCAAGCAGACTTTACTTCAGATCCTGAGTGACTTGGAGACAAGTGGAAGACTATGCATTTGATTAGCTTGAGTTGTTAGCAAAACATACAAGCACAATTACATGGTAAGTATTTGGACTATCTGGAACTTCTGAGCAGATTACACTAGAAAAACCCATCTTTTCATCTGAGTCTCCAAAAGATGTAGAACCTAGTCCTAACTTTGCAGCCAACAAACTATGTGATCTAAGGCAACTCACAACCCCACCCTGGGCTTTGATTTCCTCATTTTGTAAAATGTGCACATTGCTAGATTTTTTAAATAAGATAACTTTTGATCAGCACTCCACACAGTATCTGGTATTTGGAAGGAGCCTTATATTGTTGGAATATTTTCCTTCCAGCTCTAAAGTTCTAGGATTCTGAGATTTTTTTGAAATGCAAACAATCTTTACTGTATCTGCCTTCTATGACTGAGTTTTTACTTAGTAATTTTCCCCCAGCAGAGCCCACCAGTTTATATTATGTGAAACTAAGAATGCAGGGGAGCGGAGGTTGTACATGTTATGTCTCAATCTTCTCAGACTTCCTATGTTTTTCTCTCTTTTGAGCATTTGCAGTTTTCATGCTTGAAACAAAAAAGCCTCCATTTTGGCTGACTTTAGCCCACTACTCTGGGGAGTACAATGGGCAGGTAGCCATTAGTACACAGGAAAGGAGGGCTTTGTGGTATCTTAAAGTCATTGGATTTTATTTATTTCCAGTTTGCTCAACATTTTTTCCACAGATCTGGACAGTTTAAAAAGGGGTGGGGATGGGGAAAGAGAAGGATGAAACCTAACTAGGCCTAGTGAAAAGAATGAACACATTTGCCTTTCAATATCAAACTGGGGCTAATAAAACTTAAACCTGAAAAAATGCCTGGGCTTCATTTTGTCTTTCGGAAAACTAAACACTACTGTGACTTTCCATGTGGCATCTGAAGAACTGACTTTGGTTCAAGAAATGGTTTCACATGTTGTCACTAGGATGTTATAAATGTAAGCCCTCCATTTATCATAAATAGTATTTATTTCTTTCAAATTAAAATGATACTTTTTCAGATTGTAAAGTAAGACAAACTCATTTAGAGAATTTGGAAATTACAGAAATTAGAAAATGAAAAATCTTACAACCCAGAGATAACCATTGTTAATATTTCTATTTATTTTCTTTCAGTCTCCTTTTTCCTACATGCACATATACAAACACTTGGGATAATACTGGATGTTTATTTCTATATTCTTCGCCATTTAATTTAGGTTGTGAGCTTTTCCCCAAGTCATTAAATACTTTTCTAAACATGATTTTAAATAAACATATAGTGTTTTGTAGTATACATGTTACTGCATAGGATTTCATAGTATGGAGAACATTTAAGTTGTTTCCACTTTTTCTCTGTATTAAATTGATGCTGCAGTAAATATCCTAGTATTTATATCTTTTGTGCTTATCTATTATTTTTAAGGATAAGTCCTTAGAAGGAGAATCACTGGGTGAAAGGATAGGGACCTTGTTAAGGCTTTGGCACATTTGGCAAATTGCCCTGTGGGCGAGTTTTACCAATTTACATTCTTAATGGTGTTTGAGAGTACCTGGATCACTGCATGAATACAGAATACTTTCACCATCATGTACACATGACACTATTTTGAACCATTTCAATTCAAAATCCATTTACTGAGCACCTACTATGTGTAGGTACTATGCAGGACATTAGACTCACCCCTGTTACGCAATTTAAGTGCTAAGTTGATAACATACATACAAAGATGGTTAAAATGCAAGTAAAATATAACAACATATAAATCTCTAGGGCCAGGTCTAATGGCTATTCTTTGAGGAAAGACACTGTGTTTGCAAGTCAAAAATAACTTACAGCTTGTAAACACTTAAAAAAAAAAGAAATGCACTAATATAAATCTTGCAAAAATAGGGTTCAGTTGTAATCATTTACACCGTATTTCCTAGTGTAATGTTGGGTAAGAATGGAGAGAAATATTACAAACCCACATCTTTTTAAAAAGTAAAAATCCCATTTGGGTAAGAGAACAATTTTTGCTTTTGTCAGTTTCCTTTAGAAAGTTAACCTGTTGGTTATCAGAGAAGGGAGACATAGAACACACAGACAGCTAACCTCCTTCTGGCAGCTGGGGATAATTTGTCAGTCTCCTTTGAAATGTGGCTTTGTGCTCACTGGTGAAGGCAGCTGGAACAGAAAACGCATGACAAACAAAAGCTGAAGTCCACATGAAGGAAGGTCTTTTCCTCAAAAATGATTGCCTAAGTTAGTAATGGGCAGAACAGAAAGTACATGTATATCTTCCCAGCAATAGTCACGTCTGCTACTACAGAAGGCCCAGTGCTGCAGGAGCCATTTAGAGCAGTGACTCTGAATAAGGCTGCTGGACAGTATTTAAACAAGCCCTCGAGCCCCACAAAAATTACACCCTCAAATTAAATCCATCTAAAACTGAGACTAAATGAATAAAAGTATCAAGTCATAAAATGCAGTCAAGAGCATTTAGTATTCTGAAAAGAAAGATCTGCAGATGCGTCCAACTTTTTGGCATCTCTGGGCCACACTGGAAGAAGAAGAGTTGTCTTAGGCCACACATTAAGTATACTGTGACATGTAATCACAAAAAATAACCCTCATAATATTTTAAGTAAATTTACAATTTTATGTTGGGCTGCATTTACAGCCATCCTGGCCCACGGTCCTGGCCCACATGTGGCCCGTGGGCCGCGGGTTGCCTACCCCTAGAGATTTAGGTATATGATTTCAACTTAAAAGGTAACCAATGTAATAACTAAACATAATGCTATCAAACTGGAAACAAACCCAAATGTCCTTCAACTGGAAAATGGATAAACTGTGATACATCCATGCAATGGAATACTACCCAAAGGTACAAAAAAAAAAAAATGAAGTAATGATACATGAATCTCAAACTAATTATACTGAGTGAAAGAAGCAGTCCAAAAGGTCATATACTTCATTCTATGATGCCATTTCTATAACATTCTAGAAAAGGCGAAATTATAGGAATATAAATCAGGTCAGTGGTATCAGAGGTTGGGGTAGAGGGTGGGGTTATTTACAAAGGACAACATGAGGAAATTTTTTGGTTGATAGAACAGTTCCATATCTTTTTTTAAACTTTAAACAGATTACTAAAATTTAAAGCACAGGAGATTTACTGGGCCACCTTCCTGCACAGAAACCCTTGGAACTGTTCTACATATTGATTGTGGTGGTAGTTACATGACTTTATATATTTGTCTAAACTTATAGAACTGAAGTATGCTATTTTAAAAAGTTAATTAAAAATCTCATGGAGGTAATACTATCAAATGTGGGGAGGTAATGGAAAGAGAGGCGATTCAAAGTAATATTAAGTGAGCTAAATCCTCATGTTTATAGCAAGGAGTCAATAGATAAGATCTAAAACAGATAAATCAAGAAACTGGAGTAGAGGCATATTATTTAGACATATGGAAGTAACCAGCAGATGAATTGAAAACAGAGTTAGTTAAGAACGGTTGTCTCTGAGGAGTGGGGCTGGGGTTGGAGCAGAGAAATGTTTTTTATTAGAAGTTCTTCTGCATAGGGGAACCAAGATGGCGGCGTAGGTAGACACACTGCGCCTCCTCGCACAACCAGAACTGACAGAGAATCGAACGGCAAGGGGGTCCGACACCAAGGAAATAGAAAATAATCATTCATCCAGACTGGTAGGAGGGGCGGAGACGGGCACCGGGGTGGAGAGGACTCGCGTGGCTGTGGCGGGACTGAGACTGGCGGAGTGTGGGACAAATGGTGCAGGCAGTCCGAGCACTAGCAGACCCTGCAGCCCCACATTTGCACAGATAAACCCAGAGGGCCGGACTCAGAGTGGCAGAGAGTGGGGCAGGCAGAGTGGTGGGTAGCACCCTGCGGCACCACATTCACCCACAGATAAACCGGACAAACGGCGGGCAGCGAAGCAGACCACTGCGCAACCCAGGGCTCCAGCTCGGGGAAATAAAGCCTCAAACCTCTGATTGAAAGTGCCCCTGGGTGTTGGGGCGGCAGCAGGAGAGACTCCCAGCCTCACAGGAGAGGTCGCTGGAGAGACCCACAGGGGCCTGGAGTGTGCACAGGCCCACTTACTCGGGAACCAGCACCAGAGTGGCCCAGTTTGATTGTGGGTATCGGAGTGAAAGATTGAAATCCGTGGAGAGTGAGGCCGGCGCCATTGCTCCCTCTCGGCCCCTCCCCCACGTACAGCGTCACAGCGCAGCGACCAGCATTACCCTGCCCCGGAGAACACCTAAGGCTCCGCCCCTTAAAGTAACAGAAGCACCAAGACAAAGAAACAAACAAAAAAAATGGCCCAAATGACAGAACACTTCAAAGCTCCTGAAAAAATACAACTAAGCGACGAAGAGATAGCCAACCTATCGGATGCACAGTTCAAAGCACTGGTTATCAAGATGATCACAGACTTGGTTGAATCTGTTCGAAAAACAGATGAAAAAATGAAGCCTATGCTAAGAGAAACAAAGGAAAATGTACAGGGAACCAATAGTGATGAGAAGGAAACTGGGACTCAAATCAATGGTATGGACCAGAAGGAAGAAACAAACATCCAACCAGAAAAGAATGAAGAAACAAGAACTTGGAAAAATGAGGAGAGGCTTAGGAACCTCCAGGACACCTTGAAACGTTCCAACATCCGAATTATAGGGGTGACAGAAGGAGAAGAGGAAGAACAAAGAATTGAAAACTTATTTGAACAAATAATGGAGAACTTCCCCGATCTGGCAAAGGAAATAGACTTCCGGGAAGTCCAGGAAGCTCAGAGAGTCCCAAAGAAGCTGGACCCAAGGAGGAACACAACAAGGCACATCATAATTACATTCCCCAAGATTAAACGCAAGGACCTACATCCAAGATTACTGTATCCAGCAAAGCTATCATTTAGAATGGAAGGGAAGATAAAGTGCTTCTCAGATAAGGTCAAGTTAAAGAAGCTCATCATCACCAAGCCCTTATTATATGAAATGTTAAAGGGAGTTACCTAAGAAAAAGAAGATCAAAAATAGGAACAGTAAAAATGACAGCAAACTCACAGTTATTAACAACCACACATAAAACGAAAACGAGAGCAAACTAGGCAAACATCTAGAACATGAGGGTTGTCAATAAGGGAGTGGGAGGGGGAGAGGGAGGTAAAGGTACAGAGAATAAGTAGCATAGATGATAGGTGGAAAATAGACAGGGGGAGGGTAAAAATAGTGTAGGAAATGTAGAAGCCAAAGAACTTATAAGTATGACCCATGGACATGAACTATGGGGGGGGGGGGAATGTGTGAGGGAGGGGGGTGGGCAGGATGGAGTGGAGTGGGGGGGGAAATGGGACAACTGTAATAGCATAATCAATAAATATATTTTAAAAAAAAGAAGCTCTTCTGCATTATTTGATATTGTAAAACCATGCTCATGTATTACTTTGATTAAAAATAAATGTAGTAGAAAATATACTTCAGTGAGAGGCGAGAAACCTGATCTCTCATCCTGATTCTGCACTAATCAAGCAACTCCCTTCTCCTCTTTGGGTCTCAGTTTCTACATTTGTACGATAAAGGGTTGGACTAGATAAACTTTAAGATCCCTTTCAGAACTAAAACATTTATAAATTTAGATGATTTACATTTTCACAATAATATTTGTTGAATCCAAAGCTAAAAAAACAGAATTTTAATTTATTTTTATTTAATTTATTTTTTGGGGAAATCCGAATTTATTTGCATATTTATTTCTATCACCACTTATCACCCCATACCCTCTTTCACTTCCACCTACCCCACTCCCCCATCAATCACCACAGCATTGTCTGTGTCCATGAGTTCTTTCTCTGTTTTTTCTTTTATTTTTTTATTGTTCTATTACAGTTGTCTCAATTTTCCACCATTGCTTTCCTCCGCCCCAACCACTCCCGCTCCCACAGTCAATTCACACCCTGTTGTCCATGTCCATGGGTCATTCATACCTGTACCTCAACTAGACCTTTCCTTTTCTTTTCCCCCTTATCCCTCCTCCCCTCTGGTCACTGCCACTCTGTTCCTTGTTTCCATGCTGTGGTTTTATTTTGCTCCTTTGTTTGTTTTGTTCATTAGTTTCCTTTTATAGGTGAGATCATATGGTATTTGTCTTTCACTGTCTGGCTTATTTCACTTAGCATAATGCTCTCCAGTTCCATCCATAGTGTCGCAAAAGGTAGGAGTTCCAAAGGGTAGGAGCTCTTTCTTTCTGCTGCATAGTATTCCATTGTGTAAGTGTACCAGAGTTTTTTGATCCACTCATTTACTTTTGGGCACTTAGGCTGTTTCCAGCTCTTGGCTATTGTAAATAACTCTGCTATGAACATAGGGGTTCATAGGTTCTTTTGAATTGGTAGTTCAGGATTCTTAGGGTATAATCCCAGCAGTGGAATTGCTGGATCAAAAGGCAGTTTTATTTTTAGTTTTCTGAGGAATTTCCATACTGTTTTCCACAGTGGCTGCACCAGTTTACATTCTCACCAACAGTGCACTAGGGTTCCCTTTTTTCCACAACCTCACCAGCACTTGCTGTTTGCTGATTGTTAATGATGGCCATTCTGACCCATGTGAGGTGGTATCTCATTGTGGTATTAATTTGCATTTCTCTGATCGCTAGTGATGTTGGGCATCCTTTCATATGCTTATGGGCCCTCTGTATGTCCTCTTTGGTAAAGTGTCTGTTCAGGTCCTTTGCCCATTTTTTATTTGGGTGTGTGTCTTCCTGGTTTTGAGTTATGTGAGATCTTCATATATTTTGGAGATCAAACTCTTTTCTGAGGTGCCATTGGCAAGTATGTTTTCCCATACAGGTGGTTCCCTTTTTATTTTGCTGATGTTTTCTTTAGCGTTACAGAAGCTTTTTAATTTGATGAAGTCCCATTTGTTTATTCTTTCCTTTATTTCCCTTGCCCTAGAAGATATATCAGTGAAAATATTGCTGCATGGGATATCTGAAATTTTACTGCCTATGTTTTCCTCTAGGACTTATATGGTGTCATGGCTTATGTTTAATTCTTTTATCCATTTTGAGTTTATTCTGGTGTATGGTATTAGTTGGTGGTCTGCTTTCATTTTTTTTTGCATGTACTATGCCAGTTCTCCCAACACCATTTGTTGAAGAGGCTATTTTTACCCCATTTTATACTCCTGCCCACTTTGTCAAATATCAGTCGACCATAGATACATGGGTTTATTTCTGGACTCTCTATTCTGTTCCATTGATCTATGTGTCTGTTCTTATGCCAGTACCAGACTGCCTTGATTACAGTGGCCTTGTAATATAGTTTGGTATTGGATATTGTGATTCCCTCCTTCTTTGTTCTTCTTTCTCACAATTGATGAGGCTATTCAGGGTCATTTATGGTTCCATATAAAGTTTTGAAATCTTTGTTCTCTATCTGTGAAATATGTCATTGGTATTTTAATAAGGATTGCATTGAATCTGTAGATTGCTTTGGGTAATATGGACATTTTAATGATGTTAATTCTTCCAGTACATGAACACAGTATGTGCTTCCATTTATTTGTGTCTCCCTTAATTTCTTTTTTCAGTGTTTTATAGTTTCCCGAGTGCAGGTCTTTTACATCCTTGGTTAGGATGCTTAGGTACTTTGTTTTTCTTGTTGCTATAGCAAATGGATTTTTTCCCTCGTTTCTGTTTCTGGTATTTCATTGTTGGTGCACAAAATGCATTTGATTTCTGAATATTGACTTGTATCCCGCTATTTTGCTAAATTCACTTATAAGCTCGAGAACTTTTTTGGTGGAGCCAATAGGGTTTTCTATGTACACCATCATGTCATCTGCAGACAATAACAGTTTTACTTCCTCCTTTCCAATTTGGATGTCTTTTATTTCTTGTCTGATCACTGTGGCTAGAACTTCCAATACCATGTTGAATAAATGTAGTGAAAGCGGACACCCTTGTCTTGTTCCTAATCTTAGTAGGAAAGCTTTTAGTTTTTGCCCATTGATTATGATGTTGGCTGTGGGTCTCTCATATATGGCCTTTATTATGTTGAGGAATGCTCCCTCTATTCCCACTTTGTTGAGTATATTTATCATAAATGGGTGCTGTACCTTATCAAATGCTTTTCAGCATCTATTGATAAGATCATGTGATTTTTGTTTTTCATTTTGTTTATGTGGTGTATTACATGTATTGATTTGCAAGTATTATACCATCCTTGCATCCCTGGTATGAATCCCACTTGATCACGGCATATGATCTTTTTAATGTATTGTTGGATCTGTTTTGGCAATATTTTTTTGAGGATTTTAGCATCTATGTTCATCAGCAATATTGGCCTGTTTTTTTTTTTCTTTGTTGTGTCTTTATCTGGTTTTGGAATTAGGATAATACTAGCCTCATAAAAATAGTTTGGGAGTCTTCCCTCTTCTTGAATTTTTTGGAATAGTTTGAGAAGGATAGGAGTTAGCTCTTCCTTAAATGTTTGGTAAAATTTGCCTGTTTTTTCTTTTTGTGCTCAATATCTGAACCCCCCAAAACTCCCCCAGAGCTGTCAGCCTGTTCTCTCTATATGAGTCTGAAGAAACCCAAAACACAATTCAAAAGAATATATGCACCCTTATATTAATTGCAGCATTATTTACAATAGCTGAAACTTGGGAGCAGCTCAAATGTCCATCAGTAGATGAGTGGATAAAACAACTATGGGATATTTACATAATGGAATACTACTTGTCTATAAAAATGAAAAAAGTTTTCTGCTTTGCAACAGTATGAATAGATCTGGAGAACATTATGCTAAGTGAAATAAGCCAGTCAGAGAAAGAAAAACATATGATTTCACTCATACATGGAATCTAGTGAACAAACTGAACTAACAAGCAAAAAAAAAAATGCACACATTTTTATTTTTAAAAATGGATGGGACAAAATCATCAAATTAGTCTCTTTTTAACCACTGAAAATACCAAGACACAGATTGGTTAAGAGATTCACTTAGAATGTCAGTTAATTGGCAACAGAATTAGAACTGGAGCTCAGGGTTCTGCATGGCTATTGCCAATGTCCAACACAGCTTCTCCCAGGTCTAATGGAATCATTGCCTGGCACCAGAGCTGACAAAAATCCCCTGGGATGACACCAGGGATGTAACTCATATGCTGACATAGTTTCATTGGCCTGGGAAATGAGTCAGAAGTTTGGAACTGTTTCCTGACATAAGCATGTCTGACACAATACCATAGGCATCCCGAAATGGTCAAGGTCTATGTTAAAGCCCAATTATAGGGCTCCATTTCCTAACAACTGGTGGATAAGTTGTCTTTGACAACTACTGCCAGCCTGTTGACTTCCCCTGTTGCGTGATAGGAATCCCACCACTCAGAAATATCATCATTCACATTCTGATTTAAAACAATTGCTTTAACTTTTTTCCCCTTATAAAAATTTAAAATTTAATCTTTATTGTATTTTTTCCATTACCATTTAGTCCCCTTATACCCTCTCCCCCCTCTGAACTTATGCCATGTTTCACTTAAATCCATCAAGTATGGTTGATTATATATGTCCACCTGAAAACTTTTATCAGCCAACATCAGATAAAAAAGTATCTTGGTATGGTTTAACAATCCTCTTAGGAAGAGTTGAAACAGATGCCTGACTTTGACTACACCATCTTCTTAGAGAAGATCTTCCACGTTGATTAGTGAAGACGCTAAAAGCAAATGTGTTTTGCCAAGCTTTCTCCCTCCCC
Organism: Desmodus rotundus; assembly: GCF_022682495.2. NCBI lineage: Eukaryota > Metazoa > Chordata > Mammalia > Chiroptera > Phyllostomidae > Desmodus > Desmodus rotundus. Next base: position 17,410,438 of record NC_071400.1, on the reverse strand, counting down.
CTTTGCCTGGGCCTGCGGGCTCATTTGCCCCTCATCGCACAAGGTCTGAGGTTTATAGAGAATAAGGCCACCATTATGCAGGGTTATCATTCTTCCTTAGTTGAAACAACACTGCCCTTTGTAAGCTCCCAGAGAACTTCAAAGGGTGTGGTTATCTTTCAGTGCTCCCAGGGAAGCCTCCTCAGGAAACACTGCTTTTCTGGTACTAGAATCTTCTTCAGCTGATAGTGAGTTAAAGAAAGAATATTTAGATGTCTCACCCTGTCGGTGTCTTGCCTCCCTTAGAAGCAAGATTGTGTTTTAACCCCCCTCAGAAACACTTATTTGCCAGCTTTTGTGCCCCCTCCACCAGTGTTCCCACTCAAGCCTGGCTATCTGCCCAGTTCTGAATCTTGCCTTACCTACTGCCTGGCGTTTACTTCACAACAGCTGGCCCAGGGATCTTGAGTACTTAGCCTCAGCTGCCAGCTTAGGAAAGGAGAGGCCCTGTAGTTGAGCCTGTGACAAAGACAGCATTTGTTCCCATACCAGCATTCTCAATGTCAACAGCAGTGACAGGCTCCAAAGGGGATCATGCCCAGTCACTGCCCACTTGGTGAGAACTCCACAAGCCCAGGGATGTTCCTACATATAGCTTCTATATCTGCTTTGACTCTCCCAACAATGCTGTGAGGTGACTAGAAACCAAAAATAGGACTCCCATTTTACAGTGGAGAAAGGCAAACAGCCAACACTAGGGGATTTGTCCAAGAGAATGATGATCATATTGTCGAAAACAAGAATCAGAATACATGGGTCTGACAAACATTGGTTTCTGTGATTTGCCAACATGAAAAGTGCTATTAACCTGGTTAGTTTATCACTGAGTAACTGTAGTTGTACCACCCAAATTGATGGGTAATAGAAAGGAGGTTGGCATGAGGGTACAGGATGGCTCGATACACTGTGGAGGCATGGCACAGAGAAACAAAATTATCCCTCCCAGTGGACTGGGTGGCATTCCTGTCTTCCTTCCATCAAAAAATATTGACTGTGCCAGGCACTGGGATGACAGAGATGACTCAGATATGCTCTTTAACTCAAGGTGTTCACAGATGGATGAGGGTATCACTAGTCTTAGTGGTGACTGGGTTCAATGCCAAACTGTTCCACTTCAGGCTTGAGGAGGCTTATGCTCATCCTTGGGCTGGCCAATAGAAAATGGTGTTTGTGTGGTTTTTCTAATTGTACTGATGGGTCTGCACTGAATGACTCACTTTGATAGTCCTTGAGAGTAAGATCCAGTTTGTCAGTAACCTGCTTAGACTACTTATGTTTAAAAAATAGCTTCAAATTATATTTTTGTAGTTGGATTTTTCTTTTCAATAATAAAAAAGTGATGCCATTCTCTAATTCCTGAATTAGTTAAACACAGTACTGCTATATGATACAGCAACTCTACTCCTAGGTACAGACTCAAGAGAATTCAAAACAGCTGTTCAAACAAAACATTGTACATTGAGTGTTCATAACAGCACCATTCACAATAGCCAAAAGGTCGAAAAAAGTCAAATGTCTATCAACTGATGAATAGGTAAGCAAAAGGTGGTGTATCCATACAATGGAATATTATTCATCCATAGAAAGGAATGAAGTACTGATTTATGCTACAATATGAATGAACCTTAAAAACATTATGCTAAGTGAAAGAAGCTGGACACAAAAGTCAAATACTGTATGATCCCAGTTATATGAAATATCTGTAAATTTACAGATACAGAAAGTAGATTAGTGGTTACAAAGGACTGGGGAAAGAAAGAATGGGGAGTGACTACTTAATAGGTAGAGAATTTCCTTTGGGGGTAATAAAAATATTCTGGCACTAGATAGTGGTGATGGCTGCACAACATTGTGAATACAGTTTATGGCACTGAATTGTATAATTTAAAATAGTTAAAATGGTAACTCTTGTTATGTGTACTTTACCACAATAAAAAAAAGATGTGGTGTCATTCATTCTGATGGCAATGCCATTGTCATCACCCACCATGTGTGTTATAACACGTACATGTGTGTGCACACACATAGGTGTGCAAACTTTTTGCTTGGATAACTCCTACTTATCCACCAGAACAGCCTATTATATCCACTCATGGCCCCTTGCATTTCTCTTTCACTAGCAGAATATAACAATTGGAATTCAGTCATTATTTATAAGATTATTTGTTCACTGCCTGACTATAAGCTACACAAAGGCAGGGATCACGTCTGCCTTGGTCACTGTCTAGAAGTGCTCCTGGCACCATACTAGGCACTCAACAATTATTTGTGGAGTCTTTTTTAAAAAGATTTTTATTTATTTTTAGAGAGAGGGGAAGGGAGGAAGACAGAGAGGGAGAGAAATATCAATGTGCAGTTGCCTCTCGCATGCCCCCAACTGGGGACCTGGCCTGCAACCCAGGCATGTGCCCTGACTGGGAATTGAACCAGTGACCCTTTAGTTCACAGACTGGCACTCAATCCACTGACCCACACCAGCCAGGGCATTTGTGGAGTCTCTTAAAAAGAGTGGATAGCCCTAGCTGATGTGGCTCAGTGGATTGAGTGCTGGACCGTGAGGCATACTGGCTACTAGTGTTCATCAATGGAAAGGATCATATTTGTGGGCAGGATATTAATGTTGATGTTTTCACTCTATCTTGTTCCCCCTTAAACCACCAGTGGTGCCTATTGACCTTTGGCTCCTGCACCCCCTACAATATCTTCTCCGCCATGGTTTTCCTTGAGTTCCTGTATCATCTCAAGGGTTCCAGGAAACTAGAGGAGAACAGGTTTTCTTTGTTCCTTAATTATACTAGTAACAGTAGGTCTTCCTCAGGAACACCTGCCAACATAAAGGGTCACTGTTGCAACCCTTGCCATGACCTCTGCCCAGCCCAGACACTTGTTGCTTACTTCATACCCACATAAACAAGACATGGACACTTTGCATTAGATGACAGAGCAATCCATGCAAGCCCACAGCTCCACAGCTGGTTGGGGGGTGACAGACTAGGGTGCCACCAGGTAGGAGACTTGCAGTCTAGACTTTTTAAAACTGATATGATTTCAACAACTAGTAATCCTAAGCTCCTATAAGCACAACTTCTATGAAATAATCCATGTTAAGATGCCTGACACATTTTAAGCACTCAGCAAATGTTAATTATGATATTTTTATGTTAAAGGTATTTAAACATATATTAAACTCTTGTTGAATAATATTTAGGCATATAGGAAATCACATGGAGGGTTATCAGTGGAGAGGGGGAGGAGGGAGGATGAGGGAAAAGGTACAGGGAATAAGAAGCATAAATGGTAGATACAAAATAGACAGGGGTGGTTAAGAAGACTATGGGAAATGGAGAAGCCAAAAGTCTTATATGTATGACCCATGGACATGAACTAAGGCTGGGGACTGCTGGTGGGAGGGGGTGTACAAGGTGGAAGGGAATAAAGGGGAGAAAAAAGTGGGACAACTATAATAGCACAATCAATAAAATATATTTTAAAAAAGAAGGTTGTTAAGTATATTGTTATTATGTAATGGTATATTATTAAGTGAAAGAAGAAGAGTACAAAGAATGTGTACACTATTATCCCATTTTTATTAAAAATCATATGAGTATAAGAAAGATGCTGTATAGTTATTTAGAGCTCAGGATCTAAAGGTATGCCTGTTTCTTAATCTGTACATGGTCACTTATTAGCTGCGTGACATAGAGGACATTAATAAACCTCTCTGAACCTCAGTTTCTCCATACTTAGCTTCTATCCAAGAAAGTTTCAAAAATATCAGGGTCTTAGTTTTAGCCTATGGCCCCCAAACACAACTGTATAGGACCCCTCAGAGTCTACAAGCTCAGATGCAAGCTAAATCTTACCACCTAGGTGGACAAACAGAAGTCACACAGATGAAACAACCAGTTTCAGGGGAAACTAGTGAACCGTTCTAAGACACGTATATAAGGAAATATATTTATACAGAAACATACATACGGAAATACGCAATCTCTACATAATCTTCTCTAAGCCCTGAAGCCACAGGGCTCTACTCATGCAGCAAAGGCAATTCAAATACAACAAAGTCATTTTTATACTCTTTTAAAGTTTGTGAGAACAAGATCCTGTTCTTCTGGCAAGCACGAATGTGTGGTACCTTCACTCAGCTGAGCCTGAGCTGAATCCAACCTTTGTTGGCAACCTTTGTTGACCCCCGTGGGGACGGAACATAGCCATCCCATTTGCAGCATGAGTATGTGGGGATAGAGCCAGGTTTGGGCCTCTCAGACACACACAGCCATTAGAAATGGTGCTTCAGAGTCCCAGCTAACGTTATTGATCACACTAACTACCCCTGATAGGGTGTCCTGAACAGTAGTGAAGAACTACTTCATAGCACTGGGGTTTCTCCCCCAAGGGAAATCCTCAAATCTGAGAAAGAAATATTCATGACAACCTAGGAAACTGAGTCCTGAGCCCCCTTTGCAGACCTCTCTTCTATATCTTTCATGTTGAAACTTGCTCACCTGGTACAGATACTATAGACACTGATATTTGTTGAGCACTTACTGTGTGCCAAGCATATTATAGCCCTTATCTCACTTGTAATCTTCACAAAAACCCTGTTTAGCCTTATGTATCAGATGAAAAAACAGGCCCAAGATCACATAGCCGTCAGCTTCCAAAGCTCAGGCCATGCAACAAACATGTCTGCCTTATAGATTGTATTCTGGGATTGAGAATTGAAGACAAGGACTTGGAAATTTTGTCAAATACCTTATTCCAGTCTACAACAATCACTACTCAAATCCTATTGGTGTGGCCTTTAACCTGTAAACAGGGCAGGGAGAAAATCAAAGCTTGGCAGCATCCTTCGGAGGCAGCAGAAGGGAAGAGAACTGGACCATGGCAATTGAGACAAAGCCACCTTCCTAATAAATTGCTGTTGAAGTTGTATATTGTGAGATTCATGAACATAATTACAGTTCCACCTCCCTCTATGCAAGTAATTCTTAACCTTTGAGAATCTGAGGAAAGCTGTAGATTCTCTTCTCAGGAAAATGTATAAATGCAAACACAATTTTGCACATTGTTTCAGAAAAATTCATGGAGCTTTCTGTATCCCATCCAAGAACTACAGACCCTGACCCCAGGTTGAAAATTCCTTCTTTCAGCAACCCTAATTCTATGTTTTTAAAAGCAATAAATTAGGGAACAATGATTCTTTTAGATAACAAGCAAGCTTAGGGAAAGGAAAAAAAAACCCCACCAGGATTTGCTTTATGAAAATTGTTGAATACAACTTTTACAGAGCATGCCTAATTGCCTAGGTGAGGTGCATTTGCAATTGACATGTCTGTATTCCCCTACTGCCCCATGCAGTCAGAAATGACAATGGCACAGATGACTATCATCAGAACTCCAGAACTCACCACAATACAGAGCTAAAAACTATACTTACAGTGGTAGTAAGGTGTTTTGTTTTTGTTTTTTGTTTTGTCACTGAAGGGTGGGCAGCTAGCTGCTCAGCAGACAGGAGTGACTTCATTGGATGGGGATTGGACTATAGTAAAAGGTACTAAGACCTATGTAAGCCTGGATAAAATTCAGACCACTAGTTCACTCCTCCTAAGCAGCTGATGGCTCCATGAGAGGCCAGGTACCTGATGGGGACAGACTAAGTATATACTGGTTTGCTCACCTGAGTCTACAGTCAACTTCTTTTATACTGGCCCATGTTCATGCAAATAGTAACTGTTAGCTCTCTGCCAAACACAGGCCCCATTGTTCTTTTACAAAAATATTAGATAATCCCAACCCAAGGCATTCTGAGGCCATTTCCCCCCGGCTTCTCGTGTTTTGAGTAGACAGGTCTTGCTGTAATCTTTAATACTATTGTTAGTTATAGCCCGCTATTTCTTCTTCTGAACCCACTTTCAATGTTTGAGCCTTGATACAATGGGTTGCAAGGCATAGAACTGATGCAATGATGCACTGCCTCTTTAAAAAAAAACGTTTTCATTTGAAAATAAGAGTGTGTGTAGTATGTTCAAAGGGACACTGGATCTGCAACACTAGTTCCTTCATTTATTGCCTCCTCACCTCTCTTAGCCTCATTTCCCTCTAACAAGCAATAAGCAATCCTTACCTTGCTTATCTCATAGACATCTTGTAATATTCCAGTAAGATAGTGAGTTTATAAATTGTTTACTGTAAAGCGTTAGACAAACACAAGAATTCATAGCTATTATTTCATTTGTTTCAAACCAACTCCATGAACTACACAAATCCTTATTGTTCTATCATTTACTTGCTCCCTTGCTTGCAGTTTTTCTCATTCAGAAAATATTTATTGAGGCCATATTATTATGAGGAACTATATATAGCTTAAGTGAGTGCTTACAGAATCAAAAACAGGCTTAGAAAAATAAAATAATACTTCCAAGCTCATATTGCTAGGTGGCAAGGAAGTGGGAAACTTACCCTCTCTTCTCTTCTTCCCACCTCAGACCAGATAGTTTTCCATTATTCCACACTGTCTGTCCCAGATCCCCCATTGGAATAAAAAATTGTTACTCACTTATGAAAAATAAATCCTGGACCCTCTTTGAGGCTTCAAAGGCAGTGGTCCTGTTTTCTCCTGTGAACACACAAGTGGAGATGGGGAGGGGATAGGGAGAAGATGAGCAGGCCTCTCAGACTTGACTCCTCTATGTCTGAACTGCTCCAAGTTGTATATGGGCTTTCAGAAGATGGTTGAGTACATTCACTCTCCCTCTTTCCCCACCCCCCTTTTCTAGTTTGAAGTTGTAAAAATGTGTCACCCCCCAAATGCACCAGGTGTCTTCAACTTTCTAATTGAGCAAGGCAGACTTCTTCCCAGCCAAGAGCCTTGAAATATTCATCCAAATTTTAGTTTCATTGAATTAATGCCTTAAGCTGGTGAGCAATCCAACCGAAGGTCAATGTTCATTTCCTAAAGTTATCCAATGTCTGTGTGGTATTCAGATCTAAAAATGATGACTTTACTCCAGATTGCAAACTCCCTGGAGTGCACTCTGGAGATGGAAGCCAGCCCACATTGTTTTCTGATCAGTCAGCATAAATGATCCTCTCTTTCGAGTTCAAGGTGGGCTCAGAATTGAAGCTGTCTTGAGATAAAGCAGATCAGCCCCGTTTACCCTTGGGGGAAGGCCCCTGAGTAGGGGAATGTGAAAGGCCTCTCTGGTCAGGAGAGACATCCGCTCCCTTGGCTTTGGGCTGTACCAGTTGGCAGATGAAGCTCTGAGCAAATGCTGGCCAGACCAAAATGGTGCCGAGACAGCCACAGTGTTGTTTAGCAAAAAAAGAAAGGAAACATCTGCAAATCCTGCCTTGGCGCTGAGGAGGGACAGCCTGCTGCTTTTCCTCATGGGCCTACAGTGGGCCAGCTCCTGACTGATCAGAATGGTTCCCTGAAACAAATGTATTTGAAAGATATTTTCCATCCCCCCCCCAAGGAAATTCTTGTGTTTAGTCATCCTGACTACATGGGCTGAGTCAGCAAGCTATGCTTTAACCACAACTGCTTTCAAATGGTAAGCTAAGAAAACCAGTCAGTTGAATAAGGACGCTTGGCTGACACACTTTGACAGCCAGAGCTCCAAAATCAGATGGATAAATTGAAGGGATTGCAATTTGGGCACTGTTTAATACCTTTGAGTTCTTCTGGGTGGGCCTCAATTACTTTTTACTATGTTGGTACTACAGAACATTGCAGAACTAGAAGGGACAACAGTTTGAGTGTCTTTTTTAAAAAAATTATTTTAATTATTTTATTATTGTTCAGTTACAGTTGTCTGCATTTACCCACCACCACTCCCTCCCAGCTATCCCCACCTCCCTCCCCTGCTTCCACCCCTCCTTGGTTTTGTCCATGTGCCCTTCATAGTTGTTCCTGAAAACCCTTCCTTCCTTCCCCCACATTATCCCTTCTCACCTCCCCTCTGGTTACTGTTGGATTGTTCTTAATTTCAATGTCTTTGGTTACATTTTGTTGATTATGTTCCACTTATAGGTGAGATTATATGGTACTTGTCTTTTACCACCTGGCTGATTTCACTTAGTATAATGCTCTCCCGTTCCATCCATGCTGTCGCAAAGGGTAGGAGCTTCTTTTTTCTTTCTGCTGCATAGTATTCCATTGTGTAAATATACCATAGATTTTGGATCCACTCACTTACTGATGGGCACTTAGGTTGCTTCCAGCACTTGGCTAGTGTAAATTGTGCTTCTATGAACATTGGGGTGCATAGGTTCTTTTGGATTGGTGTTTCAGGGTTCTTAGGATATAATCCCAGCACTGAATTGCCAGGTCAAAAGGCAATTCCATTACAGGGAAACTACAATGAAACTACAATGAACTCAGTTTGAATGTTTTAAGAGACCAGTATGGTGCAGTGGTGTAACTTGTTGGCCTAGGATTTAAATCCTGTCTACCAATAATTAGCCACATTGTTCCCTCTCTCTGAGTCTTAGCATTCCCATCCTTAAAATGAAGGCCTGGATAAGATGACCTTAAGGGCTCTTCCTACTCTGGTGGTCTATGAGAGAATCTAGGACTGATAACCAGCCATGCTTTTCCCAATTTATCAGGGAAAGACACTACAAAACCTGTTTTTGGGAATGTGGCCCAACATTTTATCCATCTGTTGTAAAAATGTTTTTCCTGGGTCTAACTGCAATTTCCTTTCTCTTGTTTGGGTTTCTGTATACATAGAGAACCCCCAGGGAACATTCTTTTCTTAAAAATATATTTTATTTATTTATTTTTATATAGAGGGGAAGGGAGGGAGAAAGAGAGGGAGAGAAATATTATGTGCGAAAGATGCGTTGACTGATTGCCTCTTGCGCACCCCCAGCTGGGGACCTGGCCTGCAATCCAGGCATGTGCCCTGACTGTGAATTGAACCAGTGACCTCTCGATTCTCAGCATAGTGCTCAATCCACTGAACCACACCAGCCAGGGCAGGAAGCATTCTTTTTTAAAGTTCCTTTGTTAACTCCAAGAACCTTCAAATATGAGTTCTGTTAAGCCTTCTATAAGCAGGGGAGACAACTGCTTAGGTTTAAATGACCACATTTTCCCTGTCATCAGATAGCTTTTCACCCTTTTGGTTGCTATCACTGATGTGTGACCCTAAGGAGACTAAGGTTGGGATAAATTAATTATTAATTGGACATCTAGCTCTGTGGAACGGAGAAAGTTACTATCCCAGATAAGACACCTCAGAAAATTGTCCTAGACCACAGAGTATTGGACACATGAGAGAGGATAGCCTGTGTAACGTGACACTCTCACCCCTAGATGTATATACCTGAACTTGTGTGCCCAATCATGAAAATGGTTAACATTTACTGAACACTTAATATGCGTGGACTGGACATTGTTTTAAGCACTTTACTTTTTCACTTGATCTCACTTAATCCTCAGAACAGTAAAATAATTTTTTCTAAAAGAATAAAGATTTTTATTAAGTATTGTATGCTGCATTCAATAGCCTTCAATACACCACACCATAACCCATATACAATCAGTCAAACCCAACAGCAGTTTATTCTTATACAGTCCATGAGTTAGGGTAAAACTCCCTTCAACTTCCAGTAAGGTCCTACTCAGGTCTTGTGGGCAGGGATTGGGAAATTACATCTCATTCCTGATCGCTAATGTGTGATGAAGAGCATCAGAAGAACTATATGAAAACAAATAAGAAGCGATTCTGATTTCAAAGTACATTGTTTTGGAAACATTAACAAAAACATCAAAATGATATAAGTATACCTGTTTCTATTAAATTATTCTTTTTCTTTTTATTGTTGTTCAAGTACAGTTGTATCCATTTTCCCCGCACCACTCTCCTTGCCCCACCCATCCCCACCTCCCACCCTCAATCCTACCCCCTCTTTGGCTTTGTCTATGTGTCCTTTATACATGGTCCTTGATGACCCTTCCCTTCTTTCCCCCATTACTCCCCTTCCCCCTCCCCTCTGGTTACTGTCAGTTTGTTCTTTATGTCAATGTCTCTGGTTATATTTTGCTTGCTTGTTTGATGGTAAAGTACTCAAGAACAAACAATTTGATTCCTGCTATGGAAGAGTTGTTTTTTAAAGATCGGAGGGATTTTTTTTCACAGAATTTCATATTTTGCTAACATGAAGGCATAAAACAGCAACAAAGAATAATAATGCATACAGCAGTGAGTATACCAGGGTAGTGTTGATATTCAAAATAGCTAGATTATTTGGGGAGAGGTTAGAATAAATGCAAGAGAGGTCAATAATCATAACATTTTAAGGTTAGAGCAAGATCAGACAACAACTAAACAGAATTAACATCTTTTACCAACTGTAAAGTTATTGTTCATATTTTATAGATTAGGAAACTGAGGCAATAGAGGTTAATTAACTTGCTCAAGGTTGAACAGCTAGTAAGCAGGGCAGCTGCTATTCTAACCCAGGACTGCTGGTTTAGAAATCTACTCTGAAGCATCATGTTTCTAGTGGGGTCAGCTTTATCAGAGGACTGAGATGGTACTGATGATTCTGCCTCCTGTAAGAATTGTCCATGTCCCACCTACCTCACATGCCTATATCATGTTGTCAGGTACAGGTGCGTGCCCTGGTCCATGGCATTCTGTATCCCTGCTACAGAGAAAAAAAAAGTTTCCTCATGTAGAGCTGCCAAGTGTTGACTTTATGACACTTGTAATGGGTCATGTTTTCCTTTTGAAAGGGTATATAGGAAAAGAACATTATACAAAATGGGTTTATAGAAATTAAAGAAAGTGTTGGGAACTGGCCACATTTTTCTGTGCTGATAAATTCATTAGATTTGTCAAATGTCAGAGTTTAGGGAGAATTTATAGTTTGTCTACTCAAAGTCCTTCATATTATAGATGTGGAAACTAAAGCTGAGAGAGAAAAATTAGATACATGGGAACTGAGGGTTAGAGGGCTTTAAAAAGTTGGCAAAGGGAGAGAAATTACAGAATTGGCCTCATTTATAATTCCCCTTTGAGCCAGCCTTAAAGGAATCAGAAAGAGGAATTCACACTCACCAGAGCCACTTTTTCCAGTGGGCTGTCCCAACCCCTTGCATAACCAGGGTTCCATAAGCGTGGGCTTCAAATGCTGTGAGATACCAAACCAACTGCCGCATTCAGATGACCAAGGTACATGGCTAAACGGTGATGTCTGTATAAGCTTTCTTAATACCAGACCTGCTTACAAAATGGATCCCACACTAACAATCACAAATGACTTTGGGCAACACCACTCCTGTTGAAAAAAAGCTCACTAGAAACTTTGGACAGATGACTGTGATTCAAAGATACTTCTAAAAGCGTAATATAATGATAGCTGAATGGAACCATCTTTTCAATTTTAAAAGTGCAGACATTATTAAGATATTTTCAAGCTGAAATGCTTGTAAATTATTATTTTAAAAGAAATTTTATGATAGTATAAACTTTCATTGATTTCAACACAAGAGTCAATATAAAAAAACATAAAGAAGGACCTGAGGAGTTGTACACGGTTAAAGCCACCCAGAAACTGGGCCTAGGGAACAGTATCTGAATGGCTGTTTTCAAAGAAATAGTACATTCCCTTCCATTCCCTGGTGTCAGCCCACAATGTATTTTCTAGTTTCTTCCTCCTAAACTAAAAAACAAAGACCAAAGTTTAAAAATAAAAGGTACAGAATTGGAGATCTTGCCTGATTTGCCTGCTACTGACTAGATACATAGAGTTAAACCCTATTAAGTGTCATGTCTCCTAGGAGCAAATATAGCTAGATTTGAACGGATTGGTAAAAGTCCTACATCATGTTTCTGGGTATGGTCTTTTACTGTGTACTAACTTTCCACTGTGGTAAAGCTGGCCATACACCATCTTATAAATAACCAAATGAACTCTCCTTCATTTTATAGGGTGGCTAAAGCCTGATTACCTTTCACAATCAGCCAACCTCTTAATTCATCCCAGGTTGCGGCTGGGGTCCAAGAAAGCAGGCAAGGTGTGGTTTAGGAGGGTGGGAGAGGGATCGGGGCATGTATGTATGTGTGCATGGCACACACAATCACTATTGAAAATTTTTCATAAGTAGTCAATCCTTTTAAGCTAGAAAAAAACCTGCTCTTGTAGTGTTAGCGGATGACATCTCATTGCAAAAAGTAAATGATTTGGTCATTACCATTTCATGGTTGCTGGCAACCAACCTCCTCTGCTTTCTAACAATTTCCATTTTAGGCACTGACAGGCCCTTCAAAGTGATTCAGCCAAATATCCACCCAAAGTTGCGTATTTGGCAGTTTCATACTGAGAAATCTGGGGCCTCTGGGCAAAAATGTCAGAAAGGGCTCTCTGCTTCTTTGTCAATTGCGAAACAAACAGCTCACCATAAACAGTCACTAGGGACTCCTTGGGCAGCCATGCTGAAGGAAAGGGAAGGAGCAGAAGTTGTTGGCAGGGGCTGCTCCCTTGGCTCTAGTTCTTGCTCTCACTCTCCATTGCTGCTTGCACTTTTCCTGAAGGCCAGTGCTGCTTCAATCATTAACCCTAACCAAGATGAAGTACAGCTCTGGGCAAGTAGGCTGATGGAAAACAATAAATAAACAGAAATGGAATTCACTAGGATATGATTCTCTGAGGCTGTAGGGTCTAGGAATACTTTGGAAGGTTACCTTATTGAACTGACTTGACCTATAAGCAGGCTTTCACCATGGATCTTCATTGGGTAACTTGCCAAGGTTTGTCTCTAGAACCCACTTGAGTCTCTGGGCCCCTAAGCAACCACAAGGCCTAGAGTACTTTGGTTTGTTTGGTGGGAGCAAAAGGTAGAAAAACTCCCAGGTAGCCTCTTGCCTGACCAGCTACTTTAAGAGTCTGATTCCCCAAAGTCCTTTCACACATGCTTCTCTCATCCTTAAAGACTCCCCACTAACCCTGGCTGTTTAAGCAACTGGCCCCCTTCTCTTCATTCAGAACTCACTGTAAATGTCAGGCTACCTGGGCGAGGCCATCCTGATTACTCAGCCCAGAATCCACCTGTATTTTCTCTTTCACAAAACTTGTTTTTCTGCCTAAAGCACACATTACTATTTGTAAGTATGCATTTCTTTGCATGCATGCTTATTACTCATTTCTCCTATGATATAGTAACTCCATGAAGGAAAGGGCCACTTTTGTTTTGTTCAACACTGTACTCTCAATACCTATCATAGTGCCAGCACACAGTAGACACTCAATAAGTATTTGTTGAATGAATAAATAAACTGGTGGTATTCAGCTTACTAGTTCATTCTGGGCGAAAACAAGTAGGCTTTAAAAAGTAGGGCTATTTTTTCTATGCACACAGGTCTCTCTCTAAAAGCTTCTTGAAGTTTTAACTTTTGTGACTTGTCTGTCTGGGAGAGAAAGCTAGACCTCAGCTCTCTCCTTTCCCTGTCCACTTTCTACTTCTTACCTGGTTCATTATGCTCAGGATCTGGGTGCCAGATCCTGGTAACTTTTTGGTCAGAGACCATTAATCCTGGGGATTTGCCTAGGGATCTGGCTCTACTAGCAGCGTATTGAAATGTCACTTGGGGGGTCAGATCAGTATACTTAATAACAATACTCGAGTTTGCCTTCTATCCCTTTTAGAGCTATTTTTTCCTATATTTTATTGATTATGCTATTACAGTTATCCCATTTTTTCTCCCCTTTATTGCCCTCCATCATGCGACCTCCCACCAGCATTCCGCCCCCCCACACACTTAGTTCATGTCCATCGGTTGTACATATAAGTTCTTTGGCTTCTCCATTTCCTATATTATTCTTTAAAAAAAATATTGTTATTCAATTACAGTTGTCTGCCTTTTCTCCCCATCCCTCATTTCCTATATTATTCTTAACCTCCCCTTGTATATTTTGTACCTACCATTTATGCTTCTTATTCCCTGTACCTTACCCCCATTCTCCCTCTTCCCCCTCCCCACCGATAACCTTCCATGTGATCTCCATTTCTGTGATTCCATTCCTATTCTAGTTGTTCGCTTAGATTGTTTTTGTTTTTTAGGTTCAGTTGTTGATAGTTATGAATTTGTTGTCATTTTACTGTTCATAGTTTTAATCTTCTTTTTCTTAGATAAGTCCCTTTAACATTTCATATAACAGCTTGATAATGATGAACTCCTTTAACTTGACCTTATCTGGGAAGCACTTCATCTGCCCTCCCATTCTAAATGATAGCTTTGCTGGATAGAGTAATCTTGGATGTAGGTCCTTGACTTTCATGACTTGCAATACTTCTTTCCAGCCCCTTCTTGCCTGCAAGGTTTCTTTTGAGAAATCAGCTGATAGTCTAATGGGAACTCCTTTGTAGGTAACTGTCTCCTTTCCTCTTGCTGCTTCTAAGATTCTCTCCTTATCTTTAATCTTGGCTAATGTAATTATGATGTGCCTTGGTGTGTTCCTCCTTGGGTCCAGCTTCTTTGGGACTCTCTGAGCTTCATGAACTTCCTGGAAGTTTATTTCCTTCATCAGATCGAGGAAGTTTTCTTTCATTATTTTTTGAAATAAGTTTTCAATTACTCGCTCTTCCTCTTCTCTTTCTGGCACCCCAATGATTCAGATGTTGTAATGTTTAAAGTTGTCCTGGAGGTTCCTAAGCCTCTACTAATTTTTTTTTTTTTTTTGCATTCTTGTTTCTTCTTTCTGTTTTGGTTGAATATTCATTTCTTCCTTCTGCTCCAAATCATTGATTTGAGTCCCGGTTTCCTTCCCTTCACTGTTGGTCCCCTGTATATTGTTCTTTATTTCACTTTTCATAGCCTTCACTTTTTCCTCTATTTTGCGACCATACTCAACCATTTATGTGAGCATCCTGATTATCAGTGTTTTTAACTCTGCATCTGATATGTTGGCTATGTTTTCGTTGCTTAGTTCTTTTTCTGGAGTTTTGATCTGTTCTTTCATTTGGGCCATATTTCTTTGTCTCGGTGCATCTGTTATGTTGTAAGGGGCGGAGCCTTAGTTATTTGTCAGGGAGGGGCAACCAACTTTGCCACATTGTGGCGCTGTCTTTTGGGGAGGGGTCAGAGAAGGAACAATGCTGCTTGCTCAGCTCTTGGCTGGCATTCAGTCACTTCCCCCACTACCCATAAGCAAATCAAGCCTTTCTGGTGCTGGTTCCCTGGTGGGTGGGTTTGTGTGTGTTTTAGGACCCTGTGGGTCTCTCCAACAAACTCTCCTGTGACGCTGGGAGTTTCTGCCACTGCAACCCCCACAGATCTTTACAACCAGAGGTTTTGAGACTTTCTTTTCCTGCACTGGAACCCTGGGTTTTGTGGTCTGTCTCACTCCCCAGTTGTTCTCCAGGTTTATCAGCATGCAAATGTGGGACTGCCAACTGCCACCTAGCTTGCCCAGTCCTGCAGCTGCCACCTTGCCACGGGTCCTCTCCACCCCAGCTGCCCTACTCCCCCCCTCCTACCAGTCTGGAAGAATGTTTCTTCTTTAACTCCTTGGTTGTTGGACTTCCATACAGTTCAATTTTCTGGCAGTTCTGTTTGCTTTTGTTTTTCAATTTGTTGTTGTCCTTCTTTTGGTTGTGGGAGGAGGCAAAGTGTATCTACCTATGCCTCCATCTGGGCCAGAAGTTGAGAGCTATTTTTAAGAAGTTATTTAGATTCCCCATCTGAAAACAATAGCCAACATCCTCAAAGCTACAAATAAAGTCAAGTTGCTATTATGTCTGAAAATTGCCCTCCATTCAGTTTGCCAGTCTTCCTTCTGGGGGCGTTTCAAAAGGCTGTCTGCTCTATTTAATGACAGCCATAGCCATCCAGCTGCTGAACACTCTAGCTTGGTTCCTATTCCTTTAAAATTAAGGAATAAAGAGAGATGAGTTACCAGATCTCCAACATTTAAAAAAATACTTTAAAATTGTTGTTCAAGTACAGTTTTCTGTCTTTCTCCCCCTCCCCCAATCTCAGCCATCCCCACCTACTTCCTCTGATTCCACCTGCCCTTGGTTTTGTCCATGTGTCCTTTATTTTAAAATGGTTCACAAATCTTTACCATGCCTTCTGTTCCCTCTCTTCCTGTCACTAGCTGTGACAACATTGGTGTTTGTTTCATTTAGAAAGGTATGGAAGGCCCCGTCTGTGCATTATGGTTATACTTTTGAATGGCAACCGACCCATTTATTTTTGCTATAATATAGCATTCCTTAACACCAACAAGAAAAGTTCCTCCCCATCCCAATTTTAAATTATTAATCATCTTAACTATGAAAATTTTCTCAAAAATTCTATCAAAATTTAAAATATGTTTCTTTCAGCCTGCAAGTTCCATTGCTTGAAGTTGATCATATATGTGTATATATACCAACATGCAAAAATGTGTATATACAGAGCATTCTCTGAAACGGTGTTTATAATTGTGGTGCTCCCACAGAATGGAACCCTAAGCACCCATAAGAAGGGTAAGACAGAGTTCTGGCCAAGATGGAGGCATAGGTAGAGACCCTCTGTTTCCTAGCACAACCAAAAGGAGGATAATAACCAATCTGAAATCAATAAACAACCAAAAGTGACAGAAAATCAAACTGTATGGAATGCTGACAACAAAGGAATTAAAGAAAAAATCAACCAAAACAACCAGACCGGTAAGGTGGTAGACGGAGTGGGCCAACTCAGAAAAACCGTGGGGAGGTGGTGGATCTTGGGGGTAGGGCTGGCTGCCAAGCTCCGCTGGCTGTGAGGGAGGGTCTGACTTAAGGGGGCTCAGAGGTGGCTGTGGGCTACTGCAGTTGTGGCTGTAGGAGAAGCTCCCAGTCTCACACAGTCTGTTGAAAAGTGTGCTAGAGATGAGCAGGTGAGCCTCACTGTTCCTACTCTGGCCCCTCCCCCACAGGCAGCACCGCAGCAGCACAACAAAGAGGGTTGCCCTGCCTGGGTGAATACCTAAGGCTCAGCCCTCTTAGAACATATCAGCTGCATCCAGACAAAGAAATATGGGCCAAATGAAAGAACACAGTAAAGCCTCAGAAAGACAGCTAAGTGAGGAGGAGATTGCCAACCTATCTGATGGAGAATTTAAAGCCCTGGTAATCAAAATGCTCACAGATCTGATCGAGCTTGGTTAAAAAATAAAAAAACAAATGAAGGGTACTCAAAGTGAAATAAAGCAGAATGTTCAGGGAACCAACAGTGACAGGAAGGAAACCAGGTCTCGAAGCAACAATTTGGAAGAAAAGGAAAAAATAAACATCCATCAAAATGAAGAAACAAGAATATGAAAAGGTGAAGAGATTCTTACAAACCTCTGCGACATCCTGAAACATTCCAACATCCGAATTATAGGGGTGCCAGAAGGAGAAGAGGAAGAACAAAAAGTGGAAAACTTATTTGAACAAATAGTGAAGGAGAACTTCCCTACTCTGGCAAAAGAAATAGACTTCCAGGAAGTCCAGGAAGCTCAGAGACTACCAAAGAAGCTGGACCCAAGGAGGAACACACCAAGGCACATCATAATTACATTACCTAATATTAAAGAGAAGGAGAGAATCTTAGAAGCAGCAAGAGAAAAGGGGACAGTTACCTACAAAGGAGTTCCCATAAGACTGTCAACTGATTTCTCCAAAGAGACCTTACAGGCAAGAAGGGACTGGCAAGAAGTATTCCAAGTCATGAAAGGCAAGGGCCTACATCCAAGATTACTGTATCCAGCAAAGCTATCATTTAGAATGGGAGGGCAGATGAAGTGCTTCCCAGATAAGGTCAAGTTAAAGGAGTTCATCAATACCAGGCCATTATTATATGAAATGTTAAAGGGACTTATCTAAGAAAAATAAGATCAAAACTATGAACAGTAAAATGACAACAAATCCAAAGCTATCAACAAATGAACCTAAAAGAAAAGAAAAACAATGAAAACAAAAACTAAGCAAACAACCAGAACAGGAACAGAAACAGAGAAATGGAGATCACACAGAGGGATTTCAGTGGGGAGGGGGAAGGGAGAAGTAGGGAGGAAAAGTTACAGGGAAGAAGAAGCATGTTTAGTAGGCATAAGGTAGACTGGGAGGGATAAAAAATTGTATGGGAAACAGAGTACTCAAAGAACTTATATGTATAATCCATGGACATGGACTAAGGGTGGGAATGCTGGAGGGTTGGGGGGTGCAGGGCAGAGGGGAGATAGAGGGGGAAAATTGGGAAAACTGTAATAGCATAATCAATAAAAAATGGAAAAAAAGAAGGGTGAGACAAATCTGTATGTATTGTCAAGGAAAGGTTTCCATGAGGTCTTACATGGAAAAAGTGAAGTCCATTACAATAGGATCTCATATGTCTTTAGAGTCTGTCAGTTCCTCCTTCCAGCGATTTCATAAAAATTTTTGCTTTTCACCCCCTCTCAATTGGTTCAGCCTCCTAATTGGTTCCCTGATCCCAGGGTCTCTCTTTCCAGTTAATCTTTCTCACCAACTGGAATTAATATTCTAGAACATCACTTTTGTCATATCTCTTTATTGCCAGTAGGAGAGCACCAAGTAACCAAGCCATCACAATTACAAAAGCAGGATGTTGTAGTGTTTCTGTGCTCTGGAATTAAAGGAGACCTGGATTTGAGGGTGAGTTCCACCACTGAATGGACTTACGACAAATGAGTTAACCTTTCTGAGCCTCAGTTTCTATATCTGAAAAATGGTCACAGGGTGGTCGTGATGATGAAATGAAAAAATCATGTAAAGAGCTCAGCATGGGACTTGGCACATAGTAAGAGCTCAATAAATGATAGCTCATATTGATTTCTTATTATTATTATTACACCAGGAATTGGTTTATTTGAAGTTCTTTACAAAATGCTTTCTAACTTCAAGACATCTTTTGGAAGAAGGTTTGCACATTTCCTTCATGCTTACTGGGCAGTACTCACTAGGCCCATTAAGGCTGCCTTTTATTTGTCTATTTTTGCTGATGTGTATTGCAAAGGCTGACACTCTCTTATACTTCAAAATCTGGAGAACATGTCTAAGTCCCATGGCCTTCAGGAATTTCTCTGTAGACTTTGATAATTTGGCATGACTTCATCTTTCCCAGTTATTTTGCTCTGTTCTTTCCTGCCTGGCCTTGTAGGGCAGCCTTCCTGTGCCCTCAGCCCTTTCCTGGATTCATTAAGATTGTCTTTGTGGATGCCTGTTTTGTGTTTCTCTTCTTTGGGATCAAGTGACTATTTTATTCTACTAATTCTTTAAAATAAAAAGGGCTGTTCGCTGGTGCTGTGGAATGAAAGGGCATGCCAGTTTTGTTTTTTCTTCTAGTATCCTAATTTTATGCCATTGTTATGAAAGGGCAATAATGTTTTTTCTATTATGTTTTGATTTCTGCCTCTTTCATTTAGTGGGCTCCTAGAGCACAGTCATGAAAGGCAAGGTTCATGTCTCAGCTCTTCCTGGTAACAAATTCATTGTGTGGCCTTGAATCTATCCAAGAGACTCCTGTGCCTCTCTCCTCATCAGGGAAATGAGATTGTTGGGTTTCAGTTCCTAGTGTGTCTTCAGGCTCTGATGTTAGGTTCTTCTATGGTGTGGATGGGGTCCTGAAGGCAGAGAGTGTAACTAAAGTTCTCTCATCATTATACCCACCTCACTCCCTGGCCTGGGCTGGTTCAAGTTGAAATTAGGGTTTTGTGAAACTGTTTTGTATATCTCTAAGAGCCCATCTTTTGAAAATTCTTCTGATGCATATTAAATGTCAAACGAATTGATTTTTCTTTTCTTTTGGGCTTGCCTCAGCACCAGTCACCAAGCCCCACTTATGCTGAGAAGAATCATACATGCTGAGCTCTGGTCAGATTTGATGGCAAAGAACTTTTGTTTCATCACCACCTCCATTCCCAGTGATTGCCCTCCTCACACATTTATATCCTTGATGTCTTCCAGGCAAATGCTGAATGGTTGATTTTTTGCACAGATGACCGTAGCATGTCCTCTCAGACTTTGCCTCCAAAGTCTTTTTATTTAGAGTTTTTATATTAAATATACACTAAGTCTCAAGCTTGATTTTAACTGATCCCACCCGAAGGCATGATTTTCAACTCATAACACATGAGGAACATCTGTTCTGCTTATTTGAATTCAGGCAGTACTATTATTACTATTATTATTATAGAAGCTGACTGTTGAGTATCAATATTTGTCTCTTTCAGTTCCATTGAGCTTTCTAGAGTGCCACTCCCATTTGTGGATCTTTTAAACAGACATCCTGGAGACTATGAAACAGTGGAACAACTTCCATTTTCATTTTCATTTTCATTTACCCCGGCTTATCCTGCAAAACTTGGGTCAGGCCCTATCTCTTGCACACATGGTTGGGACATGAGAGTTCCTGTCAAATGTGGCCAGAGTCACTGTTTAAAAGTATAGACATCAGGTGCACAAACTTCAATACTACCCATGAAGGCCACTCCAGGTTTTTGTTTGAAACAAGCAGATCTTCAGTCCTCAGGGGCACTGATCTGGGAATTCACCTTCAAACTAGAACTGACTAAACTGACTTATACCTCTCTGGACCCTCTCGATGGGTCATGAAGGAGGCTGTTTTTGAACCATAGGTCCTCATTGTTGATACCAGGACACACTGGTGTCTGACAATCCGTTATTATTTGTTTCCAATAATCAAATACCACAAGCTTGTGTATAATTCACTTATTCAAACAGATTCAAGGACTTCTCTATAAATAACTACTCTCACTAATATTCCCAGATGCTCTCATGAGTGGGAGAGAAAGGGGTGGAGTTATATTCAGTGCTCCAGGAAGTAAAGAAAACTCTGGGTGTGCCCAAGGGCATTTGAACATGGGGCACACGTGCCAAGCTCTTACCCCTGGCAACATATGGGTATTTTAACAAGGGCCACCTGAGATTATTCTCCTGCCTGTGGGGTCTGTCACAGTGGGGATTTAAGAGCCGGAAAGATGAGGCAGGCAGCACATACCAAGAAGGCAGTATGTTGGCTCTAAGTAAGCAGATTGACTCAAAGTTAGCCTAATACATAATAAATAACAGAAGGACTTGAGTTGGAATCTTAACCACTAGTGCAACTTTGGCTAAGTTACTCAATTTCTCCAAGTCTCAGACTACTCATTTTTAAAATGGGGACATTATTATTACCTACCTACTTCAGAGAATGATGAGGATTAAACAGGATGGTACAAATACATCACCCAGCATGTGTCTTGAATGAGCTACATGTTCCTAAAAGCATAGCAGCTGCTGCTATCTGGTGTGTATCTGAGGCCAAGTCCTCTTACCTATTACAGTGACTAGCACATAGTAGGTACTCAAAAATGCCAAATTGATACACAAGTCCATGTATTATATCAGTCCACTTATATGAAATATCCAGACTAGGTAAATCCATAAAGACAGAAGCATATTGGTTGTTTCCAGGAGCTGGGTATTGGGGAGAATGGGGAATAACTGCTTAATGAGTATGGGGCCTCCTTTGGGGGTGATAAAACTGTTCCAGAACTAGACAGAGATGATAATTGCACAAACAACATTGTGAATGTACTAAATGCCACTAAATTGTGCATATTAAAATGGTTAAAATGGTAAGTTTCTAGTTTACCATAAAAAAAAATCACCAGCTTGGATTTAGCACTTTTCTTCTCTTTTATGTGTCTTTAATTCACAAACAGCTCTGAGACAGTGCCCATGGACAGATAATCAGGTACCTTCTACCTCAGGCATGGCTAGAGGTTAAATCTATGAGGTGCTCATGCTCTAGGCAGACTCCCACAAAATGGCTGTACCCTCACCTTCATCTCATTTGAGCTAGTAGTATGTTGACTCTGTTGGCTTTGCCCCTGACCTGAGCTCATGTAGGAGGTGTAAGAACAGTAGGAAAGGTGCCAGCAAGAAGGAAAGGATTAGGCTGAGGCCCAGCAGAAATAATGGTGATTACCAGAGTGGAAAGGGGGTGGGGGGAGATAGAAGAGAGTAAAGGGGGGATAAACGGTGATGGAAGGAGGCTTGACTTGGGGTGGTGAACACAATACAGTGCACAGATGTTGTATTATAGAATTGTACACCTGAAACCTATATAATTTTATTAACAAATGTCACCCCAATAAATTCAATTAAAGAAAAAAAAAAGAAATAGTGGTGTCCAACTCAAAGCCAACTGCTTTTCAGTCAGGCCACTCAAAGCTGACCAGCCCTGCAGCTCTGCTCTTGGAAAACACCACTGTTCAAAATAGTGCAAAGAGCCTAAGGAGGCTCACATGATTATTAAACCCCAGATATACCCTCTTTGAGCAACTACCCAATACTCCAAATGCCAAGATTCTTGAGCTACAACCAGGAATGTCCCTGGAGTGAATTAATTTTGGGGGGATTGAGCAACAGGCTCCAATCCGGGGTCTAGAGGGTGACTGGAGCATTTGAGATTTGTTACCCAATAAAAATCTCTGCTAAAGCCCAAGACTGAAATAACTCAGCTGGGCTCTGGACTCAGCAGGGACCATTCATTAGCTAACACTTCTCATCTGTGATAGTTACAGACAGATTTTTTCATGCCCCCCGAAATGGGCTTCAACGTTGCAGCTGGCAGACAGCTGTGGCCTCACAGTGTTTACATTACCCAGACTAATACAGTCTGTGCAGGAGACACAGAATGAATCTGATTTAGCTTTTGGAAAATGGGATTTTGAAAAGTTCCGTGGTTTTCTCTCACTCCTCCCTTCCTGAGCTGCAGAAAGACTGAGGTAGAATGAAACAAGCATGGCTAGAAAAAGGAGACTCTTGTTTATCAGGTTGACACTTTCTTTTGTTTGGGATTTCTTTGTTTGACACTTCCAGGTGTTGGGAGCTGAGTTGAGACCATAGGATTAAGATGGCCAAACGTTAGTTCATCACTCTGGAGCCTAGTCTTACTGGTCATGCACAAGCTCTCTGGGGACTCAGCACAGCTGGCACAGAGACAGCTGGCCAAAGTCCCCTCAGCAATGGCATGGTCTCTTTCACCTCTAGATGTGAAAAGAACAAAAATGATAAGGTCCCCATAGACAGCTGGGTCCATGTCCAATTGCCCACAAAGTGGAAACAGCGGCTGGCTAATCCTACTGGGGTCTATAGGCCTACCACACTGCCTTGTGTGGAACCTACCTCACTTTGACAGCCATTTTGTTTTGATTTCCTCCGGTCAATGTGAAATAAATTTCCCAAGTCATCTCTATTCTTCCTTCAAAATGCATCTGACATCTTCCTTTTTTTTCCATCACCATTGCTACTGCTTGGAGTCAGGGCCATATTTCCTCATATCTGTACAAGGGCAACGTCTTTCTAACTGATCTCCTCTCCCTGCCTTTTCCAGATGGCTCTTCCAAAGATCTAACTTTGTATTCCATCTCATCCTATCCCATCTCATCCCATCAATAAACATTCCCTGAGTGTTGATCATGGGTTAAGCCCTTTGTTAGGAATTAGGGATATACACATCAACCAGACACAAGCTCTTCCCACAAGAAATTCAGTTTGAGGGTAAGAAGAACAAGGAAGCAAGAAAGTGGGGCAAATACTATGATAAGGCCCAGGGGATTGCGGGAGCCCAGAAGAGAGAACCCAACCCAGTGTTTAGGAGAGGGCAAAGAGAAGGATTCTCTGATGTGGTTTTCATCTGGCCACTCAGCTCCTCAAAACCCTACATTGCCTACACAATCTATCTCCAAGTTTCTTTTTCAACCGAATGTCCCACAGCTCCCTTAAAATAAATCTCTATTCCAGAAAGATTGGTCCCCTGACTGTTATTCAACATATATAAACTCTCCTACCTTCTCAAATTTGCTTTTGCCCTTTGCCCTTGCCCTTGTCCATGATTTGTCTTATTTTGGGGGGGTGGTGGCTCCTGTTGGATAGGCATCAAGTCTTCTCTCTCCCGTCTCTTGTTTTCTTCCTCCAGCTCATGCACAGGGCCTGGCACATGGTGCCTGTCGGCTGATGGCCTACTAAGTACATTTTGTTTTTACTATGGTATGAATCTGACTCCCACAAGCAGGATAAATGGTTTTGCTGCTTAGGGTTATCAGAAAAATCTGTGAATGTACATGAAGGGGTTTGGAAAACTGTGAAGTTTTGGTGACATTGTCCCCAGCTATATCCTGACCTTCTAGAAAGAGGATATTGTTGATAATCATGTGGAGATTATCAGTGTCAAGACCTCCAGTAGGCATCTAGTTGTATATATTTTCCATTCTGATTTAAATATTTAGCCTGATTTGTTTTTGGCTTTATTTATTTTTTGTTTTGTTTTGTTTTGGTCCTGGGCCTGTTGGTCAGGGCTAATTTGTACAGCTGCTTTTTCGTTTGGTTTCTTCCAAGAAAGCAAGAGGAAATAAGGTTGCCAGCAAATTTGCAGTTACCAAGGTTTTCCTAAGATGAATATCATTTTTCTCTTCTAATACTGCCAAATACAGTATAAAGAGAAGCATGTGATTATTCCACAAATTTAATTGTACCAGGGGTCAAATCCTGTACTCTATCCACATCCTGATGTTGGGAGACCTATAGTGCAGATTTCCTGACCCACTATTTAGTCAACCATATTTCCACAGTTGTGCCATATTTTCAAAATTGTAAATTCACCCTGACTGAGCTTGAATTTTTAGACTCAACTCCTCCTGGATTTTAGCAGAAAGAGCCAAAGGGGCTGACTTGGGTAAGGCAGGGAAAAAAGGAGGCAGTGGAGAATCCAGGACAGGAAAAGATCACTGGAGTGGAAGTTAGAAGCACTGGGTTTTGGTCTTTGCTCAGCCACTGACTAAATGTGTAACAGGGCCAGTCACTTCTTTCTGAGCATCTCCACAGGGAGTGTTGGAGTCGATATGCTCTAAGGCCGTTTCCACTCAAATGTTATTGGACTATGTGACTTTGTGTTGGATGTTTCTATAAAGGCTAGTCAAGAAAATGCTGAAGGCTTGTGAGCATTAATGAGGTTTTCCCTTTCTGGTTTACCTTTAGGAGGCATTTGCTCAAGTTAGTGCTTGGCTGTTCTAAAGCCAGAGAAGAAGGACCTAGAGGAGAGTATCCATGTTCTTACTAAAGGAACGCAAGTCAAGCCTGAGTAGGTGGTACTCAGTCCTGCTTAGGCCTGCAGGCTACTTTTTAAGACAGCTTTGTTGAATTATTATTAATATACCATACATTCACCCATTCAAAATACAGGGGTGGGCAAAAGTAGGTTTACAGCTGTGAGTACACAAAACACCAAGTTTATTCATGTGTTGTTATTTATTAATTATTGTATTATTTTCCATATGAATAACTGTAAACTTATGCTTGCCCACCCATGTACATAATTCAGTGGTTTTTAGTATATTCACAGGGTTGTGCAAGCATTACCACAATCAATTTTAGGACATTTTCATCACCTGTCCAAAATACCCTGCACCCTTTAGCTGTCACTCCCCCTCCCCTCAATTCCCCATCCCACCCTGTCTTAGACAACCACTAATATTTCTGTTTCTATGGATTTGCCTGTTCTGAACATTAAATACAAATGGAATCATATGATGTAGTCTTTTGTAATTGGCTTTTCAGCTAGTATAATGTTTTTAAGGTATATCCATGTTGTAGCATGCATCAGTCTTTCATTCCTCTTTATGGCTGAATAATATTCCATTGAATATTGGATATACCACCTTTGTCTATCCATTCATCAGCTGATGGACATCTGAATGGTTTCTACTTTTGCCTATTATGAATAATGCTGTTGAACATTCATGTACACGTTTTTGTGTGGACAATTGTTTTCGGTTTTCTTGGTTATATACTTAGGTCGTACGGTTACTCTGTAGGACTTACAGACTGTTTTTGCAAAGTGGCTGCACCATTTTATGCCCCACCAGCAGTGTACAAGGGCTCCAATTTCTGAAGACTATTTTCATCCCTGTCCTATTGGTAGAAAATATTTTCCATGGTTGAGAGCTTGGAGAAGCCATCTTCCTCATATAGTTTGAACACGTAATATTAAGTTTTCAAGGGGATAATTTTTATAAGCAAGTCACTTCCATTTTGTTACACAGTGGTTAGATCCTGGGGGAGGTTGACTTAGGAAAAGCCACCACTGGCCTTTGAAGTCTACAGGAATTCAGTGGAAACACTTTCAGGATATCTGATAATATGACTTTTAGTAAGATGCCATGGGTATATAGTGGGCTCATATCAGTTTTAACCCTTTTAAACTGATTTCTGATTTTAAACTAAGTTTTCTGGCAGTACTAGATCATTTCTGAGGTAGAGAGGGTAGAGGGAGATTTTGGTGTATCTACTCACTCAGTCTCAGTTTAGTCAGGCCTGGGAATTGGGGTAGGAACAAAAGAAGTCAAAAAGGAACCTAGTGCTTTAAGTAGGGTGAACATACTCATATATACCGCTTTGCCAAGGATGGTCCCAGTTTATAATGCTCTCCCAGTGTTATTATTAGTAGCATAGCCCTTCACCCTCAAAAGTGTCCCAGTTTGAGTAATATGCTGTATGGTCATCTCAGCTTTAGGCCACAAACTTGTAATGCCCTGCATCAAAATCAGAGCTATAAAGGCCACAAAATTTTACATCTTGATGAGCTTATATCTCACTGGGATAAAGAAAGGATCTTTCAAACTAGCTGAAGGTTGGCTCCAAAATGACAGAGTGAGCCAGGATTTTACACAATAGAAACCAAATGCTGATGAGATTCAAACCGTAGAAAAGTGCATTTGGGAGGAGGGGGGAGTGGGATGGAGTATGGAGATGGAAGTTTATGCAGGGAAGGCTTCCATGGATGGGGTGAATCTTAAAGAAAACCTTGAATGAAGTACAGGATTTGAGTGCTCCAAGTTCCCTGACAGACCAAGGTCCTGAATATCCTTCATCCTTGTTCTAATTAAAAGGCACTGTGCTCCCTTGTGCTTGGGCAGACAATTCACATGACCTCCCAGTTCATTTGGCAGCACTTGGGAGAAATCTGGCCTTGCAATCAGACTAAATGATGTGTTACCCTACACTTAATCTCCACCATCCATCAAAATCCAGGGGCCTTGGCCTCAGCCCCTCAACAAGAGGCCCACAGTACCTGGGTAGGATTTCATCCAGGGAATGAATGCAAAGCCCCTAATTCTCCATCCATCTCAGCCCTCTGTAAACAGTTACAGACTGTAGCCAACAGCAAAAGAACTGCCAACCCAAATGAAAGCAGTGAGTCAGCAAAATAAAGACAGATGGTAATGGATTAACTGTAGCATAGGCGGCAAGAAGCAGACCCTCCTTAGTTCTGACCAGATTGCCCCCCCCTCCTCAGTTTCAGGCGAGTTAGTGCTCACACAGAGCCCTCATGAACTATGCTGGGGCTGGGAGAGAGTATCTGCTGCACATAGGGCGTGTGTAGCTATAACAATCTAGGGGATCACTGCTTCAATCCATTATCTCCGGGCAGTCCAGACGTGGGAACGGGGGACAGAGAGGCCAGGGAAGATGGGAAGATATTGATTGGGCTTTCCCCCAAGCTGTTACACCCCCTTTATCACAGGGCTATTTCCTTAGATGGCCTTATTTCCTAATATTCTGCTCTGTTGCCCCTTAACCATACATATTGGAACACATATTCCAGTTTGTTGAAACACCATCATTTTCACCATAACTTATGTTTTTGGCCATCAGTTTACTCAAGTTTGAAGTTTGGAAATGATAAAAGGTTGAAATTATGTCTAAAATATAATTTCAAATTATTGAAATAATTTGTGATTATATGTGAACTTCTTTTATCCATGTCTATGTTTATGAATTCCTACCACTGTGCTTCCTAGAACATAGGAAGTGCTCAATACATGTTTGTCAAATGAAAGAAAGAATGGATAGCCCTGGCTGGTGTGGCTCAATGAATTGAGTGCTGGCCTGTGAACCAAAGGGTTACTGGTTTGATTCCCAGTCAGGGCATATGCCTGGGTTGCTGGCCAGGTCCCCAGTAGGGGGCGCATGAGAGACAACCACACATGGATGTTTTTCTCCCACTCTTTCTCCTTCCCTTCCCCTCTCTCTAAAAATAAATAAATAAAATATTAAAAAAAAAAGAAAGAATGGATAAATGAAAGCTCATTCAGAAACCGTGGCTGGAACACCATAAACAAAATAGGGCCCCCACTGAAGTAAGATTCCTTGTGTAAAAGTCTTCATTTAATCAAGGAATCAGTGAGTCCACAAGCATTTCCTAGTACTCCCCAAGGTACCCAACACATTGTTCCCACCCATCACCTTGGCTACATGAACATTTGATCAAGACTTTTTTTTGAAAGGCCATTTTCTTAAAGTGACCTATGTTTTCATTCTGGTTTCTCATAGTCCTGAAATTTTTGATACTTGATGTTTTTTGAAAACTCCCAACAAATAGCAACTGTTTTATTTATTTATTTATTTATTTATTTTTATGATGAACAGTCCTTAGAGGAATGGAAAATTCTTAAGAATAATTCCAGACAATTCTTGGATATGGACAGGAATGGAGATAAGAATAAACACTTGGTGTATCTCAGTAGGAAAGGTATAAGCATTAGAGCATGGTGGAGTTGGGGTAGAGAATGAAATAGTTCCCACTTTATACCCACCTAGTATACCACTTCCCACAAATACTTGCCCCAGAATCAGAATTGGGGCTTCTCTAACATAACTTTTCTCAAGGTTACCCCAACATTATTATTTTTAAAAAATAATTTACTGAAATGAAAATCACATAAAATTAGCAATTTTAAACTAAAAATTCAGTGACACTTAGTACATTCACATGTTGTATAACCATCACCTCTATCAAGTCCCAAGACATTTTCATCACTCCAAAGTAAAACCCCTTATCCATTAAGTGATTCTTTCCATTTCCTCCCTCTATCCAGCCCCTGGTAACCACCAGTATACATCCTATCTCTATAAATGTTCCTGTTCTGAATACCTCATATAATTGGGATCATACAATATGTAGCCTTTGTGACTGGCATCTTTCACTTATCATACAATGTGTTTTCAAGGTTCATCCAAGTTGTAGCGTGTATTAATGCTTCATTCCTTTTTATGGCTGAATAAGATTCTATTGTGTGGATATACCACACTTTTAAAATGAAGTCATGTATTGATGTACTTTGGACTGTTTTTACCTTTTGGCCATTGTGAGTAGTGCTGCTACTAATTTCAATCCTTGTTTTAATTCTTTTGGGTATATACCTATGAATGAAATTGTGGGGTCATATGGTAATTGTATTTTAATAACTGTTTTCCTATCCTATTATTTTAATATCTTCAATGATGCATAGACACAACAGGAAAGGGACCAATTCAAAGTCACCAGCGTCCCTGAAGTTGACTGAGGTTTCCCTGGGTTTTGTCCCAGGCCTCTGGGGGCTATCTCAGAATTCTGGGGTATTAGCACTAGTATTGACATCTAACCCTCTTTCCTCTCACCCTTCCCCCTCCCCTTCTTCCTGCTTTTATTCACATAACTAATATTAATTGAGTATTTATCATATTTTAAGTAGTATGCTAGATATTGGGGGTACAGAGATAAATGAGATGGAGTTTCTGTCTTTGAGGTCACTGTAAATGCTGAGGAGATGGTGTATGTTGAAGTCAAGGTGCTGGATATAGTAAGCTGGAGAGTTCTAAATGTGGATATGGTGTCCCACCTAGACACTGGACTATGAGCTCCTCAAAGGCAGTAACCGTGTGCCAGGGACATATTTTCTGCAAGCAAAGCAACTTCATAAAGGTTTGCAGTAGGCTGCCTTGTGATATCAGCCCATTGCCCTTTCTCAGCCCCATGGGGCCCACATGGGTCATCTCTCTTAGTTCTGTTTTAGGCAGGTAGAACGGAGTAAATGTACTTTTGGCCCTGCTTCCTCTGACGTCACTTCAATTTCAGAATGAGTTCTCTTTCAAAGGTGTTTATATATTTATAGTCTCACGATCACTTCTTCAAAGAGGAGCTCAGATTATGCAAGGAAGAAACACCATCTTTTCCAAGAATTAAACTCACAGTGAGCAGGAAAACCCTCTGTCACCAGTTTGTTTTTTGTCTCTAGAAACACTCTTCTATCTGACTGTAGCATAGGATGGAGGTGTTCCATGATTTTGGTATGCTTCTCTTTCAGTTCGGCCTGTGTTCTGCTTTGCTTGGACCTGATTGCTAACCACAGAAGTTTCCAGAAGAGAACCTAGGGAAGCAATACATAGATGCTGCCAATTTCATAAACTACTACTTCAGTTCATATTCTTTAAACACCTCCTGGACACAAGTAATAAAAAACTACAGGGTCAATGAAGAGTAAAAGGAGAGAATTGAGGGGAAAGACGAAGATAGAGGGAAAGGTGTTTCAGATTAGATTGAAAACAAAGGAAGTGAAAGTGTGGGATGAGGTTTCCTCTCCCTCATTGCAGAGAAGGAAAGGGCTCCTCTGTAGCAAAGCTACTATTAAATGGAAAAGCCCTGGGGTACTCTTTAGACCCTTTAACTCCAGTTATTTTTAGCTCCTTTATGGCTAAATCTTGGCTTGTCTCCTTTGGGGTTGAAACTTCTAGATTCATGCTAGAGTACAAGGCTAAAAGGAGAGTGGGAAAGGACTCTTCCCCAATGGATAACCATTGTAATTACATATTTGCAGGGTTTTGATTCTTTTAAAAATCAAGGAAAAAATCTAACAAGGGTAATTGTTTTTCCTTTATTTAAGATCCCAAACCTTAGGCAACAGACTGGTGGGATCTCCTTTGTTAAATCTGCCTGTCAGCTTATGGGTTGCTATGTGCAATAAAATTTCTATTTTATTTCTACTGTTGATGTCAAGTACTACCTTAGGCACTTGGAAGTATAATTATGAACCAGACATGGTCCCTGCCTTCAAGGAATTTATAGTCTAATAGGGGAGAGAGACAAGCAGGCAGCTAGTTATAAAATGATGAGTGCTGGAAGTTTCTGGGGGAAGACAGAGAATGAACATTTAAATCACCCTGGAGGGTCAGGGAAGGCTTCCTGAAAGACATGATGCATAAACTGAAGAATGAGTAGGAGTTAGCCAAGTGAAAGGGAAGGGGAAAAGGATATTCCAGATAGATGGGCTTTGCAGGAATAAAACTTGTGAATAGAGATTAAAGCAAAAAATTATAAAATACACAATCACAAAAAATGGAAAGTTGATCCATATAAGCAAAAGCTCAATCTTTGGAAACATTATAAAATGGGTTAGTGAGTTAGCAAGTTTGCTGGAAAAAAAAATACTCAGGAATAAAAAGAGAGAGAGGGAAAGGGAGAGGGAAAGAGAGAGGAAAGAGAACAGCATTTAGAATATATTAAATAGTGCCCTGGCTGGTGAAGCTCAGTAGATTGAGTACTGACCTGCAAACCGCAGTCACCGGTTTGATTCCCAGTTAGGGCACATGCCTGGGTTGTGGGCCAGGTCCCCAGTAAGGTGTGCCTGAGAGGCAAACACACATTGATGTTTCTATCCCTCTCTTTCTCCCTCCCTTCCTCTCTCTCTAAATCTAAATAAATAAAATATTTTAAAGAAGAATATATTAAATAGTACAGGAAAATATTAAAATTCTTAGTAATTTTATAAGTCCTTGTATAGGTATCAAGTTAAAAATAACTGCTACATTGTATTAATATTTATAGCAATGAATTTGGAACCTAAATGAAATGGACAGTTTCCTAAGGGAACATAAATTACAAAATTGGCTTGAGAAGAAGGTGAAAATCTTAATATACCAATAAACCAGGGAAGAAATTGAAATAAAATAAAAAATGCATACACCTCAACCCTTTTAACACATACACAATAGTTTTAAAGGTAGATTGTACAAAACCTTTAAGCAACAGATAATCCCCTTATCAAACAAAATGCTTCAGGGCATTGTGAAAGATGAAAACCTTTCAACTTATTTTCCAAAGCTATCAGTATATCAATGTCAAATTGAGAACAAAACATAACACTATGCAATAGCCTTAAATAAATTATTAGCAAATCAAATGTAATAAAATAGCATAACCAAGTAGGGTTTAATTTCAGAAAAGCAAAGATGATATCCATTAGAAACTATATCAATATAATTAATTATATTTGTATGTTAAACAAGAAAACAATATAATCATTTCAATAGATGCAGCAAAAATATTTGACAAACTCAATACCTATTTGCCCTTAAAAAGCTCTAAGAAAACTAGCAATAAAACTTAAATTTGATAAGGAGTGTATTCCAGGAATCTATAGAAAACTGCACATTTAAAGAGGTAACAAGCATAGCATAGTGGTTAAAAACACAGTCTCTAAAGTTAGATAGAGGAGGTTTGAATCTCTTTTCAGCCACTTGCTAACTGTGTGACCTGGGGCAAATTACTTAGCTTCTCTGTGCCTAAGTTTCCTCGTCTGTAAAATGGAAATAATAATATATATCTCATAACATTGTAGAAATAGTAAACAATTTATAAAGTGTTCATAATAGTGCTTGGCACATAGATACACTATGTAAGCATTTGTTAACAAATTTTGAAACATTAAAAGTTTTCTCTCAGCCCTGGCTGGTGTGGCTCAGTGGATTGAGCACCAACCTGCAAACCAAAGGGTCGCCAGTTTGATTCCCAGTCAGGGCACATGCCTGGGTTGCTAGCCAAGTCCCCAGTAGGGGGTGCGTGAGAGGCAAGCAGACATTGATGTTTCTCTCCCTCTCTTCCTCCTCCTTTCCCCTCTTTCTAAAAATAAATAAATAAAATCTTAAAAAAAGAAGTTTTCTCTCAAAGTCAGGAACAAGGCAGGAATGTCTAGTACTACTGTCAGTCTACTATTCAACATTTTACTTAAGGTCAAATTCATTGTAATAGAAAAAGAAAAATAATTAAATAAATAAAAGAACAAAACTATGCAGATAGTATAATAATCTAATTAGAAATGGAGTCGACTTCTGTTCAGAGAGGACGTTAAAGAAGAACGAAAGAGGTAGAAGGAGGTATAGGGGGATAAATGGTGATGAAAGAAGGCTTGACTTTGGGCGATGAACACACAATACAATACACAGATGATGTGTTATACAATCATACACCTGAGACATCCAGTCAAGATGGAGGTGTAGGTAGACTCGTTTCACTTCCTTCCACAATCATAAGAATGATAACAACAACTTAAAAACAAACAAACAAAAAAACTAGAACTGCCAGAAAATTGAACTGTATGGGATTCCAACAATCAAAGATTTAAAGAAGAAACATTCATTCAGATGGGTAGGAGGGGTAGAGAGGATACGGTTCGGTGTGGTGAGGTGAAGGCAGGCAGCGTCGGTGAGAGGGATGGTGGCCAGCTGAATGGGAGGTCCTGCATTCATGTGTTACAGATAAAAACTGGGATGGACATCTGAGGAGCAAGCAATCCTAGCCCCAGGACAGACCATGCAGCCCAGGGTTCCAACACCAAGAAATAAAACCTCATAACCTCTGGCTGTAAAAATGAGTAGGGTTGGGTATGGCATAAGAAATTGTCTGTCTCTCATGAGAGTTCCTTTAAAGAGCCCAGCCCTGGCTGGTGTGGCTCAGTGGATTCTGTGCCAGCCTGTGGACCAAAGGGTTGTCTGGTCATTCCCAGTCAGGGAACATGCCTGGGTTGTGGGCTGGGTCTCCAATTGGGGACATGCAAGAGGCAACCACACATTGATGTTTCTCTCCCTCTATTTCTCTCTCCTTTCTCCTCTCTCTAAAAATAAATAAATAAAATATTTTTTAAAATAAAAAAATATATTTAAAGAGCTCACAGGGTCCTAGAACACATGCAAACCTTCCCTCTCTGGGAATCAGCACCAGGGCAGCAGTGACAAGGGTGCCAGATATTTACAGGAAATGGGGGAAGTGACTGGAAATGGGGCAAGAGCTGAGCAAGCAGCATTGTTCCCTCTCTGATCCCTCCCCCACATATAATGCCACAAATCAGAGAAGCAAGTTACACCACCCTGGTGAATGCCTAAGGCTCCACCTCTTACAATGTAACAGGTGCACTGACAGAGGGAGCCAAAGCAGCTCTAACTAATACACAGAAACACAGGGAGGATGCCAGATTGAAGTGAGAAAGAACTATGGCCCAAATAAAAGAACAGACCAAAAGTCCAGAAAAAGAACTAAGTGACATGGAGACAGCCAACCTATTAGATGCAGAATTCAAAACACTAGTGATAAGGGTGCCCAGAGAAATGATTGCGTACAGCCACAAAATAAAGGAAGAAGTGAAGACTACACTAAGTGAAATAAAGAAAAATATACAGGGAACCAACTGTGAAGGAAAGGAAGCCAGATTCAAATCAATGATTTGGAACAAAAGGAAGAAATAAACAGTCAACCAGAACAGAAAGAAGAAACAAGAATGCAAAAAAAAAAAAAAAAAACCAAGGAGAGGCTTAGGAACCCGTGGAACAACTTAAACGTTACAACATCCAATCACAGGAATGCCAGAAGGAGAAGAGGAAGAGTAAGAAATTGAAAACTTAATTGAAAAAATAATGAACGAAAACCTCCCCAATTTGGCAAAGGAAATAGACATAGAAGTCCAAGAACCTCAGAAAGACCCAAATAAGTTGGACCCAAAGAGGGCCACACCAAGACTCTTCATAATTAAAATGCCAAAGGTTAAAGAGAGAATCTTAAAAGCAACAAGAGAAAAGCACAGAGTTACGTACAAAGGAGTGCCCACAAGACTATCAGCTGATTTCTCAAAAGAAACCTTGCAGGCAGGAAGGGACTGGCAAGAAGTATTCAAAGTGATAAAAAGCAATGATCTAAAACCTAGATTATTCTATCCAGCAAAACTATCACTTAGAATGGAAGGACAGATAAAGTGCTTCTCAGACAAGGTAAAGCTAAAGGAGTTCATCATCACCAAGCCCTTGTTGTATGAAATGTTGAAGGAGCATATCTAAGAAAAAGAAGAAGATCAAATCTATGAACAGTAAAACGACAACAAACTCACAATTATCAACAATGGAATCTATAAAAACAAACTGGGCAAGCAACTAGAACAGGAGCAGAGTCAAAGAGATGAATATCACATGAGGGTTGTCAGTGGGTAGAGGGAAGGGGGTGGATGGGGGAAAAGGTACAGGGAATAAGAAGCATAGTTGGTGGGTACAGAATAGACTGGAGGTTGTTGAGAACAGTATGGGTAGTGGAGAAGCCAAAGAATTGATATGTACAACCCAGGGACAGGAACTAAGGGGGGGATATTTGGAGGGAATGGGGGTACTGGGCAGAGGGGGGCAATGGGGAAAACGGAACAACTGTAATAGTATAATCAATAAAATATACTTAAAAGAAGTATCATACACCTGAAACCTATATAATTTTATTAACCAATGTCACCCTAATAAATAGAATAAAAAAGAAAGTGGGATAAATGAATAAAGGGGGTCAAAAGGCTTTTTTTTTTTTTTTTTAAAGAAAATTACACCCTCTAGGAAAATTGGGAATTGCTATTTCTTCTAGATGTTTCTATTTGGATGTCTCTCCATCATCTCAAATTGAACATTGAATTCCTTATGTTTCCTTCATACCTACTTATCTTTACTTCCATTTTTTTGTCAATGGCACCACCACTTTCCAACTCACCAAGACTCAAAAGTTTGTAATGCGGAGATCCAGGATGGTGGAGGAGTGAGTGGAAGTTACACTAACTTCCTCCCAGGACCAATCTGGAATTGCAACTACATTGTGGAGAAATCATCCAGAAGGAACAACTGAACAATAGCAAGAGAGAAGCCGTATAACCATAGACAGACAGAAGAATAAGCTTCAGCACAATGTAATTAGTAGGGAGTGTGGTGGAGACGTAAGAGGGCAGGCTGGGCACACAAAAGAAGCAGCTGAAGTGCCATAGGGATATTTAAGGGGCCAGTTGGATACCCCTGAGAACTGAGGGGTCTAAACCCTAAGCTGGGATCCCCAGCCTAGAGCACCAGAGCCTGAAAAGTACACAGATAACATCCATCTGTGAAAAGCAGAAGGGTTTCTCTCTGCCAGAGAGGGACTGCAGGAGATGCAAATAGACATTTAAAGGGCCAACTCATAAATTTTTATTTGCAGCTCCTTACCCTGGGTTCTGGCAAAAGGGGGGCAGGGTGAATTGGAGATATCTGAGGAGAGACTGGGGATGGAGGCTTTGGGGAGACAACTGAGAGAGTACATGATGGGATCCCAGAGCTAAGTCATGCCCACACTGCAGTAGCCATCTTGCTCAGGCAGACTACTCACCTCCAAGTGGCAGCAGCCTGAGGGGTAGCAATTTCCCCACCCCAAGGAGGGACTCAGCCCCACCTGTGGTACTTAAGCCTGACTGCAGACTGAAGAGTGACTAGATCAACAACAGAAGGAGTCAGCCACAGACAGTAGATCCCTGGCAGTCTCGAACAGGCTGCCTAAGGTCAGACAGGGTCGCCGTCTGACATTACCAGAGGTGGACCCAGAAAGAAAAAACAGTGTACCTGCAAAATAGCATACAAGACATGGTGGGAGGAGTGACCCTCAGTCAACCAGCTGGAGGGAAGGACCCGCAAAAGAATGACACAACAACAATCAAAATGCAATTACATCCAGAGAGCCTACATAAATGCTATAAAGGGCAGCCCAAGAGCATCAGGCTCAGGAGATCAAGGAGGCTGCACCATTGAATCCCACAGGTCTCCCACCATAAAAGTTCACACCACAAAGTCAAAGAGTCAAAACAGATCAACTTAAGAAGCGGAAGCAAACAAGAAGTCTCTCCCCTAAAATGGGGAGACAAAGAACCCCCAATTGAAAAGAAAGGAGGAATCCCCAGAAAGAGTGCTAAATGAAATAGAAGCAAATAAACTATCAGATACTGAGTTCAAAACAATGGTAATTAGGAAGCTCAATGAGCTCAGTGAGAATTACCAAAAGCTACAGGGAAACCACAAGGAACTTATTGCAAACAATATCAGCATGAAAAGGACATAGAAACTATAAATAAGAGCCAGGAGGAAATGAAGTATACAATTTCTGACCTGAAAAGACAGTAGAGGGAATCAAAAGCAGGCTAAATGAAGCAGAAGATTGAATCAGCGAGTTGGAGGACAAGGTAGAAAAAAACTCACAGAAAGAGCAAGAAAAGGAAAAAAAAGACTCAAAAAGAATGAAGAGGGGTTAAGGGAACTGTAGGACAACATGAAAGGTAATAATATCCATGTAGTAGGGATACTGGAAGGAGAAGACAAGGAACCAGGGATAGAAAACCTGTATGAAAAAGTAATGACAGAAAACTTCCTTAATTTGATGACAGAAAAAAGTCACAGAACTCCAGGAAGCAGAGAGGGCCCCAATCAAGAAGAACTCAAAGAGGTCCACTCCAGAACACATCATAATTAAAATGTCAGAATTGAAAGATGAAGGGAGAATCTTAAACACAGCAAGGGAGAAATGGGAAGTAACATACAAGGGAGCCCTGATGAGGCTAGCAGCTAACTTCTCAACAAAAACACTACAAGCCAGAAGGGAATGGCAAGAAATATTCCAAGTAATGAAAGGCAAAGGCCTACAACCAAGACTACTCTACCCGGCAAGGTTCTCATTTAAAATAGAAGGCAAAATAAGGACTTTCCCAGACAAAAGAAGGCTCAAAGAATACACCTCCACCAAACCAGCAGTGCAAGATATGCTAAAGGAACTGCTTTAAGAACAGGAAGAATTTGTCCATGTGTCCCAAGGGGGAGGGTGGAGGAGGGGGAGGGAGGGGGGGTCGGCTGGGGTCGGGTGGAGAGATGGGGAGAAAAGGCTTACAACTGTAATTGAATAACGATAAAAATTAAAGAACAGGAAGAAAACAAGTGAGAGAGGTAGGAACACAGGTATGAAGGGAGTAAAATGGCAATGAATAAGTACTATCAATAATAACCTTAAATGTAAATGGTTAAATGCTCCAATCAAAAGACATAGGGTAGCTGAATAAATAAGAAAACAAGACCCACACATATGTTGCCTACAAGAGACTTACCACAGAACAAAAGACCTACACAGACTGAAAGTGAAGGGTTGGAAAAAAATATTCCAAGCACATGGACAGGAAAAAAAAGTAGAGATAGCAATACTTATATGAGACAAAATAGACTTCAAATCAAAGGCTATAAAAAGAGACACAGAAGGACACATCATCATACTCAAAGGATGAATCCATTAAGATATAAACATTGTAAACATGTATGCACCCAACATAGGAGCACCCAAATACATAAGGCAAACCTTAGAGGACATCAAGAAAGATATACACGGCAGGCTGGTGTGGCTCAGTGGATCGAGCACCAGCCTGCAAACCAAAAGGTCTCCGGGACCATTCCCAGTCAGGACACGTGTGGGCTGTGGGCCAGGTCCCCTGTGGGGGCGTGTGAGAAGCAACCACACATTGAAGTTTCTCTCCCTCTCTTTCTCCTTCCCTTCCACTCTGTCTAAAAATACATAAGTAATATCTTTTTAAAATATATTAAAATTAAAAAAGAAAGATATAGATAGCAACACACTTATAATGGGGATTTTAACACCCCATTGTCAACAATGGATAGATCTTCCAATCAAAATATCAACACAGATATTGTGGCACTAGATGAACTAGATGAAATGGACTTGACTGATATATACAGAAGCTTTCATCCCAAAGAAGCAAACACACATTCTTTTCAAATGCACATGGAACATTTTCAAAGATAGGCCACATGATAGGACACAAAGCAAGCCTCAACAAATTCAAGAATATAGAAATCATATCAAGCATTTTCTCACATCACAAGGCCTTGAACATAGAAGCCAACCTCAAGGAAAAAACTCAAAATCATTCAAATTCATGGAGACTGAATAGCATGCTATTAAACAATGAGTGGGTTAATAATGAGATCAAGGAAGAAATCAAAATGTTTCTGGAAACAAATGAAAATGAACACACAGCAGCCAAAAATCTATGGGACACAGTGAAGGCAGTCCTGGTAGGGAAGTTCATAGCAATATAGGTGTACCTTGAAGCAATCTTGGTGGTTTCTCACTTCCTATCATATCCAACATAAACTCTTCTGCTTAGTGGTCAAGGCATTTTACCATCTAGCTGTACCCAAACTAACAAAGTTTATTTTTTCCTGCTATGCTGTGCTTTAGTAATACCAGTATCCTCAGCATCCTCGCACATCTCCTTTCCTTTTTTTTTTTTTCAACTTTCCCAGAACTATTTACTGAAGAGGCTTTCTTTTCCTCATTGTGTGTTTTTGGCTCCTTTGTCAAAGATTATCTGCCCATAAACTTGTGGTTTTATTTCTGGGCTCTTAATTCTGTTCCATTGATCTGTGTGTCTGTTTTTCTGCCAATATGATGCTGTTTTGATTATCGTAGCTCTATAGTATAATTTGAAGTCAGGTAGTGTGATACTTCTGGCTTTGTTCTTTTTTCTCAAGATTGCTTTTGT
This sequence comes from Desmodus rotundus, assembly GCF_022682495.2. Classification (NCBI taxonomy): domain Eukaryota; kingdom Metazoa; phylum Chordata; class Mammalia; order Chiroptera; family Phyllostomidae; genus Desmodus; species Desmodus rotundus. The sequence goes on along the minus strand of NC_071400.1, from coordinate 17,370,895 downwards.
TATTTGGGGTGTTTTGTGGTTCCATACAATCCTGACAATTTTTTTGCTCTATTTCTTTTAAAAATGACATTGGGATTTTGGGAGATTGAATTAAATCTGTATATTGCTTTGGGCTGGGAAAATTTGAAAGCCACATGCAAAAGAATGAAACTAGATTGCAATTTTGTCCCCATGTACAAAAATGAACTCCTTTCCTCTTTAATTCAGTGCCTTTATTTAATTCTGTGCTTTGTACTGTGCTGTTTCTCTTTCTAAGTATTTCCAAATCTTCTCCATTTCTTCAATGATCAGCTTTAATAGTGCCTTAATGATACCACTTGTTGAGCACTTATGTATGTGCCAGGTACTGTACTCATTTAATCTTCTCAGCAACCTTATGTGACAAGTATTTATTAATTTTCATTCCATTTTCTGGATTGGGTATAGTGATTTGTTCAAGGTTCACTTTGTTAGTAATGGTGGATCTGGAATTTGAAGCCATGTTTACTGCCCAACACCAGAGCACATGCTTCCAACCACCCCTTTAGGATGTCTCTTTTCACTGCATCAATCCTTCCTGATCTTCTCTTCATTGTTTTGGTTGCTATGCATTATTGTCTAATGTGTACAAGTTTAGCTCCCAGCAAAACTGTAAGTTCCTGCAGGTCAGGATCTATATCTCATACTTTTGTGTGTGCCTTCAGAGCTGGGCCTACCATGGGTACTTGATTAATTTCTAAAGGTTGATCAATAGTAGTTAAATATACAGGAGGAATTTTGCCTTAGTATACACTCTTGAAGAAATAAGGTTTGAATAGTTTGAGGAAAACACAGCCTTTCCCATTCAAAAGTCTGGGTTTTACCTCCAGGAAGGGAAGGGAGTAGTAGAATTACTAAATTTTTCAAGATCAACCTCCCCCAACCCATCCGGTCACCCCTGATGACCAGACTTCTCTCTGCCTAGCTTAGATCAATGTTGTATGATGAATCTTCCCTTTTACATCGGGTGAGACCAGGCCAGATTTTGTTAGCATGTGGGAATGGAGACAAATCTGTCAACTTACAGTTGTGCAAAATCTGACTCATGGACACCTTCCAGAAGTGAGCCAGGGGAAAACTAATAGTTGTCCTACCTACCTCACAGGGTCAGGGTTAAGAATCAAGTGAGATAATGGATATGAACATACTTTGGAAAGTAACAATTAAAAGCAGCTTGCTTCTTGAGTATCCAGTGGAACAATTAGAGCTCTTTGGTGATTATCAAGGTCTTGGCGAGGTGAAGGATATGAGTTCTTCTGAAATTCTTGGACTCATAATTTCCCAAAGGTTGTGAGACTTGCTTTCCAGCAATTCTTGGGAAAATTCACTTTATAATGAGATTTCTTCAGCTACATGGGAATTTATCCTTGACTTGTTTTTTTTCCCTTTTTCTAATTATACTTACTCAGCTAATCCCCAATACTCTGGGGGCTGCTGAAAGATTAGTGTAACTTTCCCTCCTTTTGGTACATTGCAAAGACAATATTTTGCTGGTGGCTTACATTTAGATCTCAAACCTTTTTATAAGGTCGAGAACAAGTGGTATGGGGAAAACACACTCTGAGATTGCTATCTTCTGTGCATGATCTATAAATGATGGTAGTCATTGGATTTTGCTAAATAAGTGAGTGGCTTTCTGCTTCCCTTGTAGACACCAAATCCACCTGGAATTCAAGCATGGGAACACTAAAGAGAATTCAGTAGCCTTGGTTGGAATAAAGTTAGAGGTAAAATAAGAGATTTTTGTAACAGAGAAAGTTTGGGTTCAAAAGATTCTAATTCTGAAAGTGAAGGCCTTTGCGGGGAGCCAGAGGAGAGTAAGCTCAGCTTGGACACAGAAGAGGAGGAAGTGCTGACTATGCAGCAAACTTGGCCAAAGGGCCCTGGATCAAGAATAGACTGGGCTTGCAGAGGTAGCCAAAGGTATTCTGACCAGGGAATTGAGCAAGATTTATCACTTGAGTGGGTCTACACTGGACAGAGCTTGGCTCTGAGTATGTTTTATGTGTTGGGCATGCATTCATACCTCTTTATAGTTGGAGCCTTCAGATAGTGAGCCACTGCTGTCAGTCACATGGAGACAAGGGAAGGTTGCTGCTGGTATTAGAAGTGAGGGCAGAACCTGAGAATCAAACCTATGGAGAGTATTGCTAGGCCTCTCTGATGGTAGTCATGTAGTCAGAAAATAGCAGCCCCCAGCTCCTGGGCCACTGGCCATTCTGTGTCTGTTTAAACAGTGTGTACCTTGGCAGCTGTCTGGGAAGCTTACCATTGTACACCATCCCTTGGTATGTGTGTTTTTGGGGGGGGGTACCTGAGTAGCCTCAACCTCTCTGCCTGCAGGCTTCAGAGGGTGCCAGTGCCTATGAACTTTGTTCAACTGTGACTGCTGGACAGAGGGAGATCAGAGTAGGCCTCTGCTTGTTTTGTCCCACACTCCCCAATAGGCAGTGAAGCAAATCATTTGGGCAGCTGCCTGACCTTAATGGGAAAGAAAGAGCTCCTCTCTTGCCTGAAAAGAACATCCAAGTATGTGCTTACTGTTTAGTTTTCCTGGAAAAATAATTTATCTGGCAGGCAAAGGAGGGTGAATTTGCCTTAAGAAAAGGATTGTGTCATATTCATAACTCCTGCAGCCCCTCTCTATGCATTTCCATGGCTGAAAAGCTTGCATTAAGTGGAAGAGCAACCAACCACCTTCTAGGAAAAGTTGTTAGCTTTTACTCAAAAAACTATGTTGAATAAAGAAAAATAGAAATACATTATTGCATAGCTCTCTAGAGGTAATCTAGCAATCCACTGAAATCCAGAGTTATTTGAAGGAGAATGAAGAATATGAAACAGGTCTGACTGCTCAGACCTGTTTCAATTTTAGGGGAACTCTGCCTTCTTGGAAGTTTGCCCTTTGGGAATTCATCCTTTCGTATTTGAAGGACCCTTAGCGTTTTCCAGAATCATGTGTGGAAGAATAAAATAAGCCTGAAAGGGATCTCACTTTAAACCAGATCAAGTGATAACAACTCTTTTCAGTGAAGACGAATATCCTTGGAAGGGGACAGAAGGATCTCTGGGATCAGCAGGAATAGGAAGCCTGAGTTACAAGAGGAAACAAGGCAATGAAAGGGGAAATTAGTGGATAACAAGACTAGGCTAATTTAGGATAACCTAGATGAAAGGAGCCTTATAGATCATCTATGCCAGCATCTTTCCCAAAACAAAAACAAAAAAACAGATTTTTAAAGCATTGGAACCCTTTGTTCAAACTAGAACCTCGTTATTCATAAAATTAATACAAGTGGGGCTACTCTACTTAATATAGGGGGTAAGAGCCCTGGGGTTCTGTGTCTACTGAGCTTCTCTTTCTGCTGCTGAGGTTAAGAGAAAAGCAAGGTAGCACTCTACTCAGCTGGATAGTGAGAACTGATGTTCAATGTGAATTTGGGGAGTTGGTTTGTTAAATAAAGCAATATTAAAAATTAAATTATATATAATTACAATACAGTTAAGTTATATCAAATATAAAGCTAATAAAAATTCAATACTCATCACTTTCTCATTATTTTACTACACTTTACTATTATTTGTGTTTGTGATTTACATCTATTGTATCTGTGTGGTGGAGATACTTTCCAATAGTATTCTGCTGCGGATCTCTTCCTAACTCCTTGTTCAGTGATGTCATGTTGGGAACTTGAAATTGGGCACAGTGGGAGTATTTACACCATAGAGAACGTCAAACACTATAAATCAGTACCCTTCCCCACCCCACCCCCCACAAACTGAGAGAGCTAATTGGTAAACATTTCTAGGCATACCACTGACTACACTGTAAATCCTCACTTGTTTGGAAGCTATACTTCCAGGAGCCTCAACCCTGAGGAACAAGGCTTAGAACTCAGTAGAGGAAGAGTAAATGCAGCTGAATGACCATTACCAAAAAACATACACTTTACCCTCTGGAAGACACAAGTCACTGCATGGACCTAGCCCAGGCAAATATGTATTCAATAATGGATCACATGAAAAGCAACATGGTGATAATAACATGAATTGATAGCTGACATTGGGAGGTCCTGGCGTCACAATCTTGAGCCTTACATGTACTCCAAGGGCAAACAACCAAACTTATTCCTAACACCCTCAAAGACCTTAATGCATCACATCCCAGCACAGTTCATGAAGTGGTAGTGCTGATCTTTATGACTCCCTCAAAATGGCCTAAATTATAGGTAGAACAAGGTCCATAAGAAGGCTCCAGGTCTGTGGGGTGCACCAGTGTCCACAGAACTTGGCACAATGCTTTGTGCATAGAAGACCCTTAAATAATTATTACTTTTTTATTGTTATTCTATTACAGTTGTCCCAATTTCCTCCGTTTGCCCTCCTCTGCCCAGCCCAGCTCCCACTCCCACAGTCAACTCCCACACTGTTGTCCATGTCCATGGGTCATTCATACATGTATACATGTTCTTTGGCTAGTCCCTTCCCCTTTTTTCCACCATTCACCCCCTCTCCTCTTCCCTCTGGCTGCTGTCAGTCTGTTTCATGAACCATGGTTCTAATAGAACCATGTCTCTGGTTCTATTTTGCTTGTAAGTTTATTGTGTTTATTAGATTCCTCCTATAAGTGAGATCATATGATATTTGTCTTTCACCAACTGACTTATTTCACTTAGAATAATGCTCTCCAGTTCCATCTATCTAGTCACAAAAGGTAGGAGTTCCTTCTTTCTTTCTGTTGTGTAGTGACATACAGATGGCCCATAGACATATTAAAAGATGCTTAACATCATTAGCCATCAGAGAGATGCAAATTAAAACGACAATGAGATATCACTTCACACCTGTCAGAATGGCTATCATTAATAAATCAACAAACAAGTTCCGGTGAGGCTGTGGAGAAAAGGGAACCCTAGTTCACTGTTGGTGGGAATGCAGACTGGTGCAGCCACTGTGGAAAACAGTATGGAATTTCCTCAAAAAACTAAACATGGAACTGCCTTTTGACCCAGTAATTCCACTGCTGGGACTATACCCTAAGAATCTTGAAACACCAATCCAAAAGAACCTATGCACTGCAGTGTTTAGAGCAGCACAATTTACAATAGCCAAGTGCTGGAAACATCCTACTTGTTCATCAGTAAATGAACTCATAATTATTTATTGTAAGAATGAAATTGATTTTCTTAAGCAAAGTCCTTGCCTATTTCACCATTAACTCCAGATAAGGTAGGTAATTCAGGGTATTTTAATTTTTTTTCTGAAAGAAGTAGAGCATGAATACATTTTGAAAAGCTGTCTATCCAAAACTGAATTCCAAAAGTATTGATACCTGAAGGGGTAAGTGTCCATTAAGGATAAATCATGGTGTGAGACCTTCAATGCCCAGTGGTGTCTGGTAAACTGGAAATTACTTCATCAAGTTGGTTACCAGATTTTCAGTAGCATAGGCCCTACCCTTACTGTCCCTACTGCAAACATGTTTGCCGTTCCTCTTTTGTCTCTTCTGTGATGGCTCCCTTCACTTTCCAGTCTCTTGTCCCTATAAAGGCATTGGAACCCTTCGTTCAAACCAGAACCCCATTATGAATAAAATGAATACAAATGGGGCTGCTTTACTTAATATAGGGACTGCCCTCAGCCTCCATTTTTCCCACTGTCTTTCTCATGCCCTTAGCCTACCAGTCATCACCTAAATGTCCACCATGCTAAGTCCTGCCTGAGGCCCTGCAGGCTGGAGTTTGCTTACCCCATACCCAAACAATGTCTTCAGTAGACAAGTTCATTTGTTTACAGTCTTTACAAAAGAAAAGCCTTCTAAAGCCAAATACTTCCCTTTTCACACTTCTCAATTTATAGTGGGGTGTATGTGTGCCCCAAATGACTGTGCTGTGCCCAAAGCACCTTTTACACCTTTATGTCTTCACAACCTAGTTTGGCATATCTAGAATTTACAGCATTGCAGAAGAGGAGCTTGAGCATATTTCCTGATTTCCATAATTAAGCTTTTTGGGTTACAGTGACCCAGATGCAACTACCTACCTGGTTTAGGTAGATTCCAAAAGGATCTTAGGCAGGAATTTCTGGGTTAACTGAAGGCTTTTGTCAGAAAAGACCCAACTTGGCAGGCCATGTGGCTTACATTGTATGAATAGTTACTACAATGGTGCTCTTTCATTCTCTGGTGGTAAGTTTAGTGATCCAACTGTTGTTCTTCAGGGACATTTTGGGGCCCTTCTAAGGGATTCTGAGGTTTGTGGCCAACCTTAGTGAAGTTTGTTATTTTTGTCCTATGGTTGTGCTGGCGACTGTCCCCAGGTGAATGGTGACACTGGGTCTTATAGGCTGACTTGACAGTCATCCCAAGGCAACCTCATTTTGCAGATGAATATCTCACTATAGGAGTTGAATCAAAAGGGAGACACAACTCAGTAGTGAGTTTTAGTTAGGAAAAGTAATGTGAAAAATTCTAGCAGGCCAGCTGACTTGTAGAAGCTCTGCTACTAAATAGTTGATCAGAGCTGGCCAAGTTACTTAATTTCTCTGTGCCTCAGTTTCCACATCTCTAAAATTAGGTTAATAATAGCACCTACCTCAAAGGGTTGTGGTGATGATTAAATAAACAACACATCTAATATGTTTACTCCAGCACTTAGCACAAAATATGTGCTTTAAAGAGGGGGTCAATTAAAAGTTTTTTAGAAATTCAAAATTGTGGATTCCTTTTTTTAAATTATGTTTTATCGATTATGTTATTACAGTTGTCCCATTTTTTCTCCCCTTTATTCCCCTTCCTCCCTGCACCCCCCTCCTACTAGCATACCTGCCCCCCCACTTAGTTCATGTCCATGGATCATACATATAAGTTCTTTGGCTTCTCCATTTTCCATACTATTCTTAACCACCCCCTATCTATTTTGTACCTGCAGTTTATGCTTATTCTCCGTACATTTCCCCCCATTGTCTCCCTTCCCCCTCCCTGCTGATAACCCTCCATGTGATCTCCATTTCTGTGATTCTGTTCCTGTTCTAGTTGTTTGCTTTATTTGTTTTAGTTTTAGTTTTAGTTTTAGTTTTAGTTTTAGTTTTAGTTTTAGTTTTAGGTTCGGTTGTTGATAGTTGTGAGTTTGTTGTCATTTTACTGTTCATAGTTTTGATCTTCTTCTTTTTCCTAGATAAGTCCCTTAACATTTCATATAATAAGGGCTTGGTGATGATGAACTCTTTTAGCTTTAGCTTGTCTGGGAAGCACTTCATCTGCCCTTCCATTCTAAATGATAGCTTTGCTGGATAGAGTAATCTTGGATGTAGGTCCTTGTCTTTCACGACTTTGAATACTTCTTTCCAGCCCCTTCTTGCCTGTAAGGTTTCCAAAATTGCGGATTTCTTAAGAGATATAGCAGAGTTGCAATAAATTGTATTGCAAGATTCTTGAGGCCTGATCTCTCCACTGTGAGACCTGTAACTTCCCCTTGCCATTGTGGTCTGTGTGTCTGTGCCCCTGAATAAAGAGACATGCGGAAGTAGCTCTCAGTTAGCAAGCTCACAGAAAAGAGTCATGGTAACCATTATGTTAGAGAATTGGGAACTGTGGTGATAGCTTCTGAATGACTATCATTAGGGCCAGTGTGTGTCTGTGGGGCTACGTATAAGAATCCCAGCCCAGATCCTTATGAACTTGCTGACTTCACCTCTTCCTGAGGTCTTCCCTCATTCCTGAAGGGTCTGCCAGTAACTCAGTGGCCATGTTGGCAGGCCCTGGGCCCTCCTGACCCTACCATGTGCCCACTCTCCAGGCTTATACCAATGACTTGACACAGATTTACCCAGTTTTCTCTGTTCGGATTTTTACTTGAAGTGAAAAGTTGACCTTCTTAAACGAGTAGGGATCCTTCTCTCTACCTCTACAGCACCTTGATTTAGGGACTTCTGTGGTTCACACTGAAATGTAAACATTTCAGGCAATGTAATAAGCCAATCAGGTCCTCTGACATTTTGGGTCCTTCACATGACATAGAGACCTGGCTGCCTATTTAACCTAGTGCTAATACTGACAGTGGTTTAGATGCAGAGCTGGGTTTTCAAGGACTCCTAAAGGGACCAATTTGGGGTCAGTGCGTGGCTTCATAGGTCTCTGGGCCTCAAGGTCTCACAGAACCCTGGATCTTGTTTCATGATTGTTCTTGAAACATTGTAACTGGAACTCCTAGGACTGCTTCTAGTAAGGGTTCAACACCACAAATATTAAAATAGTATTTCTTGAAGAAAAGTATCTCTTCAAATCCATATCAGGAATGATAACAGGATGGCTGCCTCCCAAGGTTTGCAAGCTGTGCAGGGTTTAGCTGAAAAAGAAAAAAAATAAGAATCCAGTCCCTTTTTGTTAATTGTGCCAATGCTTTCATTTTTCAGGCAATTTTAGTTCAATCACAGATCTGGTTTCTAGAGTCACATTTTTCCAATCAAATCCTTCCCATTTGCAGAGAGGAGCCTTATGTCTGTGTGGGATTTGAATTTGCCCAGGTGCTGGCAGTTAGGGAGGGTTTTCATATTCAAAGCTGCACATGCTTTGGAAATGTGACCCTCATGATTGCAACAGGAGGCAATCATCTTTGGTGGGGAGGGGTAGGGGGCAGAAGCTCATATGGGAGTTTGTGGGCTCTGTCCTTGGGCCTCAGCATTTCTCTGGCATCTTGCCTTATCTCTGTCTATTCTCATGCCTTTAAATAACACTATTAGTGGAACTTCCATTCCTTAAAGAAGTCCTGTCACTGGAGCCCCAGCCCTACTTCTCCAACTGCTTATGGCAGCATTGCCCAAGCTTGGGAAGTTGTTCAAAAAATACTCAGGAGATTCTTATGATTAGGCAAGTTCCGGAAGCCCAGGCGATTTCCACCCAAATGCCCCCCTCATCACCCTAAGCACAATGTGATTAAAGCCATACACTCATTCTAAAAGCAACTCATCCTAAACACTGTGCTGAAAAAATAAGGCAGATCTACAACATGTGGTCATATGGAACAATCTCCAAGAAGGCATATAAAGTGATAAAAAAGCAAGCTGCCAGCATTACTGTAGAAGCTTGCTTACCTGGCCTTTGTGGAGCTAACTCAGGATTAAAGAATGCTCTCCATTTCCTCCATAAAACACACTGCTGCTGGATGTACTGGTACACTTCTGCTTAATAGGTCCAGGTACTTCTGCTTTAACTAAATTTTAATTAACTAACTACTCCTCCAATTGCACAGAGAAGAGAGAGCCTATTGGAGATAACAAAAAGATTTATAGCATGAACCCATATGTTTTTTAAAGAGGACCTACAAATACATATATAGGCTTGTAAATGCACATCACATTTCAGGAAATGTAAGCAGTGGTTGCTTCCAGGAAGGAAATACCAAGTGTCTGGGGTAGAAATGTTCCTTATATACCCTTTTGCACTATTTTAATGTTTTACTCTGTTCATGAATTACTTTTCCCAATTAAAAAAAAAGATTTTATTTATTTATTTATTTTTAGAGAGAGGGGAAGGGGAGGAGAAAGAGAGGGAGAGAAACGTCAATGTGTGGTTGACTCTTGTGCACCCCCCACTAGGGACCTGGCCTTCAACCCAGGCATGTGCCATGGCTGGGCATTGAACCGGCAAGCCTTTGATTCACAGGCCAGCACTCAATCCACTGAGCTACACCAGCCAGGGCACTTTCCCCAAAGTTTTATTTTGAATATTTTCAGACATACAAAGATATTGAAAAAGTTAATACACTGAACATACCTATACCCACCAAGATTCCACAATTAGGTAACAGTTTGATATATTTGCTGTCTATATACTATATATCTATATCTACAAATCTATCTATCTACCTACATATCTATCTATTCTTTGTTGAACCACTTGAATGTAAGTTATAGGCATCATGACATACTATCCTCAATTCTTCAGATGACTCTCCTAAGATAAGAGATTTTCCCTTCTCACCACAAACCATTATTCCAACTAAAAATAATCTAATATCATCTAATTTCCAACCCATATTCAAATTGTTCTAATGTCCACTGAATATCTTTTAGAGTTTTTCTAAATTAAAAAAATCCAAAATTAAGATTTGTGCATTGCACTGAGTATGTCTCTTTAAATGTGAAATGGAACATGATCTTGATTTGTGTGTGTGTATGTAACAATCACTTTTTGAAGAGTTCTGGTCAGCGATACTGTAGAATATCCCATATCCTGAATTTGTCAGTTATGCTATGTGTTATCATTTTTTTCAATAAAAAGATTTAATAGCAGTAGGAATAAAGGAAATCTGGCCTTGTTTCATATGAGCAACCACTTTGCAATTAACTCATCTTCCCAATATCTCCAGCAGTGGTATTACCCAGTCTTCTGGTCTTTAGAGCTGATTCTTTAATCCATTCCTCTCTGCATTCTCCATATTCAGCCAGTTCTCAAGTATTTCAATTTGCCCTTTTAACATGCCTCACGGTTCTCTGCCATCTCCAGACCTACTCTGCCCCTTCCCCAGGTCAGGTCTTCAATGCCTCGCCCTAAATTCCTGCACTTGATTCCTAAATGACCCCTCTAGTATTAGAATATTCTCCTAAACATCTGTTGTCCCATGAATATAGAAAAACACACTGCTTTTGTCAAGTCACTTCTCCGAAAAAATTATCAATGGCTCCCTATTTCCTACTCTTCAGCAAAAGCCCAATCTTTCTTCAGTCACAGCCACCTTTCAACATAGCCTTCAGCATCAGAGACAGTTCTCTATTTAAATCCCATAACTGCCAATTACTTTCTGAGTGGCCTTGGAGAAGTCACTAGGTTTATCTGACCTTCTATTTTCTTATTTGTTAAATAGCAATAACAATTGTGACTGCCTCTCAAATTTGTCTAGCATACACCTGTAGAGCTCCCATTTCTTCTCAGGGTCTCTCTAAAACTTGCCCTTTCTTTGAGTCTCATCTCAAGCCCTGTCTCTTCCAGGAAGACTTCTAGTCCACCACTGCCCTCTCTCTCTGTATTTCTATAGCACTGGGGTCTACAGGGAATAACTTAGCAGATGTTAGTCACTATGGACTAAATGTTTGTATTGTCCCTCTCAATAAATTCATATGTTGAAACCTAATCCCCAATGTTTACATTTTCATCTTATTTGTTAGTATGGATGGCTAGGGCCCCACAAGGGCAGGAACAGATCTGTTTCTCCTAGAGCTTCCAGACATAGTGCCACACTGAGCACTCAGCAGGTGAGAGCTTATCAGTTGACTGAATGTGAAAAGAGCCTTGAGGATTTTTAGTCTTCCTTTTAACTCTGAGAAAGTATGACTGTGAGAATCTCTGCCTTAGGTGAGAAAGGAAGGACCAAGGGCTGTTCCTATCATACAAATAATCATAGTAATTGCTGTTATCTATAGAGTGCCTATTATGTGCATGTTTGAAAATATATTCTATTTGATTTCAACTTTAAAGATGAAAAAATAGAGGTTCAGAGAGAATAAATGTCTTGCCCAGGGTCACCCAGTTATTAGCTGCTGAAATTGGAATTTAGACTCAAGTCTGTCTAAATACAGAGCCAGTATTTTTTCCCTATTGCCTTGGTAGTAACAGTGAAGACTATGTTAAATTGAAGGAAGAACAAGTTATTAGAACTGTTGTAATTAGGGCCAAATTTATGCCAGTACTCTCCTTTACAAACCAGAATGTCCACTCTGAGGGTAGTGTTGTATTACAAGTGATGGAGCAGCTTCCATGAGTCTGTTTCCCTTCATAAACAAGGCCCATGGGAGAGAATGAAGCAGAGCAGCCCACATTGGAAAAGGTATTAGAGTCCCCATCTCTGTTTCAAAGGGCCCTAAACTGACCATCAGGGTTAATGGAAATTCCTAGAGGGTTAAAACATTGATAAGGAATTACATAGAAAAGCAAAGAAAGAGAGAATGATAAGATAGGAACTAAATGGGGAAAAGAATAGGAGATTAGTTTAGGAAATACCCGTTCAGGGGAATCCCACATGAAATCCTAAAAAACAAAACAAAACAAAACAAAAAACCCCACCTGTGCAATAGGGGAGTGGCGTGTTTGTATGTGTATATAATATTGATTTTATATGTATGTTTGTGTATATGTGTGCATAATATTGATTTTTATTTACATGTGTGTGGGTTTATCCAATCTTTGGACTTAAATAAAGAACAGACCAAATTCAGAGTCAAATTGCCTTCTTCTCAGCAGCCACTTCATCACCCCAGTGTCACATTTCCCAGCTGGAGGGCAGTAATTGCCTGGCCAGATCTGGACCCATCTGGGAAACACCAGGGTCTTCCTGAATCGTCATACTGGATCCACGCTGGCTGCCAAAGACATAAGGTGACCTAAGTGAAGCCTTCACACAGGCCATATGCATGGAGTCATAAAACCCCAAGGGAATGTGGCTATAGAGGCAGAGTTGCTGTGCCTGCCAAATTTCCAAGGAGAAGAAGAAAATTGCTGCATCTGTATTTGCCCCCAGCTTTGGAAAAATGTATCTCAGTCACTGGAACTGAAAGGGAGGTGGCCTTTACCTTCATAGGAGAGTCACTGTTTATACAAATACTGTTGATGGCCTGATATATGTGTGTGTCTTTATATAAATAGAGTTATATACTCACTTTGCCAGGTTACATCAGTTACCTGCTTGACATTTTACTCTTTTTTTTACTCTGATGCTTTAAAACAGCAGTTTGAAAATCAGAATAATCTGTTGCTTCTGCAGTGTTTTCAGTTCAGTGTTTTGCTTTCAGAGTAAAAGAAACACATATCTGGTGCTTACCCTTGTGATAGTTACTGACTGAATGAATAATATCTACTTTCATTTGTTCATTTGTTAGAAACCATATCGCTCTGACAAAGCTCATTCACAGGAACAAGGAGGGTGGGCACACCATGATGGTGGTGGTAATTCTTAGAGAAACCAAGCAGTGAACTGGTTGCCTGTAGTGCTTGTTGGTGCCAACTTAGTCTTTTATTTCTTAATTCAGTAAATATATGTCAAATGTATCAGGACCTGTACAAAGTACAGGGGACACAAAACAAATAAAATATGCCCCCTCTTGTCCCAGTTTCCCTCAAGGATCTCACGTACAAATGAGAGGTAAGCCTCTTTAGAAAGGGCATTCAGGGATTTCTGTTCATTTTGCAGGCTGCTCTCCCTCCACTCCAAACGCATTGTTTTAAAATATTTCAGTTCCGGCCAAGGTGGAGGCATGGGTAGATATGCTTCGTGTCCTCACACAACTACAAGAAGGATCACAACTAACTTCAAAACTAAAAACAACCACAACTGTCAGAAAAACAAACTGTATGGAAGTCCAACAACCAAAGATTTAAAGAAGAAATGCTCATCCAGACAGGTAGGAGGGGTGGAGATGGGGAGCCAGGGCGGGGAGCACAGTGTGGTGGTGGTGAGGCTGTGGCAGCAGTGGCTGGAGGAACAGGTGGTCCCACATTCATGTGTGGTGGATAAAAACTGGGAGGGACACCTGGGGAGGGAGCAATCCCAGCTGCAGGCCAGACTGTGCAGCCTAGGGTTCCAGCACCAGGAAATAAAGCCCCATAACTTCTGGCTATAAAAACCACTGGGCATTGGGGCACCCTAAGAAACTGCTCGTCTCTCAGGAGAGTCTATTTAAAGGACCCACATGGCCCTAGAATGTACACAAACTTTCCCACTCTGGGATTCGGCACCACCACAGCAGTTAGAAGGGTTCCAGTCGCATACAGGAAGTGAGGGAAATGACTGGAAACGGGGCAAGATCTGAGCAAGTGGCATTGTTCCTCTCTGACCCCTCTCCCACATACATAAAGCACCATAAAGCAGCAAAGCAGGTTGCCCCAACCTGGCAAATACCAAAGGCTTACAACATAACAAGTGTGCAAAGACAAGGAATCAAAGCAGCTCTATGGAATACACAGAAACAAACATAGGGAGGCTGCCAAATTGAGGAGACAAAGAAATATGGCTCAAATGAAATAACTCCATAAAAAGAATTTAGTGAAATGGAGATAGCCAACCTATCAGGTGCAGAATTAAAAACACTGGTGATAGGAATGCTCAGAGAACTCATTGAGTATGGCAAATGCATAAGGGAAGAAATGAAGGCTACACTAAGTGAAATAAAGAAAAATCCACAGGGAAGGGAAGGAAGCTAGGGTTAAAATCAATGATTTGGAACATAAAGAAGAAACAAATGGTCAACCAGTACACAATGAAGAAACAAGAGTTCAAAAAATTAGGAGAAAATAAGAAGACTCAGACATCTCCAAATGTGCCAACATTCAAATCATAAGGATTCCAGAAGGAGAAGAGGAAGAGCAAGAAATTGAAAACTTATTTGAACAAATAATGAAAGAAAACTTTCTTAATTTGGGGAAGGAAATAGTCATTCAAGCCCAGGAAGCACAAAGAGATCCAAAAGAGTTGGACCCAAAGAGAGCCAAACCAAGACACATCATAATTAAAATGCCAAAGGTTAAAGATAAAGAGATAATCGTAAAAGAAGCAAGAGAAAAGAAGAGTTAACTGCAAAGGAGTTCCCACAAGACCATCAGTTGACTTCTCAAGAGAAACTTTGCAGGCAAGAAGGGATTGGCAAGAAGAATTCCAAGTGATGAAAAGCAAGGACCTACATCCAAGATTTCTCTATCCAGCAAAGCTATCATTTAGAATGGAAGGACAGATAAAGTGCTTCCCAGACAAGCTAAAGCTAAAGGAGTTCATCATCACCAAGCCCTTATTATATGAAATGTTAAAGGGACTTATCTAGGAAAAAGAAGATCAACACTATGAACAGTAAAATGACAACAAACTCACAACTATCAACAACTGAATCTTCAAAAAACCCAAAACAAAAACAAACTAAGCAAACAACTAGAATAGGAAGAGAATCACAGAAATGGAGATCACATGGAGGGTTATCAGTGGGGATGGGGAAAAGGGTGAATGGGGGCAAAGGTACAGGGATTAATAAGCATAACTTGTAGGTACAAAATAGCCATGGGGAGGGTAAGAATAGTATAGGAAATGGAGAAGCCAAACAACTTATATGTATGACCCATGGACAAGAACTAAGGGGAGATTGCTGGAAGGAAAGGGGCAATTACTGGGTGGAGGAGGGCAAAGGGGATAAATTGGGACAATTTAAATAGCATAATCAATAAAACATCCTTTAAAAATAAAATATTTTAAATATGTCATACAGATAAATGCAAAAATGAATAAATTCTAGTGTCAGAGATGAATAGATAGCTTAAAGCAACAGCGGTGAGCAGGAATTACAATTACCCAGGCTACAGAGGAATCAAAGGAAAACATGTATACTGGGTGCACGGTTTTCAAATAACAAGGTAGAGTCAGGAGTGGGATCTGAGCTCCTATAGAAAGTCAACAGCTAGAAGGGCTGGCCCATAAGTGGGGATATAGGTAGGAAAAACACAATTCAGAAGTGTACTGCCACTTTGAGCTGAGAATGGGAAGGTCACATAAGCCAAAGTATGCAGGCAGGCCTGCCAGGTAGAACAATTCCTGTCAAATCACAGTAATAACAACACTAACCAAGTACTTAATTATTTGTTGGACACTGTACTAAGTGCTTTGTTTATATTAACTTATTCTTAGAACAGCCTTCTTTTACGTATATTGAAACTAAAGAACAAACAGATAAAGTAACTTGTCTAAGATCACATGGCTGCTAAATGGCAGAGCTAGAATTTAAACCCAGGTAGTATAGCACATGAGTCTGTGTTTTAACTACAACGCTGAAGATGAACTTTTTTGTTTTTCCTTTGGAAACCTTAATATTTTTTAAAATTTTGTATTGTTATTCAATTACAGTTGTCTGCCTTTTCTCCCCATCCCTCCACCGCACCCCAGCTGAACCCACCTCCCTCCGCCGCCTCCACCCTCTCCCTTGATTTTGTTCATGTGTCCTTTATAGTAGTTCCTGTAATCCCCTCCACCCACTGTCCCCTCCCCACTCTCCCCTGGCTATTGTTAGATTGTTCTTAACTTCAATGTCTCTGGTTACCTAAACGTGCTAAGTGCATGAGGAAATAAACCCCCACAAGACTGATACAACAAATAGGAGAATTCATACCTTAAGAACTATATCTAATAGACAAATCTGAAAGGGACTTTTAAATAACCCTGCTTCAAATGTTTAAAAAGATATTTAAAAACAAAATAAGAATTATTAGTCAAGAACATAACTGTTTTAAAAGTATGGTTGGACTTGAAAAAAAAAATATGGGCACTGATTGAAATGGAAAAAAGAACACTCAGTAGAGGGATTAAAGCTCAAATCAGACACAATTGATAGGAGGATTAAGAAATCATCCAGAAAGCGAAACAGGAATAAAGAGATGGGAAATATTAGATATTAAACTACATGGAGGATAAAATGAGAAGTACTAACAAGTGTCCAGTAGGAGAGAATAGAGTGAATGGGGAAGGGGCAGTATGTGGAAAATGATAGATGAAATTTTCCAGAGTTGTTGAAAACCAGGAATCTTCTAACTTCTTGCCTTAATATCAAGCTCGGGTGCCTGATATAAACCATCAATCTTCATGGGAAGAAGTCAGTATCTTAGCTCTACCACTGCTACCATAATAGCTCAAAAGTGCCAAGTACATTATATAGTATAGCCCAATGTTTCTCAACTTCTTTTTCATGATTGCTTCCCCTCTTCCCAGGAGTGTTTTATTTATTTATTTATTTATTTATTTATTTATTTATTTATTTATAATCCTCACCTGAGTATATGTTTATTGATTGAGAGAGAGAGAGAGAGAGAGAGAGGGAGAGAGAGAACCATCAATGTGAGGGAGAAACATTGATCAGTTGCCTCCTGTAGCACACTGACTGGGTGAGGATCAAACACACAACCCAGGTATGTGTCCTGACTGGGAATTGAACCTGCATCCTTTTGGTGTACAGGACAATGCTCCAACCAACTGAGCCACAGGATAGGGCCCAGAAGCCTTTTCAGACACTTTTTCTTAATTGCTCCCCCACTGTGAAATTTTAATACCAAAGATATACTGTATATCTGTTTTTGTACTTTATGTACTATACTCTATACCAGCATGGTACAGGCTGTTCTCATCACTTGGGAGGAAGGTTATTCTACTTTGTTTTCCCTCCTCCTTTGCTTGATTTTCTACTCATTTTTCAGGTATAAGATTAAATACCATATCCTGAACCTCACAGAATAGGTCAGACACCTATGTTATATGATCTCCTTTCAAGTTTTTATGAAAAGTATAAGTAAATATAATTTGTGTAATTACTGACTGAGCAGGGTTTATGTCTCTCTTGCATTCTGCTGTAACTCCAGAGCTCAGCACAGTGGCTGTCACATGGTGGATCTCAAATAGCTGAATAAATTAATGAGTACAATGAGTGGCATTACCTGAGTAGATGAGAGGAAAATCACAGCCTTGGGAGGGACCTTGGAAAATTATTTTAATTGTTCCTCAGTTTATGACCAGAACTGTTGTGTAACTACTTCTGAAAGAGCAAAGTATGTCCTTTTCTTAAAACCACACTACAGAGATTCCTTTTTCCTTTAAATAGTTCTCATTATTAGGAAGCAAAAGGTGGTCAGGAAGCTGTTGAGAATAGAGACAGACCTGTTTTTGAAAATATTTAAAAATAACATCTAAAACCATTTCCTATTTTAGAAGAGCCAAGGAAATTGCCAACTTCAAAGAAACCCTGTAGTAAATCTCTTTGTTAAATGGAATAATGGGCCAAATTGAGTGAAGATTCTCTTTTTATCCAAAACCAAAATAAACAGTTTGAAATTTGGTATGGTCACAGTAGTTGCTTATATCAGCTTATGAGAGTCAGTTAAAATTTTCTCAAATTTTTAGAAACTTTGAGAGCTAGCTGTTAAATATAGCCATTATTAAAAATCAGTGACCAGAGGGGAAAGGGGAGGGGAATGATGGAGGAAAGAAGGGAAAAGGTTAAGTCAAGGAACATGTATAAAGGACCCATAGACAAAGACAATGGGAGGGAGGATTGAATGTGGAAGGTGGGGGAGGGTTGGGCAGGGGAGAGTAATGGGGGAAAAATGGGGACAATGGTAATTGAACAGCAATAAAAAAATAAAATTGCAAATTCAAAAAAAAAAAGAAATTCTCCCAACATCACTATATGAAATTATAAATAAATTCTACTAAAATGATTTATTAAAAAAGGAAATGAACTATCAAGCCATGAAATGACATAGTGAAACCTTAAATGTGTATTGCTAAGTGAAAGAAACCTGTCCGAAAGGCTGCATATTATATGATCCTCAGTATATGACATTCTGGAAAAGGCAATACTATGGAGACTGTACAAAAATCAGTGGTTGCTGGGGCTTCAGAAGAGGGGTGGGTGGGATTTTTAGGGCAGTGAAACTATTCTGTATAATACTGTAAAGATGGATACATGTCATTATACTTATGTCAAAGCCCATAGAATGTACAACACAAACAGTAAACACTAACATAAACTATGGACTTCAGTTAATAATATTATTAAGTATAACAATAATTACTAATATTAATGATTACTATCAATATTGGCTCCCTGAAACAAATATGTAACATATTAATAATAGGGGAAATTATGTGTGGTTGTTATATGCGAATCTGTGCTTTGCGTTCTTTTTCTGTAAATCTAACACTGCTCTAAAAAAAGCCTATTAAGTTTTTCAAAACTGTAACAGGTTGATCCATAGTTTGCACATCTGATGACTAAAGTTGAAAAATGTTAATATTCTTAGCATTAAAGCACCTGCATGAAAGAGAAAAAATTAAAGTAATAAACAAAAAAACCCCTAATGAACAAAATAGAACCACAGGCATGGAAACATGGAACAGACTGACAGTGACCAGAGAGGAGGGGAAGGGGATAATGGTGGAAAGAAGGGGAAGGGACTAGTCAAAGAACATGTGAATGACCACGGACATGGACAACAGTGTGGTGATGAACTGTGGGAGCAGGGGGTGGGATAAGAGAAGGAGGGCAAAGGGGGAAATTGAGACAACAGTAATAAAATAACAATTAAAATGATTAAAATGCAGACAACTGTAATTGAATAACAATAAAAATTAAAAAATAAAATGATTAAAATAAAACAAAATTAAAGTATAGAAATGTAATTTAATAAATTAAATTAAAAACAAAACTAATAAGCATTCAGAACTCATCACTTCCTTATTATTTTACCACATTTTACTATTATCTATGCTCTTCAGATTATTTATGTCTTTTGCATCTGTAGTGGAAATACTATATAATGTTTTGCAACTACTCACCTCTTTCCAACTCCACTTTCAGTGATGTTAAATTGGTAGTTTGAAATTATCCATGGTGGGAGTATTTATATTATGGAAATCAGCAAATGCTAAAAATCAGTGCTTAACTTATTGTTTCCTTGATTAATATCCAACAATGGACACTTAGGTTGTTTTCATATCTTGGCTGTTGTGAATAATGTTGCAATGAATATGGGAATGAAACTCTCTCTTTCAGATCCTGATTTCAATTCTTCTGGATAAATACCCAGAAATGGAATTACTGGATCACACGTAGTTCTATTTTTAATTTTTTGAGAAACTTCCATACTGTTTTCGATATCGAGTGAACAATTTTACATTCCAACAATGTTCAAAGGTTCCAATTTCTCCACATCCTCACTGAAACTTGTTATCTTTTGATTTTTTAATCTTCCCCACCACCCTTTCCCTTTAATATTCACCATACTGTTGTCTGTGTCTTTTGATTTTCGAGAATAGCCATTATAACAGCTGTGAGGTGGTATCTCACTTTGGTTTTGATTTTCATTTCCCAGATCATTAGTAGTGTGTGTATCTTTTCAAGAACACGTTGGCCATTTTTATGTCTTCTTTGGAGAAATGTCCATTTGGTCCTTTGACTATTTTTAAATTGGATTATTTATTTATTTATGCTATTGAGTTGTAGGAGTTTCTTATATATTTTGGATGTTAACCCCTATTAGATAAATAGTTTGCAAATATTTTCTCCCATTCCATAAGTTTTTTTTCACTCAGTTGTTTTTATTTTTGCTGTAGAGAAGCTTTTAAGTGTAATGTAGTCCCACTTGTCTACTTTTACTTTTGCTGCCTGTGTCTTTTGTGTCCTTACCAAGAGATTATTGCACTGGTCATACATAGCTTAAGGAGGCAGAGGATTCCTTGAGGCTTTGAATAGGTTAATGGTCTCTTTTCTTCAATTGGGTCTGAGCAAAGCTACTAACATGAAAACAAACTTACATCTGAGCTGTCTTAAAGCATCTGAGTTATGGCTACAAACTCTTCATCTGATCACAGGGAGGGAGGAGGCTGTCTAGTCCTTAAGGCCTTGAGCTGCATGGGAAAATCCTCAGGAAAAGATAACATTTCATATTGGTGACAAATTTGTTGATTTTACAGATAACATCCACATTTTGCTCTCAAGAAAGAGCACTCATCAAGGACATTGGTTTTTATGTTTTTCTCTAAACAGTCATTAGCACAAATTAATAAATCTTTTTGTTAAGGGAACATTGGGCTGTATTTCATCATTGTTCAGTGAACAGAGAAAAAAAGAAAACATTTTTCTTGGGTTTAGGATATTAAGAACAAGAAACTTTGAAGTTATATGGACCTGGCACATGCCCCTAAAGTCATGCTAAGGACACAGTGCACTGGTTATGAGCATGAGCACAACACTTTGAGTACGTTCTTGCTTTCTCTGGCAGTGGAATTTAGAAACTTCTAGAACAGAAGTTCTTAAACTTGAGAGTGCATCAGAATCATCTGGAAGGCTTGTTGATATATAGATGACTGAGTCCCACTCCCAGAGATTTTGAATCACCAGCTCGATAGTGGGGCTCAGAAATCTGCATTTCTAACCAGTTCCTAGGTGATGGTCATGCTGACACTGCTAGTCTGGAGACTACAGTTTTTTAGAAAATTTCATTATTTATTTTTAGAGAGAGGGGAGGGGAGGGATAAAGAGAGGGAGAGAAACATCAATGTGAGAGAGAAACATCATTTGGTTGCCTCTCATATGCACCCTGACCCGGGGGACTGAACCCTCAACCCAGGCATGTGCCCTGACCAGGAATTGAACTGGGGACATTTCTCGCTTTGTGGAAGGATGGCCAACCAACTGAGCTACATTAGCCAGGGCAGGAGACTACACTTTGAGAACCGGTTGTCTAAGAAGAAAGTCCCTGTTTTCCAGCAGCCTGGTTTTGATTATAATCTGCCTTGACATGTTCCCTACCAAGTCACCTTGACAGTTTGTGGTCATCTAAGCAATCTGGAAAATGCCATTCTCCCACAATTTACACAAAAATAGGCAAAAAGCTTGGCTGCTCTGAACCTGGACCATTTCACCCTTGGGAGAAATCAAGTTCATTCTCATCAGTAAGCCGTTTGGAACCTGAGTTAGTGTTTCAACTTCTGTTAAGGCAAAAGACTCAACTCCTGGGCCCCTGCTTTGTGCTTTTCCAGAAAAGAATCCAGAGGACCAGAAGATACAGCTGCAGTGTGAGGTGATGTGCAGGTTAGGACCTTGAAATTTTGGCACTATTTAGCTTCAAGTTCTATCTGAGGGAAGGAATGAAAGAGGGAAGGTATCAAAGCAAGCCTGGAAACAATCTTCACAGCACTATGCCCAAGAAAGTGAAAGTAATGGTGATACTTCCTTTCTCCACTAGCCAAAATGGCACTTAAGAGAAGTGGAGTGATAACAGAGTTGGGCAGTGCAACGCGATATCTAAAATGTATCCAATGGTTATCTTTGGGTAGGGCCATGGATAATTTTTATTTCTACTTCTCTGCATTTTCTAAATTAAAAGAAACAACATGTATACACACTAATTAATAATAAAATTTATATTTTTTACCTTTTTTAAAAAATTGAAGCATGACATGTATAGTTAGGTACATAGCTTCCACTAACCTTAAGTCTAAGCTTCACGATCATGTGTGTGTGTATCCATGTAACCAGAATCTATAGGAAGATAGAGACATTTCCATCTCCTCAGAAGGCTCCTTCATGCTTCTAGTCAATATCTCCCACTGAATCACTTACCTCTATCATCACTGATTAGTTTTGTCTATTCTTGAACTTCAGAGAAATGGAATCATGTAGTATTTATTTTTGTGTCTAGTCCCTTTAGCTCAATCTAAAGCTGGTAAGATTTATCCAAGTTGGTTGTTGCCTATAACAATAATTCCTTCCATTTTATTGCTAATTAGCATTCCACTGTATGGATACACCACAATTTATTTATCCATTCTGTTGATGACCATTGAGTTATTTACAGGTTTGGGCTATTATGGATGTACCAGTGGAAATGATATACTCCCTAGTAGTAATAGCTCCCTTTCATTGAATGCCTACTCTATGCCAGATATTTTACATAGTTCTAATCCTCCTAACAACCCTAGGGGAAACAATTCCATTATTCTCTTTTCACAGGGGAAGAAATTGAGACTGAGAGAGACAGGTTGGGTTCTCTGGGAAGCAGATGCTGTGAGAGTTAGGAGTGCAAATGGTTTAGAGAGAATTAATGCCTGTAAAAGAAAAGGGAAGGAAGCAGAATTGGGAAGGAAATGTGTCAGACAGAGGTGTAGACCTGTCAAAGTCTACCAGCCTAAAGAGGAGCTCCAAAGCAAAGACTGCCTTCTAGAGTAGTGTATTGTGTGGTGGAAATGGACCTTGGATCGCCTCCTTGATCAGTCATTGGCTTGGGGCCACCCCAAGAACAGCATAACCTTGGCTCTAAAGCTGAGGTAGACCCTGAAGGAGCTAACAGCTGGAAGCTGTCAACTAACCACACTCCTCACAGCTGGGCCGTGGGTTCTTTCTCAATAGGCATTCTGAGCTGTGTGTCTCCATGTCTATCACAGCAAGTAAATGCAAAATCAGAGACTCAAACCCAGCTTATAAAGAGCCAAAGTCTGTCCCCCTTTCCACTCTGGCACACTGCCTCCCCTAAGTCAAGAAACTCTTCCAATCAAGAGGTAAAAACATCTTCACAGCATGAGCCAGTATCATCAGGTACTGGGTAAAGCCAATACTAGGAGGTCAGGTTACCTTTCTGTCCTCAGTAGTCTGCTTCAACTGTTAGGCGCTCACTGTTAAATGGAGTCCTATCAGCAAAAGTGGGAAGGACATGTACAGAATAAATCCATTGCCACTTCCTTAGGTGCTTCTCAAAGTGTGTGGCTACATGTGAGGCAAACAAAATGCATGCAAGAGAATTTTCTTCTGAGGAAAAAAACATACACACACATGAAGCCAAGCTCCTCTGCTTTCTTAAGTCAGAAGTCTAACTACAGCTTAAACTCAGAGTGGGCAGTCCTGAGAGGGTTAACATTGGATGAAGTGCCCAGCTAAAGGGAAAGAGGCCTCAGTCAGAAGGGAAGACTTTTCTTAAAGTCAAGGCAGCATGTTCAAAAAGAGAAATCAGGTCTACATTGA
This sequence comes from Desmodus rotundus, assembly GCF_022682495.2. Taxonomy (NCBI): domain Eukaryota; kingdom Metazoa; phylum Chordata; class Mammalia; order Chiroptera; family Phyllostomidae; genus Desmodus; species Desmodus rotundus. Next base: position 17,347,345 of record NC_071400.1, on the reverse strand, counting down.
AGATTACTTTCCAGAGAAAGGAAGGTTGGTTGTGGAAATGTGTAACTTTCCCACATGATTTGCTTCCAGGTTGTCATTAGACCCAATTTCAGTGATTAATGTTTCTCTGGTCTGTGCCCTTTCTCTTCAGAGTAGAGGAATAAGAGGCTTCTTGGTATGCTACCCTGAAACATTAGGACTATAGGAACTATTGTGGGCCCTCCATATCTGACCATTCTTTTCTGTCATTTAAAAATGCTGTGGACCCCAGGCAGTTCCACTGCTGTAAATATATCCTAAGAACCCTGAAATACCAATTCAAAAGAACCTATGCACGCCAATGTTCACAGCAGCATTATTCACAATAGCCAAGTGCTGGAAGCACCCTAAATGTGCATGAGTAAATGAGTGGATCAAGAAACTGTGGAACATTTACACAATGGAATAGTACACAGTAGAAAGAAAGGAGCTCCTAGCCTTCATATCAGCATGGATGGAACTGGAGAGCATTATGCTAACCGAAATAAGCCAGGCAGTGAAAGACAAATACCATATGATCTCACCTATAAGTGTAACCTAATCAAAAAAACAAACAAGCAAGCAAAATAGAACCAGAGACATGGAAATAAGAACAAACTGAGAGTAACGGGGTGGGAGGAGGGGAATAATGGAGGAAAGAAGGGGAAGGGTCAAGTTAAGGAACATGTATAAAGGACCCATGGATAAAGACAACAGAGTGGGGAGAGAATTGAATGTGGGGGGTGGGGGATGGATAAGGCAGGGGAGAGTAATGGAGGAAAAATGGGGATAACTTGAAAAACATAAACATTTAAAAAATAATAATAAATAAATAAAAACAAAATAAAAAAATGCTGTGGATCAGAAACAAACCCACCCATTTATGTTCAATTTACTTGTAAAAATGGTACCAAGACAATTCAGTGAGGAAAGAATAGTCTTTTAAATAAATGGTGCTATGACAAGTGGATATCCACATGCAAAAGAATGAAGTTGGACCTTTCCTTACACCATGTGAAATATTAAATCACAATAGCTGAATGGTCTAAATAGAAGAGCTCAAGCTCTAAAAATCTTTGAAAAAATAGGTCTAAATCTTTCTTACCTTAGATTTGGCAATGATTTCTTAGTTATGACACCAAAAGTACAAGCAACAACAGAAATAAATAGATAAATTGGACTACATCAAAATTAAGAACTTTCATGCTTCAAAGCACACAATCAAGAAAGTGAAAAGACCACCCACAGAATGGAAAAACATTTTTGTGAATTATAATCTGATAAGAGACTTGTATCTAGAATATATATAGAACACTTACAACTCCATCATAAAAACAAAAATAACTCAAATATGATCAAAGGGTTTGAATAGACAGGCCTCCAAAGAAGATATACAAATGGCCAGTAAGTATATGAAAAGATGCTCAACATAACTAGTCATTTAGGTAACTGCAAGCCAAAACCACAATGAGATAACGCTTCATACCCACCAGGATAGCTATAATACAGATAAGTGGAAAATAACAAGTGTTACTGAAGATGTGGAGAAATTGAAACCCCCAAACTTTGCTGGTGGGCTTATAACATTGTGCAGCCACTTTGAAAAAAAAACAAAACAAGTTGGCACTTCCTCAAAAAGTTAAACATAAAGTTAGTTTCCTTATAATCCAGCAGTTCCACTCCTAGGTATATGCCCAAGAAAATTTAAAACAGATGTCCACACAAAAACTTGTACATGAATGTTCATAGCATCATTATTCATAATAGCCAAAAAGTGGAAATAACTCAAATATCCATCTCAACACATGAATAAACAAAATATGGTATATCCACAAAGTGAAATATTATTTACTTATAAAAAGGAATTAAGTACTGACACATGCTACAACATGATGAACCTTGAATACATTATGCTAAGAAAAATAAGCCAGCTACAAAGGACCGAATATTGTGTGATTCATTTATATGAAATGTCCATAATATGCAAATCCATAGAGACAGAAAGTAGATTAGAGGTTGCTAGGAGCTAGAAGGGAGGAGAGAACCAAAATGATTGTTCATGGCTATAGGGTTTTTGTTTGGAGTGATGACCATGTTTTTGAATAGTGATGATGGTTTCACAACTATGTGAATATACTATGGTAGGTGAATTATATCTCCATAAAGCTGCTATAAAAAATGCTGTGAAACTCTAATCCCCTGGCATTCATGTCCTTGGGATACTTTGAGCGGCTCTGGATGGGTGGTCAGTTTTATTCAATACTAAATTCCTGGGCTTGTACAATCAGCCAGAAGTTAGAAATTAAGGTTGGAGCTGCTTTCATCTTTTGCTCCAAAGTAACATTTTTCTAAATGATGTTAGCACTGTGAAGCCTTTCTTCTGAAGCAGCTATTGTCAGAAAGCATTTGGGCATATGTCCCTTGGATATTTTTTACCCTGAATGTAGTGTCTACTTCAGAGGCTATGCTAGGGATGGCTTCCTTCATAAAGTTCCACATATGGCTAGGCAAAGATAGACTGAAATGATATTCATGTGTTAGCATGTCTATAGCAATTTAGATAAAGCCATAGTCAAGAACATATACACCAAAATGGGCAAAGCAAAATGACTGACAATATTTAGTGTTGACAAGGATATATAAAAAATGCAACTCTCATACATTACCAGTGGAACTTTAAATTAGTAAAATCACTTTTGTAACACTTCAGCAATACCTACTAAAGCCAAACAGATGCATGTCCTATCGCCTAGCAATTCCACTCCTGGGTATACACCCAACATAAATGAATAAGTATGTTCACCAAAAGACATGTACAAGGATGGATGTAATAGTCTCAAACTAGAAATAATTCAAATGTCCATCAGCTGGATAAATGATAAATTGTGATATATCCATAGAATGGAACACTACTCAGCAATTAAAAAATAACTACTGGTACACATTACAATGCAGATGTATGATATATATACATGGCCCAGCAGAAGTAATGCCTGCTTGAGTGTGGTTGGTAAAATAATAATATGGATATAATAGTTTATAGTTTTAATTTGCACATTTCACTTAAAAAGCCATATGGTGTTCTTGGGTGTGGTATTGTTATGTTACAGAATTACAAGCTCATATTTTTGTAATAAAATATTTTGTAATAAAAAGGGGTGTTATTTGTGCCAGACCCCTGTATGTATATCTGAGATACACACACACATACATGAGGGGGACCAAAAACCCCAGAATTTATTTACAAAAATTGTGCATTTATTCTTGCATATTTAAACTTCAGTCACCTTCAAAGTACTCTCCATTTGATGCAACACACCTACTGGAACATTTTTTTCACTTTCAAAACGGTTTTTGAGCTCGTCAATTTTGGTGCCTTTTAGTGCTTCTGCTATTTGTGTTTCACCTTTTCCATATTGGCAAAATGTTTCCCTTTGAGGACTTTTTTCATCCAGGGAAACAAAAACAAGTTGCTTGGAGCAACATTGGGTGAATAGCAAGGGTAGGGTATGGGGATCATGCCGTTTTTGGTCAAAAACTGCTGAACACTCAGTACGGCGTGGGAACGTGCTCTCATAAATCACCCATCATGAAATGAGCAAATGTGTTGGAAGAGTTTTCAGAAAAAAATTCACTGAAGCTGAATGCAGCCTCTCACAACAATGCCAACTGGTGCACTGATACCCATGGGTTCCTAGAACACTCACCTAGAGGGGGAAGCCTGTACTATAAGGGGTCCAGCCTCCAGAAAATAATTTTGAGTTTTTTGGAGTCCCTGCATACACACACACACACACACACACACACGTATGTATATAATCATATATAAAATGTTGAACAAAAGAAGTCAGACACAAAGCATACTACATGATTCTATGATTCATTTATATCAAGTACAAAAAGAGGCAGAACTAACCTATGGTGATGAAGGTCAGAATAGTTTACTGGAAGGGAGCATGAAGAAGCCAGCAATTTCTAGATCTTGACACAATTGGTGTATACAGTTGTATACACAAGTACACATGTATGCAACAATTCACAGAGCTGTACCATGAGGTTTGAATACGTAACTGAATATAAATTGTACCTCAATTAAAGAAAAAGAAAATATAAATTAAGGTAGGAAAATATATTGTTTAGAAAGTGAGAGCTGGATCCATAGAAAGGTCCATAGGGATCATGTCACACCCCTTCTGTTACAGATGAGTAATCTCAAACTAAATGATTTACTCCCCCTGCCCCACAAAATAAAAAGTAAAATTAAAAAAACAGATTTTCTCAAGGCCGCAAGCTAATCTGTATAAGAACCAAGACAGATAATAACAGTTTGTAATTTTGAACATTTATTATGTGCCAGGAGCTGTTTTTAGTTAAGTGAGTTAGTGTTCACATTAACCCTATGAGGTGAGCGGATGTTGTTATTATATCCATTTTGTAGATGAGGAACCTAAGGCCACATAGCTGTCAAGTGATGAGGCCAATATGCTAGTTCAAGCAGTCCTATTCCAGTATCCACACTCATAGCCACTCTGCCCAGGGTTGAATCCCTGAATTTATAATCTGGAGCTTTGGAGCTCTGGATCCTGGGTATCACACTCTATTTTTCATTTTTCACAGAGATATGTTTATTTCCTCAAAAGCGTCTCTGAGAGTCTTGAAAAAGACTGGTAGTAGATGTAACCTCGGTCATAATGGCCAGTTCACACATGTTTATAGGAATTCCACGTAGGTGAACCCTTCCCAGAAAGGCTTTGAGCTGAAAACAGAAAGTTTTAAGAAAGATTTCGAAAGATTTCTAAAGATTTCCTTCTATTTGCTCCAAATCTCCCTGGGTTTGGGGCAGGATGGGCTCAGTGTTAATCCTCCAAATCGAGCCTTCTCCCACTCTACCCACTCTGCCAGTCAGCAAGTACTTTGTTGTCTTTAATCAAAATCAAATGAGCAGTCACTGTTACACTGGTGGCCGCAAGGCAAGCAGGCCCAGTGCAAATGGGTCTGCCTTTGAGAAATGGCCTCTCGGACACTGCTTCCCAAGATGGGGCCTAGGTCCTAGTCCTGGCCTTTGTGCTCTGGACTTGGGGGAGAGGGTTCATTCACAGAGTTGTCTGCTAGGGCTGGACATCTATAGAGTGGCAGGCGGAAGAGGTGCGTCATGAGGGGCTGCTCTTCTTCTGGTACTTCCCACCTTTCCAGGACCTTCCCTATGGGCTTAGTGGTCACATGTTGTTCAATAAAATTCATCCAACATCTCTGGAGTATCTACTGTAAGAATGCAGGGATGATTTGATTCACTTACCCTCAAAGAGTTCATTTTTTAGTGGGGCATATTGCAGAACCAGGCAGCTTGGATTCAAATCCAGGCCTCACAATTCCCTATGTGTGTGACACTGGGCAAGTTCCTTAACCTCTTTGTTTCCCAGTTTCCTCATCAATAAAGTCAGGACACCGATAGCATTGTACAGTTGTGATGATTCAATGTTAATCCACAGGAAAGATTTAGAACAGCGACTTTCACATCCTAAGTATGAGATGAGTGTGAGCTATTGTTATTATACAGTGTGAGAAGTACTGTGACTGGAGAAAGCACAGCATTTTGTGGGAGCATGGAGGAGAAGGCCAGACTCAGACAGAGGGAATCAGGAAAGGCCTTCTAAAGGAGGTGATACAAGAAGTGAGTCTTGAAAAGATGAGTAGGAGTTAGGATGGAGAAGCAGTGGGGAGAGAGAATTGTGTACAGAGGGAAGATCATGAGCAGCAGCAGAGAGGCTGAGAACTGCTTAGCAGAGCAGGGCACTAGGGGTACAGTATGGTGTTACTAGAGCTGGAGGAATAGAGCAATGGTATATGAGGCTGAAAAGATGGGTGGGGTGGGCTCTGATGGTAGAAGGCCTTAGAAAACTGACTGCTCTCCCTGAAGTCTCCTTTTTCTCCCCCTGAACCAGGCCAGCCTGCTTTTGGCCACGGGGCTTACCCTGAATTTCGATAGAACCTTGGCTGGGGTTCACAGAAGGCTGCAACAATCTCCAGGAAATGCCGAGGTGATGAGGATGGCCCTGCATACGGCTAATGTAACTGTCACTTCAGTCTCTCCCCCCGCCCCCTCTCCCCAAACACATTTTTGTCTCTGTCTCTGGAAAACATGTGTGCATGCAAAGTTTGGCTGGGTGGCAGATGAAACTTTTTGACAACAGAAAAGAATCAACAGTCAGCTAAATGACAGCTCCCAATTCAGCCTCGTATGTTCACCTAAAAACAAGTCTGAAAAGCCCCACTTCCCTGGGTGGTCCCATTCTACCTTGGGGACTGTCCTTGTGCATCTGTTCCCCACTGACCTTACAGCAGCAATCCAGCAGGCAAAGAGACCCTACTGCCTCATGCTTGAGGAATGCCTCCTAAGCTCCCTCCCACCTCTAGCCTCCTGGCTTCCAGAACTCAACAGCTTGCTTCTTGTGGGCCAATGTTTGCAGAAAATGTTTGCAGACTTCATAGCATGCCACTTCCAGGAATAATTAGCAGTCAGGCAGCCAGTCTTTCACTCAGGTCTTGTGAACAAAAACCTCAAGAATGTGGGTGGGAGGGGTGGAGGAGGTTACGGGTGTTTGCCTAAGAGAAGCTTGCCAGCCTGCCTAGATGGCTAAGTTTGCTAGCCCCTAAATCCCAGTGCCTGAGCACACACCTATCCATCCAAGCACACCACCCAAGGAACCTATTCTGCCAGGCCTCCAACGAGCTGAAGGTCTTTGGCTAGGCTTTTTGTTGTCCCATGGAACACCAAGCTACAGTGTATCCTCCAGTCCTGCCACACAAGCAAGGCAAGGAGGCAGGTGCCTGAGCTCATACCAAGAGCTAGTGGTTATAGGTACCTTTCCCAACAATGGTCCATTGCCTTGAAGATTTCACATCTGAAAATCCCCTCCCCCACTGTCACTGCTGCATTTTGAGTTCACAGACCCATTTGAGTATCAACCACATGGTGAGCAGTTGGGGATGTTCTGAGAAGATTGTGATCTATGCTAAGCTTTGTAGTTTCCAAGACTATTTTGCAGAATCAAAGCAGAATATGATTGCATTGCTTCCTTGTTAAAAAATAAAGTTAACCCCATGGGATGAAACTCCTATGACACATTGGTTTTTTGTCAGGCATCCAACTTTTGGCTAAGACCCAGTTTCTCCCTGTGAAAATGCAGTGTTTTTAGTTTTATACACAGGTCATTGAGTAAATTTTGCAAACAACTTCCTATCCTGATGAATTGTAAACTAGCTGAATAAACTGGAATGACAGGGTATTTTTGTAAAATAAAATTTAACAGAAATCAATGTAAAGTACTGTAGTTTGTTCCAAAAATCAATTGCACAAATGTAGGATAGTAGAATACTGGCTTAATGGTATAATGTGTTAAAAAAAAAAAAAAAAAGGAGGAGGTTGCTTGGGAGTTTCTGGTGATGTCAGCCCACTGTAAGTCAATGTCTGATGTGGCCAGTAAAGCAAAACAAAAATGTGGTTTTAGGTTGCATTCATAAAAGTCTAGTCTTCAGAATAAAGGAGCTCTGTCTGGCCCTAGAGATCAAGCCAAACCGTCCTGAGTCATTGGATTACATTTTGGGTACCACATACTGGTGGGTAAGGGGATAGAGAGTGATAAGCTGGATGGGGGAGTTCAGTTCTTTTATTATCTAGCCCCCTACTAGACTGTAAAGTTCATGAGAGCAGGAATCACACCTGTTTCATCCACTGTTGAATCCCAAATACATAGTGCAGTGCCTGTCATATAGTATGTGCTCAGTAAATGGAACTGAGAAACTGAATAACAGAAAATAAAATGTTTCTCAGTCAGTTATTCAAGAGTACCAAACTCTAGCTGGAGGTGAGAATTCCACCACTGGAGGAGTACAAAGAGAGGTTGGTTAGCCATTTAGTGGGGGTACTGTAGAGGGGGTTTCGAGAATCAATAGATGACTTTGAAGCACCCCTCCCCATAAGTTACAAGGCTTAAAATAACATCCACTGTGGGAAACTCAGAGGCTGACATATTGTCTGTGGGTGGTTTTAACACCCTAGCAGGCTGTGTGCTCAGAGGCATCTGAAGCATGAATTCTCTCATGTACTTTCTTGCTCAATCTCTCTTGCTGCCTCTTGCCTTTTATTTTGATGCTAAATAGTGTCTCTGGAGTATCCTCCTGTTGCTGTACTAAAATCAGGCATTACTCAGTTATCTTCCTCAAGGACTGAGAATAGTGGGGCTGCCAATGTAACCAGCTGTTTCGAGGCACATCCTCACTCTGAGGAAAATATATTTAATAACTAGTAACCTCAATAAAAACTCATAATTCTGATGGAGCAAAGTAACTCAGAAATCATGAGTACTACCCAAAAAGAGGGTTTCATTTGAAGAAACCCCAATTCCCAATCTACTAGAGAACAATGAGAGGGTGACTGCTTACTGCATAGAAGTTGCTGCACTAACAATGCCCTATAATAGATGACTGGCTGGTCACCTGGGATTTCAGAGACTGGATCTAGTGAGTTTTTCCTCTTTATTGAATGCACTGTTAAGCATGCCCACAAATCTTGTCATTTCAGAGGCTCCTTCAGCCATACTATTAGAGGCAAACTCAAGGCTTACTGAGGGCTGTGGGGAGGCTCAAATTCCTTATGTAAGTCATGAGAAGATGGATTTTTTCCCTCTGTATCTGTTTAAACTGAAATGGCCCTTTTGGGGAATCTAGTCAGTGCTGACAGGGAGAAAGGTGAGAGAGAGAGAAACATCCCAGGCTTGTGAACTTACTGAAATTATACTGGGTGAACCTCTGAAAGTTTATAGAAAGAGAAAGGAAGGAAGGAAGGAAGGAAGGAAGGACGGAAGAAAGGAAGGAAGGAAGGAAAAAAGGAAGGAAAGAAAGAAAGAGAATTTAAGAAACAGGAATGAAGGAAATGGGGATACAAGGGAAGAAAGGAGGGCAGGAGGGAGAGGGAAAGAAAAAGTTGAGTGGATTTATGACAGGATGTGAGGAAGGAAATGGCCTTTTTCCATGGCCATTTCTGTCCAGGCTAGAAACTGTATCATGTGGAAGCTTCATTATAGTCCTAAAATTTTTTTTGATATATTTATTGATTATGCTATTACAATTGTCCCATTTCTGCCCCTTCACTCAACTCCATCCTGCCCACCCCCTCCCTCCCACATTCCCCCCCTATAGTTCATGTCCATGGGTCATACTTATAAGTTCTTTGGCTTCTACATTTCCTACACTATTCTTACCCTCCCCCTGTCTATTTTCCACCTATCATTTATGCTACTTATTCTCTGTACCTTCCCCCCCTCTCGCCCTCCCAATCCCCTATTGATAACCCTCCATGTGATCTCCATTTCTGTGGTTCTGTTTCTGTTCTAGTTGTTTGCTTAGTTTTCTTTTGTTTTGGTTTTAGGTGTGGTTGTTAATAACTGTGAGTTTGCTGTCATTTTTACTGTTCATATTTTTTATCTTCTTTTTCTTAGGTAAGTCCCTTTAACATTTCATATAATAAGGGCTTGGTGATGATGAACTCCTTTAACTTGACCTTATCTGAGAAGCACTTTATCTGCCCTTTCATTCTAAATGATAGCTTTGCTGGATACAGTAATCTTGGATGTAGGTCCTTGCCTTTCATGACTTGGAATACTTCTTGCCAGCCCCTTCTTGCCTGTAAGGTCTCTTTTGAGAAATCAGCTAACAGTCTTATGAAAACCCCTTTGCAGGTAACTGTGTCCTTTTCTCTTGCTGCTTCTAAGTTTCTCTCCTTCTGTTTCATCTTGGCTAATGTAAGTATGGTGTGCCTTGGTGTGTTCCTCCTTGGGTCCAGCTTCTTTGGGACTCTCTGAGGTTCCTGGACTTCCTGGAAGTCTATTTCCTTTGCCAGACTGGGGAAGTTCTCCTTCATTATTGGTTCAAATAAGTTTTCAAATTTTTGTTCTTCCTCTTCTCCTTCTGGCACCCCTATAATTCGGATGTTGGAACGTTTCAAGATGTCCTGGAGGTTCCTAAGCCTCTCCTCATTTTTCTGAATTCTTGTTTCTTCATTCTTTTCTGGTTGGATGTTTCTTTCTTCCTTCTGGTCCACACCATTGATTTGAGTCCCAGTTTCCTTCGCATCACTATTGGTTCCCTGTATCTTTTCCTTTGTTTCTCTTAGCATAGTCTTCATGTTTTCATCTAGTTTTCAAACAAATTCAACCAATTCTGTGAGCGTCTTGATAACCAGTGTTTTGAACTGTGCATCTGATAGGTTGGCTATCTCTTCCTCCCTTAGTTGTATTTTTTCTGGAGCTTTGAAGTGTTCTGTCATTTGGGCCATTTTTTTTTTTTTTTTTTGTCTTGGTGCGGCTGTTACTTAAAGGGGCAGAGCCTTAGGTGTTCCCGGGGGCGGGGTAAGGCTGGTTGCTGCACTGTGACGCTGTACATGGGGGAGGGGCCAAGAGGAAGCAATGGCACCCACTGCACTCTCCACGGGACCTCAATCTTTCACTCCGCTACCCACAATCAAACTGGGCCTCTCTGGTGCTGGTTCCCGAGTGGGTGGGCTTGTGCATGCCCTTGGCCCCTGTGGGTCTCTCCAATGACCTCTCCTGTGAGGCTGGGAGTCTCTCCTGCTGCCGCCCCAACCCCCACAGGTGTTTTCAATCAGAGGTTTGAGGCTTTATTTCCCTGAGCTGGAGCCCTGGGTTGCATGGTCTGCTTTGGTCCCCGCTGTTCTTCCTGGTTTATCTATGCGCAAATGTGGCGCCGCGGGGTGCTACCCTCCGCTCTGCCTGCCCCATTCTCCGCCACTCTGAATCTGGCCCTCTTGGTTTATCTGTGCGCGAATGTGGGGCCGCAGGGTCTGCTTGTGGTCTGACTGCCTGCCCTGTTGGTCCCACACTCCGCCAGTCTCAGTCCCGCCACGGCAACGCGAGTCCTCTCCGCCCGGCTTCCCGTCTCCACCCCTCCTACTGGTCTGGATATATGTTTGTTTTTTATCTACTTGGTGTCGGACTTCCTTGCCGTTCAATTTTCTGGTTTTGCGAGGAGGCGCAGTGTGTCTACCTACGCTGCAATCTTGGTTCTCTCTATAGTCCTAAAAATTAAATTCTACAAACCGAGATTTAGTGGACCAAATGATCCCAAATGAGAAATGGCATAGGATGCAGTCTGCATTCTGGTACCTAAGTCCTCTGGCCTAATAAGGTTGTTCCAGACTGGTGCTTGGTAGTAGAGTGATGGTATTTATTGATAGTGAGTGTCAAAGCTGGAGAGATTTATGGTTAGGTAGGCTGACAATGAGTTTTTATTTCCATCTGCAGAGGGAAGAATGGGGTTCATCGTATTCTCTCACATAACTTAATCCCATAATGAGGGCCCAAATTACTTCAAACAATGTGACCTAGGTACTACTGGCCAATCCACAAACATTTGTCATTTGTCTTTACTCTTCTGTTAATGAGAAAAAATGTGGCTGTAATCTAGCACAGGGCTGGGCAGCATTGTTCACACAGTCTCTATCTAGTCTAGAGATGAAAGGGAAAATATTCAACAGATGGATATTTCTAAAGGCTACCATCTTTTCTTTTTCTTTCTTTCTTTTTTTTTTTTTTGAAGCTACACATCTGTTGGATGTGATTACAGTTCCCCAGAGGGATGAAACACAAGAATCTTTCCTTGGACACCAAAATCTTGGCCCTATAGCCTACTTGGGAGCTATTTAGGATATGGACTTTTTGTGATGTTTCACAAGTTTAATGGGTATGAAAAGACATCAAAGTTGTCCAAATTGACCTGATATGGATCTTCCCCAGAAATTCTAGCTTCAGGATTGCATGTGGAAAAGTATTCTAAGCACTGAATCCTAAAACTCATTTTCTCAGCTTCACACCTCAAAGTCTCTTGGGAAGTTGGAAAGGACTCATGGAGACACCCTCAGTCTTGGCAAAGCCAAGAGAGCCTCCATCTCAAAGGTCAGTCAGAAAAGACATGAGTGGGGCTGGGGTAGATGGTGGGGAAGTTTCTGTGTCTTCAGTAGACCCAAACAAGGAAAGCTCACATGTCCAGTAAAAGAAGGCCAAAGTGAGAAAAGGACCCCAGACAAAATAAACTTCATTTGTAGAGCTTTCTTCCCATAACCTCAGCCGCATGCACCATGATCCCCAAGTTTCTGTGGTACAGTGAAATGGGTAATTTAGAGTTGTAAAAAACAAATATTAACAGCCTCTCAAATGGGTTTACTGGATTCTCCACTTTCCTATGGCTTACATTGTGGCTTTTATATGGCTATATTGGTTTTACTTACACATGGCCCAAGATAGAGCACACAGAATGCTTTGGCACTTCCAGATTGTTGAAGAAATTATTTTGGTGCATTCAAGGAAAATTTGAAAATGTGTTCCCTCACTGGTTTCTCATTCCTTCCTCTTCCTGTCTGTATAGCTGCCAATACAAATTAGACTCAATCTTTCACAAAAATGGAGAAAAGAGAACTTGAGGAAAACTTTGTACCCTTAAAAACATCCACAGGATAGGAATTTGGGGATGTTTGGTAAGGAAAAAATGGTCAAGGAAACAACTGTTTCCTCAATTCTTGGTAGATGGTCTTTGGGTAAATCATGAAACTATTTGGATCTCATTTTCCAGATTCATAGTATGTGGAGAACAATAGCATTGATTTGTCCAAGGGACAAATTGGGGACCTGAATTGGTCATCACCTGAGATCACATCCAACTCTATAAGCTAGGTTCAGCAGGCTTTATTCTGGGCCCATAGACAACTATTGTTGCTGAACTCTGTTAATGGCTGAGCTGAAGAAAAAGTAAGCTGTCATATCTTAGCAGAGCCCACTGCTGCCATCTGGCCCCTTCCTTCTTTACTATGCTGGAGTTCTAGAAAAGGCACACCCAAGACAAAAGCTGGTGAGGCTTGCTTGTCTCCAAATAGACCTCTCCAAACATTTCCTCTAAATGTGGTCTGGACAGAAATAAAACTGGCCCCTTCCCCGCCCCCCCTTGTCGTCTCTGTCCCCAGATGATTAAGGCACAGTTGGAACTGAACCAAGACAGAAAATCTGAGCTCACAAGATTCCTTTTGGGGCAGAGAAGGAGAACCTGAATTCCCAAATGGATAAGGTCACCATATCATTGCTCAACCTTCTGTTGTTCTGAGTAAGAGAGCCTAGCCTCTTTCCATCTACCCCAAAGGTAGTATGTGTGCAAGCAGAGGCAAGAGCGAAAGGGGCAGTAGGAACAAAGGAGTCTTTCTTTAGCAGAGTGACCTTCCATAAGTCACATAACCCTTCCATGCCCCATGCTGCCATGTGACTCAAGTCATAATTTATTGGTTACAAACGTTTCAGTTACTCAGTGAAAAGTAATGGAAAAAGGGTGAATTTGTATAGTTATTCTACTAAGGAAACTTTGTCCATTCAAAGTCAGGTTACAGAGTGGCCTTTATTTTAATTAAAAAGCATCTGGAAATTGAAAAGCCTGTTTGGCCCAGGGCCGCATTGGAGAGTAACTGATGCATGTCATCTGGCTGGGACATCCCATGGCTCCCTCAGTGGGGCTGCAGGGGTGGGGGAGTGGAGGCTGCCTAAGCCTGGTGCAGACATTTTTGGGCTGCTCCTGCATACCATCTTTGACTAGTCCACATCCCACAGATCCAGACTTCCCTGGCTTTGGCTTTGCTAACTGTGTTCTGAGGGAAGGGGATCTCTGACTTTAAGCTTGTAGTTATTCCCAGAGAAATGGCTAGAGAACCCAATGCCAGGGTGTATTTCTGTATTCCCTGACAACCAGCAACTGATAACAAAAACATCCTAGATAACCTCTTGCAGCTGGATTTTATGTGGGCAACATACTCCAGGTTCTGCTGTTCACAGTACACAGAATGATTAAACAAAATGGAATGCTCATTAGCTGGGAAGACATAAACCTATCTCATTTCTGACTGGCTTTAAAGAGGTCTGTTCTCTTGTCTGGGCTTCACTGTCCTCATTGGACAATATTTATCTGTGCATCGCAAACAGAGCTGATCACAGAATCTATTGTATAGTGGCAGCATATAATGGTGCTTAAGAGTATGCACTGGTTGGGTTTGAATTCTGACTCTACTACTTCCAAGCTGGGTGACCTTAGGTAATTACTAAACTTTCCTGCGCCTCAACTTACTCATCAGTAAAATGGGAATATTAAAATTATTATTGTGAGTATTAAATGAGTTAATATGTGCAAAGCACTTTAGCAATAAGTAGCAATAAGGGGTGTATAAATGTTTGTTACATAAGTAAACTTGTTCAAAATGCACACTTCTGGAACCTGTCCTGAGAGATTTCGGTTTACTGGGTCTGGAAGGGGTCTTGTCAATATGGATTTTTAGAAAGCCCTCCAGGTGATTCTGATGCCCAGCCACTATATTGTCCTTAAGGTCTGGGTCAGTTGTGCACCATGAAAGAGGTGTATTCTCTCAACAAATATTGACTGAGGGACTATTTTGTGCTGTGTACTGTGCTAGGTGTTGGGGATATAACACTGAACAAGTCAGGCATGAACGCTGCCTCAAGAAGCTTATGTTCTAGTGGAGAGAAAAATATTTAACAAAGAACCATATAAATATATAGTAATTTAAACAAATACCTGATATAATAGAATTTCAGAGAGTAATAAGTGCTCTGAAGAAAAATAGGATGACTCTCGGGATCCTGCTTTCACGAGGGTAATCTGGGAGGCCTCTTGGAAAAAGTAATAACAGATTAGATCATCTATATTACTATCTAGGGGAACAGCTAGTGCAAAGGCCATGAGGGAGGAACAAGATGAAAGGATTCCAGAAAGAGAAAGAAGGCCAGAAGGTGAGAATAGTAGGAAATGGAGTTGGAGGGGGGACGTGGGAGCCATATAATGGGGACCAGGGTAGAGTGTTTGGATTTTATGTGCACTGAAAAACGATTGAGCATTTCAAGCCATGGGGTTATATGTTCTGACTTATGCTTCCAAAAGGTTGATTTGGCTGCTGTTTTGGGAATACACTTGACAGGCAGAGGTTGAAGCAGAGAGACAAGTTAGGAGGCTGTTATCGTGGTCCAGGCAAGAGATGATGGTGACTTGAACAAGGATGGTAGTGGTGGAAGGGGTGAGAAGTGATCAGACACTGGATATTATTTTGTATATGAATATGAAGCCAACAAGACTTTCTAATGGATTAAATTTGGGGGATAGGGAAAGACAGAAATGCAGAATGATTCCTAAGTTTTTGGCCTGAGCAACTGGATGGCAATATCATTTCTCCCTTTCCACTCACTGGAATCACCGCCTGTACTCTATATGCTTGCCCTACTGCTACACTTCATGCTCCACATAGCAGCCAAGCTAATCTTCTCAAAATATGTCACCCCTTGATCTCCAGCCTCAACTTAATGATTTCCCATAATACTTAGAATAAATACAAAGTCCTTTCCATGGTCTACAATTCTTTATGTGCTCTGGTTTCTGCTAACCCCTCCAAACTCATTTCCTGCCACTCTTCTGGTCACTCCCTATGAAACACTCACTCTGGTCTCCTTGTTCTTTTTCAAACATTCCAAGGAGCCTTTTAAAGGACTTTGCACTTGCTGTTCCCTATGCCTCTAGCACCTTCCCCTATGCCTTGCTCTTGTGCTTCAGTTCTCTGTTTGAATGTCACCTGTTTTACCCTGAGCACTCTATCAAAAGTAGCAGCCCCATCACCTCCTATTTTCATATCTTCTTACCCTGCTGTATTTTTCTTCCTATCACTATATCTTCCTATATTGTACAGGATTGGGAAAATGTAGGTTTACAGTTGTGAGTATGCAAAATACAGAACTTATTCTTGTATTATTATTTATTAATTATTGTATTATTTACCATACAAACAATTGTAAATCTACTTTAGCCCCACCCTGTATTATATTATATTAATTATATTATTATATCATTATGTTAATTATATCCTGGCATTCTATATTAAATAGTTTTGCGTTATTATCTATCCCCCAATAGTATAGTATAATTTCCATGACATCAGGAACTTTGCTTTGTTTTCCACTACATCCCTAATGCATATAACATTCCTGGTACATAATAGATGTGATAGGTTAAATAATGGCTCCTAAAAAGGTTATGTCCTAAAATGATATGATCTCACCCATAAGTGGAACCTAACCAACAAAAACAAGCAAGCAAAATATAACCAGAGACATTGAAATAAAGAACAAACTGACAGTACCCAGAGGGGAGGGGGAGGGGTATAATGGGGGAAAGAAAGGGAAGAGTCATCAGGGAACATGTTATAAAGGACCCATAAACAAAGCTAAAGGGGGAAGGATCGAGGGTGGGAGTTGGGGTGGGTGGGGAGGGTGAAAGTGGTGGCAGGAAAATGGAGACAACTGTACTTGAACAACAATAAAAAAACAAACAAAAAACCACATCCATGTCCTAATCTCAAGAACCTGTGTGTGTAGCAATATTTAGAAAAAAGGGTCTTTGCAGATGTAATTAAGTTAAGGATCTTGAGATGAGATCATAAGAATTATTTAGATGAGCCTTAAATCCAATGACAAAGTATCCTTGTAAGAGACATACAGAGGAGAGAGACACAGGACAATGAGAAGGCCATGTGAAGACAGAGGCAGAGACTGGCATAAAACTGCCACAAGCAAAGAAATGCCTAGAGCCACCAGAAATCGGGAGAGACAAGGAAAGACTCTCTTCTAGAGCCTTTGGAGAAAGCACAGTCCTACTGACACCTTGATTTGGGACTTCTGGCCTCTAAAGCAATAAGAGAATAAAATTCTGTTGTTTTAAGCCTTACCAAGTTTGTGGTAATTTATTACAGCAGCCATAGGAAACTGATACAGTAGGTGTTCAATATTGTATAATGTAAGAATGAATGAATGAATATGAGCAAGAATGAGATGGGAAAAAGGCAGAATCAAGAGTCATGAGTTTGGTGTTAATATATTGTCTGAGATGCCTATTATATGTGCAACAAAGATGTCAAATAGGCAGTGAATATCTGAGACAGGAGTGGGTAGGAGAGGTCAAAGCTAGGTATACTCATTTGGGAGCCATCAACCACAGGCTAGATGACATCAGCACTGGAGACAGTATAGTTGAGAGCTCAGAAGATGGCCAGGAAGGAAGCTGTGTTTACAGTGCTGTTTCTATTCAGCAGTGGTCTTCAACCTGAGGGAATTTTGCCACTTGCCCCCTGCCCCTCACTGCACAGGGCATTTGGAAATATCTGGAAATATTTTTGATTGACACATGGTGGGGGTGAGGGTAATGCTACTAGCATCTAGTGGATGGAGGCCAGGGATGATGCTAAACATCCTATAGTGCACAGTACAGTCCTCACAACAAAGAGTTACCTGGCCCAAAATTTCAATAGTGCTGAAGTTGAAACTCTGAGGTGGTTTAAGTGTCCTGGATTTGTGGGGTTTTTAAAAAACCAGTTTTATGCTGTACACATTTTCTCTCTAAACTCTTATTTATAAATATTCAGGAAAAAATATCAAGAGGTAGAAAGTAACTCTCTACTACCAGATTAATGTGTAACATTGAGCAATCTACTTCCTTTTTCTGAACTTCTGTGTCCTTTGGGTGGCTGTGCATGAAGGTGGGGATGAGGTTGATTGCATTAGCTACTCTTTGAGCTTCCTGCCAGGCCCTAGTGTCTGTGAATCTCTTTGTTTCCCACAATAAGAGGTAAATTTCCACTTGGTTAAGCATTGGGCAGAGCCTTCAGGATTAGCTGGCGAAGAGCAGAATGCAAGTTACATCCTAGGCACAGAGACTGAATTTTCTAGGAAAGCCTCAATCTCAAACATTCTATCATCCTGAATCCCCAAAATGACATGTGCACTTTTGTGTCCCAATATTTTGACTTAGAAATTTCTCTGCCAGCACTGACAGGTACCTACTAAATGCCAGGTACTGTTCTAAGTGCTCTGTGTGCATCACTCCATTTAATCTTCACAATAGTCTTGGAGGTAGTGCCATTATTATTCTCTTTGGCAGATGAGGAAACTGAGGATCAGAGGTTAACTAAATTAAGGTCATACATACAGCAAATGACAGAGCTGAGATGAAGACTCAGGTCTGTCTGATGCCAGGTGCTCCATCTTAGCTACTCCATCACCTGGCTTTCCCCATCACATGACAGTTACCTGGTTCTGTGTAGCAACAAGGGGAAAGAAAAGGAGAAACAGGTCCTGCCTCAAATATTAGCCATTACTTTGTGTCTAGGAGAGCTCCTGTATGAGCCAGTCTATTTAAAAAAAAAAAAACGGAAAACCCCTTCTCTTATCCCTACATCACTTGTGTGCAGACTCTCAAGAAAATGATGCAGTTCAGGGATTGGAAAATCTGTTCTATATGTGGGGCATTGGCTTTAATTCTAGACGTTTCTTTTTGGATCCCTTATTTTGTTATGATATCTTTGTTGTTTCCAATGTCTCTCTGGAAAACTGGTAATTATTCTATGTTGGAGGAACCTACCCAAATTCATCAGTGGCCATCAACAGAGTTTAAAATAACCAAACTACAGTCCCTTGGCTGTCTCAATGAATCAAATGAGTGGTAAACATTTTGGCTGTTAATAAGAGAAGATCCTCTTGGGAAGATGTCATAGAGGAAATGAGGCTGCCTGGAAGAATAAGGGAGAAGTGGAGATACTGTTCCAAGCAGGGGAGATAGACTGAGCTGAAGTGCAGATGTGGGGTGGTCATATACACACAGTCTCAACGTGTAAACACACACATGCACATGGACACATTTATCAATTGAACAACTACTTATTAATCACCTACTCTGTGCCAGGTCCTAGAGATATATCCATTTATGAGTCTCTATTTGCAAAGGACTGCAAATTTGAAAGATTTTGAATACAATGAAATGGCAAGGATGAAGGTAAAGATGAAAAATATGAAGATAAGCATAAGCCCAGTGAAGGCAGAGATATTTTGTTTATTCACTGGTGATTCCTGAGTGCCAAGCATAGTACCCAGGACATAACAGGAACTCAGAAGAATATTTGCTTAAAAAAATGAGTGTATTAGCAGCAGTAACATCTTCATGGCTGGAACTAGATGGCGCACTAAGAGGCCATGAGGAAAGGATTCTAGTCTCAGTTTTTTGTTGTTCTTTCTCCTCTTTGGGTATCGATTTCCTAATTTTTATAACAAGGTGCTTGTATTCTCAGCTTTTAATTTTTTAAAAAAAAATTTTTATTGTCAGCTTTTAATTTTAAAAATGTTACATAAATAATGTTGTGTCCTTATTAACTCATATCAGGACCCACATATGTAAGTTTGCTCCATTGTTGGTGATGTTAGGTTTGTAATTTCAAAGGGAAAAAGATACATGGACAACAGAGAAGTTGGGCAGACACCACCATAAACAAGAAATTAAACTAATATGACCTTGAGCCCAAAAGTTTCAGCATATGTTGATGATCATGCCTGAATCTATTATTAAGATGATGGTTGCAAAATGGTGATCGGTTAATTCCTATGATTTCTTCCATATTTATTCGTTTACGTTCTTCTGGGCAAGGTGATTTTAAAGGCCTTTTCTGGCTCAGATGTCCTGTGCTTCAAAAATTAAACCTGATTTAATGTGTCTGATAACAGGCACTTGGGAGGGTAGGGCCATTGACAAATGAAACTCTTGATAGGACAGTGGGATGGGGCATGGAGCTCAGGCTACTGGTCCAGTTAGGAAGGCAAGCAAACTCAGATAGGTCCCAAGAGGTTCAAGGGGGAAGGAAGAATCCTTTGGCCAAATGGCTTTTCATGTCTTGATAAGGATTGCTAAAGCCTGGTGTTACCATAGGTGACTCAAGTGCCTCCCTACCTGCTTTTGACTATAAAATGTAAGCTAATCAGATGGCCTAGGAGAAGTGTCACATAAATCCCTGTAAATCCAAACTCAGACAGTAAGTGGAAATAAAGCAAAAGGGCATATGAACTCTTCAATTGTGAAACCGAGATGTCATTTTTATCCTTGTCCAATTCACAATTGGTAGAGCTAAGTCCAGGAAATATGTGCAATATTTTGTGTGTGATTTATTCGTCTAATTTCAATGTTTTCTTCTTCCCTTCCTCTATCTCCAGAACTTTTTATGAAGTCCCAGTACACTAAGAAAAATCAAGAGTTACATAACTTTAAGGTTTTTCACTTTTTCTATAACTGAAGCTGCAAAATTAATTTTTGGTGTGTGAGTTCAGTAGTGAAATGAGATTTGGCTTAGTCCAGTGGGCCCTGGAATCATTCTAGAACTTTCAACACTAAATCTTCCACCATCTGAAGAGATCCTAGAGATGTCAGCTAGAGCTCCCTTTTTCCATCATTGTGGGCCTACTCACCATCACAAACATAAAAAATGGAGGGGTGAATTTCACAAGCTGGCCCAGATGGTCTTACTTGAGGAACACTAGAATCTGGGTTCTTTTTCTAGAAGAAATTCCGGTCAGCTCTCACCACATGATAGTACAAAGATCTGAGTCTCACAAATCTTTCCCACCATGAATTGCCAAAGGTTTGCAAATAGTGGCCTGGTGTCATTTATCTTTCTCTGCTTCCCGTCACAGGCTAATTCAGCCAAGATTGAAGAGATGATAGGGTTGGCTTTTGGTAAAATCTGGGATATGTAGGGTCCTTTAGAAGCCTGTCCATAACACTGAGCCCAAACATGGACTGTCTATACAGCTTAAAGTATACCGCAAAACCATTCACACTGGCTATTTGTGGCAAGAGGCTTGGAAGGATACTTATTATGCCATAACAGGTCCCTGGAGCTGCCACAAGTCAACACTGGTTTTGTGTCTAACTCCTCTTGGTGCCCATGTTAGTCTTTGTGGGTACCATGTATAAGGCCTGAAAATTGAGTTGGGCATCTGTAGTCACATTAGCCTAGGCCTGTAGGAAAAAGCTAAGTTAGCATGCCCTCACTACAAGCAAGATGACAAAAGCCTCTTGTACACTGCCTGGTTGGATTGACCTGGGTTGGAATGTTCAGAAAAAGAGAGGATGATTGTTTTGTTACCCTCCTGGAGAGCTGGCCACATCAAGTGATGATCAGTCTTGGATTAGAATTGGACAGAGGGATGGAATTTGAGAGAAGGACTGCAGATGGAACTTTTATGTGACATCTAAGAAGTTGGTGGGCTTACCAAGGCTTATCAATATTCTAAATTGAGTTCCAAGGGAAAAGAGCCCACCTGGTGCTATGAGTTTTTCCTTATCACCCTCAACAGAAGTATCTCTTTTACATAGCTCAGCTACACCTCCAACTACATGAAGGCAAATGAATGTCCGTCCCAAACTTCTAGTGGTAACTCAGAATTTTTCATCATTCAGAAATGAAGAGAGTTTCTAAGGATTGAATCTCATCATCTCTTCAATAGCTAGAATGTTATCAAGTGCTCTTCCATTTTAAAAAGCACCGCAGTTGTACTCTGCTTTGATCTGGTACCTTTTCATTTATATTTCTACCAATGAATTATAAAAAATATCTGTATTTTCATACTTGCATTCCAGGGAGGCAAGTCATGTGCCCTACCTATTTCCCATTGCCCTACTGAGTGCGGCTTTCTAGCTAGGCCACTTTATACAAAGGTCATTCACCAGCTGATAGATTGAGTGTCCTCAGGTAAGGTGCCCATCCATGACAAAAGGAGTAACCACTCAATTTTCAAAGAATAGTCTACGGCCATTTCAAGAAACTGTGGGCCATGTAGTTTCCCTTAGAAGGAAATGGTGGAGATGGCAGAATCCATAATTTGCATATCTGGTCTAAGATTTCTGTTAGCATAATAGGTGGGAAGGAGAGACAATTACAGCCCTACTGGACAGCCAATTATATCAGAATGTGCAGATGGGTACCTCTTTCAGCTTTTTCTAAAGCTAGTAGGCATATCCCCTGAATCACATAGAGTATACGCAGGGCAATAAACTTGAACTATGTAGGAGGACAGCCTCACCAAAGCTTATTTTTTTGATGGCAGAAAATGATAGTGGAGAATAAATGGTCTTTGCCACCTTGGGAGGCTGCCTAGCTCCTCCAGAGGGCCTCAGGAGAGCAGCTGTCAGCCTCTATGGTGGAGTAACTTTGGCACCGCTGAATGAGTGGCCACATGTTATGTACCCTTCCTGAGGAACATGCTCCAACTTGTGTCCCATGCTATATTTGAGCTGTTGAAAGTAGACCCAGCAGGAACTAAGCATCTGCAGCATTAGGTGGAACACTAGATCACTACTTTTACTGAGTTGGGGCTTAGTGCGAAACAAGAGCTGAGCCTAGTACCAGGGACATAGGAATTCCTTCTCAAATTCCTCACTCCAGTGCCACTGTTCTTTTACTTAGGTTAGCTCCAAAAATAGTGTCCGTGCTGAGCCACAAGCTGGTGGGTATCAGGAGGAAAAGCAGGCAAAAATACAGAATACAGCAGGCCAGACAAAATGACATCTTTTCTTTTTTTTGGTTAGGACTGGGGAAATAGTGGTTATTTCATGTGAATGGAAAAACTGTGTCAAGAGTCTAGTGCCTGGTGGAAGAACAGGTAAGGTCTTCTGAGAAGAGTCAGGCTTGAACTTAAAAGCAAATTTTCCAAAAACACAGGGCTCACCAGGATATTTCAAGTGGGGGGCTCTGTATATATCATTAACAAAAATTCAACATCTTGTACATTTGGAACTGTGGGGAAGAGGGAGGTAGGCAATAGCAGTTATTTGGCACTATAAAAGCTTGTGTTCCCTTATCAGGGCTTGTGACCAATATTTTTCCCTGCCCAGTATCTAAGAAGTCATTTTGAGACAGACATCTGTTCAGCAATCTGAGAGCACCAGACAGAAGACAGAGACATTCATTTTCCTTTACTCATAGTGCAGAGGCCAGGAGGGACTGATTTTGTGGCACTGTTCCATCCTGGCCCAGATTGCAGCTGATTTGGAAAGAACAACCAGGATGAAACTGAGGCACCATCCAAATGGCCTTGGATTACCAAGTGAGTCCCAAAAGCCAACTAGGAGAATACTTTGGAGCCTGAAACAGATGTAAGCCAAGAGGCCCTAATTGGAGGTCTGCCATTGATGAGGTTACAATGTGGTGTCATGGAAGAGTACTCATCCAGGAATCAGGACATTTGGATTTTAGCCTACAACTAACTCACTACACGGCCTTGAGCAAATCTGTTTCCTCTGAACTTCTCTGTCCCCTGTTTGTGCAACTAAGGGTGCAACCATATAAGTTAGGCATTTTCTTCCAGCTGTGTCATTTATGTTTTTTTCTTTTTTCTCCCATGGATATTTATTTATTTATGTAACAATTTTTTAATTGTTGTTTGAATACAGTTGTCTCCATTTTCCCACCAACACTTTCCCCCACCCCGCCCACCCCCACTATCCACCCTCCATCCTTCCCTCCTTTGACTTTGTCCATGTGTCCTTTATACATGCTCCTTGATGACCCTTACCCTTCTTTTCCCTGTTATCCCCCTCTCACCTCCCCTCTGGTTACTGTCACTTTGTTCTTTATTTCAATGTCGTTGGTTCTATTTTGCTCGCTTGTTTGCTTTGTTGATTAGGTTCCACTTATAGGTGATATCATATGGTATTTGTCTTTTACCACCTGGCTTATTCACTTAGCATGATGCTCTTCAGTTCCATCCATGCTGTCACAAAGAGTAGGAGCTCCTTCTTTCTTTCTGCTGTGTAGTATTCCATTGTGTAAAAGTACCATAGCTTTTTAAATTGTTTTTCAAGTACAGTTTTCTCCAATTTTACCCCACCACACCCCCTTACCCCACCCTCAAACCTACCCCTTTTGGCTTTGTCCATGTGTCCTTTATACATCTTCCTTCATGGCCCTTCCCCTATTATCCCCTATTTGCCTCTCCCCACTCCTTCCTGCTTACTGTCAGTTTGTTCTTTATTTCATTGTCTCTGGTTGAATTTTGCTTGTTTGTTTTGTTGATTAGGTTCCACTTATAGGTGACATCATATGGTATTTGTCTTTTACCACCTGGCTTATTTCACTTAGCATAATGCTTTCCAGTTCCATCCATGGTGTTGTGAAGGGTAGGAGCTCCTTTCTTTCTGCTGCGTAGAATTCCATTGTGTAAATGTACCATAGTTTTTTGATCCATTCATTTACTGATGGAAACTTAGGTTGCTTCCAGCCCTTGGCCATTATAAATTGTGCTGCTATGAACATTGGGGTTCATAGGTTCTTTCGAATTGGTGTTTCAGGATCCTTAGGGTATAATCCCAACAGTGGTATTGCTGGGTCAAAAGGCAGTTCCATTTTTAGTTTTCTGAGGAAATTCCATACTGTTTTCCATAGTGGCTGCACCAGTCTGCATTCCCACCAACAGTGGACTAGGGTACCCTTTTCTCCACAACTTCGCTAGCACTTATTGTTTGTAGATTTGTTTATGATGGCCATTCTGACCAGTGTGAAGTGGCATCTCACTGTGGTTTTAATTTGCATCTCTCTGATGGCTAGTGATGCTGTGCATCCTTTCATACGTTCCTGGACCCTCTGTATGTTCTCCTTGGAGAAGTGTCTGTTCAGGTCTTTTGCTCATTTTTGAATTGGATAGTTTGTCTTACTGGAGTGGAGTCATGTGAGTTTTTATATATTTTGGAGATCAAACACTTGTCAGAGGTATCATTGACAAATATATTTTCCCATAGAATTGGTTCCCTTTTCATTTTGCTGATGTTTCTTTAGCCATGCATAAGCCTTTTAATTTCATGTAGTCCCATTTGTTCATTCTTACCTTTATATCCCTTGTTTATATCCCTTGCTCTAGGGGACATATCACTGAAAATATTGCTGCATAGAATATCTGAAATTTTCCTGCCTATGCAAGCTGTCATGACTTATATTTAAATCTTTATCCATCTTGAGTTTATTTTTGTGTATGGTGTAAGTTGGTGGTCAAGTTTCTTTTTCTTTTTCTGTTCTTTTTTTTTTTTTTTTCATGTAGCTGTCCAGGTCTCCCAACACCATTTATTGAATAGGTTATTTTTACTCCATTTTATGGTCCTGACCCTTTTGTCAAATATTAATTGAACATAGAGACTTGGGTTTATTTCTGGGCTGTCTATTCTGTTCCACTGATTTATGTGTCTGTTCTTATGCCAGTGTCAGGCTATTCTGATGACAGTGGACTTGTAATATAGCTTCATGTTGGGTATTCTTATCCTTTCTACTTTGTTCTTCTTTTTCAAAATTGCTGCGGTTATTCCGGATCATTTATGATTACAAATATATTTTTGAAATGTTTGTTCTATATCTGTGAAATATGTCATTGGTATTTTAATAGGGATTGCATTGAAACTATAGATTGCTTTGGATGGTGTAAATTCTTCTAATTCATGAACACCGTATATGCTTGCATTTATTGTGTCTTCCTTAATTTCTTTCTTCAGAGTTGTGTAGTTTTCTGAGTACAGGTCTTTTACCTCCTTGGTTAGGTTTATTCTTAGGTACTTTATTTTCCTTGTTGCTATAGCAAATGGGATTTCCCCCCTGATTTCTGTTTCTGATATTTCATTTTTGGTGCAAAAAATACTTTCAATTTCTCAATATTGACTGAATCTCGCTGTTTTGCCAAAGTCACTTATTAGGTCTAGTAGCTTTTTGGTGGAGTCTATAGAATTTTCTATATACACTGTCATGTCGCCTGAAACAACGACAGTTTTACTTCCTCCTTTCCAATTTGGTTGTCTTGTATTTCTTTGTCTTGACAGATTACTGTTTCTAGGACTTCCAATACTATGTTTAATAGAAGTAGTGAAAGCAGACATCCTTGTCTTGTCCTGATCTTAGGGGGAAAGCTATAAGTTTTAGGCTGTTGAGTATGATAATGGCTCTGGGTTTTTCATATATAGCCTTTATTATGTTGAGGTATGATCCTTCTACTCCCACTTTGCTGAGTGTTTTTTATCATAAATGGGTGCTGTACTTTACAAATACTTTTTCCACATCTATTTATATGATCATATGATATTTGTCTTTCCTTCTGTTTATGTGATGCATTATGTTTATTGATTTGCGAACATTGTATCATCCTTGCATCCCTGGGATGAATCCCACTTCATCGTGGTGTATGATTTTTTAAATGTATTGCTGGATGCAGTTTGCCAACATTTTGTTAAGGATTTTAGCATGTATGAGAATAATAGGGGTTAGCTATTCCTTAAATGTTTTGTAAAATTCTACTGTGAAACTGTCCAATGCAGGGATTTTGTGTGCTGGGAGTTTTTTGTTGCAGCTTTGATTTCAACAGCTGCTGTCAGTCTGTTCAGGCTTTCTGCTTCTTCTTGATGCAGTTTTGAAGATTATATATTTCTAGAAATTTGTTCATTTCACCCAGGTTTTCAAATTTCTTGGCATATACTTGTTCACAGTAATTTCTTACAATCCTTTGTATATCTGTGGTATTGGTCATAATTTCTCCTGTTTCATTTCTGATTTTGTTTATTTGGGTCCTCTCTCTTTTTTTCTTGATGAGTCTGGTTAAAGGCCTGTCAATTTTATTTATATTTTCAAAAAAAGCTACTCTTGGACTTACTGATCCTTTGAATAGTTTTTTAGTCTCTATGTAATTTAGTTCTGCTCTGATCTTGATTATTTCCTTCCTTCTACTCGCTCTGGGCTGTTTGGTTGTTGTTCCTCCAGTTCTTGTAGTTATAGGGTTAGGTTGTTTATTTGAAATATTTCTATCTTTTTTTGGGTAGACCTATATTGCTATGAACTTCCCTACTAGGACTGCCTTCACTGTGTCCCATAGATTTTTGGCTGTTGTGTGTTCATTTTCATTTGTTTCCAGAAACATTTTGATTTCTTCCTTGATCTCATTATTAACCCACTCATTGTTTAATAGCATGCTATTCAGTCTCCATGAATTTGAATGTTTTTGAATTTTTTTCCTTGAGGTTGGCTTCTAGGTTCAAGGCCTTGTGGTGTGAGAAAATGCTTGATATGATTTCTATTTTCTTGAATTTGTTGAGGCTTCTTTTGTGTCCTATCATGTGGTCTATCTTTGAAAATGTCCCATGTGCTTTTGAAAAGAATGTGTATTTTACTTCTTTTGGATGAAAGATTCTGCATAGGTATCAGTTAAGTCCATTTGACCTAGTGCATCATTCAGTTCCACAATATGCTTGTTGATGTTGTGTTTGGAAGATCTATCCATGGTTGACAGTAGGGTGTTAAAATCCCCTACTATAATTGTGTTGTTGTCTATATCTTTCTTGAACTCCTCCAAGACTTTTCCTATATATTTGGATGATCCTATGTTGGGTGCATATACGTTTACAATAGTTATGCCTTGGTGGATTCTTCCCTTGAGTATTATGAAGTGTCCTTCTGTGTCTCTTTTTATGGCCTTTGTTTTGAAGTCTGTTTTGTCTCATGTAAGTATTGCTCCCCTGACTTTTGTTTTCTGTCCATTTGCTTGGAATATTTTTTCCAGCCCTTCGCTTTTAGTCTGTGTAAGTCTTTTGTTCTATGGTGGGTCTCTTGTAGGCAGCATGTGTGTGGGTTTTCTTTTCTTATCCACTCAGCTACCCTATGTCATTTGAGCATTTGTTCTATTTACATTTAAGGTTATTATTGATAGGTAGTTATTCACAGCCATTTTAGCCCCTTTGTGCTTGTGCTCCTCTCTCTTTCACTCTTTTTCTTCCTGTTCTTATAGCAGTCCCCTTAGCATATCTTGCAGTGCTGGTTTGGAGGAGGTGTGTTCTTTGAGCCTTCTTTTGTCTGGGAAACTCCTTATTTTGCCTTCCATTCTAATTGAGATCCTTGCTGGGTAGAGCAGTCTTAGTTGAAGGCCTTTCCTTTTCATTACTTGGAGTATTTCTTGCAATGTTTCTATTGAGAAGTTAGCTGCTAGCCTTATCAGGGCTCCCTTGTATGTTACTTCCTATTTCTCCCTTGCTGCCTCTAAGATTCTCTCTTTGCCTTTAAATGTTGCCATTTTAATTATGATGTGTCTTGGATTGGGCCTGTTTGGATTCCTCTGGATTGGGGCCCTCTCTGCTTCCTGGACTTGCATGACTTTTTCTCTTATCAAATTATGGAAGTTTTCCATCATTACTTTTTCAAACAGGTTTTCTTTATTTATTTTTTAAATTTATTTAGTTATTTTTATTCAGTTACAATTGTCTGCATTTTCTCCCCTTCCCTCCACCCCACCCCAGACAAACCCCTGTCCCTCCCCCACCTCTATTGCCCCCCTTGATTTTGTCCTTGTGTCATTTATAGTAGCTCCTATAGACCCCTCGCCCCACTATCCCCTCCCCACTCCCCTGTGGCTATTGTTACAATGTTCTTAATTTCAATGTCTCTGGTTATATTTTGTCAAACAGGTTTTCTATCTCTTGTTCCTCTTCTTCTCCTTCTGCTATCCCTATTAAATGGATATTACTATTTTTCACGTTGTCCTGCTGTTCCCTTCACCCCTCTTCATTCTTTCTGAGTGTTTTTGCCTTTTCCCACCCTTTCTCAGAATTTTTTACTACCTTGTTCTCCAACTTGCTAATTTGATCCTCTACTTCATCTAGCCTGCTTTTGATTCCTTCTGCTGTGTTCTTCAATTCAGAAATTGTATTCTTCATTTCCTCTTGGCTCTTGCTGATAGTTTCTATGTCCTTTTTCATGCTGATATAGTTTACAGTAAGTTCCTCATAATTTCTCTGGAGTTTTTGGTAGTTCTCACTGAGCTCATTGAGCTTCTTTATAACCATTGTTTTGAACTCAATATTTGATAGTTAACTTGCCTGTATTTCATTTAGCACTCTTTCTGAGGATTCCTCCTTTCCCTTAAATTGGGGGTTGTTTCTTTGTCTTTCCATCATTTGTGAGACTCTTGTTTGCTTCTGCTTCTTCAATTGATCTGCTTTGACTCCCTTAGTTTGTGGTGTGATATTGTATGGCAGGAAACCTGGGATATTCAGTGGTGCAGTCTCCTTGATCTCCTGAACTTGATGCTCTTGGGGTGCCCTTTATGCCATTTATGGTGGCTGTCTGGATGTAACTGGATTTTGATTGTTGTTGGATTGTTCTTTTGTGGGTCCTTCCCTCCAGCTGGTTGACTGAGGGTCTGTCTGCCCACCACATCTTGTGTGCTGTTGTGCATGTGCTCTGTTTTTCCTTTCTGGATCTGCCTCTGGTGATGCCAGGTCTTGACTCCATCTGACACTTCCAGGGATCTACTGTCTTGACTGTCTCCTTCAGTTGTTAATCTAGTCACTCATTGTATGGTTTAAAGATAGGAAAGTCGGTGGCTAAGATTATGTCTTGTAGGTACAATATCAAACCTAGTGTATATCAAGGAGGGCAGAATCACTGGTTTGACCTCTTGTGTGGTCTGGTTAGTTTATTGAAAAGTAAATAAACAGAAAACATTCTTTTTTTCTGGCTAGATATCCCACTTGATCTCAGCCAACAATCATGTTTAGCACAGGGAGGACTAGACAAGGGAGTGTGAAATACTTGGTATAAACCCTGTTCACTGCTGGACAACTGTTACTAAACAAAAAGGGGCGTTCCACTGCCCACCATGACAAAAGGCAAACTCTAGAGGTAGAGACTTATGAGAAAGAAGAGGTTTTTATTCAAATACTGAATGATCTGAGTAAATAAGGGACTCCTTTTCTCAAAGTTCATCTCCTTTGCAAAACCCAGTCAAATCAGCTGTACTCAGCAAGACTAAAACAAGAGGCAGTGCTGAGAGTTCCTGCTATGTTTTAAAGTACCATCCTTTGGAGCCCACAGGTGGTTCCTAAGTGATCATCCAGGTAGCTTAGCTTGTTCCCAGCTGCTGTCCACCTTGGCTCCCTACTGGATGCTGCATGTGCAGCTGATGTTGCCATTGGCCATGCAGCTTCTTGCACAACAAGGTCCCATGCTCCCAGTTTGAAGAGTGTGCAAATGCACTGGCAAATGCTCCACCAGGTTGGGTGGAAGAGAGACTCCCTGCAAGAGGCCATGGGCCATGTGACTGCTATGATCACATGGTCCATGGAGAGGACAGGGCAGTGCACTGTCCCAGTGCAGGTCCTGAGCAGTAAACAATGAGTAAGGTAGAGTTTCTCTGTTCCCCTGGATTTATATTAGCTTTGGGTGTGGGATGTACCAGGTGCTTTCTCAGAATAACCAATTAACTTCCTAAACCCATGTGCCTTGGGTCGTTTACTTCCCAAGCAATCCCTTCTTTCCCCTAACTAGACTGACAGGTCTCTTTGTTCCAGCGCCTCCCCTGCTGCCATTTTGACTTCTATTGTGCATGTACCTATCTTCCCCTGGTCCCACCCCCAATCTGGTACCAGAAGGCAGTAGGAGAGCTTTTTCCTATATCCAAATATCTTGCTAGCCTTATATGTGCTCGTTGTAAGAACCTCCTCCTGCCACCATCATTGCCAATGGTGCTCCATCAACTCAGTGCCTCCAATGCCTGTATGAAGCAAGTTGCCCACACTTGGAACCCACAGGAAAACAGTGACCAATCCAAAAATTTAAGTAAAGGTACCCTGGAAACCCAGAACCACCTTTAAGGTAGTGCCAAGGATGGCCTCAGTGGGAAGGTTGAGGCATCTGCAGCCAGGAGCAGGACCTCCCCGCCTGGGATGGAGTGTCTACAAGGCACATGCTTGGTCCCCTGGGCAATGTGGCCTTGCATGTAGAAGTGAAACTCAGTGTCCGCACCATGGCCCCAAGAATTTCACGAGAGTATTGTCTGACTGCACGCTATGCCCCCAGTGCTCAAACTTCTGACCTCCATCCCCAAGGAGCAAGGGTCAGTGCACAAGTGGCTCCCAGGCTCCATTCCCATGGCCTAGATCCATCTTCCCCAAAGGCCCCTCCTATTCTCTTCTCTCAGCCCACTCCCAGCAGTTCAGACAGGCTGTCTATTGATATAACAACCACCTTGAAACACAGCCCTTCTTGGGATGGGTCAGCAGGGGTCAGCTTCGTTAAGGTAGGACATCATTTGCATTATAATTATAATTTTTAAAAGATCCTCCTTCATCCCTGGTTGGTGTGGATCAGTGGATTGAGTGCCGGCCTGTGAACCAAGGGGTGACTGGTTTGATTCCCAGTCAGGGTACATGCCTGAGTTGTAGGCCAGGTCCCCATTTGGGGGTGCCTGAGAGGCAACCACACATTGATGTTTCTCTGCCTCTCTTTCTCCTTCCCTTCCCCTCTATCTAAAAATAAATAAATAAATCTTTTTTAAAAAGATACTCCTTCAACCTCCCACAAATCATAGGCAGAAGACAATGGGTCTTAGTTTGAGCTCTGCATTGATCAGCTATTTAGAGAGCCATGTGCTGAGAGCCAGCACTGACCCTCAATGAATTTGGGAAGGAGCCTAGGCTTCTGTCAGTTGCCCCCTTGCAGAACCCAAATTGCTGTTTATCATTTGCCCCTTTTCCTTATCCAACATGACCTAGAATCATTGTTCTGAGCCTTTATACAGGAAAACCATGGGATGAACTAATCCCAATAAGAAATCAGGTGATTATTCACTAAGTAATGCTAGCCCACCCTTTAGAGGACTTGCATTTTAACAGGGGGATAAGTACACATCCTAGAGCTTTCCTAGTGCCCCTCAAATATTGTGCCACCCTGAAGACTGATGTATTAGTAAAAAGATATTATGAAAGAGATGTTGGCATTAAGGCTGTCACAGATCAATCATGGAAGGAGCAAATTCAAAATCACTTGAAATGCCCATGGAAAATGTGTGTTATTGTTTCCTCAGCTAAAAGGATCTGTAAACTTTTTATCAAACCCAGACTTTCCCTTTACCCATATCAAGGATAGAAAACATCTTTGAACCATCAATAGAGTCTGTCTCAGGGTAAGATTTAAGAGCTTCTGGGAAGTTCATGGATCAAAAATATCATATGGATGCTTTGTCTGGCTAGGATATGTCTTTTTTCTTATCATTCTATGACAAAGAGTGATGTCATAGAAAGAGCCCTGGTCTTGAGTTTGTATCTTAATGGAATCTACTTAACCTGTTTAATCTTCAATTTCTTAATTCATACAATGGGGGGAATAATAGTACTTACCTCATAAGTTTGTTTGAGGTTTAAATGATACAATGCATATATAAACACCTAGCACAATGTCTGGCACATTGTAATTCTCAATACATAGTAGTTATAGTAGTTTTTGTGAGGCCTCATAGTGGAAACCTGGAGCTGAGTGTTAGCTCTGGGTACTTGGAGGTAAGCCTGTAGACTATTAAAACTAGTTATTTTGAGGAAAGAACCATTGGTAGAGTGGTATAAAAATGCATAGCAATAAAACCTTTAAATTGAATAAGCAAAACGATGCTCCAAGGAAGCATCATCAGCATCACCACCAGCAGCCATTGCCACCACCAACACCTGAAAATGGGCAACAAGCCAGCGCCCGAAATGAAGGCTTGACTTTTGACCTGAAGAATTTTAGGAAACCATAACAGAAGCCCTTTGCCCTGTGAAGCTGGTTCTTTGTGGGCAATCTTCCTCCTGATGTCACTGAGGAGGAAATGGGGAAAGTATTTGAGAAATATGGGAAGGCAGGTAAAGTCCTCATTTACAAGGAAAAGAGCTTTGGCTTTATCCACTTGGAAACACGAACCCTAGTGGAAATTGCTCAAGTGAATCTGGACAACATGCCACATCATGGAAAGCAGCTGTATGTGTTTTGCCTCTCATAGCACATCCTTTACAGCCAACAACTTCCTCAGTTTGTGCCCAACAAACTGCTGGAGGAAGAGTTTCTATGTTTGGCCAGGTGGAGAGGTCTGTAGTCATTGTGGATGATCAAGGAAGGCCCTCAGGAAAAGGCACTGATGAGTTCCTGGGGAAGCCAGCTGTTCAGAAAACTTGGGACAGATGCAGTGAAGGGTCCTGCCTGCTAACCACATTCCTCAGGCTGAGGCTGGGGAGCCAGCCTATGGACCAATTAGATGATGAAAAGGGATTTCCAGAAAAGCTGGTTATAAAGAACCAGCAATTTCTCAAGGAGCAAGAGCAGCTATCTAAATTTGCACAGCCTGGCTCCTTCGAGTATGAGTATGCCATGCACTGGAAGGCTGTCACTGAAAGGGAGATAATAGCAGGACCAAGTGGACCGCAACATCAAGGAAGCTTATGACAAATGAGATGGAGATAGAGGCTGCTTGCTATGAATATCAGGTCATACTAATGAGTCAGGATCTTCCCATTCTCTCTTTGTCAAAGGTGGTGGTATTACATGATACCCTGATATGAATCATTCAGGCAGCTGCCACACCACATTAATTGCAGAGGAGCTGGATTCTATACAAGGTATTCCCAAAGGTTCATTACTAAATAGTCATCTAGCAGTTCTTTGAAAGGTTGCATTGCGTGACAAGGACACTAAATCCTTCTATGGGTTACTGCTCCAAGAAAGGACAACTGGAAATTACACCATGTTTTTTTTTATTCTTTTCTTTCCAGAAGAGAGAATTGTAATTACTCACTTGGGTCATTCCCTTCCTTTCCTTGATGTTTTCAATCTTTGAAGGTATTTGTTCTCTTGCACTCAAAATCTTACACAATTTCTTTCCTATTTCTTCATCTTTTTAAATTTTGTACTGTTGTTCAATTACACTTGTCCCCATTCCTGCCCCCCCATTACTCTCCCTTGCCCTATGCAATCCTCTCCACCTCCCACATTCAATCCTCTCCCCTTGTCGTTTTTGTCCTTGGGTCCTTTATACATGTTCCTTTCTTTACGAAAATAATATATTTCAAATGAATACTAAATAAAAATGAATATGTTATTGGAAGGCCATCCTTGTGTAAAGTATCCAGAATTAAAGTGAGTTTACTGACCTTTAACCTCTAACCCAAGCTCCAATCTCATATTTCAAACTACTTGCAGATCATCTCTACTTGAATGTTCCACCATTACCTCAAAATTCCTTATATCCAAAACCAAATGTTTCACCCTTGTTCCAAGCCATCTCCTCTTCCCACTTTTTAGAAAATTTCAATTGAGGGCACTACCATAACCCCATCATCTAGGCTTAGAATCCTTCGAATCAGCCTAGATTCCTCTCTTTCCTTCATCTTCCCTTTCATAGATGACTAAGTCCTGGTTGTTCTACCTTTGACTTGCTTTTGAATTGGCATTTGATTTGCCTCTGCCTCTTTATTTC
Source organism: Desmodus rotundus (assembly GCF_022682495.2). Taxonomy (NCBI): domain Eukaryota; kingdom Metazoa; phylum Chordata; class Mammalia; order Chiroptera; family Phyllostomidae; genus Desmodus; species Desmodus rotundus. Next base: position 17,313,128 of record NC_071400.1, on the reverse strand, counting down.
CACTGCCACTATCTCAGTTCTGGTTCTTATCATACCATGGCTGGATTCCTACAAGGGCCCACTCACTGGTTTGATTTCATTCTATCCATCTTGTTGGCCCCTGACAGATTAATTTTCCTACAAGCCTGCTTTCAGCATGTCACATCTCTGCTCAAAATTCTACAAAAGCTGCCTATTGCTTATTATATCAAGTCTAAATTAACCTATAGCTCAAGTGCTTTATATTATTTCAGAACATAAACCCCCTGCTCCAGCCAGAGTTCCAGCATCACTGCGTCAGTATAAACCACAAACCATACCTGTTCTTGCTTCTAGTCCTTTGTTTGTGTTCATGCCCTCTTCTATATCCTCTGATTTGCAAAGCATTCCATCTTTTAGGGCCTATGTTAATTCCCAGTTCCTCCATTAGGCTCTTCTTGATTTCTATGGCATACACAGAGTACTTCCTATGTCTGTTGCCTACACCAGTGATTTTCAACCAGTGTGCCATAAGAGGCATGGTGGTGTGCCACAAGAATTTTTAAAACATGAAATACATGACTATTTAGTCAGGGACACTAGCATTTTTTCCCTTAGATTGTCAAATTAAAAAGTGATGACAGCCAACACACCAATAGCTGTCCAATGTGAATAAATCAAAATTATACTTTTTTGTCAGATTGGCAAAAAATAAATTTTTTGGTGTGATACAGAATTTTAGTAATTCAGTTATATGTGCCATGAGATAAAAAGTGGTTGAAAATTGCTGGCCTACTATAATATTTTAGTAACTAATCAGATGGTATAAACGAAAAAACACTAACAGAGTCAGGAGACCTGGGTGCAACTCCTGGCCTTGCCTATGACTTTAATGGGTGATGTTCAGCAAGTTTCTTCCATTCTCTGTGCTTTGGTGTCCTCCTAAGTCAAATAAGAGTTAAACCACAATAATATTTCTCAAACACCAGTCATTTGCACAGGGCCTTCATGTATCTTCCATCTGCAATCTGTCTCTACATTTACTTAAACTTTATCTTACTTTTTCATTTAAATACATTTTATTGTGGTAAAATATACAGAAGATAAAATTTACCATTTTAAACGTTGTAAAGTGTACATTTCAGTGACATTAAGTACATATACAATGTTGGGCAATCATCACCACCACCACTATCCATCTCCAGAACACTTCCCATCTTGCAAAACTGCAAGTTCATACACATTAAACAGTAATTCCCCATTCCCCACTTCTCAAATCCCCAGTAACCACCATTCTACTCTCTGCCTCTCTGAATTTGACTACTCTGGGTATTTCATATAAGTGAAATCATATAGTATTTATTCTTTTGTGACTGGCTCATTTCACTTAGCATCATGCCTTCAAGGTTCATTCATGTTATAGCATGTATCAGAATTAAATACATTTTAAATAAAAGGAACTTTTGTTAGTGAACTAATAGGTATATGAAATGGCTATATTGTCTCTAATATACATTAAAACAAATATTTAAAACTAAAGTTTGTGTATCTCAATCCCATCACTAGTGTGCCCCCACTCTTTGGGAAAATGACCTGATTATCTTCGTAGGCCTGCTAAGTCTTAAACACATGGATCAACTGGAACAGTGGTTTTCAATCATGACTGATTATCAGAATTCCTCAAGTGGCTTTGAGAAATACCTGGGCCCTATCCAAGATCTACTGAATCAGATTTTCTGGAGATGGTGTTTGTGATGATCCACCAAGTTTAGAGCCACTGCTCCATGACTGACTTGAGGGCAGGGCTCCAGGTCTATGCTTCTTTTGTATTTCCAATAGCACAGTGCTGATCACAGAGGTCAAACTGAAAAATATTGTATTGACTGATAAATTGAGAATTTCCAGGAATAAGGGGGACACAAGATTTTAACTCAATTTTTTCCTTTTCAGTAGTGTTCCTCCCACCATGTATATTCCTCTGTAAAATAAGAGTAATGAGAGACTAAGACCAGATTGGAGTCAGAACACAGCCGAGAGTCAGTGCACAGAGGAGAATGTTGGGAGTGTGCAGGAGTATGCTGGAACCGGCCTGCCTGCAGTGCACCTGGGGGACAGTGGTCTGGGCTTTCTAGGCAGACTGGAAGCAGATGACTTGGGCTTTCTAGGTGGACCACCACCACTGCCCAGCCCAGCACCGCTAGCTGCACAGAGTCAGGGAAGCTGTAGATTAGCTCAGGACCTGTGAGCTACTGGGGACCCATGAGCGAAAGCGTGGGAGATGCGGGCTCTAAAAACAGCACAGTGGGAACAGGAGGCCAGAGGCTGAAGAACTCTCTCTGGAGGGAGCAGGGACAGCATTCTGTCACTGCCTTGTGTTATAGTAAGGCTGAGGAGATCTTCCCAATGCCATCCAGGAAAGATTCAGAGAGAAACTCTAAAATTGTTGGAGACCCTGTAAGGAGGTGGCCAGCCCTGACCATGAGAGACTGTGTGATTTGAGGGGAGAGGAAGCATGTGGAGAACAGGACTCCTAGGGACCCACACTGCAGTGTGAGAACATAGAGAAACTCTTTTAAAAAGGGGAGCGGAGGCATACCTGAGGCTTAACAGGGATCCAGGTGTGAAGGTGTGTGCATGGGTGGGATGCAGCAGCTCTACTAACCAAAAAACTCAGAGGCAGAGAATACATTGAAGTAATGGGAGAACCTGACCCAACATGGCTTGCAGGCAGAGGGCAGAGCAGAGTGGGGAATTCAGGCCAAACCTCCTGCTAGATGGTGGCAGGCTTGGGTCTGGAATGCAGGAACTCAATGCCTGAGATTTGCTCCAGTCAGCCAGAGCCTTTCACAGACAGGTGAACCCAATCCCCTCCTATGGGATTACAGGCTCAGCAGAGCTGCAAGGTCATGCCCAGGAGTTTCCTGCTCTGTACAATTCCTCAGGGGAAAGAAGAAAAAGGCCTGTCACGAGACACTACATGCTACATAGCTCCTCTGCTCCAGAGGAGCGGAGAAAATGGAGACAGGAGCAACAAGATGCTATATTCTCTCCTGAAAAGCTGTTTAACATTCATTTCATATCCTTCAAGTTTGGGCATAATATAGCACCAGATTTTATAATGTAGTTTATTTCAAATCTCATATATTATTCTTCCTTTCTCTTACTCCATACTACCTCATTCCTCCCCCTTCATATTTTTGTTTTAAATTCTATTTTCTCTCTTGCTACAACTTATTTCTATTCTGCACTATTACTATTGCTCCCCCCTCCAGCCTCTCAAAATCATTTGTGATTGTCATTAGTCATCTCACATTCCTCCTCCTGTTCTTAAAATACCTATGTTTTCTCTCCATCTTCATCAATCTTTGCTTACAGGTTGTAGATAAGGTGGCTGTTGTTATAATTCTTCAATATTATTTCCAGATAGTGACTGACTTTGTATTTCAAATCTCAAACTTCACTGTTCCCCTCTCTTACTCCATTTTGCCTTCTTTCTGACCTTCCCTTTTTGCGTTTGAAATGTTAATTTTTCCCTGTATTAGTCAGGTTTTCATCCCGCATTCTTAGTATTCCTTCTCCCTCTATCCTCTCAAAATATCTTCTGTTTCCTCTAGACATCTCTCAAGTTCTTCTTTCTTTCCTTGTGCTCTCTTATTCCCATTCCACCTATATAAATCTTAGCTCATTGGTTGTTGATATCTCTGTGGGTAGAGATTTTTCTGCAGTTAGGTATATATTTTATTTATATTTATATTTATATTTATGGTTGTCTCTTTTTTCTCTCACTAGATATATACATATATATATTTTTGTCTTTAAATTTTGGTTTTATTTTAACACTACACATGTCTCTCTCACTCCATTCCACTTCCCCTCCACTGTTTTTTTTTAGTTATAAAGTAAATTTAAATTTCTTTCATGCTTTGCCTTGTCTCTACTCCCTACTCTTATTATTGCCTCTCACTGTACCTTCACAAAATCTCTTTTCTTTCAGTTAGTCATCTTATTCATTTTTCCTTTCTTATAAAAGTCTTAGTCTCTTTACACCTTTATTAATATTGGCACATTGGCTATTGATAATGTAAATGTGAGTAGGGGATATCTTTGCAGGTGTGGGTATGTTTCCTGGGTTGTTTGAATTTTGTTCTGGCAGCACCTGTGCAAGAGTATACAAGATGTGGAAGGTGGAGTGATTCTCAGTCAGTCAGCCAGAGGGAAGAACCCACCAAAGAATAACCCAATAACAACTAAAACCCAGTTAATAACACATACAAGGCATAAGAGCATCAAGTGAAGGTGAACTGAGAGATTACACCACTGAATCACACAGGTCTCCTACCAAAGAAGCTCACACCACGAAGACAAGGAGTCAAAACAGATGAATCCAACAAGCAGAAAAAAACAAGAAGAGTCACCTAAAATGGGAAGACAAAGAAATAACCCCCAACCAAAAGGAAAGGAGGAATCCCCAGAAACATTTCTAAACAAAATTGAGGCAATCAAAATATCAGATATCAAACAATTAGTTCAAAATAATGGTTATAAGGATACTCAAGGAGCTCAGTGAGAACTTCCAAGAACTCCACAGAAGCTTCAAGGAACCTACTGGAACTACACCAGCATGAAGAAGGACATAGAAACTATCAATAAGAGCCAGGAGAAAATAAAAAACACAACATCTGAAATGAAAAAAAAAAAGTAGGAGGAATTAGAAACAGGTTAGATGAAGCAGAGGATCAAATCAGTGAGTTTGAGGACAGAGTAGGAAACTATTCCTAGATAGAGTAAAAAAATGAAAAAATAGTCAAAAAGAATGAAGAGGGGTGAAGGGAACAGCAGGACAATGTGAAAAATAGTAATATCCATATAATAGGGATAGCAGAAGGAGAAGAAGAGGAACAAGAGATAGAAAACCTGTTTGAAAAAGTAATGATGGAAAACTTCCATAATTTGATAAGAGAAAAAGTCATGCAAGTCCAGGAAGCAGAGAGGGCCCCAATCCAGAGGAATCCAAACAGGCCCAATCCAAGACACATCATAATTAAAATGGCAACATTTAAAGGCAAAGAGAGAATCTTAGAGGCAGCAAGGGAGAAATAGGAAGTAACATACAAGGGAGCCCTGATAAGGCTAGCAGCTAACTTCTCAATAGAAACATTGCAAGAAATACTCCAAGTAATGAAAAGGAAAGGCCTTCAACTAAGACTGCTCTACCCAGCAAGGATCTCAATTAGAATGGAAGGCAAAATAAGGAGTTTCCCAGACAAAAGAAGGCTCAAAGAACACACCTCCTCCAAACCAGCACTGCAAGATATGCTAAGGGGACTGCTATAAGAACAGGAAGAAAAAGAGTGAAAGAGAGAGGAGCACAAGCACAAAGGGGCTAAAATGGCTGTGAATAACTACCTATCAATAATAACCTTAAATGTAAATAGAACAAATGCTCAAATGACATAGGGTAGCTGAGTGGATAAGAAAAGAAAACCCACACACATGCTGCCTACAAGAGACCCACCATAGAACAAAAGACTTACACAGACTAAAAGCGAAGGGCTGGAAAAAATATTCCAAGCAAATGGACAGAAAACAAAAGTCAGGGGAGCAATACTTACATGAGACAAAACAGACTTCAAAACAAAGGCCATAAAAAGAGACACAGAAGGACACTTCATAATACTCAAGGGAAGAATCCACCAAGGCATAACTATTGTAAACGTATATGCACCCAACATAGGATCATCCAAATATATAGGAAAAGTCTTGGAGGAGTTCAAGAAAGATATAGACAACAACACAATTATAGTAGGGGATTTTAACACCCTACTGTCAACCATGGATAGATCTTCCAAACACAACATCAACAAGCATATTGTGGAACTGAATGATGCACTAGGTCAAATGGACTTAACTGATACCTATGCAGAATCTTTCATCCAAAAGAAGTAAAACACACATTCTTTTCAAAAGCACATGGGACATTTTCAAAGATAGACCACATGATAGGACACAAAAGAAGCCTCAACAAATTCAAGAAAATAGAAATCATATCAAGCATTTTCTCACACCACAAGGCCTTGAACCTAGAAGCCAACCTCAAGGAAAAAATTCAAAAACATTCAAATTCATGGAGACTGAATAGCATGCTATTAAACAATGAGTGGGTTAATAATGAGATCAAGGGAGGACTCGGGAAGATGGTGGCAACATAGGTGGGAGCGAAGTCCACTTCCCCTCAAGGCCAGGGAAATACCTAGCTGATCTGAGGAGCAGAGCGAACAGCCAACAGTATTCCAGCATATATGAAGATCAGAGACCAAAGATAGAGGACATTGAAAGATCCGAGGGTAAGAAGAGTGCTCAAGGACAATAAGGTCCCCGGGACCCGCGCGGGGACAAGGGTGGCAGAAGCCCCAGCCCAGGAGCAGGGGCTGCTGCAGGAGTCTTGGGAGAGGGCCAGGCTGAGCTGTGAGCAGCCAGGTGCTTGTTTGGACCAGGGGGGCTTGAATAGGAAGAATTTCTCAAAAAGAAAAAGAAAATAGAGGCACTCAGGGGCTAGTTAGAGAACTCTCGGCAGCAGCCGGGACCCCTGGTGCCCCTCCCCCCTCCGCCCCTGGACTGAGAATGGGATAAGCAGCCCCCGGGCTCACCTGAAGCCCGGTTGCGTGCAAGCAGATTAGCAAACTGGGGGCCCACACCTGAAACCTCAGGTGGGAGGTGCAAGCAGATTAGCAAACTGGGGGTCCACACCTGAAACCTCAGGTGGGAGAGCATCTGGAGCAGAGGCTAGCTGCTCCACCCACAGGCCTAAAAAGGCGGACCCCAGCACCGAGTGACTCAGTCCCAAGGCGGCCCCGCCCGCCCGAGAGATTCAAGCCCAAAGCAGCTCGACAAGCACAAAGCAGCTGGATTGGCTGATCAATGGCCTGGCTGCCTGCCAGGGACCACACCTACAACGCCTACCTAACACCTGCGCACAGAGCCCTGAAGGGCCTACTAGCTCTCTAGGACAAAGGGAGAACACCCAGAAGAGGGGAGCAGCAGGGTTACGGGAGACTGCATTCCCTGGAAAGACTCAACCCAGTAGGGGGCTGAACTATCCCCATAGCAGCACCCAGAGCCCCTAGCATCTAAGACAGCAAAGAGCAAGAAGGTAGAGTGTGAATTGCACCTAATTGGTGCAACTCAAGGACAGCACAACTGGTGAACTAAAGGCCTACTGGGGAGCAGAAGGACCATGAGGAACTAGACTGCAGGCTGAACAACAGCGAAGAGTGTGGCCCAGGAAGGGAGAAAAGTGAAACCAATCCTTCCAACCACCCCCTCCTGTTACACAGACAGGACAACCAGCAGAACTAACCTGACCGGTTTAAAGCCAGCAGATGATTTTTTTTTTCCCTTTCCCTTTCCTCCTTTCCCCCTGAATTCCTTCTTCCTTTCTTTTTTTTTTTCTTTTTCTTCATTACTTCTTCCTCCCATCCTTTACCTTTTTTATGCCTTCTTCCTGCCTTCTTTTATTTATTCCTATCTTTTAATTTTTGTTAAAATTCCTTCTTATCTTGCCTCCGATCTTTCTTTATTCCCTCTTCCTTCCTTCCTTTCTTTTTCTATTTCCTTTTTCCCTCCTTCCCTTCTTTTTTTTTCTTCCCCCCTTTCTCTTTTTCCCACAGGTGAGACAACAAAACCAGGAGTGCTGAAAAGACTAGAGTTAGACCGTGTTACACCCATAAACGTCAGCACAAGACCAGTGAGCACAGGAGATTAAGGAGACAGCACCACTGAATCCCACTGGCATTCTACCATAGAAGTTCATACCATAAACCCAGGGAGTCAGAATACATCAATTTAAGAAGGAGAGGCTAACAAGAAGAGTCTGACAAACAATGGGAAGACAAATAAACAATTCCCAAATGAAAGGAAAGGAGGAAGTCGCAGAAAGAATGCTAACTGAAAAAGAGGCAAGTCAACTATCAGGTACTGAGTTCAAAGCAATGGTTATCAGGAAGCTCACTGAGCTCTCTGAGCTCAAAGAGAACTACCAGAAACTACAGGGAAACTACAATGAACTCACTGCAAACTATATCAACATGAAAAAGGAAATAGAAACTATCAATAAGAGCCAAGAGGAAATGAAGAATACAATTTCTGAATTGAAGAACACAGTAGAAGGAATGAAAAGCAGACTTGATGAAGCAGAGGATCAGATCAGCGAGCTGGAGGACAAAGTAGAAAAAAACACCCAGAAAGAGCAAGAAAAGGAAAAGAGGCTCAGAAAGAATGAAGAGGCAATAAGGGAAATGCAGGACAACATGAAACGTAACAATATCCGTATAATAGGAATACCAGAAGGAGAAGAAGAAGAGCAAGGGATAGAAAACCTGTTTGAAAAAGTAATGATGGAAAATTTCCCTAATCTGAGGAGAGAAAAAGTCACCCAAATGCAGGAAACACAGAGAGTCCCAAGCAAGAGGAACCCAAAGAGACGCACTGCAAGACACATCATAATTAAAATGGCAAATTTCCAAGACAAAGAGAGGATCTTAAAGGCAGCAAGGGAGAAACAGGAAGTAACATACAAGGGAGCCCCAATAAGGTTAGCAACTGACTTCTGAATGGAAATGCTCCAAGCCAGAAGAGAATGGCAAAAAATATTCCAAGTAATGAGAACCAGAGGTCTGCAACCAAGACTACTTTACCCAGCAAGGCTCTCAATCAAGATAGAAGGCCAAATAAAGAGTTTCCCAGACAAAAGAAGTCTAAAAGAATACACTTCCACCAAACCAGCTCTGCAAGAGATGCTAAAGGGACTGCTTTAAGGAAAGGAAGGAAAAGAGAAAGACAGAGGAACACAGGTAGGAAAAAATGGCAATGAATAACTACCTATCCATAATAACCTTAAATGTAAATGGATTAAATGCTCCAATCAAAAGACATAGAATAGCTGAATGGATAAGAAAACATGACCCACACATATGCTGCCTACAAGAGACCCATCTCAGGACAAAAGACTTACACAGACTGAAAGTGAAGGGCTGGAAACAAATTTTCCAAGCAAACGGACAGGAAAAAAAAGCAGGGGTAGCAATACTCATATCAGACAAAATAGACTTCCAAAGAAGGGCCATAAAGAGAGACCCAGAAGGTCACTTCATAATACTCAAAGGAAGAATCCACCAAGAAGACATAAACATTGTAAATATATATGCACCCAACATAGGAGCACCCAAATACATAAAGAAAATCTTGGAGGACTTCAACAAAGATATTGACAGCAACGCAATGATATTAGGGGACTTTAACATTCCACTATCAAAAATGGACAGGTCTTCCAAACAAAATATCAACAAGGATATTGTGTCACTTAACAATACCCTAGAGGAAATGGACTTAACTGATATATATAGAGCTTTTCATCCCAAAGAAGCAAAATACACATTCTTTTCAAGTGTCCATGGAACTTTTTCAAAGATAGACCACATGATAGGACACAAAGCAAGCCTCAACAAATTCAAGAAAATTGAAAACATATGAAGCATTTTCTCTGACCACAAGGGGCTGAAACTAGAAACCAACCCCAAAGGAAAAAACCCCAAACACTCAAAATCATGGAGACTGAATAGCATGCTATTAAACAATGAATGGGTCAAGAACGAGATTAGGGAAGAAATCAAAAACTTTCTGGAAACAAATGAAAATGAACTCACAACAACCCAAAACCTATGGGACACAGCAAAGGCAGTCCTGAGAGGGAAGTTCATAGCAATACAGGCCTACCTTAAAAAGATAGAAACATTTCCAACAAACAACTTAACCCTACGCCTACAAGAACTGGAGGAACAACAACAAAGACAGCCCAGAGCAAGCAGAAGGAAGGAAATAACCAAGATCAGAGCAGAACTAAATGACATAGAGACTAAAAGCACAATTCTAAGGATCAATGAATCCAGGAGCTGGTTCTTTGAAAAGATAAACAAAATCGACAAGCCTTTAAGTAGGCTCATCAAGAAGAAAAGAGAGAGGATCCAAATAAACACAATTAGAAATGAAAGAGGAGAGATTACAACTGATACCACAGAAATACAAAGGATTGTAAGAAATTACTACGAAGAACTGTATGCCAAGAAATTGGAAAACCTAGGTGAAATGGACACATTTCTAGAAAAATATAATCTTCCAAAACTGAATGAAGAAGAAGCAGAAAACCTGAACAGACCAATAACAGCAGAGGAAATTGAAGCAGTCATCAAAAAACTCCCAACACACAAAAGCCCTGGACAAGATGGTTTCACAGGAGAATTCTACAAAGCATTTAAGGAAGAGCTAACCCCTATCCTTCACAGACTATTCGAAAAAATCCAAACTGATGGAAGACTCCCAAACTCTTTTTATGAAGCCAGCATCATCCTAATCCTAAAACCAGATAAAGACACAACGAAGAAAGAAAACTTCAGGCCAATATCTCTGATGAACAAAGATGCTAAAATTCTCAACAAAATATTGGCAAACCGCATCCAGCGATACATTAAAAAGATCATCCACCATGACCAAGTGGGATTCATCCCAGGGATGCAAGGATGGTACAATATTCGCAAATCAATAAACATAATACATCACATCAACAACAGCAAAGACAAAAATCACATGATCATATCAATAGATACGGAAAAAGCATTTGATAAGGTACGGCACCCATTTCTGATAAAAACACTCAGCAAAGTGGGAATAGAGGGAGCATTCCTCAACATAATAAAGGCCATATATGAGAGACCTACAGCCAACATCACACTCAATGGACAAAAACTTAGAGCTTTCCCACTAAGATCAGGAACAAGACAAGGATGCCCTCTCTCACCACTCCTATTCAACATAGTATTGGAAGTCCTAGCCACAGCAATCAGACAAGAAAAAGCAATAAAAGGCATCCAAATTGGAAAGGAGGAAATGAAACTGTCACTGTTTGCAGACGACATGATAGTGTACATGGAAAATCCTATAGACTCCACCAAAAAACTACTCGACCTAATAAATGAATTTGGCAAAACAGCTGGATACAAAGTCAATACTCAGAAATCAAAGGCATTCCTGTACACCAACAACGAAACTGCAGAAACAGAAATCAGGAAAAAAATCCCATTTGATATAGCAACAAGAAAAATAAAGTACCAGGAATAAACCTAACCAAGGAGGTAAAAGACCTGTACTCGGAAAACTACACAACATTGAAGAAAGAAATTAAGGAAGACACAAACAAATGGAAGCATGTACCATGCTGATGGATTGGAAGAATTAACATCATCAAAATGGCCATACTACCCAAAGCAATTTATAGATTCAATGCAACCCCTATTAGAGTACCCATGACATATTTCACAGATATAGAACAAACATTTCAGAAATTGATATGGAACCATAAACGACCCCGAATAGCTGCAGCGATTTTGAGAAAGAAGAACAAAGCAGGAGGGATCACAATACCTGATATCAAACTGTATTACAAGGCCACTGTAATCAAAACAGCCTAGTACTGGCATAAAAACAGGCACATAGACCAATGGAACAGAACAGAGAGCCCAGAAATAAACCCAAGTCTCTATGGTCAATTAATATTTGACAAAGTAGGCAGAAGCATAAAATGGAGCAAAAATAGCCTCTTCAACAAATGGTGTTGGGAGATCAGGACAGCTACATGCAAAAAAATGAAACTCGATCACCAACTTACGCCATACACGAAAATAAACTCAAGATGGATAAAAGACTTAAATATAAGTTGTAACACCATAAAAGTCCTCGAGGAAAACATTGGCAGGAAAATCTCAGACATTCCACGCAGCAACATCCTCACAGACATGTCCCCTAAAGCAAGGGACATAAAGGAAAGAATAAACAAATGGGACCTCATCAAAATAAAAAGCTTCTGCAAGGCTAAAGAAAACAGCACCAAATTACAAAGAGAACCAACAGTATGGGAAAACATATTTGCTAATGATACCTCAAACAAGGGCCTGATCTCCAAAATATATAAAGAACTCACACAACTGCACTCCAGGAAGACAAACAACCCAATTAACAAATGGGCAAAGGACTTGAACAGACACTTCTCCAAGGAAGACATACAGAGGGCCCAGAGACATAGGAAAAGATGCTCAGCATCACTAGCCATCAGAGAGATGCAAATTAAAACCACAATGAGGTACCATCTCACACCAGTCAGAGTGGCCAGCATAAACAAATCCACAAACAAATGTTGGAGAGGATGCAGAGAAAAGGGAACCCTAGTGCACTGTTGGTGGGAATGCAGACTGGTGAGGCCACTGTGGAAAACATATAGAATTTCCTCAGAAAACTAAAAATGGAACTGCCCTTTGACCCAGCAATTCGGCTGCTGGGATTATACCCTAAGACCCCTGAAACACCAATCCAAAAGAACCTGTGCACCCCAATGTTCATAGCAGCACAATTTACAATAGCCAAGTACTGGAAGCAACCTAAGTGCCCATCAGCAAACGAGTGGATCCAAAAACTATGGTATATTTACACAATGGAATTCTACGCAGCAGAGAGAAAGAAGGAGCTTATACCCTTTGCAACAGCATGGATGGAACTGGAGAGCATTATGCTAAGTGAAATAAGCCAGGAAGTGAGGGACAAATACCATATGATCTCACCTTTAACTGGAATATAATCAATAGAAGAAAAAAGCAAACAAAATACAACCAGAGACATTGAGGGGGGGAACAGTCTAGCAGTGGCCAGGGGGGAGTGGGGTGGGGACAGTGGGAAGAGGGGATTGCAGGAGGTATTATAAAGGACACAATGACAAAATTGGGGGGGATGGTGGGGGTGGGGGAGGGAGGTGGGTTCAGCTGGGGTGGGGGGGAGGGAAGGGAAGAAAAGGCATACAACTGTAATTGAATAACAATAAAAATTTAAAAAAATAATGAGATCAAGGAAGAAATCAAAATATTTCTGGAAACAAATGAAAATGAACACACAACAGCCAAAAATCTATGGGACTCAATGAAGGCAGTCCTAGTAGGGAAGTTCATAGCAATATAGGTGTACCTAAAAAAAGATAGAAATATTTCAAATAAACAACCTAACCCTGTAACTACAAGAACTGGAGGAACAACAACCAAACAGCCCAGAGCGAGTAGAAGGAAGGAAATAATCAAGATCAGAGCAGAACTAAATTACATAGAGACTAAAAAACTATTCAAAGGATCATTAAGTCCAAGAGTAGCTTTTTTGAAAATATAAATAAAATTGACAGGCCTTTAACCAGACTCATCAAGAAAAAAAGAGAGAGGACCCAAATAAACAAAATCAGAAATGAAACAGGAGAAATTATGACCAATACCACAGATATACAAAGGATTGTAAGAAATTACTGTGAACAAGTATATGCCAAGAAATTTGAAAACCTGGGTGAAATGAACAAATTTCTAGAAATATATAATCTTCAAAACTGCATTAAGAAGAAGCAGAAAACCTGAGCAGACTGATAACAGTTGGTGAAGTTTAAGCAGTAATCAAAAACTTCTGGAACACTTAAGCCCTGGACCAATTGACTTCAGAGTAGAATTTTACAAAACATTTAAGGAAGAGCTAACCTCTATCCTTCTGAAACTATTCCAAAGAATTCAAGAAAAGAGAAGACTCCCAAACTCTTTTAATGAGGCCAGCATCACCCTAATTCCAAAACCAGATAAAGACACACAAAGAAGGAAAACTATAGGCCAACATCCCTGATGAAAATAGATGCTAAAATTCTCAATAAAATATTGGCAAACCACATCCAGTAATACATTAAAAAGATCATACACTGTGATCAAGTGAGATTCATCCCAATGATGCAAGGAGGGTACAATATTAGCGAATCAATAAATGTGATACATCACATAAATAAAATGAAAAACAAAAACACATGATCATATCAATAAATGCTAAAAAAGCATTTGATAAAGTACAGCATCTATTTATGAAAAATACTCAGAAAACTGGAAGTAGAACAAGCATACGCCAACATAATAAAGGCCATATATGAGAAACCTACAGCCAACACCATACTTAATGGGCAAAACTAAAAGTTTTTCCCCTAAGATCATGCACAAAACAAAGGTGTCTACTTTCACCACATTTATTCAACATAGTATTGGAAGTTCTAGCCAAAGCAATCATACAAGAAAAAGAAATAAAAGGCATCCAAATTGGAAAGGAGGAAGTAAAACTGTCATTGTTTGCAGATGACGTGATAGTGTACATACAAAGCCCTATAGGCTCCATCCAACAACTACTCAAGCTAATAAGTGAATTTGGCAAAACAGCGGGATACAAAGTCAATATTTAGGAATCAAAAGCATTTTTGTACACCAACAGTGAAATATCAGAAACAGAAACTAGGGAAAATGTTCCATTTGCTATAGCAACAAGAAAAATAAAGTACCTAAGAATAAACTTAACCAAGGATGTAAAAGACCTGTCCTCATAAAACTATAGAACACTGAAGAAAGAAATTAAGGAACACACAAATAAATTAAAGCAGATACCATGTTGATGGATTGGAAGAATTAACATCATTAAAATGTCCATATTCCAAAAGCTATATATGCATTCAACATAATCCCTATCAAAATACCAATGGCATTTCACAGATATAGAACAAATATTTCAAAAACTGATATGGAACCATAAATGACTCCAAATAGCCTCAGCAATTGTGAGAAAGAAGAATAAAAGAAGGAGGAAACACAATACCTGGTATCAAACTATATTACAAGGCCACTGTCATGAAGATAGTCTTGTGCAGGCACAAGAACAGACACAGAGATCAATGGAACAGAATAGAGAGCCCAGAAGTAAACCCAACTCTCAATGGTGAATTAATATTTGACAAAGGGGACAGGAGCATAAAATGTAGAAAAAATAACTTCTTCAATAAATGGTGTTGGGAGATCTAGAGAGGTAAATGGAAAAAAACAAAACTTGACGACCAACTTACACCATACACCAGAATAAACTCAAGATGGATAAAAGACATAAATATAAATCGTGACACCATAAAAGTCCTAGAGGAGAGTATAGGCAGGAAAATCTCAGATATTCCATACAGCAACATTTTTACCATATGTCCCCTAGGGCAAGGGATATAAAGGAAAGAATAAACAAATGAGACTACATCAAATTAAAAGGCTGCACAGCTAAAGAAATCAACAGCAAAATGAAAAGTGAACCAACCTTATGGGGAAACATATTTGCCAATGATACACTGAACAAGGTTTGATCTCCGAAATAAAGAACTCACATGACTCCACCTCAGGAGGAGAAATGATGCAATTAAAAATGGGCAAGGGACCTGAATAGACACTTCTCCAAGGAGAACATACAGAGGGCCCAGAGACATATGAAAGGATGTTCAATATCACTAGTCATCACAGAGATGCAAATTAAAACCATAATGAGATAAAACCTCACACCAGTGAGAATGGCCCTCATTACCAAATCAACAGACAAGTGCTAGAGAGGTTGTGGAGAAAAGGGAACCCTAGTACACTGTTGGTGGGAATGCAGACTAGTGCATCCACTGTGGAAAACAGTATGGAATTTCTTCAAAAGACTAAATATGGAACTGCCTTTTGACCCAGCAATTCCACTGTTGGGATTATACCGTAAGAATCCTGAAACACCAATTCAAAAAAACCTTTGCTATAGCAAATGGATTTTTCTCCTGTTTCTGATTCTGATCTTTTGTTGTTGGTGTATAAAAATGCCTTTAATTTCCAAATAAAGGCATTGACTTTGAACCCCGCTGTTTTGCCAAATTTGCTCATTAGGTCGAATAGTTTTTTGGTGGAGTATATATAGGGTTTTCTATGTACATTATCATGTCATCTGCAAACAGTGATAGTTTTACTTCAGTAAAAGAGTAATATCATATGATCTCACTTATAAATGGAACCTAATCAATGAAACAAGTAACTAACCAAAATACAACCAGAGATATTGAAATAAAGAATAAACTGACAGTAACCAGAGGGGAGGGGGGAAAGGGATAATAGGGGGTAATAGGTAAAGGGTCATCAAGGAACATGTATAAAGGACACATGGATAAATCCAAAGGGTGTAGGCTCGATGGCGGGATGTGAGGCAGGGTTCAATGGGGGGGGCATGTGGGTTGAAAATGGAGACAACTGTACTTGAACAACAATAAAAAAAAAGAACTTATGCACCCCAATGTTCATAGCAGCATTATATACAATAGCCAAGTGCTGGATACAGCTTAAGTGCCCATCAGTAAATGGGTGGATCAAAAATCTGTAGTACATTTACATAATGGAATACTACACAGCAGAAAGAAAGAAGGATTGCGTTCCCTTTGCAACAGCATGGATGGAAGTGGAGAGCATTATACTAAGTAAAATAAGCCAGGCAGTGAAAGACAAATACTCACCTATAAGTGGACCCTAATCAACAAAACAAACAAATGAGCAAGAAAGAACCAGAGACATGGAAATAAAGAACAAACTGACAGTGACCAGAGAGGAGGTAGGAGGAGGATAACAAGGGAAAGAAGGGAAAGGACCAAGTCAAGGAACATGTACAAGGGACACATAGACAAGGACAATGGGATGGGGACTGTCTTTCCGAGCGGGTGTTGGATGAGGCAGGGGAAAGCAATGAGAGGAAAATGGAGACAACTGTAACTGAACAATAATAAACAAGAAACGAATAATGAAATCCTACCTTATGGGGTTGCTGTGATTCAAATCAGATAACATGTGGGAAAGCAGTGACTGTTAATATGAAAATTTAGTGTACACTTCCTAAGCCCAGCCTCATGCCGTGATCTGTGGAAGAGAGAAAAGTTTAAAAATATGATTCCTGCTCTCACAGAGTTCAGGATATGCTTGAGGAAATCATACTAACCCAGATGTAAAAAGTGAGGAGCAATGACTTCTGAGTATGGCAGCTATTCAAGACAGGTGCACTGTGGGCAGGCTTCATGGGTAAGACTTGAACTGAGCCCTGAAGGAAAAAAGGACTTGTAGAGGGAGACAGAAGAGGCCAGAACATTCCAACAAAAGGGAATGGCATCAAATGTAGCTGATGCTGTTACTCATGGGGTATATTTGAGTTGGCTTGTCTCATCATACAATGCTGGAATTTGACTGTTTAGAATTCTGTTCCTTAGGCTGGTACCTCTGAAAATGCTTACACTCCTGGGCAAGTGTGTATCTGACCACATTTATACCTTAGTGTGCACTAGTTAAATCAGAATGCTTTCTCCCTAAAACCTGGGCAAGAGAGGTATGCTGAGAGATGGGACTCTCAATGGTGGAGACCCAAGAAGGGTTCATTTTAGAGCTCAAGAAACAGTTTCAGCTCAGATCCAGAAAGCAGTGCGGGGCCTACCAAGGGTGGTAGGTGTCAGGGCTTTGAATTGTCAGCAATGACATTATTTTAAACATGAAGAAGGGGACAAATTCTAACCAAAATTCATCTCACATAGTTTCTTCTGTTAATATGCTTGGAGGATAACATGCAGATTTATGTTAGAAAAATATAGGGCTTTCACATTAGACAAATGAAGATTTGTCACAGAGAGATTATTTTATGAATATTAGGGAAGATGGACTGTGACAAACATGGAGATTTGGCTTTGAAAGAAGGGGTATAACAGGCTCTATTCTTTCATTTTATACCTAGGTTCTCCTTCCCAGTCCCTTTACAGTTTTGACTCCTGAGGTTGATCTCAGGTTAGAAAAAAAGTTTCTTTTGCAAAGACTATTTTTTTTCTCCCAGAGTCTGCTGCTCACAGCTGAGCCTGTTTCTTGAATAGCTATGATTAAAGATAGAAGGTGTTTCTCTTCCTCCTCTGGACTCCACAGAAGCTGATCTCTCCCACAGGGCTGCTCTTGGGACCCCTCTTCCTAGCCAGCCCTCCATCTCCTTTACCCATTACATCAGTTAGCCTAAGCTAGCCAGCCAGTCAGCCTTTGTTTGGCTTGGCATGTCACTGACTAACATAGGTTAAGATAGTTATTAAATTGCTCCAAACAACCTGACTCTGAGAATTTAGGAATGGGCCTATAGCAGGGAAGCCTGTCCACCTTTCTTTCATTTTACTACTTTTCTCACAGAGCCAGCATTCGCCCTGCCTATGAGACACCTTATTTTTCTGCTCCAATTAGGCATATCTATGGACATCAATCACTCAATTAATGCACAAAGTATCCTTTAGAACCCACATTTTGCTCAGCTTCATGTGGTAGACTGGAAATGAAAGGTGTAACCATATCTTCATAGAAAAGATCATTTTCTCTCTCTCCCACCCCACACCACACAGTGAAAACATTTAGTTCCCAAGATGAGGTGGTAAATGGTTAAAGTCAAAATTATTGTGGGGGTTGGACAATCAATGTCAAAGAATTTGGGAAAGGAGGAGTGAGGTCGAGGAGGGGGAAATGGTTCCAGTAGGCAGTATCTATGAGCTGCATTTGGAAAGTATTATATAAGTTTTACTATCTATAACTCTTGAGCAAAAAGCCTCAGTCGGCTCCTCCAGAATCATAGTCTGCCATGTCTCTCTCACTTGATACATCACATATAACCCCCTTGGTATAACAGGTAACAATGGGATGTTACTTGATGCAGCAAAAAGCAGTTTTAAGGGGGGAGTTCATAGCAATAAATGTCTATATTAAAAGAGAGAGAGAGAGAGAGAGAGAAAGCTCTAACAAACAACCTAACTTTACACTTCAAGGAACTAGAAAAAGAAGAGCAAACTAAGTACAAAATTAGTAGAAAAAAGAAAATAACAAAGATCAGAACTGAAATAGAGTCTAAAAACACAATAGAAGGGGTCTCTGAAACTAAGAGCTGGCTTTATGAAAAGCTATACAAAATAGACAAACTTTTAGTTACATTTACCAAGAAAGAAAAGAAACAGGATTCAAATAAATTAAATTATAAATGAAACAGGAGACATTACAATTGATACCACAGAAATACAAAAGATCATAAGAGACTACTATGAACAACTCTATGCCAAAAAATTGCACAACCTAGAAGAAATGGATAAATACCTAGATTATACAAACTACCAAGGCTTAATCATGAAGAAATAGAAAATGTGAATAGGACAATTACTAGTAAAAAGATTAAAACAATAATCAAAAATCTTCCAACAAAGGAAAATCCAAAACCAGATGGCATCACTGGTGAATTCTAGCAAACACTTGATATCAATTCTTCTCAAACTCTTTTAAAAAAACAACAAAAAGAAGGAAATAATACTTTTAAACTCACTTTATGAGGCCAGAATTACCCTGATGCCAAAACCAGAAAAAGACAGTGAAGACAAGAAAATTACAAGCCAATAAACCTGATGAACACATTGGGAAAATCCTCAAAAAAATTAGCAAGCTGAATTTAATAATACATTGGAAGGATAATATGCCATGATTAAGTGGGATTTATTCCAGGGAAGCAACAATATTTCAACATCTGCAAAACAACGTGATATGCCACATTAATAAAATAAAGAATAAAACTTTTATGGAAGATGGAGGCATAGGTAGATACACTTTGCCTCTTCCCACAACCAAAAGAAGGACAACAAATTTAAAAACAAACAAATAAAAATAAACAGAACTGCAAGAAAATTGAACGTAATGGAAGCTGACAACCAAGGAGTTAAAGAAACTATCGTTCAGACTGGTAGAAGGGGTGGACACAGGCAGCTGTGGTGGAGAGGAGACATGGCAAGGTGTGGGCTGGTGGAATGGTGGTCCCATATTTGCATGCTGATAAACCGGGAGGAACAACTAGAGAGTGAGACAGACCACACAGCCCAGGATTACAGTACTGGAAAAGAAAGCCTCAAAAACTCTGGCTGTACAATCCTGTGGGCATTGTGTTGACAGGAGAAACTCCCAGCCTCACAGGAGAGTTCCTTGGAGAGACCCACAGGGTCCTAGAACATATACGAACCCATCCACCCAAGAATCAGCAGGAGAAGGGCCCAATTTGTTTGTGGGTAGCGGAGGAAGTGACTGAAATCTGGCCAAGAGCCAAGCAAGCAGCACTGTTCCCTCTCTGATGCTTCCCCCACAGACAGCAGCACAAGACAGTGACATGGGTTGTCCCACCCTGGTGAGTACCTAAGCCTCTGCCTCTTACAATGCAACAGCTGCACCAAGACAAAGAAATATGGCCCAAATGAAAGAGCAGATCAAAGCTCCAGGAAAAGAATTAAGCAATGAAGAGATAGCCAACCTATCGGATGCAGAGTTGAAGACACTGGTAATCAGGATTCTCACAGAAATGCTCACAGGATGCTCACAGAAATGGTTGAGTATGGTCGCAAAATAGAGGAAAAAGTGAAGGCTATGCAAAGTGAAATAAAGGAAAATGTACATGGAGCCAACAGTGAAGGGAAGGAAACTGGGACTCAAATCAATGGTTTGGAGCAGAAGAAAGAAATAAACATTCAACCAGAACAGAATGAAGAAACAAGAATGCAAAAAAATGAGGAGAGACGTAGGAACCTCTGGGACAACTTTAAACATTCCAACATCCAAATTATAGGGGTGCCAGAAGGAGAAGAAGAAGATCAAGAAATTGAAAACTTATTTGCATAAATGATGAAGGAGAACTTCCCCAATATGGCAAAGGAAATAGACTTCCAGGAAGTCTAGGAAGCTCAGAGAGTCCCAAAGAAGTTGGACCCAAGGAAGCACACGCCAAGCTACACAATAATTACATTAGCCAAGATTAAAGATAAGGAGAGAATCTTAAATAGCAGCAAGAGAAAAAGAGACAGTTACCTACAAAGGAGATCCCATAAGACTATCAACTGATTTCTCAAAAGAAACCTTGCAGGCAAGAAGGGGCTGGAAAGAAGTATTCAAAGTCATGAAAGGCAAGGACATACATCCAAGATTTCTCTATCTAGTAAAGCTATCATTTAGAATAGAAGGGCAGATCAAGTGCTTCCAAATAAGGCCAAGTTAAAGGAGTTCATCATCACCGAGCCCTTATTATATGAAATGCTAAAGGGACATGTCTAAGAAAAAGAAGATAAAAAAATACGAACAGTAAAATGACAACAAACGCACAGTTATTAACAACTGAACCTAAAACAAAAGCAAACTAAGCAAACAACTAGAATAGGAACAGAATCACAGAAATGGAGATCACATGGAGGGTTATCAGCAGGGGGAGTGGGAGGGGGAGAGAGGGGGGAAAGGTACAGAGAATAAGTAGCATAATTGGTAGGTAGCAAATAGACAGGGGTAGGTTAAGAATAGTATAGGAAATGTAGAAGCCAAAGAACTTATATATAAGACTCATGGACATGAACCTAAAGCATGGGAATGCAGGTGGGAGGGGATTGCAAGGCAGAGGGGAATAAAGGGGGGGAAAATTGTATGGGAAATGGAGAAGCCAAAGAACTTATATGTGTGACCCACGGACATGAACTAAGGTGGAGGAAAGATGTTGGGAGTGGGATACAGGTCATAAAGGAATAAAAGGAGAAAAAATGGAACAACTGTAATAGCATAATCAATAAAGTATATTTAAAAGAAAATAAAAAATAGTTGACCATTATCGAGGCTTTTATGTTACTAGACACTGGGCTAAGCATTTGGTAAGCATCATTCATTGTGTTTGATCAGAAGAACAATTCTATCAAGAAGATGCAATTATTATCCTCATTTTATAGATGAGGGAATGGATATTCAGTGGGATTTACTTGGCCAAGGTCATACAGTTTGTAAGTGATGAGCTCACCTTCTCATGGCCTCTCCTATCTTAATACATGGCTGTGGAAAGGTAAATCATAATCAAACCATTCTTATATGAATTCATCGATTTACAGAACAAAAGCTTGAGGAGGGCAGAGGGAAGAGTAGAGGGAGGGAAGGATGAAAAAGGAATGAGGGAGAAAAAGCAATTGAAACTGTGCTGGCAATTTTATTCACCATTCAACTCAATAAGCTTTGCCCTAGAATTAACTCAAACTGGAAGGTGTGAATCTGCTGTTCCCTCAGATGGAATTAATTCCTGTGGTTCTCTCACTGTGTGATTCTTATGTTTACATGTTTACAGCTGTGAGTACATCAAACACATCGTTTATCCTTGTAGCATTATTTATTTATTATTGTATTATTTTTTATTATTAACCTACTTTTGCCCAACCCGTATGTGCTTTATAAATTCAACATGGTCTACCCATGCAAGCCAATTGGCTTGGTTCTTGAATAAAGAAAGAATGATCTGGTATAATATTGGAGGAAAAAATAAAAACAAACCTGTGTTGGACTTACTGAAAAATGGTATATCTGTCTCCAGTGCAGCATCTTATTTTTGAGGGATATTTTGGTTATAATTTTTCTGGCTCACCAGGTACCTAACCCCTCATAAGACAGAACTTCCCCATACTTGTTTTGTTTCCCCAACTGATGTGAAAGTGCCACGTAAGTAGAGCTTGTGTCATAAACTTCTTTGTTTTCAGTGTCTAGCCAATTAATTTGAAAACACCACTAGTGGAACAAGTCAATGTCAAAGATTATTCATTAGACACATTAATTTTCACAGCATTTAAGGTTCCTGAGAAACCCCCAAGATCCCAAGAAAACAGAAGGGAGATTTGTGTTATCATGTATATCCCATGAGTTGTTGGCATCCTCTGTGCTATTTCTAGAGATGGAATCTATCTGTTACCATCTCTAGCTGGATCAGCTGAGCACCTGACAGTTTCCTATTGATGCCTGTTCAGCTGTCACCTTCAAACTCCTGGTTCTGTTTGCTCAAAGTGTCTCCTAGACCAGGCCTATTTTGGGTCTAAGCTACAGCTGTCAGCGTTTCAGGCGTACCTCTCGAATTTCTAGAATTAGTTGGAAATATTTGAAGCCTGAAAAAGTAACTATAATGTTCTGAGTATGAAGGAAATATTTAAGCAAGTATCAACTGGCAGCACATAAGGATAACTAAGAAGAATTGAGTCCCTGGTGATGAAATGAGATGAGGACAACATCTTAGGTTACTTGCATTTTAGTAGCATGGGATGAGTTACCAAACTATTTATGTTATTTTTATTAGTGCACAATTAAGGAATTAACCAAATGTAAGACTGTTTGCTATAAACGTGAAATGACAGGTTGATTGAACACATTTGTTTTGCTCTATAAGAGAATAATCATAATTCCTCAATTAAAAAAGTCATTCTGGTTATATACATGTCCTAGAGATGCTTTGAAAGTCAAGACGTGCCTCTTGACCTCATTCTTTTTAATTTTTGATAATAAATCTGCTCTCCAATCTGATAGTATACAATATTGACCTAGAGCAATTACACTGTGGCTCTGTACCATATTATTACGATATGATTAGTTCTCTTGGAGTCAGGCCCAGGAAAAGTAGATAGTAAATTTTATGGGATGGCTAGGCACCAAGGCAAGATGAAGGTGATAGAGACTTCTTCCACTTCCGAGATAAAATTAAATTTGGTGATTTATATAGGCCAGGTCAATCATCTCTTCTCTCACACTTAACAGTTATTTTGGATTCCTTCATTTGGTGTATTGGGAGAGGTGTCAAATCCCTCTTCATTCTTGTCTTTTAATAATTTCACCTAGTAACAATTTTACTTTCATAATGTGAAATGGAAAAAACAAAATCTTAAAAATAGCCAACAAGCCCCCTGCCACTGAGATCCTCAAGATAAAAGCTATTAGTGGAACTAAACACACCGGAGATGAAGGAGAAAGGGATTGTGGTGTTGGTGAGACAAAGAACAGGGGCTCAATCCTTAAAAGGATCAATTATCATCACTTTCTGTACTCACAGAATTCTTCCTAGATGATTCTGATGCAAGTAATCCAAGGACCACACTTTGAGAAACACTACCTTAGAGATTATGTCATGTCTATAGTCTAAAGAAAATTAAAACTTTAAGTCAATGTTTTTAGATTCTTTTTAAATTTTAATTTTTATGGGAATACATGCTTTTGTGATAATTATAATCCTGTTTCCATCTAGACAATAAACTATTGATTAAAAAATTACTGAATTAGATCATGTGTTGGAGAACTTGAAAACTTAAATATTCAGCCCCAGTACTAATTTGTTATCTAATCTTGACTTAGTCATTTTCCTCTTTTGTAAATTGAAATGTCATCTAAAATCTGGTAACTTTGGGATGAATAGTGCTAAAAATATTTGTATCACAAACTGGGATTTTTTCCTTTCTCTGGGGTTGCCAAATTCAACAACAACAAAAAAGAAACCCAGTTAAATTTGAATTTCAGATAAACATGGGCAAATTTTTTTACATAAGTATGTCCCATGCAGTATCTGACATATACTTATACTAAAAATTTCATTGGTTATCTGAAATTCAGGTTTAATTGGGCATCCTGTATTTATCTGGCAACCCTATCTCTATCTACCACCACCCTTTTCCTGGAGCCTGCACTTTCCAACAATTGGGCAACACAAGAGAGCATTTTGTAACTCAAGGCCAGGAAGGAAATGGGGACTCACTTGGCATAATACAGTATAGGAGAAATGCTAGCAGGAGATTAACTTCCCATTCTAGAAAAAATCTAGCTATCTTCTGGTGATGGGGAATATGTTGGGGAGGATAACAGAGTGTTTGGGTAAACACATATTAAGTTCCAAAGTATATCCAATCAGTTATTCAAATAATATAATACAACTTGCTTTTCTTAGAGACTCAGAAAAAAATAGAGAATCAAGGCTTTCTTCAAACAGAAGGCTTCTATCACATTTCACTGCCACCACCAAAGGGAATGAAGTATTTCTCTTTTTTTTCTTCTTTTTTTAAATATGTTTATTGATTATGCTATTACAGTTGTCCCATTTCCCGCCCCCCTCACTCCACTCCATCCTGCCCACCCCTTCCCTCCCACATTCCCCCCCTATAGTTCATGTCCATGGGTCATACTTATAAGTTCTTTGGCTTCTACATTTCCTACACTATTCTTACCCTCCCCCTGTCTATTTTCTACCTATCATCTATGCTACTTATTCTCTGTACCTTCCCCCCCCTCCCACTCCCCTATAGACAACCCTCCATGTGATCTCCATCTCTATGGTTCTGTTCCTGTTCTAGTTGTTTGCCTAGTTTGCTCTTGTTTTTGTTTTAGGTGTGGTCATTAATAACTGTGAGTTTGCTGTCATTTTTACTGTTCCTATTTTTGATCTTCTTTTTCTTAGGTAACTCCCTTTAACATTTCCTATAATAAGGGCTTGGTGATGATGAACTCCTTTAACTTGACCTCATCTGAGAAGCACTTTATCTTCCCTTCCATTCTAAATGATAGCTTTGCTGGATACAGTAATCTTGGATGTAGATCCTTGCCTTTCATGACTTGGAATACTTCTTGCCAGCCCCTTCTTGCCTGTAAGGTCTCTTTGGAGAAATCAGCTGACAGTCTTATGGGAACTCCTTTGTAGGTAACTGTGTCCTTTTCTCTTGCTGCTTCTAAGATTCTCTCCTTCTGTGTAATCTTGGCTAATGTAAGTATGATGTGCCTTGGTGTGTTCCTCCTTGGGTCCAGCTTCTTTGGGACTCTCTGAGGTTCCTGGACTTCCTGGAAGTCTATTTCCTTTGCCAGACTGGGGAAGTTCTCCTTCATTATTTGTTCAAATAAGTTTTCAATTTTTTGTTCTTCCTCTTCTCCTTCTGGCACCCCTATAATTCGGATGTTGGAACGTTTCAAGATGTCCTGGAGGTTCCTAAGCCTCTCCTCATTTTTCTGAATTCTTGTTTCTTCATTCTTTTCTGGTTGGATGTTTCTTTCTTCCTTCTGGTCCACACCATTGATTTGAGTCCCAGTTTCCTTCACCTCACTATTGGTTCCTGTACATTTTCCTTTGTTTCTCTTAGCATAGCCTTCATTTTTTCATCTGGTTTTCAAACAAATTCAACCAATTCTGTGAGCATCTTGATAACCAGTGTTTTGAACTGTACATCTGATAGGTTGGCTTTCTCTTCCTGGCTTAGTTGTATTTTTTCTGGAGCTTTGAAGTGTTCTGTCATTTGGGCCATTTTTTTTTTTTTTTTGTCTTGGTGCGGCTGTTACTTAAAGGGGCGGAGGCTTAGGTGTTCATTGGGCGGGGTAAGGCTGGTTGCTGCACTGTGACGCTGTACGTGGGGGAGGGGCCAAGAGGGAGCAATGGTGCCCGCTCCACTCTCCACCGGACCTCAATGTTTCACTCCGCTACCCACAATCAAACTGGGCTCCTCTGGTGCTGGTTCCTGAGTGGGTGAGCTTGTGCATGCCCTAGGCCCCTGTGGGTCTCTCCAGTGACCTCTCCTGTGAGGCTGGGAGTCTCTCCTGCTGCCGCCCCAACCCCCACGGGCACTTTCAATCAGAGGTTTGAGGCTTTATTTCCCCAGCTGGAGCCCTGGGTTGCGTGGTCTGCTTTGCTCCCCGCCGTTTGTCCAGTTTATCTGTGTGCGAGTGTGGGGCCGCGGGGTGCTACCCACCACTCTGCCTGCCCTGTTCTCCGCCACTCTGAGTCCAGCCCTCCCAGTTTATCTGCGTGAATGTGGGGCTGCAGGGTCTGCCAGTGGTCAGACTGCCTGCCCTGTTCGTCCCATACTCCACCAGTCTCGGTCCCGCCACGGCAACTCGAGTCCTCTCCACCCTGGCTGCCCATGTCCGCCCCTCCTACCGGTCTGGATGAATGTTTACTTTTTATTTCCTTGGTGTTGGACTTCCTTACTGTTCGATTTTCTGTCAGTTCTGGTTGTGCGAGGAGGCTCAGTGTGTCTACCTATGCCGCCATCTTGGTTCTCCTGGGAATGAGGTATTTCTATACCAGGCAGCACAATCTAAGAACTACAGTTTGACTTTTTGTTAACTCCTATATCGATCCACAATTTTAAATCAAGAATTTAGATTTCAAAACTCACTGTGTTCTCTGGGTTCCACAAGCTCCTCTCCCCCCAGGTCAGGTCTTGCAAAGGTCTCTTAGGTTGTATTATACTGCTTTGCTTTGAAAAACTGAGCTTAACTTCCCTCTTTCGTTCAAGGTACACATCTTTCTTCATTGAAGCTCCTGTTGATCTTCACTACCTATGTTACTTTTCCTGCCTCCAGCTCTTCAAGAGCCAACATCTCTTTGCTATCATTCTGATCTTCCTGTCCAAACATGGATTTACAATTGCAAAGCAACTGCTTTGCTCTGAATTCAGCCAAATGGGGGTACATGTAGGTCATAGGTAACTGAGGAGGGTGGGATGGTTTCAAAAATTAAAAGAACATTGTTCCTGATAAAAAGAAGGTATGTTCATTGCAAAAAAAAATTCAAACAAGATATAAAAGAAAGGAAAATAAAATAGCCTTAATCTTTAGATCCAGAGATAACACTGAACATTTTGGTGAGCATTTGTCAAAATTCATTCATTTGTTGATTCATTCATTCAAAAATACTAATTAGTGCCTACTGGGTGGTAAACACAGGTAGACTTAAGGATACATCAATATACAAAGTAAAAAAAAACAACTTACCATCATGGCCTTATTTACGTATATACACAAACACATATACAAATTTTACATTAATAGGCTCATACTCTATATGCTATTTTGTAACCTACTCTTTCATGTAATGATTTGTTGAGAACCTCTGTAAAAATGAATAGTTCTTTCTATGAAAGTTGAATGGTTTAGAAACACTCAATAAAGGACCCCTCCTCAAAAAGCTGAATTGTGTATAGACAAGAACAATCATTAAAGATCGGGGAAAATAATAATTATTAGGAGGGCTGCTTTGTAAAAGTCTTTAAGATCATGATCCACTCTTAAAAAATGGAAACTGCAAATTGAAAATAATATATTATTAGTTTAGTTCATATTAAGACAATAGAAATTCAAACTGAAGAAGCTGAATTCTTAAGATAAATAAAAACCCAGACACATCATAGTGAAAACAAATAGAAAACATTACAAATAATCAGAGAGAATAGACAGACTACATACAAAAACTGACATAATAAGAATAGGCTGAAAATAGATAATAGATAATATACCTCACATTAGCAACAATGAAGCCCAGGAGATAATGGAATGATATTTACAAAGTTCTAAGGGAAAATAACCATTAATTTATAATTTTAAAAAAGATTTTATTTATTTATTTTTGGACAAAGGGGAAGGGTGGGAGAAAGGGAGAGAAACATCAGTGTGGTTGTATCTTGTGCACCCCCTTCTGGGGACCTGGCCCACAACCCAGGCATGTGCCCTGACTGGGAATGGAACCACCAACCCTTTTGTCCACAGGCTCACACTCAATCCACTGAGCTACACTAACCAGGGCCATAATTTTTTGTAGTTGAATTGTCATTCACGAGTGAGGGCAATTAAAAAAACTTTTCAAAGACTAACAGAATTCGTCAGTCACAGACCCTCCCTCAAAGAACTATTTAAAGATGTATATCAAGAAAAAGAAAACTAAGCCCAGAATAAAGGGGTGAGGTTCAAGAAAGAATGGAGCAAAAATCTTGATAAATATATTGGCAAGCTAAAATAAGCATCAATGTAAAAAAACAGGCTTCCTTTTTGGTATGATGAAAAAATCATATCAAATTCACCTGATGAAATTCATGTTTTAAAATTGTAATTTATATAGCAATAAATCTGTTTTTTAAAAATGGGAAGGGGGTCTGCAGGAGCTAGTATGAGGGACATAGGGACGGAATCGGGGGGGGGGAGGGTGGAGGTAGGGGAGGGAGAAGGGGTTGGCTGGAGTTGGGTTGAGGGATGAGGAGAGGATGCAGACAATTGTAAGTGAATAAAAATTTAAAAAATTTGGTATTGTGACTTGGAAGATGGCGGTGAGATAGGTGGAAGCGGAGTCCACTTCCCCTCAATGCCAGTGAAATACCTAGCTGATCTGAGGAGCAGAGCAAACAGCCAACAGTATTCCAGCGTATATGAAGATCGGAGACCAAAGATAGAGGACATCGAAAGATCAGACGGTAAGAAGAGTGCTTAAGGACAATAAGATCCCCAGGACCCACACAGGGACGAGGGCGACTGAAGCCCCTGCCCGGGCGCAGGGTCTGCTGAAGGATTATTGGGAGAGAGCCAGGCTGGGCTGTGTAAGCAGCCAGGTGCTTGTTTGGACCAGAGGGGCTTGAATAGGAAGAATTTCTCAAAAAGGAAAAGAAAATAAAGGCTCGTAGTAGCTAGTTAGAGAACTCTCCGCAGCAGCCGTGGCCTCTGGCGCACCTCCCCCCTCAGCCCCTGGACTGTGAACGCGGAAAAGCAGCCCTGGCGCTCACCTGAAGCCCGGCTGGTGCGCACTCAAATTAGCGGATTAGGGGCCCACACCTGAAACCCCGGTTGGGTGGGCGGGCGCCCTAATAAGCACCCGGCTGCCTGGTAGCACAGAAAAAAAGCTCCTGGGTGAGCGCGCAACCAGATCAGTGGCTGGCTGCCCCCTCGCACAGACCCAAAGCAGGAGATGGGCAACCAACCAAAGTCCAAAGCGGAGATCGGCCACACAACCCGATCCATGGCCTGGCTGCCTGCAGGCGACCACAGCCAAAAGCACTGGTTCTGAAAAACTCCTACCCAGCCCCTGTGCATAGAACTCTGCAGGGCCTACTGGCTCTCTAGGAGGAAGGCAGAACGCCCAGCAGAGGGGAGCTGCAGGGCTAGAGGAGGCTGCATTCCCCAGAAAGACTCGACCCAGTAGGGGGATGAACTACCCCAAAGCAGCACCCAGAGCCCCTAGCATCTAAGACAGCAAAGAGCAAGAAGGTGGAATGTGAGTTGCCCCTAATTGGTGCAAATCAAGGACAGCACAGCTGGTGAACTAAAGGCCTAGTGGGGAGCAGAAGGACCCGGAGGAACTAGACTGAAGGCTGAACAACAGCAAAGAGTGTGGCTCAGGAAGGGAGAAAAGTGAAACCAATCCTTCCAACCACCCCCTCCCATTCCACAGACAGGACGACCAGCAGGACTAACCTGACCAGTTTAAAGCCAGCAAAAGACCTTCTTTTTTTTTTTTTTCTTCTTCTTTTTTTTCTTTATTCTTTCCTTTTTTCCCCCTGAATTCCTTCTTCCTTTCTGTCCTTCTTTCTTTTTTTATTCCTTCTTCCTTCCATCTTTTACCTTTTTTATTCCTTCTTCCTGCCTTCTTTTATTAATTCCTATGTTTTAATTTTTGTTAAAAAATTCCTTCTTATCTTGCCCTCAATCTTTCTTTATTCCTACTCCATTCCTTCCTTTCCTTTTCGTTCCCTTTTTCCCTCCTTCCGTTTTTTTCCCCCCCAATCTTCTTTTTCCCACAGGTGAGAAAAGAAAACCTGGAGTGCTGAAAAGACCAGAGTAAGACTGTGTTACACCCATAAACGTCAGCTCAAGACCAGTGAGCACAGGAAATTAAGGAGACAGCACCACTGAATCCCACTGGCATTCTACCATAGAAGTTCATACCATAAACCCAGGGAGTCAGAATAGATCAATTTAAGAAGGAGAGGCTAACAAGAAGAGTCTCACAAACAACGGGAAGACAAAGAAACAATTCCCAAATGAAAGGAAAGGAGTAAGCCTCAGAAAGAATGCTAACTGAAAAAGAGGCAAGTCAACTATCAGATACTGAGTTCAAAGCAATGGTTATCAGGAAGCTCACTGAGCTCTCTGAGCTCAAAGAGAACTACCAGAAACTACAGGGAAACTACAATGAACTCACTGCAAACTATATCAACATGAAAAAGGAAATAGAAAATATCAATAAGAGCCAAGAGGAAATGAAGAATACAATTTCTGAATTGAAGAACACAGTAGAAGGAATGAAAAGCAGACTTGATGAAGCAGAGGATCAGATCAGCGAGCTGGAGGACAAAGTAGAAAAAAACACCCAGAAAGAGCAAGAAAAGGAAAAGAGGCTCAGAAAGAATGAAGAGGCAATAAGGGAAATGCAGGACAATATGAAACATAACAATATCCGTATAATAGGAATACCAGAAGGAGAAGAAGAAGAGCAAGGGATAGAAAACCTGTTTGAAAAAGTAATGATGGAAAATTTCCCTAATCTGAGGAGAGAAAAAGTCACCCAAATGCAGGAAACACAGAGAGTCCCAAGCAAGAGGAACCCAAAGAGACGCACTGCAAGACACATCATAATTAAAATGGCAAATTTCCAAGACAAAGAGAGGATCTTAAAGGCAGCAAGGGAGAAACAGGAAGTAACATACAAGGGAGCCCCAATAAGGTTGGCAACTGACTTCTGAATGGAAATGCTCCAAGCCAGAAGAGAATGGCAAAAAATATTCCAAGTAATGAGAACCAGAGGTCTGCAACCAAGACTACTTTACCCAGCAAGGCTCTCAATCAAGATAGAAGGCCAAATAAAGAGTTTCCCAGACAAAAGAAGTCTAAAAGAATACACTTCCACCAAACCAGCTCTGCAAGAGATGCTAAAGGGACTGCTTTAAGGAAAGGAAGGAAAAGAGAAAGACAGAGGAACACAGGTAGGAAAAAATGGCAATGAATAACTACCTATCCATAATAACCTTAAACGTAAATGGATTAAATGCTCCAATCAAAAGACATAGAATAGCTGAATGGATAAGAAAACATGACCCACACATATGCTGCCTACAAGAGACCCATCTCAGGACAAAAGACTTACACAGACTGAAAGTGAAGGGCTGGAAACAAATTTTCCAAGCAAACGGACAGGAAAAAAAAGCAGGGGTAGCAATACTCATATCAGACAAAATAGACTTCCAAAGAAGGGCCATAAAGAGAGACCCAGAAGGTCACTTCATAATACTCAAAGGAAGAATCCACCAAGAAGACATAAACATTGTAAATATATATGCACCCAACATAGGAGCACCCAAATACATAAAGAAAATCTTGGAGGACTTCAACAAAGATATTGACAGCAACGCAATGATATTAGGGGACTTTAACATTCCACTATCAAAAATGGACAGGTCTTCCAAACAAAATATCAACAAGGATATTGTGTCACTTAACAATACCCTAGAGGAAATGGACTTAACTGATATATATAGAGCTTTTCATCCCAAAGAAGCAAAATACACATTCTTTTCAAGTGTCCATGGAACTTTTTCAAAGATAGACCACATGATAGGACACAAAGCAAGCCTCAACAAATTCAAGAAAATTGAAAACATATGAAGCATTTTCTCTGACCACAAGGGGCTGAAACTAGAAACCAACCCCAAAGGAAAAAACCCCAAACACTCAAAATCATGGAGACTGAATAGCATGCTATTAAACAATGAATGGGTCAAGAACGAGATTAGGGAAGAAATCAAAAACTTTCTGGAAACAAATGAAAATGAACTCACAACAACCCAAAACCTATGGGACACAGCAAAGGCAGTCCTGAGAGGGAAGTTCATAGCAATACAGGCCTACCTTAAAAAGATAGAAACATTTCCAACAAACAACTTAACCCTACGCCTACAAGAACTGGAGGAACAACAACAAAGACAGCCCAGAGCAAGCAGAAGGAAGGAAATAACCAAGATCAGAGCAGAACTAAATGACATAGAGACTAAAAGCACAATTCTAAGGATCAATGAATCCAGGAGCTGGTTCTTTGAAAAGATAAACAAAATCGACAAGCCTTTAAGTAGGCTCATCAAGAAGAAAAGAGAGAGGATCCAAATAAACACAATTAGAAATGAAAGAGGAGAGATTACAACTGATACCACAGAAATACAAAGGATTGTAAGAAATTACTACGAAGAACTGTATGCCAAGAAATTGGAAAACCTAGGTGAAATGGACACATTTCTAGAAAAATATAATCTTCCAAAACTGAATGAAGAAGAAGCAGAAAACCTGAACAGACCAATAACAGCAGAGGAAATTGAAGCAGTCATCAAAAAACTCCCAACACACAAAAGCCCTGGACAAGATGGTTTCACAGGAGAATTCTACAAAGCATTTAAGGAAGAGCTAACCCCTATCCTTCACAGACTATTCGAAAAAATCCAAACTGATGGAAGACTCCCAAACTCTTTTTATGAAGCCAGCATCATCCTAATCCTAAAACCAGATAAAGACACAACGAAGAAAGAAAACTTCAGGCCAATATCTCTGATGAACAAAGATGCTAAAATTCTCAACAAAATATTGGCAAACCGCATCCAGCGATACATTAAAAAGATCATCCACCATGACCAAGTGGGATTCATCCCAGGGATGCAAGGATGGTACAATATTCGCAAATCAATAAACATAATACATCACATCAACAACAGCAAAGACAAAAATCACATGATCATATCAATAGATACGGAAAAAGCATTTGATAAGGTACGGCACCCATTTCTGATAAAAACACTCAGCAAAGTGGGAATAGAGGGAGCATTCCTCAACTTAATAAAGGCCATATATGAGAGACCTACAGCCAACATCACACTCAATGGACAAAAACTTAGAGCTTTCCCACTAAGATCAGGAACAAGACAAGGATGCCCTCTCTCACCACTCCTATTCAACATAGTATTGGAAGTCCTAGCCACAGCAATCAGACAAGAAAAAGCAATAAAAGGCATCCAAATTGGAAAGGAGGAAATGAAACTGTCACTGTTTGCAGACGACATGATAGTGTACATGGAAAATCCTATAGACTCCACCAAAAAACTACTCGACCTAATAAATGAATTTGGCAAAACAGCTGGATACAAAGTCAATACTCAGAAATCAAAGGCATTCCTGTACACCAACAACGAAACTGCAGAAACAGAAATCAGGAAAAAAATCCCATTTGATATAGCAACAAGAAAAATAAAGTACCAGGAATAAACCTAACCAAGGAGGTAAAAGACCTGTACTCGGAAAACTACACAACATTGAAGAAAGAAATTAAGGAAGACACAAACAAATGGAAGCATGTACCATGCTGATGGATTGGAAGAATTAACATCATCAAAATGGCCATACTACCCAAAGCAATTTATAGATTCAATGCAACCCCTATTAGAGTACCCATGACATATTTCACAGATATAGAACAAACATTTCAGAAATTGATATGGAACCATAAACGACCCCGAATAGCTGCAGCGATTTTGAGAAAGAAGAACAAAGCAGGAGGGATCACAATACCTGATATCAAACTGTATTACAAGGCCACTGTAATCAAAGCAGCCTGGTACTGGCATAAAAACAGGCACATAGACCAATGGAACAGAACAGAGAGCCCAGAAATAAACCCAAGTCTCTATGGTCAATTAATATTTGACAAAGTAGGCAGAAGCATAAAATGGAGCAAAAATAGCCTCTTCAACAAATGGTGTTGGGAGATCAGGACAGCTACATGCAAAAAAATGAAACTCGATCACCAACTTACGCCATACACGAAAATAAACTCAAGATGGATAAAAGACTTAAATATAAGTTGTAACACCATAAAAGTCCTCGAGGAAAACATTGGCAGGAAAATCTCAGACATTCCACGCAGCAACATCCTCACAGACATGTCCCCTAAAGCAAGGGACATAAAGGAAAGAATAAACAAATGGGACCTCATCAAAATAAAAAGCTTCTGCAAGGCTAAAGAAAACAGCACCAAATTACAAAGAGAACCAACAGTATGGGAAAACATATTTGCTAATGATACCTCAAACAAGGGCCTGATCTCCAAAATATATAAAGAACTCACACAACTGCACTCCAGGAAGACAAACAACCCAATTAACAAATGGGCAAAGGACTTGAACAGACACTTCTCCAAGGAAGACATACAGAGGGCCCAGAGACATAGGAAAAAAAAAGATGCTCAGCATCACTAGCCATCAGAGAGATGCAAATTAAAACCACAATGAGGTACCATCTCACACCAGTCAGAGTGGCCAGCATAAACAAATCCACAAACAAATGTTGGAGAGGATGCGGAGAAAAGGGAACCCTAGTGCACTGTTGGTGGGAATGCAGACTGGTGAGGCCACTGTGGAAAACATATAGAATTTCCTCAGAAAACTAAAAATGGAACTGCCCTTTGACCCAGCAATTCGGCTGCTGGGATTATACCCTAAGACCCCTGAGACACCAATCCAAAAGAACCTATGCACCCCAATGTTCATAGCAGCACAATTTACAATAGCCAAGTACTGGAAGCAACCTAAGTGCCCATCAGCAAACGAGTGGATCCAAAAACTATGGTATATTTACACAATGGAATTCTATGCAGCAGAGAGAAAGAAGGAGCTTATACCCTTTGCAACAGCATGGATGAAACTGGAGAGCATTATGCTAAGTGAAATAAGCCAGGCAGTGAGGGACAAATACCATATGATCTCACCTTTAACTGGAATATAATCAATAGAAGAAAAAAGTAAATAAAATATAACCAGAGACATTGTAGTTAAGAACAATCTAACAATAGCCGGGGGGGGCGTCAGTGGGAAGAGGGGATTACAGGAACTACTATAAAGGACACATGGACAAAACCAAGGGGGAGGGTGGCGGGAGGGTGAGGGAGGGAGTTGGGTTCAGCTGGGGTGGGGTGGAGGGATGGGGAGAAAAGGCATACAACTATAATTGAATAACAATAAAAATTAAAAAAAATAGAATTGAAGGGCAGATAAAGTGCTTCACAGACAAGGTTGAGGTACAGGAGTTCATCATCACCATGCCATTGTTACATGAAATGTTGTAGGGTTTTATTTAAGAAAAAGGAGAAGATCAAAACTATGAACATTGAAATGGTAATAAATACATAACTATCAACAATTGAATCTAAGAAACAAACTAAGCAAACAAGCAGAACAGAAACAGATTCATAGATATAGAGAACATTGGGATGATGGCCAGTGGGGAGAAGGGCCTGGGGAAAGGGGTGAAGAAGTGGAGGTATTAAGAAGTACAGATTGGTAGTTACAGAATAGTCAGGGGGATGTTAAGAGCAAGTATAGGAAATAGGGTTGCTGAAGAATTTATATGCAGGACCCATGGACATGAACAAAGAAGGGGGGATCACCAGAGGGAGTAGGGGGTACTGGGTGGAGGGAGGCAAAGGAGGAAAATTGGGACAAGTGTAATAGCATAAGCAATAAAAATATTTAAAAATTCCCAGATCAAAAAAATTAAAACAATTTACTAGTTGACTGGCCCTGAAACAATGCTAAAAAAGTTCTCCAAACAGGAAAAAAAAATGATAGAAGGAATCATAGAACACCAGGAAGGAAAAAGGAACAAAGAAAGAGAAAAATATAGATACATCAAATATGCTCTCTTTCTTCTTTTGAGTTTT
The DNA here is from genome assembly GCF_022682495.2 of Desmodus rotundus. Taxonomy (NCBI): domain Eukaryota; kingdom Metazoa; phylum Chordata; class Mammalia; order Chiroptera; family Phyllostomidae; genus Desmodus; species Desmodus rotundus. Next base: position 17,276,888 of record NC_071400.1, on the reverse strand, counting down.
CTAAATTATATTTGATTATTGAAGCAAAAAGAAAAATGTTATCTGATGTGTTTCTCAATGTATGTAAGGGAAATATTTAAGACAATTATATTATAAACTGGGGAGTTGTAAAGTGACATAGAGGAAGGCAAAGTTTTTACACCTTGCTCTAACGGGTAAAGGGATGAAACTAGTACACTGTAATATTATGTATATAGCTATACAAAGAGATACACTAAAAAACCTGTAGATAAATGAAACTAAAATTTAAAAAATATGTTCAAGTAACTAATAGGAAGACATGAAATAAAAACATAAACAGAAGAACAAATAGAAAATGCAAAAAATGATGACCAAAATGTTGCTCAATGGACAAATGGTTCTGCAAACTGTGTACCTCCATTCCATGGACTACTATGCAATAAAAAAGGAGAAAACTATTGATAGACACAAGAATTTGGATGGATATCATGGAAATTATGCTGAATAAAAAACAATCTCAAAAGGTCACATACTGTATTATTACATTTATATAACATTCTTGAAATGAAACAATTGTAGAGATGAAAAACAGATTCATGGTTTCTAGAGGTCAGAGATGGGGTAAGTGAGGGTTATCTTTGTGGTGATGAAATAGTTCTGTATCTTGATTACGGTAATGGTTACACAAATATAAAAGGGCTTAGAACTATACACGAACATTTCACCAATCTCAAATTCTTGGTTTTGACATTGTACTCCAGTTATGGAAGATATAACCACATATAAAGTTTCAGTTATGTAAGATAAATAAGTTTGAGAGATCTATGGCACAGCATTGTCCCTACAGTCAACAATTAAGCATTGTACATTTGAAAATGGGTTAAGATGCCTTGGCTGGTGTGGCTCAGTGGTTGAGTGCTGGCCTGCAAATCAAATGGTCACCAGTTTGATTCCAAGTCTAAGGCACATGTCTGGGTTTTGGGCCAGGTCTCCAGTAGGGGGTGCATAAGAGGCAACCATACATTGATATTTCTTTCTCTCTTTCTCCCTTCCTCCCTCTAAAAACTAACTAAATAAAATCCTTAAAAAAATGTGTTAAGAGGGTAGATTTCATGTTAATTTTCTTATTATTAAACAACAACCACCAAAAAAAAGGGCAGGAGGGAACTTTCAGAGGTGATGGATACGCTTATGTGAGTATGGTGATTGTGGTAATGGTTTCAGACATGTATGCATATTTTCAAACTCATCAAATTGTATATATTAAATGTCATTTTTTGTGTATATCAACTGTACCTCAATAAAGCTGTTTTTTAAAAATCACGTTGTTACCACTGTGAGAAAATAGGTGAACAGTACAGGGGATATTTCTGTACTAGACTTCCATCTTCTTGTGAATGTATATTTATATTAAAATCAAAAGTTTAGAAAATGGTAAACTCAAAAAGGAGAGATATATCATGGTCATGTAAGAAGATGACATAAAGATGGCAACTCTCTTCAAAGTTATCTATAAATTTAATTCAGGTTCAATCAAAAGCAACAGGATTTAAAAAAAAATTTATTGTTATTCAATTACAGTTGTATGCCTTTTCTCCCCATTCCTTCACCCCACCCCAGCTGAACCCACCTCCCTCCCCCACCTCCACCCTCCCCCTTGATTTTGTCCATGTGTCCTTTATAGTAGCTCTTGTAAACCCCTCTCCCCACTATCCCCTCCCCAGTCCCCTCTGGCTATTGTTACATTGTTCTTAACTTCAGTGTCTCTGGTTATATTTTGTTTGCTTTTTTCTTCTGTTGATTATGTTCCAGTTAAAGGTGAGATCATATGGTATTTATCCTCACCGTCTGGCTTATTTCACTTAGCATAATGCTCTCCAGTTCCATCCATGCTGAATCAAAAGCTACAGGATTTTTAAAGTCAATCTTTATAAGCTGATCCTAAAATTACACAGAAGAGTAAGGCACAAAGATTAAACAAAACAATTTTGAAGAAGAGCAATGGGGGTGATGGTGCAGATTTTCAAGACTTATTACACTGTTATAGCACTTAAGACAGTGTGGTATTAGTAAGTGTATAAACAAATAGTTCAGTGAAATAAAAAAAGAGTACCAAAAGAATTCATGTAAGTCTATGAGAGCCTCATATATGACAGAGATTGATTATAAATAATAGAGAGTAAGTGATAGAGACTATTTAATAAATGGTGTTAAAGTTATACATGTGAGAAAAAGATATAATTAGATAACTTCTTTAAATGCTACCTAAGAATCAATTCACAATGAATATCTAAATGTTAAAAGCAAATTTTTGACAATTTGATGCAAACATAGAATATATTTTAAGATCTCAGAGTAGAGAAGTATTCATTAATCACACATACAGAAAAACTTGCAAGTTTTAATAGAAAAAAAAATGATAAATGTAACTTCCTTAAAATTAAAATGTTTATAGAAAAAAAACACTATAAAGTTAAAGACAAACCATATGGTAACCAAGACATTTGCCATAACATAAAATTGCAAACAAACAGTATCCAAAACACATATAAAAATCAGCATTATAAAGGCAAACAACCAGAAAGAAAAATGGGTAAAGAATAACAACAGGCAAACAACAGAAGAAATTGAATGATCTAAAAATACAAAAATAAAGGAAAATGTACAGGGAACCAACAGTGATGGGAAGGAAACTGGGACTCAAATCAATGGTTTGGAGCAGATGGAAGAAAGAAACATTTAACCGGAACAGAATGAAGAAACAAGAATAAAAAAAATATGAACAGAGGCTGAGAAATCTCTGGGACAACCTGAAACATTCCAGTATCTGAATTATAGGGATGCCAGAAGGAGGAGAACAACAGCAAGAAGTGGGAAACTTATTTGAACAAATAATGAAGAAAAGTTCCCCAATCTGACGAAAGAAATAGACTTCCAGGAAGTCTAGGAAATTCAGAGTGTCCCAAAAAGTTGGACCCAAGGAAGCACACACCAAGACACATCATCATTACATTACTCCAGATTAAAGATAAGGAGAGAATCTTAAAAGCAGCAGGAGAAAAGGAGACAGTTACCTACAAAGGAGTCCCCATAAGACTATCAACTCTCAAAGGAAACCTTGCAGGCAAAAAGGGGCTGGAAAGAAGTATTCCAAGTCATGAAAGGCAAAGACCTACATCTAAGATTACTGTATCCAGGAAAGCTACCATTTAGAATGGAAGGGCAGATAAAGTGCTTCCCAGATAAGGTCAAGTTCAAGGAGTTCATCATCACCCAGCCCTTATTATATGACATGTTAAAAGAGACTTATGTTAGAAAAAGAAGATAAAAAATATGAACAGAAAATGACAACAAACTCACAGCTATTAACAACCGAACCTAAAAACAAAAACAAAAACAAACTAAGCAAACAACTAGATTAGGAACAGAATCACAGAAATGGAGATCACATGGAGGATTATCAGCAGGGGAGTGGGAGGTGGAGACAGGCTGCAAAGGTACAGAGAATAAGTAGCATATACGGTAGGTAGAAAATAAACAGGGGGAGGTTAAGAATAGTATAGGAAATGTAGAAGCCAAAGAACTTATATGTACGACCCATGGACATGAACTAAAGCGTGGGAATGCAGGTGGGAGGGGGTATGCAGGGTGGCGGGGAATAAAGGGGGGGAAATGGGACAACTGTAATAACATAATCAATAAAGTATATTGAAAAATAAATAAAAATAAAAATGCATGAAAAGATGTTCAGCTTCACTAGTATTCAGAGAAATACAAAAAAAAAAAATGAGATACTATTTTTACTTGTCAAATTGGCCAAAAAATTAAAACTCAGAAGTTGTCAATGGGAACAGATAGACTACTGGTGGGACTGCTATTTGGTAAAGCCATTTTGGAAAGCAATCTGCCAAGAACCAGAAAAACTGAAAGTTGCATACTTTTTAACCTAGCAATTTTACCCTACTTTCTAAAATGTACATACCCTTCAGAAGTTCCCATCCTTTGTACTAAGACATGGACACCAGTGTTCATTGCAGGTTGTTTGTTTTTAATACTAAAAAATTGGAAACAACCTAATTACCCATCAACAGGGGAATAAATAAATTTAATGTGTCCTGGTTGTACTATCAGTTACTGTTCAGCAGTGAAAATGAACTAGATCAATTTGCACCCACATGGACTGATCTCAAAAACATAATGCTGAGTTGAAAAAGTACATACATAACCATATAATGTATTTTTCATGGTGTGGAAGAAAATAAACCAAATTAAGGAAAACGGGTTGACTGGAAGTGGGAGATAAAGGGAACTTCAACTTTTCCTGTAGTATTTTATTCTTTTTATTTAGGAAAATGAAAGACAAAGTAAATAAATTGTGTTTTTCCACTCTGTGTGGCAAGAGCACAAATATTTGCTGTCTTCTATTCTGTACTTTCCTGTATTTTTAAAGGTTTTCATATAAATGAAAGGTGTGTAGTGTCAGATGGTTCTGTTAAATACTCAGTTTGGGGGAACCACAATATTAAGATTACTAGTAAATTTGTATGTTAACCTTCCCAGGGACATTTTTGTTTCTAAAGAAGGCTGCAGTGTTTGATACAACTATTGAAGCACTGCAGTATTTTCTGTCACTTGTGAATTGTGGGTTAAGGTGTAATTTTTCTTCTATGCACTAGTCCTGCAATTTGGGTAAGTTGCTACCACTTTGACAGAATGATAGGCTTCTCTTAGGCTGATAGCTCAGAGAGAGGAAACAGAGCACATTTCTCCTTTAATTATGCGTTCATTCTTTATAAATAAAGCTACATTTAAAATAATTCTACATAAAATGAAATTTAGAGCAAGATTTATAGAAACATGGACACCTATGTACAAATAAATCTCTTCAAATTTTATCAAGCATTTATTCTATCTTGTTCATCAATCTTGAGTAGATTTAATACAGTTTAAATATTTCTTGGCTTGTCTGAAGAGTATCAAGGCTTGTTCATGGCTTTGACACTCCTACTCCCTTCACCCCAATCAACTCTACCAGTTGTTTAAACTGCTCAAATCTTTTCATCAGCCACAGTATTTAAGTGAGAGTTGTTGTTATTGTTTTGCTTTGGGCATGTTCCTTTTCCTAGACTAGTGCTCAGAATTTTAACTATTCAATTTCTGTTTCTTTACATGGGGAAAAAACGGGATTTCTGTTCCACACAGCTTGGCAAAGGCTAGCAGGGAGTGGGAGACTACAGCCAGATGTACATCTGCATGTCAGCAACATGAAGGTATGGGATGGTGCTTTTTCAGTCAGAAGGGAATCATTCCCCTCTCAAAGGACAGGACCTTCTCCCTCCCTTCAGTTATTTGGCTGCTAGATGCTCACTGATTAATTACTGAGGTTGCTTCTACACACAATTAGTCTTCCTAACAACATTTCTAGCAAACTTCGTTCATTCCTGAATGTGCTTCTTACTTTTTTAAATCCTCTTTTCCCAAAGCACATATTTGAAAAAAAGAAAAATAGTTAAAGTAATGCATAGTTTTTGAAAAAATTAAGTGACTCCACCACAATTTCTGATGGTAAAAAAATCAAGCACCAGTGGGAGAGTATTTTCAGGGGCAGAGAAAAATTTCAAATACTTTTCAAATCAAAACACCAAGCCAATCACTTATTTTATTTGCATGTGAGGTATTATGCCTAGTAATTTCTGGTTAATTTCAGAAATCCATTTTATATTGGAAAGGTAAGGCAACATCGGTATCCCTTCTCTGTACCCCCAACATCCTCCCACATGCCCAGTAGAGATAGCATATCAAGTTCATTATTAGTAACTTCCTTTTCTAGTTTGCCTCATTACTGAGAATTCCCATCTGTTTTCCAAGACAGATATATGATGTCCCTAGTACAATCACTCCATGAAACCTAACCTAGAAACTCCGTCTTGGGTTACATTCTCATTTCTACAGAGCTCAACATGCAACGGAGCCAGTGCTAGAAGTAGTTGATTGTGAGAAGTATAATGAGGGGTTCTCCAAGACAGGCTAAATTAATAAGCATGAACTGACAGTCACTACTTTATAAAATCCCATCTCTGTAATGGAGAAAATACTGGAACCTAATAAATAAGCAGTATGCAGTAGTTCCCTGATATCAACAGCAATTAGCTCTGCAAAGTTTGGGGACAATCCAGCTGAAAATGTGTTTAGTTGAGCTCTGAAAAGCTGCACCTATCCATCCTCCCTCCTCACATTCATCTCTCTCCACTCCTCCACATAACACATAAATTGTGGGCTACTGCAATAATTCTAAACTGTGATATAACTGATGGATGATGTTCACATGAGGGTACTCAGGGAATACATGATTCTTGGCATGTTGGCTATTCATTGGACCCTTTGCTCTAACTCTCATTGGAACATACTGAAATGCAAGCAAGTGAGAGTGACACTGTTACTGTAAAGATAAACTTGAATCCATTCCAACTTATACCTGAGTAAATCATTCAGCAATTTTGGTACATTCACTATCATTACAAATTATTTATGCCACCTTTTACAGCCAATTATGACACATCAACTGTGGTTGACAATGGCTATTCTTGTCAAATCCATGACCTGTCATGTTTTCTCATGTCTCACTACATGCTTTCCCCTCTTTTCCAAAAGGTCTTAAATGCCACATGATAAGTCTACAAAATAAGTTTTTTGATTGACTAAAGGAAAGAATGAATGAAGTGCTCACAACCTCAGATAGGTCCCCATTGCACTTATAACATTCACTTATTGGGGCACAGCCATGTGTCAATGAAAAACAATATTCTGTTATGAATAGGAAAGTCAACTATGATTATGGGCAATTTTCTTAGCCAGAAAGCATTGAGTCATAAGATACTTTGCAGCTGTACATTTTTATTAAGGACTGCTTAAAAACATAAAACATGTTTGCCAGGAGAGGGTAAAAAGACAGACACAAATTTCAGTCAGAAAATAGGAACATTCAGAAGCCCAAAATGGCAGAGGAGTAAATGGAAGCTACATTAACCAACTCCCAGGATGAAATTAGAAATAAACTAAATTGTAGAGAAATCATCCTGAATAACCAACTGAACACTAGCTGGAGAGAAACCTTATAAACACAGACAGATGGGAGAAGCCACATCACTACAACGTGACTGGTAGGGAGTGTGGAGGAGGTGCAAGAGGGCTGGCTGGGCTCCCATGGGTGGCAGCTGAAGTCCTGGAGGGACATTTCAGTAGGCAGGGGGGTTCCCCTGAGAAGTGTGGGTTCTAAACCCCAAGCTGTGCTCCCAGCCTATAGCACCAGAGCCAGAAAGGAACCCAGATAACATCCAACTATGAAAAGCAGTGGGGTTTCTGTTCAACAGGGAGAGATAGCTGGAGACACAGAGAGCATCTTAAAGGGCCAATGCAAAAATTTCCTTTTCAGCCACTTACCCTGGGCTGTGGCAGAGAGAGGACAGAATGGATTAGAGACTCTTGAGGAGAGTCTGAGGCTGGCGGCTCTGGGCAGAGAACTGAAGGAACAGCCGTCCCTGTGCTGAGTCATTCCCTATACTGCAGGATCCATCTTTCTCAGGCAGAGCACTCCCTTCCAAGTGACATCAGCCTGAGGAGAAGCAATAGTGTCTCCCCCAGGAATTACTCTGCCCCACCCTGTGGTGCTTAAGACTGATGCTGAGATAACAGCTGGGAGTCATTTACTGATTAACCCTACAGAAAGACTGCAGGCAGAGGTGGGTCCCCCAGGCCTGGTGCCAATAAAAGCTGGCCTTGTTGCACATCCTGGTTCTGCACAAACCCAGGCTTAGCAGAGGGAATCACAGAGCTATGGATCACTGATAGCTCCAAAGAGGTTGCTCAGGGTCAGTCATAGGCAGGATTCAACTTAGGTCTGTACATAGCCTTGGAGATCTACCTATTACATAGAAAGAAACACAAAGAGGCAGCCAAAACAAGATAAGAAAGAAAAAGGCCTCAAATGAAAGAACAAGAGAATTTTACAGAAGAACTAGATGAAATGAAGGTAAGTAATTTATCAAAGAGAGAGATTAGAGTAATGATTATAAGGATACTCAACAGCATGAAAAAAAGACATAGAAACCATAATAAAAGACCAGTAGAAACAAAGAACACGATATATGAAATAAATAATATACTGGAAGGAATAAACAATAAGTTAGATGAAGCAGAGGATTGAATCAGTAATTTGGAAGACAAGGTAGAAAAAACCACCCTATGAGAGCGGCAAAAAGAAAAAAGAATTGAAAAAACTGAAGAGAGCACGAAAAACCTTTGGGACAGCATGAAGCATAACAACAAAAAAATCATGGGAATATCAAAAGGAGAAAAGAGCAAGCAAAGGATCAAGAACCTATTTGAAGAAATAGTGAATGAAAACATCCCTAATCTGGTGAAGGAGAAAGACTTGCAAGTCCCACAAACTCAGAGAGACCAAACAAGTTGGACCCTAAGAGGACCACACCAAGACACATCATAAATAATAAGACAAGGCTTAAACACAAGGAGAGAATCTTAAAATCCACAAGAGAAAAGCAGGTAGTTACCTACAAGGGAGCACCAATTAGACTATCATCTGATTTCTCAACAGAAACATTTCAGACCAGAAGGGAGTGGCATAAAATTTTCAAGGTGATGAAAAGCAAGGACCTACAACCAAGGTTACTTTACCCAGTAAACTATCATTTAAAATTGAAGGAGAAATAAGAAGCTTTCCAGACAAGAAAAAGCTAAAAGGAGTTTGTTAACACCAAACCACTACTGCTACATATGTTAGAGGGCTTGCTTTAAGAAAAGGAAGAAAAAAAGAAACAAAAAAGAGGAAAATAGTCTAAAAATAGAATGGCACTAAATATGTATGTATCAACAATCACCTTAAATGTAAATGGCTTAAATGCACCAACCAAAAGACATATGGTAGCTGAATGTATAAGAAAAGACCTATATATATGCTGCCTCCAAGAGACCCATCTCAGATCAAAAGATACACCCAGATGAAAACAGATGTTTCATGCAAATGGGAAGGAAAAAAAGCTGGCACACCATTACTTATATCTGACAAAAGAGATTTTAAAACCAAGACTAAGAGAACCAAGATGGCGGCTCAGGTAGACACACTGTGCCTCCTTGCACAACCAGAACTGACAGAAAATCAAATGACAAGGAAGTCCGACACCAAGGAGATAAAAAATAAACATTCATCCAGACTGGGAGGAGGGGCGGAGACGGGCAACCGGGGCGGAAAGGACTCACGTTGCCGTGGCGGGACTGAGACAGGCAGAGTGTGGGACAAACAGGGCAGGCAGTCTGACCACTAGCAGACCCTGCGGCCCCACATTCGCACACAGATAAACCAAGAGGGCCTGACTCAGAGGCAGAGAACAGGGCAGGGAGGGTGGCAGGTAGCACCCCGCGGCCCCACATTCGCGCATAGATAAACCAGGAAGAACGGCAGGGAGCAAAGCAGACCACACAACCCAGGGCTCCAGCACGGGGAAATAAAGCCTCAAACCTCTGATTGAAAACACCCGTGGGGGTTGAGGCGGCAGCAGGAAACTCCCAGACTCACAGGAGAGGTCATTGGAGAGACCTACTGGGGCCTAGAGCATGCACAAGCACACCCACTTGGGAACTAGCACCAGAGGGGCCCAATTTGATTGTGGGGAGCAGAGGGAGTGACTAAAATCTGGCAGAGAGTGGAGTGGGCGCCATTGCTCCCTCTCAGCCCCTCCCCCACGTACAGTGTCACAGTGCAGCAACCAGTGTTACCCCACACCGGGGAACACCTAAACCTCCACCCCTTGAAGTAACAGAAGCACCAAGACCAAAAAAAAAAGAAAAAAAAATGGCCCAATGACAGAACACTTCAAAGCTCCAGAAATAATTCAACTAAGCGAGGAAGAGACAGCCAACCTATCAGATGCACAGTTCAAAACACTGGTTATCAAGACGCTCACAGAATTGGTTGAATTTGGTTGAAAACTAGATGAAAAAATGAAGGCTATGCTAAGAGAGACAAAGGAAAATGTACAGGGAACCAATAGTGAGGTGAAGGAAACTGGGACTCAAATCAATGGTGTGGACCAGAAGGAAGAAAGAAACATCCAACCAGAAAAGAATGAAGAAACAAGAATCCAGAAAAATGAGGAGAGGCTTAGGAACCTCCAGGACATCTTGAAACGTTCCAACATCCGAATTATAGGGGTGCCAGAAGGAGAAGAGGAAGAACAAAAAATTGAAAACTTATTTGAACAAATAATGAAGGAGAACTTCCCCAGTCTGGCAAAGGAAATAGACTTCCAGGAAGTCCAGGAACCTCAGAGAGTCCCAAAGAAGCTGGACCCAAGGAGGAACACACCAAGGCACACCATACTTACATTAGCCAAGATGAAACAGAAGGAGAGAAACTTAGAAGCAGCAAGAGAAAAGGACACAGTTACCTACAAAGGAGTTCCCATAAGACTTTCAGCTGATTTCTCCAAAGAGACCTTACAGGCAAGAAGGGGCTGGCAAGAAGTATTCCAAGTCATGAAAGGCAAGGACCTACATCCAAGATTACTGTATCCAGCAAAGCTATCATTTAGAATGGAAGGGAAGATAAAGTGCTTCCCAGATAAGGTCAAGTTAAAGGAGTTCATCATCACCAAGCCCTTATTATATGAAATGTTAAAGGGACTTATCTAAGAAAAAGAAGACAAAAAAATATGAACAGTAAAAATGACAGCAAACTCACAGTTATTAACAACCACATCTAAAACAAAAACAAAAGCAAACTAAGCAAACAACTAGAACAGGAACAGAACCACAGAAATGGAGATCACATGGAGGGTTATCAACAGGGGTGTGGGAGGGGGAGAGGGGGGGAAAGGTACAGAGAATAAGTAGCATAAATGATAGGTGGAAAATAGACAGGGGGAGGGTAAGAATAGTGTAGGAGATGTAGAAGCCAAAGAACTTATAAGTATGACCCATGGACATGAGCTATAGTGGGGGGGATGTGGGAGGGAGGGTTTGGGCAGGGTGAAGTGGAGTGGGGGGGGATGGGACAATTGTAATAGCATAATCAATGAATATATTTAAAAAAAACCAAGACTAAGAAGGATACTACATAATGATAAGTGGAAGAATAGAACAAGAGGATATAACCCTATAGACATTGACACAACCAAGATAGGAGCACCTAAATATACGGTGGGAATGTAGACTGGTGCAGCCACTGTGGAAAACAGTATGGAATTTCCTCATAAAATATATGAAGCAAATCTTGATAGACATAAAGGCAGAGATTGACAGAAATACAGTCATATTCAGGGATTTTAACACCCCATTTGCTAAAGGGATCTGCTAAAGGGATTGGCTAAATAGATCTTCCAGACAGAAAATCAACAAGGAGACAGCAGCCTTAAACAACACACTAGATCAAATAGATTTAATTGACATCTTCAGAGCATTTCATCCTAAAGCAGCAGAATATACATACTTTTCAAGTGCACATGGAAGGTTTTCTAGGTTAGACCACATGTTAGGACACAAAACAAGTCCCAATAAATTTAAGAAGATTAAAATCATATCAAGGATCTTCTCTGACCACGATGCTATGAAACTATAAATCAATCACAAACTGAGAAATACACAAAAACATGGAAGCTAAATAACATGGTATTAAACATGAATGAGTCAATAAAGATATCAAAGAATAAATCAAAAGATACCTTGAAAAAAATTGAAATGAGAACACAACAATCCAAAATCTGAAGGACACTGGGAAAACAATCCTAAGAGGAAAAGTCATAGCATTACAGGTCTATCACAAAAACAAACAAAAAAATGAAAAGCTCAAATAAACAATCTAACTTTAGACATAAAGGAACTTGAAAAAGAACAACAAACAATTCCCAAAGTGAGTAGAAGAAAGGAAATAAGAAAGATCAGAGCAAAGGACCTGAACAGACACTTCTCCAAGGAGGACATACTGAGGGCCCACAGACACATGAAAAATGCTCAGCATCACTAGCCATCAGAGAGATGCAAATTAAAACCACAAAGAGATACCACCTCACATGGGTCAGAATGGTCATCATTAATAAATCAACAAACAAGAAGTGCTGATGAGGTTGTGGAGAAAAGAGAACCCTAGTGCACTGTTGGTGGGAATACAGACTGGTGCAGCCACTATGGAAAACAGTATGCAATTTCCTAAAAAATCTAAAGATTGAAACTGCCTTTTGATCCAGCGATCCCACTTCTAGGACTATACTCTAAGAATTCTGAGTCACCAATTCAAAAGAACCTGTATACCCCAATGGTCATAGCTGCATTATCTACAATAGCCAAGTGTTGGAAACAACCTAAGTGCCCATAAATAAATGAGTGGATAAAAAAATTGTGTTGCATTTACACAATGGGATACTACCAGCAGACAGCAGAAAGAATGAAGGAATTCCTATCCTTCACAACAGCATGGATGGAACTGGAGAGCATTACGCTAAGTGAAATAAGCCAGGTGGTGAAATAAAAATACTGTATGATCTCACCTATAAGTGGAACCTAATCAACAAAACAAACAAATCAGTGAAATAGAACCAGAGACATGGAAATAAAGAACAAATTGACAGTGACCACAGGGGAGGCGGGAGGGGATAACAGGGGAAAGAAGGGGAAAGGGCAAGCAAAAGGATGTGAATAGAAGACTCATGAGCATGGAAAATGGGGGGATATTGACTGTGGGAGTTGGGGGAATGGGATTGGGGAGAGCAAGGGGGAAAAAGGCGGGACAACTGTAACTGAACAACAATAAAAAAGATCAGAGCAGAAATAAACAAAATAGAGTCTAAAAATTATACAAAGGATCAATGAATCAAAGAGTTGGTTCTTTGGAAAGAAAAGATTGACAAACCTTTAACCAGACTCATCAAGAGAAAAAGAGATGATCCAAATAAATAAAATCAGAAATGAAAGAGGAGAAAAAACAACTGACACCAAAGAAATGCAAAGGATTGTAAGAAAATATTTTGAACAATTATATACCAACAAACTGGACAACCTGGATGAAATGGATAAATTCCTAGAAACATACAATCTTCCAGAACTAAATCAAGAAGAATTAGAGAATTTGAACAGACAGATTACATCTAGTGAAATTGAAGCAGTAATCAAAAAACTCCCAACTAACAAAAGCTCTGGACCCGATGGCTTCACAGGTGAATTTTACCTAACATTCCAAGAAGAGCTAACACCTCTCCTTCTCAAACAATTTCAAAATATCCCAGGGGAGGGAAGGCTACCAAGCTCATTTTACCAGGCCAGCATTATCCTAATTCCAAAACCAGATAAAGACACTACAAAGAAATAAAATTACAGGCCAATGTCCTTGATGAACATAGATGCTGAAATTCTCAACAAAATATTAGCCAGCTGAATACAGCAATGCATCAAAAAGATCATGCATCAAAAAGATCATACATCATGACCAAGTGGTATCTATTCCAGGAATGCAAGGTTGGTATAACATTTGCAAGTGAATAAATGTGATTCACCATATAAACAAAATGAAGGATAAAAACCACATGATAATATCAATAGATGCAGAAAAAGCATTTGATAAAATTCAGTACCCATCTATGATAAAAACTGTCAGCAAAATGGGAATAGAGGGAACATATCTAAACATAATAAAGGCCATATATGACAAATCCACTGCCAGCATCATACTCAACGAGCAAAAACTACAAGTATTCTCCTTAAGATCGGGAACAAGACATGGATGTCCACTTTCACCTCTCTTATTCAACACATTACTGGAAGTTCTAGCCACAGCAATCAGACAAGAGGAAGAAATAAAAGGCATCCAAATTGGAAAGGAAGAAGTAAAAGTGTATTTGCAAATGACATGGTACTGTATATAGAGAACCCTAAAGGTTCCACCAAGAAGCTACTAGAGCTAATCACTGAATTCAGCAAAGTAGCAGTATGCAAAATCAAAATCCAGAAGTCGGTTGCATTTTTATATGCCAATAATGAACCAACAGAAAGGGAAATTAAGAAAACAATCCCACTCACAATTGCTACAAAAAGAATAAAATACCTAGGAATAAACCTAACCAAGGATATAAAAGAACTGTACTCAGAAAATTATAAAACACTGAAGAGAGAAATTGAAGAAGATACACATAAGTGGAAGCACATACCATGTTCATGGATAGGAAGAATTAACATCATTAAAATGTCCATACTATCCAAAGTAATCTATAGATTCAACACAATTCCTATCAAGATTCCAATGACATATTTCACAGAACTAGAACAAATATTTCAAAACTTTATATGGAACCACAAAAGGCCCCATAGAGCAAAAGCAATCCTGAGAAAGAAGAACAAAGTTGGAGGAATCACTCTACGTAATATCAAACTGTATTATAAGGCCATAGTAATCAAAACAGCATGACACTGGCATAAAAACAGACACATAGGTCAATGGAACAGAATAGAGAGCCCAGAAATAAACCCACATCTCTACAGCCAACTAATATTTGACTGAGGAAGCAAGCACATACAATGGGCTAAAGATAAATGGTGTTGGGGAAATCGGACAGATACGTGCAGAAGAATAAAACTAGACCACCTTCTTACACCACGCACAAGAATGAATTCAAATTGGATTAAAGACTTAAAATGTTAGACCCAAAACCATAAAAGTTCTAGAAGAAAACATAGGCAGCAAGATCTCAGACATAGCTCATAGCAATATTTTATTGGATATATCTTCCCAGGCAAGGGAAACAAAAGGAAATCTAAACAAATGGGACTACATGAAACAAAAAAGCTTTTTCACAGCAAAGGTAAACATCAGCAAAATAAAACGACAACCCATAGAATGTGAGAACATATTCGTCAATACATCTGATAAGGGGTTAATATCCAAAATTTATAAGGAACTTACAAAACTCAGCACTGGCAAAAAAAACCAGACTCAATTGAAAAATGGGTAAAGGACCTGAATAGACACGTCTCCAAAGAAGACATATAAATGGGCAATAGACATATGAACAGGTGCTGAACCTCACTAATCATCAGAGAAATGCAAATTAAAACCACAATGAAAGTTGAGTTCCTGCTACTGAACTTTGGGGCCTGTCAGGAACAGGACTTCTACAACGACAAATATATTTGGAAGGCTGTGGTCCAAAGCCATTTTTGCGAGCTATAAACAGAGTCTTCAGAACCAGATGAAGCACACAGCTCTTCTTAAAATTGAAGGTGTTTTTGCTCGAGATGAAACTGAATTCTATCTAGGCAAGAGATGTGCTTATGTGTACAAAGGAAAAAACAACACAGTGACTCCTGATGGTAAACCAAACAAAACCAGAGTCATCTGGGGAAAGGTAACTCATGCTCATGGAA
This sequence comes from Desmodus rotundus, assembly GCF_022682495.2. Lineage (NCBI taxonomy): Eukaryota > Metazoa > Chordata > Mammalia > Chiroptera > Phyllostomidae > Desmodus > Desmodus rotundus. Next base: position 17,261,504 of record NC_071400.1, on the reverse strand, counting down.
GCAGTGGCATGGTTCGTGCTAAATTCCGAAGCAACCTTCCTGCTAAGGTCATTGGATAGAGAACCCATGTAATGCTGTACCCATCAAGGATTTAAACTTATTGGAAAATAAATAAACATCCCTGACTGGTGTGACTCAGTTGGTTGGGGGTCCTCTGGCAAAGCAAAGGATTCCCGGTTGGGGCACATGCTTGGGTTGTAGGTTTGGTCTCTGGTCAAGATGCAAAGGGGAGCCAACTGATGAATGTTTCTCCCACATCTCAATGGTTCTCTTCCTCTCTTTCTCCCTCCTTTCCCTTTCTCTAAAATAAGTAAATAAAATCTTTTTTGAAAGAGTAAATTTAAAAAACCACAATGAGACACCATCTCACACCTGTCATATGGCTATCATCAATAAATCAACAAATAACAAGTGCTGGTGAGGATGTGGAGAAAGGGGGGCCCTTTTGCACTGTTGGTGGGAATGCAGATGGGTGCAGCCACTTTTGAAAGCAGTATAGAACGCTAAGAACCCTGAAACACCCATCCAAAAGAACCTGTGCACCCCAATGTTCATAGCAGCACAATTTACAATAGCCAAGTACTGGAAACAACCTAAGTGCCCATCAGCAAATGAGTGGATCCAAAAACTATGGTATATTTACACAGTGGAATTCTATGCAGCAGAGAGAAAGAAGGAGCTTATACCCTTTGCAACAGCATGGATGGAACTGGGGAGCATTATGTTAAGTGAAATAAGCCAGACGGTGAGGGACAAATACCATATGATCTCACCTTTAACTGGAACATAATCAATAGAAGAAAAAAGGAAACAAAATATAACCAGAGACATTGGAGTTAAGAACAATCTAACAATGGTCAGGGGGGAGAGGGGAGGGGACAGTGAGGAGAGGAGATTACAGGAACTACTTTAAAGGACACATGGACCAAATCAAGGGGGAGGGTGGAGGTGGGGGAGGGAGTGGGGTTCGGCTGGAGTGGGGTGGAGGGATGGGGAGAAAAGGCACACAACTGTAATTGAATAACAATAAAAAATTAAAAAAAAAAGAAAGCAGTATAGAGATACCTCAAAAAATTATGAATGGGTATGCCTTTTGACCCAGTGGTCTTATGTCTGGGACTATATCCAAAGGAACTCAAAACTCTACTTTGAAATAACATAAGCACCCCTGTGTTCATTGCAGTGTTATTTACAATTGCCAAGATATGGAAGCATCCCAAGTGTCTATCAATAGATGAGTGGATAAAACAACTATGGGACATTTGCACAATGGAATACTACTTGGCCATAAAAATAAGAAAATTTTACTCTGTGCAACAGTGTGGATGGACCTGGAGAACATTATGCTAAGTGAAATAAGCCAGTCAGAGAAAGACAAATATCATATGATTTCAGTCATATGTAGAATCTAATGAACAAACTGAACTAATAAAATAGAGACAGACTCATAGATAGCGAGCAGGATGCCAGGTGGTAGGGGGGAAAGGAAGGTTAGTGGATGGAATGATTGAGCAAAGAGGAAAAAGGACTTATGGACATGGACAACAGTGTGGTGACACAGGGGGGTGATATAAGGGAACTAAATGATAACAGAAAAAAATACAACAAAAATAATTTTTTTAAAAAAGAAAATAGGTACATTCATTTTTGTTGCATTTGCCTTAAAATGTGCCCCTAAAACAACAAATATGCTTGGATGTCATGTTTCACCAGCGATAGGGACCAGAAATTGTGACTTAATTTGAGCAGGAGTTTGCTGGGACATAATATGGCTACTGTGACTGCAGCCTTTCTTGGTTATAAAAGCAGTAAGGAAGTATGATGTAACGGTGTGATGGTAAATCACAGCCTGAGCCATTTTAGTTGGCAGAATTTGAAAGACAAATAAACATTACTTCAGGAGCAGAGAAGATGTGCCTAATTACCTCTGTGCCTGGGCTGGGATCCCTGCAGCTTATGTCGTTCCTGGACTCAGGTGTGTCCACATGGACAGGGGCCCTCTGTGCAAGAGCTGTGATGGTCCAGTGAGGTAGGTCCGCTATGGATGTGAGGACTGCAAGCCCCACTTCCACAACCTTCTATCCAGGGAAATCAGGCTGCCCAACTGAAGGAGAAGAGCAGCCTCTAGGGGCCCCCTGGGCCCAGGAGGGAATAGGATTGGAGGTGGAGGAGAGGCTGGTCCCAGCCATTCTACCTTAGAAGTGGTGGGGAGTTAAGGAGCTTATGGCATTTGTGAATCTGCAATTTTTACCTCAGGCCCATCCCAATTACGTCCTTCCTTTCTAAAGTATCCCTCCCTGGCTGCAGTTATGGCCAAATAGGCTCTAGGCCTCACCTCAGCTGACCATAACCTAGGGATGGGATGGAGTCTTCATTCTTTGCTGGCTGCATTTTCAGAACTCAGAAATGTCCATTCTTTTGTATCTTTTGTTTTACACTGATAGCCACAGACAATCCTCCTCTCCTGCTTCATTCTCATTCTCTCCCTCCCTCCCTCTACCTCTCCCCTTTATGGATATCAGCTGTTCTCTCATAGTAGGGGAAAATATAGTAGAATCCCAGAAAGGTTTTCATGGGGCACTCATCTATTTACCAGGAGTTATTTTTTTCCCCTCTCATTCCTCATGCATATATCCTTAATTACATCAATTCTCAAACACTCATTTTTGAAAAAAAAATGTAGTAACATATATAACATAAAAGTTTATATATATACACAGGGTCTGGTACAAATAGCACCACTTGTTTATTACAAATTCTTTTATTAAGATCATAAGCATGTAATTCTGTAACATAACAATATCACACTCAAGCACATCACATGACATTTTAGGTGAAATGTTCAAATTACTGTCCATCTCATGTGAGATATTCATGTACCCTACCAACCACACTCAAGCAAGCCTTACTTCTACCAGGATATATATATAAACTCTCTCTCTCTCTCTCTCTATATATATATATATATATATATAGAGAGAGAGAGAGAGATACACACACACACACACACACACATATATATATAATTTATCATTTAAGTGTAAGTACATTTACATTGTTATATGGCCATCCTCTCCAGAACTCTTTCCGTCTTCCCAATCTGAAACTCTGTACACATTAAACAACTCTGTCAACCACCGTACTACTTTCTGTCTCTATGAATTTGACGACTCTAGATCCCTTATGTAAGTAGAATTATATAGTATTTGTCTTTTTGTGACCCGTTCATTTCACTTAGCATAATGTCCTCAAGGTTCACTCATTGAGGTGAGAAAAGGCCCAGTGGGGTTAGGGAAGTTGCAAACATAAAACAAAGTTCCACTGCCTCAGTTTTGCCAGGAGCTGGCCCAATCCCACAGCTCTCTATGACACCACCCCCAAGGCTGGCCAGAGTGGCTGTGCACATGCCGGTACCCTGGGCAGCAGCAGGCCCAGCTGGGTAAACAGAAGTGCAGGAGCAAAACAAGCCAATAAATCATTGCACAGCTCCAGCCTGCCCCGGTCTCCTCCTCCCCCTTCCTTTCCAGCTCACTTAGTTCTCCATATCAAGCAAATGGTCCCAGGTGTCCTTTGATCTATCTCCTTTGCCCTTTACAAGGAGAAGTGTATCTATAAGAAGGGTGAGCTCAGCCCCTCTTGTGATCTGCCCCCAGAGTTCCTTTTAGGGAGCTATGAACTTCACACATCCAGCTGCTAATGGCAAAAAAGGCAAGCAGACATGGGTTGACCTCCACATAGTTATAGAGATGAATGGGGTATGTTCTCCAATTCAAGCATTGGAGCATGGGCCACAGCCTATACCAAGAAGACAGAGCCCTGTTAGAACCAGGGCAAGCTGAAACTTCACCATTGCCCCTTTGCCCCATGACTTGAGTTTTTAATACATTCCCTATACTCAAGTTTGGAGCTCTCTGATCCTGCTAGCAAATGCATGCATAATCCACTGTTATGTCATTGACCCCCAGAGGGCTACTTATTTCAGGAGGCCCACACAGTGTTAGGTTCCTCTGGAAAAAGATTTTCTGACTGCTGGAATCTCCAGCGTCTAGAACAGTGCTAACACATAACTGGTGCTGATTAAAAACTTGTTGAGTGAATACATTAATTGGCATAGTGTAATGATTAAGGGATCAGTTTCTAGAGTCAGACTAGAACTCTATCCCAGGTTCTGCCCATTTGACCTTGGGGAAGATAAGTTATCTTCCCTTGGTCTTGGTTTCCTTGTCTATAAAATAAGATTAATAATATCATAACAAGACTATTGGGTTAACTGAAAGATATAATGCAGGTACTGCACTTAGCCAGGGCCTGACCCATAAGTCCTCAATAAAATGTTAGGTATTATTATTATAATTTTGTATCCCAACTCCAGGCAACTGATCCAAACTGTCAAGGGTGCTGAATTCAGGGTTCTGTGGTCTTATCCTGATTTGATGAAAAAGAGTGCTCTAAGGCCTGTTATTGGTGAAGATGAAAGAAGTGGGAACTTACTTGCAGGGAATTTGCCTTCTCTGATTTGGCCATGAAGATAGACAAACTCAAACCATCTGTAGTAGTCTTCAGGGAGCAGAAGTTTATTGCATATATATGACAAGTAGATTTGTAAACTGCACAAATGTGGGGAGGAAGAACTTATACCTTTTTTGGGGACGGTCCCTCACAGTGAGAGCAAGAGTTGAGGATAGACCTGCTTACTAAAACTCTGAAACCATTCAAATAGCCCATTTTATGCCTAAGAATTGGAAATAGCATTCTCATTCTTCATCAAAGAACTTCGCAGTCTGGGTCTGCCATCAACAGAGAAGCATACCCCAATTGGACGTCATTTCCCTACTCTTGAGTGAAGTCTTTAGCTCTATAAGAAGAATGGCAAAGTGGTGGTGGGAAAATGGAGACAACTGTACTTGAACAACAACAATAAAAAAAAGAATGGCTGCCTTACCACATACTTAAGTTTGTCAAGTGTCACTCACTATATTTCAAACATGTGAGTTGACATCATGTAAGCAATATTGTACTTATTTCCAACCCTATTTAAACTTCAAAGGACATGTCAGCCACATTGGCCCCACCTAAATATGTGGCACTTTTGATCAGCTGGTACCAAGAAGACTGAGAGGCCCATGTGTAATTAGAAATGGAGCCAAGAAAGGGTATTTTTGACTAAAGGTAAATGAACCAAGTCTTGGAAAGTTTGAGTTCAGCTGGAAACACAAAGCCCATGAGGTCAGAGCAAGTCTTAAATTCTCTATCTGAAAATGCTCCAATGACATCACTGTGAGTCTGGGAATGTCTTTGGGGTCTGGAGAAGTGTGAGCCAGGAAGTGTCCTGGAAGGAAAAAAATTCCCCATCACAAAATCTCTCCAGAGACTTTTAGTTCTCAACAAAGCTGTAGGGTGGACCTAGGATGTGAGGGGCACTGTGAGGATAGGAGTGTAATCTTTCACTCCCTAATCCATGAAACTGCTTCACCAAATAATAAACTTGCCTGTGTATATTACTTGAAAACTCTGCTTTCCAGAAATACCTCCTTCATGGCCTCCAGAGAAACACCTTTTTTTTAAAATAGCTTTGGGGCTTGACATTCCTCATGGTCAAGGAATTTGGACAGGGTAGTTTAGGGAGGCCTTAGCAAACAAGAACATATGGCTCAAGCAAGTGGATGCCATCTGGACAGTTAACAAGGCTTCTATGCAAGGGATACCCACCAGGGAACCAATTTTGAGAGTATGCTCAGGTTCTAAGGCCCCAGTGGGGGAGCAGAGACTTGAGAGATATTATCCTGGGACCTGGCTACTTGAGGACACTAGGAGCTGAACACAGCAAAAGAAAGGGGAGACCAGAGGGAATATAACAAAAATGTTTACATTTTGCATAGAGCCATGTTGGGGATCCCTCCTTCCAAAGTCCTTTGCCATTAGACAGAAGGGACATAAAGCTAAGAAATTGCTTTCCTCTTTTTCTCTGTTCACTTCCTTCTCTTGCCAAATGAAGAGAGTATAAAGGGACCTTAGAATAATGTTTGATAAAAATCCTAGGCCCCTGCTTTATAGGATTATTAATGATAAAAATTTTAAAGTACCCATTCTCTAAGTAGGAAGGATTTCACCCAACCCAGTTTCAGCACATACCTAAGGAAAAGCTGTGGAAAAATATCCCTTAGGAATATAGATGTAAAAACCCTAAAAAATTCAGAATAGGTAATCTATAGAAACAGAAAATAAGTTAGTGATTGCCAAGGGCTAGGGGTAAAGGAGAATGAGGAGTGACTGCTTACTGTGTATGTGATAAAAAATGTTCTGGAACTACATAGAGCTGATGATTGCACAGTACTGTGAATATACTAAATGCCACTGAGTTGGTTATTTAGAAATGATTGAAATGGTAAATTTTATGTTATGTGAAATCTACCATAATAATAAAAAAATCCTCAACAAAATACTAGTAAATGACATATAAAAAGGATTGTATATAATAGCCAAATGGAATACTTCCCAGAAGTTCAAGATTTTTCCAACATATGAAATTCAATTGATCCCAGAACTTCTGGTCAAGAAGGCAGGATAAGTAAACATGGCTCACCACCTTGCACAACCATATCAAAAGTACAACTAAAATATAGAACAACCATCAGTCAGAACCATCAGAAATTGAGCGGAATAGAAGTCTGATAACTATAGAATTAAAGAAACCACATCCATCTAGACTGGTATGAGGGGTGGGGATGTGGTAATAGGCTGGTCCCACATCCCCTTGTGGTGGATAAAAATTTGGGAGGGATCTCTCAGGAGCAAGAAGTCCCAGCCCCACACCAGGCCCACCAGCCATGAGTCCCAGTGCCAGGAAGAAAAATCCCCACAACTTCTGTCTGCAAAAACCAGCAGGGATGGAGTTGTAGAAGAAACTGATGGAGTCTGAAGCAGTTCTCCTTAAAGAGTCCATACACAGACTTACTCAGACTCACTTGCTCTGAGTTCCAGCAGCAGGATAACAGCTTGAAAGGCCCCAGTGGCATACAGGGAGGAACTGAAGTGTCTACCATCAAAGCAGGAGCCGGGGGACAGTTTTCTCCTAGACAGAAAGGCAGGAAGAAGCCCTTGTCCCTTTTCTGAGCCCTTTCCTCCATAGAGCCATAGAGCCACAGAGCCAGCAGGTGGGTGCTGTATCTGAGACTTCACCAACCTGGTTAACACTGTTTGCCCTATCCTGGAGATCCCCTGACCCAATTTTTGGGCCCATCCAAATTGTTAGCCCTGACTTTTCCATATGAATGGCTGATCTTGGCTCATGCTTCACAACTCCTAAATCCTACAAACAAGCAACAGCTGGCCTCCATGAGACTCCAACCCTTGTACCTCTTGCTAAGTGGCCCCAGGCCCAGCACTAGCAGCAGCGAGCCTAGATTCACAGCTTGGCTTCACCTGGGAATCTCCAAGCCTAGCACAAGTACCAGCTATCTCAGATTGCTCTATAGCTCAGGCAGGGTGGCCCCAGGCAGAATACAGGTGGGGGCTGACCTTGGTCTGCACCACCCAGGAAACTGCAGAGCCTGTTCCCCCAGTGGACAGCTACAAACCATGTTGGAATACCATTACCCTGCCCCTGCACAGCTGATCCTCCATGGAGGGTGGGGGTTGGTGGTAAATGGTCACAGCCAATCCTTGCAGCTGACTGGCCTGGGTAAATCCACCCCATTGACATACTAACAGCAAGCAAAGCTCAACTACAAGAGGAGGTTGTAGTCAGTCCACACAAAGGGCACACCTTGAATAGCTAGCTTGGGTGATAAGGGAAGCTGTGCCACTGGACCCTACAGGACACCTACTACATTAGGTCATGCTATCAGGATGGGGAGTCAAAGCAGTTCTACCTAATACATAGAAGCAAACACAGGGAGGCTGCCAAAATGAGGAGAAAAAGAAATATGCCCCAAATGAAAGAACAGATCAAAACTCCAGAAAAATAACTAAACAAAATGGAGATAAGGAATCTATCAGATGCAGAGTTCAAAACACTGGTTATAAGGATGATCAAGGAACTTAGTGAGGACCTCAACAGCATAAAAAAGATACGCTAATTTAAATAAAGAACAATTTACAGGGAAACAACAGTAGAATGGATGAAGCTGAGGATCAGATCAAGGATTTGGAACATAAGGAAGCAAAAAACAACCAATCAGAACAAAAAGAAGAAAAAAGAATTAAAAAAAAAAGGAAACAAGGATACCTTAAGCAGCTTTTCTGACAACTTCAAGCATTCCAACATTTGCATCATAGGGGTGCCAGAAGGACAAGAGGACGAGCAAGACACTGAAAATCAATTTGAAAAAATAATGAAAGAAAACTTCCTTAATTTGGTGAAGGAAATAGACATGCAAGTCCAGGAAACACAGAGTTCCAAACAAGATGGATGTAAAGAAGCCCATGCCAAGACACATAACTATAATGCTGAAGGTTAAAGATAAAGAGAGAATCTTAAAAGTAGCAAGAGAAAAGTGGCTAGTTACCTACAGGGGAGTTCCCTTTAGATGGTCAACTGATTTCTCAAAAGAAACTTTGTGGGCTAGAAGAGACTGGCAAGAAATATTCAAAGTCACGAAAAGCGGGGACCTACAAGCAAGATTGCTCTACCCAGCAAAGCTATCATTTAGAATCGAAGGGCAAATAAAGACTTTCCCAGACAAGAAAAAACTAAAGGAGTTCATCATCACCAAACCATTATTATATGAAATGTTAAGGGGACTTATTTAATAAAAATAAGATCAAAACTATGAACAATAAAATGGCAAAAATATTTATCTATCAGCAATTGAAACTAAAAAAAAACGAACTAAGGAAACAAGAACAGGAACAGTATCATGGATACAGAGAGCATTTTGATGGTTGTCAGATAGGTGGGAGTTCTGGGGGAATGGGTGAAGAGTTGAGGGGAGTAAGAAGTACAAATGGGTAGTTACAAAATAGCCATGGGGATGTAAAGTACAGTATAGGAAATGGAGTAACCAAAGAACTTATACCCATGACCAACCCATGGACATGAACAATGGTATGGGGATTGCCTGAAGGAGTGGTGGGTGCTGGGTGGAGGAAGGCAAAGTGGGAAAAATTAGGACAACTGTAATAGCATAATAAAGTACTATTAAAAATAAAATAAAATAAAGGAACATAGGAGAAATTTTTTTAAAAAAAAGAAAGAAAGAAAATCAATCACCATAATACACTGTATAAATAGAACAGAGGTCAAAAACATAAATTCATCTGAACAGATTTAGGACAAGCATTTGATAAAACCCAATATCCTGTTGTAATAAAAATACCCCCAAACTAGAAATAACTTCCTCAATCTGACATAGGACATCTATTGAAAACTCAGTTAACATCAAATTTAATACTATATGACTGAAATCTTTCTCCCTAAAATCAAAAACAAGATAAGGATGTGCATTCTTACCATTTCTATTCTACAGTGTACTAGAGGTTCTAACCAGGCCAATTATGCAAGGGAAAGAAATAAAATGCATTCATAATGGAAAGGAAAAAAATAAAAATATCCCCATTCATAGATGATATGATTTCATAGTAGAAAATTCTAAAGAATCTAATAAACAACTATTAGAGCTAGGAATTGTGTTTAGGATTGAAGATTGTAAGATACAAGATCAATATACAAAAATTAATTGTGTTACTATTTATTAGCCATAGACAACCTGAAAATCAAATGAAGAAGGCAATTCCACCTATAATAAAATAAGTAAGAATAAATTTAACAAAAGAAGTGCAAGACTTAACATTGAAAACTATAAAACTTCATTGAAAGAAATAAAAGAAGACAAAGAAAAGACATCCCTTATGTATGGATTAGAAGACATAATATTCTTGAGATAGAAATATTCCCCAAATAGATCATCAGATTCAATGCAATCTCTAGCAAAATCCCAGATAGCTTTTTCTTACAAAAAAATGAAATGCTGATCCTAAAATACATATGGAAATGGTAAGGGATCCAGAGCTAAATTTATAAAAATTAATACTAAAACTCTTAGAAGAAAACATAGTTTTATATTCTTGTGACTTTGAAATAGGTAATGATTCTTAAATAGGACACCAAAAGCATAAACGACAAAAGAAAAAAAGGAGATAAGTTGGACTACTTGAAAATTAAAAATTTTTGTACTGAAAATTTTAATGTCACCCAGAAAGTGAGAAAACGACATACAGAATAGATGTAAATATTGTCAAATCATATATCTGATAAAGGATTATATCAAAAATATACAGACATTTTATAATATAATAATGAAAAGATAAATAACCCAATTAAAAATGAGTGAAAGATCTGAATAGAAATATTTCTAGAGTAGATACAATGGCCAATAAGTACATACAAAGATGCTAAATATCACTCACCATGAAGGAAACTCAAAGCAAAAGCAGAAATACATACCATTTCACACCCTTCACACTCACTGGGATGGCTATAACAAAAAAGGCAGATAATAGCAAGTGTTGACAAGGTTGTGGAGAAACTAAAATGTTCATACACTGCTGGTGGGAATGTCAAATGGTACAGCCACTTTGGAAAACATTCTGGCACTTACTTAAAAGGTTAATTAAATATAGAGTTATCATATGACCCAATAATTTCATTCCTAGGTATATATACCCAAGAGAAATGAAAATATATGTCCACCCCAAAACTTGAATGCAAATGTTCATAGCAGCATTTTTTACAATAGCCAACATGTAGAAAACAACTCAAGTGTCCATCAACTGATGAATAGATAAAGAAAATGTGGTATATCCATGTGATGGAATATTACTTAGCCATAAAAAGAGTGAACATTAAAAACATTAAACGAAGTGAAATAAGCCAGACAAAAAAGGCTGCATATTATATAATTCCATTTAGATGACATGCCCATAGTAGGGAAATCCATAAAGAAAGGAAAAAGATTAGTGGTTGCCAGTGGCTGGGGGTAGAGGGAAATGGGAAGTGACTGCTAACGTGTAAGAAATTTCTTTTTGGTGTGATGAAAATATTCTGGAATTGGATAAGTGGTGGTAATTGTACCACTTTTTGAATATATTAAAACCACAGAATTTTATATGTTAAAAAGTGTATTTTATGGTATGTGAATTATATTGCAATAAAAACGGAAAAAGTTGTTTCTGTTGGAGAATCACTATAGTTTTTAGTATGTAACTCAGAAGGAACTCATAAAATTATGTGACTGTTATAATAAAACTTTTCAACTCTCAACTTATTTATATGAAAAAGATTTCTCAGTCCTTATGCCGATATAGATTGAAAATTAGAAATAGAATTGATGCAGAGATCCAAGATGGTGGAGGAGTAAGTGGAAGCTACACTAACCTCCTACTAGGACCAACCTGGAATTACAACTAAGTCGTAGAGAAATCATCCTGAATAACCAACTGAAAAATAGCTGGAGAGAAGTCTTATAACCGACGACACACAGAAGGAACTACTTCACCACAACGAGACTGGTAGGGAGTGTGGAAGAGGTGCAAGTGGGCTGGTTGGGCTCCCACAGGTGGCCGCTGAAGTCCTGCAGGGATATTTCATGGGCTGGGGGGTTTCCCCCAAAGAAGTGCAGCATCTAAACCTCAAGCTGGGCCCCAGCCAATAGCAACAGAGCCAGAAAGGAACCCAGATAACATCCAGCTGTGAAAAGCAGCAGGGTTGCTGTCTGCCAAGGAAAGTTGGCTGGCGATGCAGAGAGCCTCTTAAAGTGTCAATGCATAAAGTTTCATTTGGAGCCACTTACCCTTGGCTGCAGCAGAGGAAGGACAGAGTAGACTAGAGACATTTGAAGAGAACCTGGGGCTGGTGGCTCTGGGGAGAGAGAGAACTGAGGGAACAGCCACCAGGGTCCCTGTGCTGAGTCATCCCCCATACTGCAGAAGCCATCTTTCTCAGGCAGAGCACTCTACTCCAAGTGGCATCAGCCTGAGGGGAAACAATAGACCCACTTGAAGGAATTACTCTTCCCCACCTTATAGGGCTTAAGCTCCTGATTATTTCCCTTGAGGATATATACTGATTAGCTTAACAACTAAATGTGAAAAAATACAAAGTATCAGCCAAAATGGAAAGACAACGAAACAGACCCCAAATAAAAGAACAAGAAAATTTTCCAGGAAAAAAAATAGATGAAATGGAGGCAAAAAATTTATCAGAAAATTTATTTTTTTGTTGTTGTTGAATTACAGTCCCCCCCCATTATTCTCCCCTGCCCTACCCACCCCTTCTCCCACCTTCAATCCTCCCCCCACTGTTGTCTTTGTCCATGGGTCTTTATACATGTTCCTTGATGACACTTCCCCTTTTTTCCCCCGTTAGTCCCCTCCCACCACCCCTCTGGTTACTGTCAGTTAGTTCTTTATTTCAATGTCTGTGGTTATATTTTGCTCTCTTGTTTATTTTGTTGATTAGGTTCCACTTATAGATAAGATCATATGGTACTTGTCTTTCACCACCTGGCTTATTTCAATTAGCATAATGTTCTCCAGTTCCATCCATGCTGTTGTGAAGGGTAGGAGCTCCTTTTTTCTTTCTGCTGCATAGAATTCCATTGTGTAAATGTACCATAGTTTTTTGATCCACTCATTTGCTGATGGGCACTTAGGTTGCTTCCAGCACTTGGCTATTGTAAATTGTGCTGCTATGAACACTGGGGTGCATAGGTTCTTTTGAATTGGTGTTTCAGGGTTCTTAGGGTATAATCCCAGGAGTGGGATTGCTGGGTCATAAGGCAGTTCCATTTTTAATATTTTGAGGAAACTCCATTCTTCTTTCCACAGTGGCTTCACCAGTCTGTATTCCCACCAACAGTGTACTAGGGTTCCCTTTTGTCCACATAGTCACCAGCACTTGTTTGTTGATTTATTGATAACAATCATTCTAGCAGGTGTGAGGTGATATCTCATTTTGGTTTTAATTTGCATTTCTCTGATGATTAGTGACGTTGAGCATTTTTTCATATGTCTATTGGCCATCCATATCTCTTCCTCAGAGAAGTATCTATTCGGGTCCTTTATCCTTTGTTCATAGCATCGTTATTTACAATAGACAAGGTCTGGAAACAGCCCAAGTGTCCATCAGTAGATGAGTGGGTAAACAAGGTGCGGTAATTTACACAATGGAATTCTACTCAGCTGTAAAAAAGAAGGAACTCTTACCATTTGAAACATGGTAAGGCTTCAACATCCATTTGAAGCATGGATGAACTTAGAGAATATTATGCTAAGCGAAATAAGCCAGTCAGAGAAAGACAAATACCATATGATCTTACTCATATGTGGAATCTAATGAACAAAATAAACTGATGAACAAGATTAAACCAGAGGCATAGAGAAATGGAACAGACTGATGGATCTCAGAGTGGCAGGGGTGTGATGGACTGGAAAAGATTAACCAACATACATATATGCATATATGCAAAGCCCATGAACACAGACAAGAATGTGGGGAAGGCCAGAGGCAGGGGTGGGGGCTTGGTGGAAGGGGAAAGGGGAGGCAATGAGGAACATCTGTAATAACAGCAACAGTAAAAAAAGAAAATTCTCTGAAGAAAGCGAACTTGATATACAGGTTCGAACAGTAAAATGTTAAATGTTTAAAAAGATCTTGTTTACATGTTTTAAAATAAAATGATTGTGGGTAAAAATCACTTTGGTATTTAGATTCCATTTAACACATTTAAAGGAGTGAAGTAACTGTTTTGTTTTAAATGCTGATGTTTACAATAATTTGCAAATAACATATTTGTAACTGTTTATATTTATGACTTTAAAACTATGATACAAATGTTCAAGGGGACACAGTTATTAAAAGGTCAGGAAACACTGAGACTGGCACAATATCATTTATCTGGTATTCTTGTAAAAATGTGTATAACCTCAATCTAATCATGAAAAAACAGACAGCCCTATTGAAGGGCATTCTACAAAATAGCTAGCCAGTATATTAAAAAGCATCAAGGCCATGAAAAACAGAAAGATTGAAGAACTGTTACAAATTGGAGGAGACTAAGGAGATGTGACAACTCAATGCCATGAGGGATCCTGGATTGGATCCTGGAGCAGAAAAAAATCAATGGAAAGACTAGGGAAACATGAATAAACTCTGTTGCTTAATGCAATGGACTGAAGGTTTGTGTCCCCCCCAAATTCCCATGTTGTAATCCTAATTCTCAATGTGATGTTATTAGGAGGTGGGGCTTTTAGTAGGTAATTAGGCCATGAGGGTGTAGCCAGAGAGCACTCTCTCCCTCTTTCCAGCATGTGAGGATCCAACAAGAAGACAGCATTCTGCAACCCAGAAGAGGGCTCTCACCAGAACCCAACCATACTGACACCCATTTCTTAGACTTTCAGCCACCAGAACTGTGAGAAATAAATGTCTATTGTTTAGAAGCCATGCAGTCTATGGTACTTCATTATAGCAGCCTGAACTGACTAAGATATATAGTTAGTGTTATTGTACCAATGTTCATTACCTGGTTTTGATCACTGTAATATGGTAGTCAGTTACATTAGGGAAAAATGGATGAAGGGTACATGCACCCTTTTGTACTATTTTTTTTCAACTTTCATGTAAATCTAAAGTTACTCCAAATAAAAATTTTAAAAAGTCATAAGGGATTCTCAGGCAAAAAAGTTTGATTATTGAGTTACATGAGTGACAGTGTCCATAAGATAAAAGCAAACCAGAACCTTCCTGGTTCTGAGACCTTTAGAGAAACTTCTCCCTGGGGGCCCTCATCATACACTGATGTGATAAGGTCCCCAGAATCTTCCTACAGGAAACAACAACAAATAGGGCTCATTTTTTTTCTTTCTGTGGGTCTGAATTGTGTACTGCAAGGATGCTTACATCTTCCTCAAGTACATGTGCTTGAATTGTTTACTTTTTAAACAGTGTTTTTCCTGATTACAAAAATAATATAAACTTCTTATAGAAATTTTAGAAAACAACAATAACTACAAAGAAGAAAATAAAAATGCCTACAATTGCACACTGCAATGAGTATGTTGGGTTATTTCCTCCTCGTATTTTCTCATGCATATATGCATGAAAATTTTTTCTTTTAATAAAAATACTAATCATCCCATTGTAATTGCTACTTTTCTTTACAATTATAAGACCATCTCTCCACATCATGACATTTTTTCCAACATCATTTTAAATCAAGAGATAAATTTTCTTTCTGTGGACCAAAGTGATATTACTGACCACCCTCCTCCACCCTAGTACTGGACCATGTGATTCAAACAGCTCCTGACAGAGTCCTCAGTCATGAAGTCAACCTCAAACCATCTTGGACCCCTCCAAGCATTTCAAATTGGTTTCTGCATAGGACTCCTGACCTCTATGCCACATAGCTGATTGTTACATGGTTGCTGTGTTCTCTATTGACTAGATTGTTGGAGCCTGTAGGCAAAAGGCAGGCCATTAATCTGTCCGGCACTTAGCATGCTGTTAGCCTTCATTGTTAGAGGCCACTGTGATTTGTAGACCAAACACTGGCCCTGGAGTCAGAAAACCTGGGTTTAGGCCCTCCTCTGCCCTTTGCTTAGTTCTGTAACCTTGGTCAAGCCAATTTATCTCTCTAAAAGAAGCAACAGTGTGCCATAACAGGCAGTGTGACCCAACAGAAGAGACACAGGCCCTAGAATCAGCCAATGACCTGACCCAAAGTTCAGTTTTGCCACTAGGGTGCTGTGCAGTTTGGGGCAAGATTATCTTCCCTCAGCTTCCATGTTCTCAGTTTTAATTGGGGGATAATAATAATATCCATCTAACAGGTTTATGAAATTCTCTGAAAGTTACTAGAAGAGTACTCAATAAATATTTGCTAAATCTGACTCATTTAAATGTAAGCAGAATTACTAAATGTCAGAGTCCTCCAAAATCATTTGTTACAACCCCCAAAGAGGACTTGTCCAAGGCCACAGTCTAAGTTCTCTCTCTTGTATAAACTCAGCAACATATCTGCATCCTCATTAGAGTGCTACCGCTATCTCCAGGTGAATTCTCCTTAAGCCCCCCTTTGCTTGTAATAGATATTTAATAGATATTTTTCTATATACAAAGGAAGAGAAGGAAAGGGAAGGTAGAAAGGAACCATAACACTAAACTAAGGCCCACAGGTCATATAAAAATGTTCGGCCATTCAGAGAGTATTTGTATGACAATATAATGGCTCACATACTATGGATCAGGTATTACTCTAAGCAGTTTTCATAAATTAATGTACTTAATACTCACAACAACTTTATAATGCCCATTTTACAGCTGCAAAAACGGAAGCTCAGAAGTTTCAAACTTTCCTAAGATTATACAATAGGAGAACTAGGATTCCAACTAGGTAGTCAGTCTAGGGAAATGGTTCTCCAATTTGATCATGCATTGGAATCATTTGGAGAGCCTGTTAAAACACAGATGGCTGAGTTACACCACCAGTTTCTGATTTAGTAGGTCTGGGATGGGGCCCAAGAAAGTTTGCATTGTTAGTAAGTTCCCAGGTGAACTACTGTTGCTGATAGAGGGCCACACTTTGAACATCAATGTATATAGATTCTGCACTCTTTACCACTTTATTATATTATCCAGGTCATTCTCCTGCAAAATCCTTCATTGACTCCCCCAAGATGTTCAAGATAAAGTACAGATACCTTTTAAAAATATGCAGAGCATTTAATGATCTGGCCTTATTTAACTTTACAATCTCATCTGCTTATGGTACCCTCCATATACCATCTTCCAAAATGATTCTAGAATGTACCAGAAGCATTCTCCCTCTCTTTGTCTTTCTCTCTCTCTTTTCTCTGCACTTGCCATGCCTTCTCTTTAAGATGCCTACAACCCCACATGTTCTTCCTGCCAGCACTTGACAAACTTCTTGTGCTTCAAGGTTAGAGATTCATCTCAAGCACTGTCTCCTTCTAGAGGCCTTACAGAATCCTAATTCCTACCCTCACCCCAAGATGGACTGAGGGGCTCCCAGTTCTCTGAACTTTCCTCAGTCACATCCCTGCTCTCACTATATTATAATTTTCTATACATTGCTTTCCCCTATAACCATTAGAAACCTGTTTTATTTATATCATCACTCCCAGTGCCTGACAACTGGTAAATGTTTGTTGAATGACTGTATAAGGTAATGGTTGAGGAACATCTCACAAACCAAAATAACAATATTAAAAACTGCTTGCTGAATACATGAAATCAGAAAAAGCAAACTGCCTCTTGCTTTAAGCCTACTGTAGTGGTACAGAATTTATCAACCATTCTTTATTCCATTGCCGGTTTCCCTCCCCCACCCACACACAGTGCTAAAGACATCTGCCCACACTCTTCAGGCTACCTTTCCAGTCCTATGTCCCAGTCTTGATTGTCTTCAGATTGCCATTAAAGCTTCCTCCATTGCTGAGGAGAGGGAACCTCACATAGGGTACCCCTGTTCCTGGTAACACTGCAAGATTTAGCCAATTCCAGTTTTGAGGGAAGTTACCCTTCCCTCAAAAGTCAGAAATATTGGAAATGAAATGAAAGGGCTCAGGTCATCTATCCTGGTTGACATGAATTCCAACTCTTTCTGGATTGTGGTGTATTCTCTTTAGGGGAGTCTTTTCAGTCTTCTTAGAACAGTAGAATTCAATTTTTTCTTTTGCCATACAAATTTCTCTTCTTTTTCTTTCTTACATGAAGATAGATAATCAATGCTGATTGGGCTTATGATATACAGATTCCTTGAATAGAGGTTGCTCAACTGAGATCTAAGAAGCATAAGAAGTTTATTATTTATAACTTGCTTCTCCCAATGACTGGCCTTAAGTTTCATCAAGAGAGTTGTGGGGCAGCCAGAGCAAACATTAAGTGGAAATATACCTTATAAACTGTAACTAGGAGATAGGGCCAACCAGCTCTAGTGGAAGTTCAAATAGAGAGAGTCACTTAACAAACAAACAACAAAAACTACTACAAGCACCACCAACAACAAATTCTTGGGAGAAGGAAGAACCTGATTTCCAGAGTTACATTATAATACTCAAAATGTCCAGTTTTGAACAAGAAATTATGAGACCAGCAAAGAAATAGTCCACACCCAGAATAAAAACAACCAATGGAAATTGTCCCTGAGTAAGCCCAGATGTTGGACTTTTTTAGACAAAGATTTAAATCAGCTATTTCAAATATATTCACAGAGAGCTAAAGTAAACCATGTCTAAAGAACTAAAGTATGAGAATGATATTTTAATAAATAGAGAATATGAACAAAGATAAAATTATTTTTTAAAGAACTAAATATAAATTCTGGAGTCGAAAAGTATAATATGTGATATGGAAATTTCACTAAAGAGGTTCAATATCAGATGTGAAAAAGCAGAAGAAAAAATCAGCAAACTTTAAGATATTGATATTCAATGTGCCAAACAGAAAGGAAAAAAAAGAAACATGAGCAGAGCCTAAGATCTAAGGGCCACTCTTAAGTATACCAACATACACATAATGGGAATATCAGAAGGAGAAGAGACAGAGAAAGAATATTTGAAGAAATAATAATCAAAATCTTCCTAAAATGATGAAAAACATTAATTTACACATCCAAAAAGCTCAACTAATCCAAGAAGAATAAACCGAAAAAGATCAACACCTAAACAATCATAAGAAAATTGTTGAAAGTCAAAGGCAAGGAGAGAATCTTGAAAGTTGCATGAAATAAATGACTCATCACATACAAAGGGTTCTTGATAAGATTTACAGTTAATTTCTTATCAAACCAGGAAGGCCAGAATGCAGCGGGATGACATTAAAAGTGCTGAAAGGCAAAAGCTGTCAACCAAGAATTCTATATTTAGCAAAACTATCCTTAAAATAAAGGAGAATATTATTCAGTCATAAAAAAGAATGAAATCTTGCCACTTGTGACAATAAGGATGCCAACCTAAGGGAAATATGTCAGAGAAAGAAAAATACCATATGCTCTCACTTAAATGTGAAATCTAAAAAAATTAAAAAAACAAGCCCATAGATACAGAGAACAACAGATTTGTCATTGCCAGAGATGGGGGTTGGAGGCAAAATGGGTGAAAGTGGTCAAAAGGTACAAATTTCCAGTTATAAAATAAATAAGCCCTGGGGATATAATGTACCACACGGTGACTATAGTTAATATTACTGTATTGCATATTTGAAACTTGCTAATAGACAATTTTTAAGAGTCCTTATCATAAGAAAAATTGTAATGAGGTATAGTGACAGATGTTAACTAGACTTACTATATAGACTTATTGTGGTGATCATTTCATAATACAGGCATACCTCAAAGATACTGAAGGTTTGGTTCAAGACCACTACAATAAAATGAATATCACAATAAATCACACATTTTTTTTGGTTTCCCAGCACATATAAAAGTCAGGTTTATACAATACTGCAGTCTATTAAGTATGCAATAGCATTATGTCTAAAAACACAAATTATATACCTAAATTAAAATACTTGATTTATTAAAATGCTGACTGTCATCTGGGCCTGTTGGAAAAATGGCACCAGTAGACTTGCTTGATGCAGGGTTGTCACAAACCTTCAACTTATAAAAAGTGCAATATCTATGAAGTGAAATAAAATGAAGTATGCCTATTGTGTTGCAGCCTTTCAAGGCCAGACAGATTCACTTGAGATTTGGGCAGACGAACGATAATTCAAGGAGCCTTGGGAATGCCTGACATGTCTTTATTCAAGGGCGGGGCGACCCATGCGTACCACAAGCTGCATGTTGCACCATCAGGGAGTCCCAACTCCCTTATATACTAAATGCATACAAAGCCAGCAGGGTGCCAAGAGGTTATGTAACAATGCATGATTCTGTGCATGTGGGCCCATTCTCAAGGCTATGGGAAGACTGCTTATCATGCCCATTCTCACGGTTATGGGAATACTGCTTATCTTAGTTGCCCAGACATCTGGGTGAGGGAGACTGACTGACTCCATTTCCCCTACACCTATATATACAAATATCAAATCATTATATTGTTGAAATTAATACCATGTTCCATGTCAATTACACCTTACTAAAAAAAAGAGGAAAAAAAGAAATGGCAAAGGGAGTCTTTCAAGATGAAATAAAAGGACACTAGACAATAACTCAAATTCACCCAAAGAAATAGAGACCACCAGAAAATTTAATATTTATAGGTAAATATTAAAGATATTAATTAATTTGTAACTCCTTTTTCTCCATTTGACTGAAAAGACAACTGCATAAAGCAATAATTATAAATCTATGTTGCTAAGAAAACCAAGTATAAGGATGTAATTATGATGTGCATTTTACAGATCAGGAACAGAGGTATGCCCAAACTGAGGCATGGGGAGGTAGTGTGCTTTGCCCAAGTTAAACCACAGTCAAGTGGCAGAGGCAAGAACTGAACATATGCCTGCCTGATTGCAGAGCCTGTGAGTTTAATACCCTTGCTATACTGTGTGAAGAAGAGCCCTGACATCTCCACCTAGCTGCCAGATGGGGCTCTTTGGAGAAGTTCAAAATATCCTGCCAGGATTCTGGTCAAAATGATAGCATAGATAAACATGGCTCACCTCCTCACACAACCACATCAAAATTACAACTAAAATATAGAACAACTGTCACTAACAACCATCAGAAATTGAGTTGAATGGAAGTCTGACAACTACAGAATTAAAGAAACCACATCCATCCAGACTTATAGGAGGGGTGGAGATGTGGAATGGTCTGGCCCCACATCCACATGTGGTGGATAAAAATTTGGGAGGGATATCTTGGGAGGAAGGAGTCCCAGCCCCACACCAGGCCCCACAGACCAGGGTTTCAGTGTCATGAAAATAATTCCCCATAAATTCTGGCTACAAAACCAAGCAGAGATTGAGTCAGTGGAACAAACTTCTGGAGGCCCAAGCAGTTCCCCATAAAGAACCCACATAGGGACTTACTCAGACTCATTCCCTCTGAGCTCTAGCACTGAGGTAGCAGCTTGAAAGGCATCAGTGGCATACAGGGAAGAACTGAAGTGTGTGGCATCAAGGCAAACGCTGGGGGACAGTTTTCCCAGACAGAAAGATGGAAGAGGCCATTTTCCCTTTTCTGATTCCCCTCCCCACAGAGCTACAGAGCTGACAGGTGATACAACATCTGAGACTCCATCAACCTGACTAACACAGTTTGCCCTGCCTTGGAGATCCCCTGACACTCCATGCCACCCAACCTATGGGCCCACCCAATTTGTTAACTGTGACTTTTCCATATGAATTGCTTGTCTTGGCTTATGTTTCACAACTTCCTAAATCCTATCAAACAAGTAACAGCTGGACTCAGTGATCCCCCAGCCCCCATACCTCTTGATAAGTGGCCCCAGGCCTGGCACTAGCAGCAGCCAGCCTAGATTCACAACTTGGCTTCACCTGGGAATCTCCAAACCCAGCACAGGTACCAGCCATCTCAGATTGCTCTGTAGCTCAGGCAGGGTGGCCCTGGGCAGAACATAGAGGGGTCTGACCTTAGCCTCCACCACCTGGGAAACCACAAAGCCTGTGCACCCAGTGGACAGCTATGGACCATGTTGGAGCAGCACCACTCTGCCCCTGCACAGCTGAACCTCCATGAAGGGCAGAGGTTGGTGGTCAGTGGTCACAGCCAAACCTTGCAGCTGACTGGCCTGGGTAAGTCTATCCCATTGACCTGCCAACAGCAATCAAAGCTCAATTACAAGAGGAGGGTATACTCAGCCCACATGAAAGGTGCACCTTGAGTACCCAGCTTGGGTGATAGGGGAGGCTGTGCCACTGGACCTTATAGGACACCTACTACATTAGGTCATGCTATCAGGATGGGGAGTCAAAGCAGCTCTACCTGATACATAGAAACAAACAAAAGGGGGCTGCCAAAATGAGGAGACAAAGAAATATGGCCCAAATGAAAGAACCAATCAAAACTCCAGAAAAAGAGCTAAATGAAATGGAGATAAGCAATCTATGTGATGCAGAGTTCAATACACTGGTTATAAGGATCTCAAGGAACTTAGTGAGGACCTCAGCAGCATAAAAAAGATCCAGTCAGAAACGAAGGATACACTAATTGAAATAAAGAACAATTTACAAGGAAACAACAGTACAGTGAGTGGAGCCAAGATTACAATCAATTATTTGGAACATAAGGAAACAAAAAACAGTGATTCAGAACAACAATAAGAAAAAAGAATCCAAAATAATGAAGATAGTATAAGCAGCCTCTGGGACAACTTCAAGCATTCCAACATTTGCATCATAGGGGTACCAAAAGGAGAAGGGAAAGAGCAAGAAATTGGAAATCCATTTGAAAAAATAATGAAAGAAAACTTCCCTAATTTTGTGAAGGAAAATAGATGTGAAAATCCAGGAAGCACAGAGAGTCTTAAACTAGATGATGCAAAGAGGCCACACGAAGACACATCATAATTAAAATGCCAAGTTTTAAAGATAGAGAATCTTAAAATCAGCAAGACAAAAGTGGTTAGTTACCATCAGGGGCGTCCCCATAAGACTCTCAGCTGATATCTCAAAAGAAACTGCAGGCTAGAAGAGATTGGCAAGAAATATTCAAAGTCATGAAAAGCAGGGACCTACAGGCAAGTTTGTTCAACCCAGCAAAGATATAATTTAGAATTGAAGGGAAGATAAAGACTTTCCCAGACAAGGTAAAGCTAAAGGAGTTCATCATCACCAAACCATTATTATATTAAATGTTAAAGGGACTTATTTAAGAAAAAGAAGATCAAAACTATGAACATTAAAGAGGCAATAAATACATATCTATTGACAATTGAATCTAAAACACAAACTAGCCCTGGCTGGTGTAGCTCAGTGGATTGAGCACAGGCCTGTGAACCAAATGGTCGCCAGTTCAATTCTAAGTCAGAGTACAGCCTGGGTTGCAGACCAGGTCCCCAGCAGGGGTCACATGAGAGACAACCACACATTGATGTTTCTCTTCCTCTCTTTCTCCTACCCTTCCTCTCTCTCTAAAAATAAATAAATAAAAGTCTTAAAAAAATTAAAAAAACCCCACAAACTATGCAAACAAGAAAAACAGAGACAGAATCATGGATATGGAAAGTGTTTTGATGGTTGCCAGATGGGAGGAAGGTGTGGGAGAATGGGTGAAGAGGTGAGGAGATTAAGAAGTACAAACAAGTAGTTACAGAATAGTTCATAGGGAATAGTACTATACAGTAAAGTACAGTATAGGAAATGGAGTAGCCAAAGAACTTACACACGTGACCCATGAACATGAACAATGTTGTGGGGATTGCCTGATGGAGTGGGGAGTGCTGGGTGAGGAGGGGCAAAGGGGGAAAAATCAGGACCACTGTAATAATATAATTAATAAAATACAATTAATAGAAAAAATCCAGCTGAACAAGGTCCTTTAGAATACCTCCTCCTTTGTAGATTTCTATTGTAGTCTTCATATTTTCCCCAGCTCAGGGCTAGGCACACAGCAGATAATCAATAATTCCAGTTGAATCGTTTTCCTCCAGAGTGACCTACATAATTCAGGCGCCTAAGGAAAAGGCATCTTTAGTGAGGAAATGGCAAGACTATATATCATTCATTAAGTGTTTCCCATTGTGCCAGGAGCCATGCTAAGGATTTACCATAATTTTCAGACTATAAGACGCACTTTTCCCCCAAATTTGGGAGGAAAATGGGGGTGCGTCTTATAGTCTGAATGTAGCTTACCTGGCTCGCTGGGGTGGAGAGGGGGAGATATTATATTATTTATGTTATTAAATATTTTACCACATTTTTTGCTTCAAATTTTTTTTTTCCCATTTTCCTCCTCTAAAACCTAGGTGTGTGTTGTCCAAAAAATACGGTATATATATTGAAGTTATCTTGTTTCACCCACATACGAGCCCTATGAATTAAGTTCTATAGCTATCTTGTTTTATTTATAGAATGAGGAAATTGAGGCACCAAGCATTTAAATAATTAATGCAAGGTCGCACAGCTGGTAAGTGGCAGAGCTGGAATGTGACCTCAGACAGTCTGACTCCAAAGACCATGCTCTTTCCACTCGGCCATGTCAGGAGTGTCTGAGATTTTTCCAGCTCTAGATCTTAGTTCCCAAACAAGGAGCTGACATTCAGAGAAAGTAGTATGATTTCAGAAGTGTCTGAAAAGAGCCTCCTCTCAATATTCCCTTATCAACCCTCCCAGTTGCTAGCAGATACCTGAAATTCCACTGTTCGAGATTTATTCCTTTGATTTAAGATTCTTATTCCCCAAAACCAAGGTCTAGGAACGAGCATATAAGCTGTTGTAATATTCTTTCTGGAGAGATGCTTTTATTGAACATATAGACAGCCAACATAAGATACAATCATATCCACAGAAGGAAGAAAATATGAGAGCATGAGGGCTCGGGGGCTCCATGGAAGAGAAAGGAACAAGTTAGAGGGCTACAACAGACAGATGTCACCATTTTGGAGAGGACTAGCCTACATCAAATGACAGTCATTGCTCTGGAAACATCCTCACAGACAGCACTGTTTCCAAGAAGGAAAGCCTTTGTGTGAGACCCTTTGGAGCAAGGTTCTTCAGGGGAAGTGGTGCCCAAAACCCCGGAGTTGTCTGTTTATTCCGGAATTCCTTGACTTAGCTCTGAAATATTACTCAGCACAAATTCCTCTGATTGTCCATAGTGTTACTGTGAGACAACCCCTATCTGTAAAGCAAGAGGAAAGGGGCTAAGGAGCAGGAATGGGGAAGGGTGGAGCAGCTTGTTTTTCCACCCAGCTGAAGTTGAGTGCCATAGAAGTGTTCTTGCCTTGGCTTGGCTCTGCCCTTGATGGCTATATGACCTTGAGCAAGTCATTCTGGCTGCTGCGCTCATTTCCACTGGACTTTATTTGTCTTCTATATGCTAATGGTTTTAGTATATTCTTATACTAAACCTCCCTGTTGAGGTAGAGCTATTGTCCTCAGTAGGCTGAGGTCCCCTCCTGAGAAAACTTACAAAAATAAGCATCTTTTAATTTTACACATCTCTCTATGATACAAAGAAAGTTCCCTGACTTCAAAACCTATGTTCTATGGTACACCATGTTTTAAATCAACTGCTAGCCCTTCAGAGCTTTTAAACCTGATTAATATGCCCAAGCCTCAGTTTCCTAGTCTATAAAATGGGGATATAATTGTACTTTCCTGTCACATATTAAACACTATGCCTGGCACATATTAAGTGCTTAATATGTGTTATTAACAGCCATTAAATGAACAATGGTCTCATTTGATTCCTAAATTTATGTTTTCATGTCAATAGAAGATTGGGTCTTTTCTCTATTTTAGAGACATTTAAATCAAATGAAAGCCAATTCAAGTTTTAGAAACATGGGCGGCCTTCAGCCTTCTAATCTAGACTGTAAGCTACCACGGGGGCCTGCCCCTAAACTTGCAAAGGTACATGTGGTACTTCATAGACGCTATCTACTACACTGCCAGGGTGGAGTACACAGATGGGCATCAGCTGACCAGAGACCCAGTGTGGTCTATTTGGTGGCATTTCTGGGGCATTGGGAAGTACACCCCCTGACACATACCCATTTTCCTAATCATTCCCACCTGGTGCCTGAAATGCCCACACTGTCTTCTGAGGAGATGCAGTCCAGAAATATCTACCCTATCAGTTCTCAATCTAGCACTGTAGCCTTCATCCATAGAGGCTTTTGGTCTCCTGGATACTCCTGTTAATATGCAAGTATGCCTATTATGCCCCAGGCTCTTACCAACTAACTCCCAACTCGCAGTTAATTGCTTAGCTGGGCCTGACAGAGTGGGGTACAGAATGATGACGTGGACTAGAGGGCTGGTTGGACTGGTAGCCAGAAGGCAAGTGGTGCTAAAGGAGGTGGGGGGGCGGGGCTGGGAGGTTGGAGCCAGAAGTTCTGACCCAACCTCACTTCAGGCAGCCCTTGTGTCCCTCCCTCCACTCTGTCTAAAACTCCAGACAGAAATTACTTTTTAAATTTATTTTATTTTATTTTTAACATTTTTTACTGCTGTTCATGTACAGTTTTCTGCCTTCCCCCCCCCCCCGTTTCCACTCCCCCTTGTTATTGTCCATATGTCCTATATAATTGTTCCTGTAAACCTTTCACCCTTTTCTCCCATTATCCCCTCCCCTCTCCCCTCTGGTCACTGTCAGCCTGTTCTCACTTTTAATGTCTTTGGCTATACTTTCCTTGCTTGTTGTTCTGTTGATTAGGTTCCTGTTAATGGTGAGATCATATGGTATTTGTCCCTCACTGCCTGGCTTACTTCACTTAGCATAATGGTCTCCACTTCCATCCATGCTGTCACAAAGGGTAGGAGCTCCTTCTTTCTTTCTGCTGCATAGAATTCCATCCTGTAAATGTGCGATAGTTTTTTGATCCACTCGTTCACTGATGGGCACTTTGGTTGCTTCCAGCATTTGGCTATTGTAAATTGTGCTGCTATGAACATTGGGGTGCATAGGTTCTTTTGGATTGGTGTTTCGGAATTCTTAGGGTATAACCCCAGCAGTGGAATTGCTGGGTCAAAAGGCAATTCCATTTTTAGTTTTCTGAGGAAATTCCATACTGTTTTCCATAGTGGTTGCATTAGTTTGTAATCCCACCAACAATGTACTAGGGTTCTCTTTTTTCCACAATCTCTCCAACATATGTTGTTTGTTGCTTTGTTTATGATGGCCATGCTGACCAGTGTGAAGTGGTATCTCATTATGGTTTTAATTTGCATCACTCTGATGGCTAGTGATAATGAGCATCCTTTCATATGTCTCTGGACCCTCTGTATGTCCTCCTTGGAGAAGTGTCCAGACAGAAATTAAATCCAGTGTCTGAGAAGCACAAGACTGGACAATCAAGTCATACCAATTTGGGCTAATGGGTGCAGAGGAGGCTGGTATACATTATGGACCATTTTTCAAAGAGATACAGTTTTATGATTGCCCATCCGGTACAGTAGCATAGAACTAATAGCTAACCAAGGGCTGCCAAGACCCAGGCCTGCCAGATCTGCTTAAATGACAAGATAAGAACCATTTATAATTAGCACATTTGGTCTGTAAATGGGCCTTGCTACACTCCTAGCCAACAGTTTGTTCCCAGGGTTCTGATGAGCATGTACCCACAATGCTTACTCCATTGTAACAGAATCCCAAAGAAAATCCAAGCCCAGCCCCCAGCAGATGTTCTCAAATGCTGAGACAAGGCCATCCAAAGCAGTGACCAATGTTTGGCTCTTGCCAGATCATCAAGAAGCAGTACTGTGGGGGAGGATAAACCCTGACCTTTGTTAGAATGAAACACAAGAACTCTGAGACTGAAACGGCCCCCGACTCCCTTATCTACTAAGAATATTCAAAGTCTTCCCAAACATCAACTGCAATTTTTTTGTGGGCATTGAGTGGGGAGTGGTGCATAGTCATAAGCCAGAGATGAAACTTTTTGGTTATGTTAAGATAAACTGTCAGTAAGACATCCCAAGCAAGCTGGGAAGAAAGATGGTGAGGGCCCCCCACCACTGCTCCCTAATACTGCTGGGAATATACACCCACTTCTGTTTTTTTTCCCCAAGAAAAGTCAATGGACAACAAGGATCCTGTGTGCATTCTCTTGCCATGACACACATACTCACATACCCACTCCATACCCAAGTCCTTTGTTGAAATAAAGGGCAGGAAATGGGAAATTTAAAAAGAAGAATCTGAGAAGCCATTTTATTTCATTTTCAGGGATCTTCTCACCATTCTGCAAAGGAGCCCACACGAAGTGATACAGGCCAGAACCCCTCTCATGGAGTCTTATTTCTCATCCTAGATGTAAAACAGAGAACTTCCAGGCCTCACGTCAGGAGAGGCTTCAACTGATGGAGAAAATCGCAGTAGGCTCTGAAAGTAACCCAGGGTTGGCCTTGTGGGTGTGGTAGATTTGTGTTTTGGTAATGTGAACACATAAAAGAGGTGAGCATGTACAAAAAAAAAAAAATCACAGGAAAAGATCCAAAAGCCCACTTGAGCTGGGTCTGAAGGGGCACCCAAACAGATAAAGGCTTCCCTCTCTCCTTTTAGATTTGTCAGTTGAGTTTTCTATGGCCTCTGGACTGAAGTTTGGAGTTTGTGAGTACGTACATGCAGGTAGTATGTGCCCCAAAGCCTGTGCCAGGCAATAATGGGGGACTTGAGATACCCGGGACTATTTCCTCAGAGATCTGGCCATGTACAAGGACAAGAAGGCTTTACATCATTAAAGGCAAGAGAATTATAGTTGGAGCAAAATCTTAAAGACAAACACAAGCATAGTGGGGTGGCAGGGGTGCCAGGGACTGGAATGAGGCCTGGCTTGAACAGAGGGCCCAGAAGAGAAGTGTTGAGGGGTGAGGAAGTGTAAAAAAAAAAAAAAAGAACAACAACAAAACAGACTGTACTTGTCAGATACTACGGGTTATTGGCATAAAAGTGTTCATGGCCCTTCCCTTAGGAAAAAATATTTGCAGACCGACATGTGATTATGTGAGCTCTCCAGCACCATGTCTGCCTAGTGGCCTCACCTTTGGAGAATAAATCTTATTTTCAAAAATCTGTATGGGCCCTAGGAAACTTGCCTGAGGGTCTTTCCTGGGTGAAATACAGTAACCTAGGACAGCTGTGCCTGATATTTTATGAGTAAAGCAAGGAGAGCTGTGCCTGGTTCTGCTTTGTCTGGGAGGGGGAAACATTCCCGAGGGAGCCCCCATTCCCAGCCCCTGCTTCCATTCTGCTCCCTCACTGCAGAATTGTGAGCCCTCTCAAATGTGTTGGGTTGAAGGTTGAGAATAAATCCTGGATGTGTTTTTTTCCCCAAACTCCATCCAGGGGCCTTCCCACACTTAGCTTATTGTCCCCAGCCCATTGGCAATGATCTAGGCCTGACCTCAAGGGAAAAGCCTGGCTGGTTTCTGAAGTGTTAGCCTTAGGGAGGCATGGGAGTCGGGGGTCTCCTCAGAGCCCAGAATGTCCAGTGCTCTCTTTCCCTGCTCATGAGGCCTGCAGGAGTTAAAATGCAGGCTTAGTCCCCTACTCCACACCTGCAGAGGGACAGCAGGCCTGATCTGCCCCCAATGGCTGGCATACAGGGGCCTCATTCACAATTCACTGGGTTTCTAGGGGCACTGCCTATCACAGACCACTCTGCCGTGGGGCCTCCTTCTAACCAGTTGCTGCTGCTCACAGTCACGCCACTCTAATCTTGCAGATAGGCCCAAACCTCCCTTCCTCAGCACATTTTTTAGGAAGGGTGTTTTCTCTCTCTTGCTCTCTCTCTCTCTTTTTATCATCATCAAAATATATTCACGAAACACCCACATCTCTGTCCACACTATAAATCAGGGTGGGGAGCCTCTGGCCCACAGCCCAGATCTGGCCCTCAGCTTGATTCATCTGGCATGTGGGGGATACTGTACTGGCTGCCACAGCTGCAACCCAGAGAATAATGCCTGCCTCCCTTCCCGCCTCCCACCCCCTGGACTGCTGGGGCTGGCCCATTCCAAAGGGAGCCTCAAAAATAGCTTGACTCAGATGGTGGGGGGGTGGCTCCTGTGAACTCCTTCAGTTGCTTTTAAACAGGAAACGGGACTACAGAGCCAAGGAGGTGATTTTCATAATGAGAAAAGTCAATATTTAACTTTGCTCATTTCCAGAACTGACCTAACAAAGGACATCACCTACATTTTATCATTTAACCTGCCCAATCCCTTTGCATTAAGGACTCTTATTTTCATCTGGAGGGTAGGAAACAGAGGCTCAGGCACTTGCCTAGCTCCAGAGCTAGGAAGCAGCCCAGCTGGGAATCAAACCTGGCTGGCTTACATCAGTGCCTCTGTAACCATTCTGCACTACTGTGTGCTGTATCAGTGCACTGGGCTTGCTCTCATGATTCTAGAGTCATATCTTTTCCATGTCTCTGCATTACATGCAGTAACGATGTGTTAGTTTTGAGGTCACTACAAATTCAACTCCAGTTACTTAAGTGTGACAATCTCTGCTCTAAAGATTTATAAAACAAACAAATCTGAAGGGTATAGATTGTGTTTAAAAGGCTACTTAGAATAATTAAAGGCAGTGAAACTTTTTAAAGTCCAGGGTCCAAAGAAATAAAAGAAAACTTGAGTAGCTTATCACAAAGATTCCCCTTGCCTATTTGTCTAGATAGGTCATGAATAATAGGGGTGGGGAGAGGGGGGGGGAAGGAGAGGGAGAGGGAGAGAGCAAGCCCTCTGGCCTTATTCTCCAAGAGACCTCTCCAAACCTTCCCATAGTATCTCAATGCCCCAATGCACCATTGGCACAACTCTTTGTCTACTAAAAAATCCATTAAGATAGCATCTCTGGGCAGGTGAGGTGAAGCCCAGAATTTGTGCCCCAATAAAACATAGTATGTGTCTGGGCACCAAAAAAACATGTGGTGAATCTAGAAATACCCAGGAATTGAATGGTCAAAAACAAAAAGGGAACAGGGAGTAAGTTCAGAGTCTCCCAGCGTCAGACCATCTGTCTACCTTTAAAAAAAATGAATATAAGCTTTTGCCTGATGTGAAATCTGAAAATACCAATGGACCCACAAATACCCTTTGCTGACACTCCAAGGCAGCAGACAACTGCTTGGGTTTAGGAAAAATTGAAGGAACTCTAGACTGATCCAGGAAAGAGAAGACAGCTGCTTGGTGACAGACCCCCAGAGCTCCCTAACTCCTGCTTCTTAAGGCCCAAGTGACAAGAGGTATAAAATAAAAGAAAGGTTTGGATGGGCCCCTAACTCCACCAACAGGGTGGTCCCAGAATCTGACAGCTGGTAGAAATGGCTCTGCCAGTGCAATACTCCAAAATGAGTACATCTCATCCTCCTGAGATCTTTGGAAAATGGGAATTTTGCTATGCTCATTCCTCAGATGGCCCTGGTGCCCTCCAACCTATTTGTATCTCTTCATCCTCTCTCTAAACATTTGTTGTCTGGCAGGCACAGCTGCAGGCTCCTAAAAAGCCATGGCCTCAGACCTCTGGGAGACCCCACGAAAAGAGATCAACATGAGGAGTATCAACCTAGAAGCAAGTGGACCCTGCAGGCCTGATCACAGAAAACCCATGCCTCTGTTTTCAGAACCTGCTTGAATCTTTCCCCTGTGGCATTCCAGAAGCCAATAACTCAGAGGAGTTTCATTCTACTCAGAGAGAAGTGTATAAAACTATAAGAATCTGAGGAAGTAAATCAAAGTCAAAATGCATCTAGCAGCCTGGTGACCTATTTCCTGAATTGAATGTTGGAATTGCCTTCCCACAGAATGGCTGATTGTGATGTGTTAGTATTTTCATGCAGTGCAACCCTCTGGCATGGAGGCGCTGCCCCATTCCTTCCCAAGGAAATTCCACTGCAGGCAATGTTATGATTAGTGGACTAATAGCACTTGTCATTGGAACACTCCAGACAAAGCTGCAGTGTGGACTGGCCTCCAAGTCCCTTAATCACCTATTTCATCATCTCAACACTGGAGCCCTGGCAATGGGGATGGGCTTGTGGATCCCAATAATTAACCAAAGGGACAGCTGCTTGCTTGCATGGGGATCTCCCTTCCCTCCATTCATAATCTGAAGCCTATCTGGGGTGTTAACTGGTGTGGTTAACATGTCCAATACTGGATGGTAACTAGAAAAAGAGATACTACAGGCTAATTCTGAAGCAAGACACCTGCTTGTTCATTCCTGACATTAATGCACACACATATTTCTTGTGATTAACTTGCTGGGATTCTGGGCAGGGTCCAGGGGAGAGTCCAGGAAGTGGGTGTATGCTAGTGTGCATGCTACCTGATTGGGAGCACTGCTGATCCCCAACACTATAATGGTGAGCTCCTTTAACATTACCTTAACAATGCATAGGCATGTAGAGGGAGGAGATATGGAAACCCTAATCACACCACGGCCTCTGAAGAAGCCAGCGGGGTCAGTGGAAAGTGATGGGGGCTGAAGAGCAGTCTCCTCTACTCCTTCATTTGGGTGCCTTTTGATTGGGCTTTGAACCAAATCAGACCTAATTAGCTGAAAACAGAGGCTTACAGTCTTTGAGTGAACTGATTTAGAAATGAGTATGTATAAAAAGAGAATATGATTACATAAACAAGTAGGAGAGAGTGAGGCTTATACAATCATAGCACAAAGAAAAGAATCCCCCAGGACTTACTGATTTCTCAGAACTGCTGGCTATCCTCAGGCCAGTGAGGATTAGAATTTCCTTTCTAACCCTGAGAGCCGCTGGGGCTTCTTGGCTACATCTCTGAGTAAGGAAATAAACATATAAAGAGAGAACTAAGTTAGGGGGAGTGAGTTGTGAGAGCAAGACAGACAGGGGGAGAAAAAAGAAAATTAAAAAGGAGGTCAGTATTGTTGGAAGATAGACTGCTAACAACAACGTCTGCAGGTCCTTAGCAGAAACACCAGAGCTCAAGGATGCCTGGACTGGCTTTAGGAAGAAGTGCTTTCCCAGGGAACGTATCTGACTATTTGAAACACATTGGCAGTTCTCTAGATAACAAGACACAAGGCAGACAATCCTTGGCAATTTTCTTCTCACAGATGCTGTGCTCATTCTCCAAGGTTTCTGGCATAACAACACTATTCATGGGATGCCAAGGGCGAGATGGCTGCCCCCAAGCAAACTGGGTAAATCCCAGGTGTCCAGCCCCCCACCTCCCCAGACCCAGGTACTAAGGAAGTATGGCTTCTGTTCCCTCTCTCACCCTCCCCGAGAAGTGCAAACTGTCCAGTGGACCACACAACTTTTGAAGCAAAGGCTCAAACATTCTCTGGGAAAGTCCCACCCCAATCCCTTTCCCACTGACCTTTCCAAAATTAATTTGGCTTTGTTTTGGGCTCAGCAAATTATGAGAGTTAGCTTCCAGGGGAGCTAGAGATGAGGCATTCCCAATGTGGGATTCAGAACTCTGTTAGTTTCCACCAAAGTGCCAGAGTGTAGTTTGGGGGTGGTTTTTCCCTCATATTTAGACAATGACGCAAAATCTGTTGATTTGTTTAGACACAATTCTTCCTTAGCAGGACAGATGGTATTCAACAGAATGAAATAATTAGGATATTTAAAAGAAATAATTATGTGGGAAAATAGAGTTGGAGTCAAACATGCCTGGAAATCTGTATGAAGAATTCATATTTAACATGTCCATAAAAATTGTCATTATAAATTCTGTTGCCTTGTTATCCTGAGGTAAAACAAGCACTTATCAACAAGAGGTGTTTCATAGCATGTTGTTAAAGACAAAAATGCTTTTTTAAATCCTCATGGGAACAGTGCCATGAAACGTTCAGTTTATTTCATCTCTTCCTGGGGAAACTGAAGTTCCTGGTGAAACAATTTTGTTAGGCAATGGATCAATTACACTAAATGGTGTTTTAAAAAATAATACAGCAGGGTGGAAGTTGGGGGAGAGCTATCTTGTTAAATTTCTTTTCGTTTGACTGTGAGCTGCCTTTGGTTTTCCATTGCTCAGGGTCCAAAAAAAAGGGGCCTCTTTCTGAAGCATACACTTCCTTCAATGAAAGCTTTATGTGTAAAGCTCTCTACTAGGCACACATCACTCCTCTACCCACACAAGTGAGGATGAAAGAGCCCCCTTGACATAGTTTATCCTGAGTCAGCTGACTCCTGGAGCAAACAGGATGCCTGAATACAAGGAGGAAGTCAATTAACTCCAGCTAACCGTATTGACCACAGGGTTTGCTTCTTGCCTCCCCCATGGCCAGTGCCACCAAGATCTCTTTCACTTGTGTGATCTGACAAAGGCAAAGCTGTGTGAATTTGTCCCAGCACCTTGATGGGGTACTATGCCAGAATGACAATGTGTGATAAAATCTGCCCAATTTAAAAGGTATGGGGCCAGGGAAAAGAGCAGACTTTGAAATAAGTGGATTTGGCATAATACTCTCTAGTTTCATCCATGTTGTCCCGGAAGGTAGGAATTCCTTCTTTCTTTCTGCTGCATAGTGTCCCACTGTGTAAACATACCATCGGGTTTTTTAAAAAATTATTTTATTGTTGTTCAATTACAGTTGTCTGCATTTTCTCCCCACCCCTCCACCCCACCCCAGCCAAACTCACCTCCCTCCCTTGCTTCCACCCTCCCCCTCAGTTTTGTCCATGTGTCCTTTATAGTAGAGCCTGAAAACCATTCTCCCCACTGTCTTCTCCCCGCTCCCCTCTGGCCATTGTTAAATTGTTCTTAACTTCAATGATTCTGGTTATATTTTGTTTGCTTTTTTCTTTTGTTGATTATTTTGCAGTTAAAGGTGATATCATATGGTATTTGTCCCTCACTGCCTGGCTTATTTCACTTAGCATAATGCTCTCTACTTCCATCCATGCTGTCACAAAGGGTAGGAGCTCCTTCTTTCTCTCTGCTGTGTAGAATTCCATTGTGTAGATGTAACATAGTTTTTTGATCCACTCATTTACTGATGGGCACTTAGGTTGCTTCCAGTACTTGGCTATTGTAAATTGTGCTGCTATGAACATTGGGATGCATAGGTTCTTTTGAATTAGGTTTCAGGATCTTTAGGGTATAATCCCAGCAGTGGGATCACTGGATCAAAAGGCAGTTCCATCTTCAGTTTTTTGAGGAAGTCCCACACTATTTTCCACAGTGGCTGCTCCAGTCTGCATTTTCTCCAACAATGTACTAGGGTTCCCTTGTCTCCACATCCTCACCAGCACTTGTTTATTGATTTGTTAATGATGGCCATTCTGACCAAAGTGAAGTGGTATCTCCTTATAGTTTTAATTTGCGTATCTCTAATGGCTAGTGATGTTGATATATTGGAATAAGCCAGGTGGTAAAAGCAAATACCATGTCATCTCACCTATAAGTGGAACCTAATCAACAAAACAAACAAATGAGCGAAATCAAACCAGAGACATGGAAATAAAGAACAAATTGACAGTGACCAGAGGGGACGAGGGTGGGGGATAACAAAGGAGAGAAGGGGAAGGGTTAAGTTAAGGAGCTGGCCAAGGACAATGTGTGGGGGGAGGATTGAATGTGGGAAGGGTGGGGGCAGGGCACAGGAGATTAATGGGGGAAAAGGGGAGACAACTGTAATTGAACAATAAAAAAATTAGAAAAAATAAAAAACAAACTAACAGTAACCAGAAGAAAAGAGGAGGAGGATAACAGGGGAAATACAGGAAAGGGCAGGTCAAAGAACATGAATAAAGGACTCATGGGCACGGATATTGAGGGGGATAGATTGTGGGAGAAGGTGGGTACAGGGCAGTGAAGAACAATGGGGCAAAAGGCAGGACAACTGTAACTGGACAATAATAAAAATATTTTTAAATATTAAAAAAGAATAAATAAATAAGTATATTTGGGATTAGTATTTTAGTTTTATTTAAGTGAGGCATCTGATCTTGATCTCAAAAATTCATTCTAATTTTAAAATTCTAGCCTTGGCCAGGTAGCTCACTTGGTTAGAGCATCATCTTGATATACCAACATTGTGAGCTTGATTCCCGCTCAGGGCACATATAAGAATCAACCAACGAATGCATAGCTAAGTGGAACAACATATCAATGTTTCTCTCTCTCTCAAATTAATAAATTAAAAAATAATTAAGTAATTAAACATTTAAAAAATAAAAATTCTATAATTCTTTGACATTATCTACCAAACCTGAACATATACACAACTTAGGACTCAGTAATTCTACTCCTAGGTGTACTCATGTGCTCCAAGACACAGTTTCAGAAATATTCATAGCAGAATTATTCACAACAGCCAACACTGACAATAACTCAAAGGTCCGTCAAGAGTAGAATAAATAAATTGTGGTAAATTCACTCAATGGAATACTATAGAGCAATGAAAATGAATGGTCTACACTATAAGCAAACATGTACATAAATCTCACAAGCGTGATGTTGAGCAGAAGAAGCCAGACACAGAAGAGCACATCCTGTATGATTCCATTTATATTTTAAAGGTTCTAAGGCAGGCAAAACTAATTTATGCTGTTACAGGTCAGGATAGCAGTGAGTTTTGACAGTGGAATGGCTGGGAAAGAATATGAGAGTTGTCCTTATAAGAGACTGAAGAGGAGAAAACACAAAAGGAGGAGAAAGTGAAAGGGCCTTGTGAAGAAGGGGAAAGAGACTTAGAGTGATGTGGCCACAAGCCAAGGAAGGACTCTCCCCTAGAGCCTCCAGAGTGAGCACAGCCTGGCTAATATCTTGATTTCAGACTTCTAGCCTCTAGAACTGAGAGAGAATAAATTTATGTTGTTGTAATCCACTAAATTTGTGGTAATGTGTTATAGAAGCCCTAGGAAACTAATACAGGGAGGGTGCTCTGTTTCTTGATCTGGGTACTGATTACATGGATATGTTCATTTTGTAAAAATTCAAGTTATACACTAATAATTTGTGTACTTTTTACATGTATATTTCATTAAATTTCATTTTAAAAAATCTATGATGCTATAATCTAGTTTCCTATTATTCATCATTTCAAGTAAACAGAGGTTGGTTTCACAAGCATTTATTGCTTATGTTTAAGTTGTGCTTTACAACAGAAAGGAAGGCTTTCCACCAAATCAAATAACAATGCCCCTAACAAATGTGTAATCATAGTCTTTCCCTCTACTGTAGTATGGTGAGGGGAACTTTGGAATGTCAGAAGGAGCAGATATCCATTTTTCATATTTTCCTTTTTGTTGAAGTAAGTAGCAGATTAGTTAAGGAGTTGAAAATCTCCAAATCAGGAAGTGTCTGGAAGTTTTGGGTAATAGTAAGATGACCAGAACCTTGCTTTTGCTCAAAGTAAATCAGTTATTAAGCTTTTGTGATCAACAGCAA
The DNA here is from genome assembly GCF_022682495.2 of Desmodus rotundus. Taxonomy (NCBI): domain Eukaryota; kingdom Metazoa; phylum Chordata; class Mammalia; order Chiroptera; family Phyllostomidae; genus Desmodus; species Desmodus rotundus. The sequence goes on along the minus strand of NC_071400.1, from coordinate 17,224,522 downwards.
CAAAAAGAAGCCCAACCCGAATCTCACCTTATCCTGCAATTTTGCAGTGAGTGGGAGAAGTACTGCACATAGTTCATGTGTTATTAAGAATGAGATTCAAAGATGGTTCCCTCTGTCTTAAAAAAAAAGAACACACTTGGCAGCCTGCAAACAATAAACTAGTGGAGGTTCCAGATTTTTTCCCAAAAGAATGAGATGCCTCCAAAATGAGCATGTTTCCCATTTTTTACTCCCTCCCACTCCAGGCAGATGATTTTGAACGTGCATTCTCCTCACTCTGGCTTTAAAGAAGTCAGCATTTGCCAGAACTGTGGACTCAAGACAAAAGCCAAGTGCAGATGGAAGTGGCTGTGGAGAACAGGCCCAAATTCCCTCAGTAGGGATTACTAAGAAACAAAGCTGGCAGGCTTGGGATTTCAAATAGTCACAGGTGCAGAGAGGCACAGGGCAGGAGTTGGGGTCCTCTGGGAGGGGCCTCTTTCCACCCTCATATAAGTTAGTTCTCATGCATGTCTGCTTAAAGGGAGCCACTGCTGCCTAAGTCCAGTTATTGAACTTGTGAGTTCAGGGAGGCCTCATCACTGTAAGTGGGCCTACAGGCCTACTGTTTACTCCATGATGGAGCAGAGTCTCTCCCATTAGCCCTGCTGAGGCACCAAAAACATGGGACTGTGACTACATTGTCTAGGACACTGAATACAAAGTAAAGAAGACAACAGTGGTCTTCTTTTAACTGTGATAGGGATTTGGAAGTCCACAGTATGAATAAGCAAAATTTTGGAAATAGTTTGGGTGATGACTTCCTTAAGGGGCCAAATTAGATTAAAATTGATGACTCCTCTAGTTCCCTCCTGCATTGGAATCTTCAAACGTGTGTGCTCTGTTCTGTGTGGATACTGTCTTTCTCCTTTTAGAGTGTAAGCTACAAGGACAGCAAGGTCTGGGCCCTCCATTTCTGTTGTCACCTTTGAGCTGTTGTCATCTACATGCAGCTGTTAATGTAAAAGAGAAAAAAAAAGAAAAGTGAAGACAGAAATGAAATGGCACATGTTCCAAATTAGGCCACTATGGGATAGCCACAAGAATGACTTCTTCAGCACAAATAAAGAACTTCACTCAAGGATTTGTTCTAGAAATAAAAATGTGAAATAGGGGGTAAAGAGAAGAAAATTCCCACCTAGGAAATATGAAAAGTAAAACAATGTCTGTGAGACCAGATAATAACTAACTGATTTGGAAAGAATTTGAAACATTAGGTAATGTGAAATTCTGAGCCTTGAATGTAACATAAAGTACATGTTTTTTTCCTAATTCTGTTTTTTTTCTGTATGGCATTCCAGCCAAATGTTCTAACTGAAAGCCCTTGAGGAAAGACTGAACATGAGACAATAGTTCATAATTCAATTCCATCAGCGTTCACTGAATGCTTAGTATGTGCTCAATATTGTTTGGTGTTGTGGGGAATGTGCAGGAAGCAGAAAACATAGTCAATGCCTGCAAGAAGTTTGCCATTTTGTTGGGAGAGAGAAGACTTCCAATCATAGAACAATTAAATAAGGAAATAAAGACGTAGTAAACAGTCAAAATAAACATACTTTAGTGCAAAGATGTATGGTGCAGGCAAAAATGGACAATTCAACATCACAAAAATGCTGCAGATAGTAAGAAGAGGCCTACAGAATGCAAATAAGTTAGACTCATGGGCTGTAGGAACAAAGCCAGCTAATGTCACACTCTGGAACTAATGTTAACATGGAAAACTCTAACCATTTGTTCTATTAAGTCTAGGGTACTGTCTCAAAATCAATACAAGACCAAGAATGGCTTCTAAAATCTCAACTATATTGTGGCAATCACATTGCAAGGTATATAAATGTTAAATCACTATGCTGTATACCCAAAATTAATATAATATTGTATGTCAACTAAATTAAAAATAAATTTAAAAACTAAGTAAAATATTTTTAAATAAAAATAAAATAACATCTCAATAAATAAATAAAAGAAATCTAAGAGGCTAACTGATACAAAATCAGTTATCTTGATGTGGCTGGGACAAAATTTTTTGTTCACTGAGTGTGAATACTGAATAAGTAGACCTGGATTATAACGAGTTGTTAGTAAGTGTGCACCACTGCTTACAGAAGTGGACCTAAGTTTTTTGGGCCATCAGAAAGGTATAGTTTGCCACTTCACACCAGTGAGAATGGCCATCATAAACAAATCAACAAACAAGTGTTGGAGAGGAAATGGAGACAAGGGAACCCTAATGCATTGTTGGTGGGAATGCAGACTGGTGAGGCCACTATGGAAAACAGTATGGAATTTCCTCAGAAAACTAAAAATGGAACTGCCCTTTGACACAGCAATTCCATTGCTGGGATTATACCCTAAGAACCCTGAAACACCAATCCAAAAGAACCTATGCACCCCAATGTTCATAGCAGCACAATTTACAATAGCCAAATGCTGGAAGCAACCTAAGTGCCCATCAGTGAATGAGTGGATCAAAAAACTATGGCACATTTACAGGATGGAATTTTATGCAGCAGAAAGAAAGAAGGAGCTCCTACCCTTTGTGACAGCATGGATGGAACTGGAGAGCATTATGCTAAGTGAAATAAGCCAGGCGGTGAAATACAAATACCATATAATCTCACCTTTAACTGGAACCTAATCAACAGAACAAACAAGCAAGCAAAATAGAGCCAGAAACATTGAAATTAAGAACAAACTGACAGTAACCAGAGGGGAGGTGGGAGGGGATTAATGGGGGAATGGTTTTCAGGAACTACTATAAAGGACACGTGGACAAAACCAAGGTGGGGTGGAAGCAAGGGAGGGAGGTGGGTTTGGCTGGGGTTGGGGGGGAGTGGTGGGAGGTAAATGCAGACAAGTGTAATTGAACAACAATAAAATAATTAAAATTTAAAAAAGAGAAAGGTATAGTTTGGATCAGAATACAGGAGACAACCCAGGTGCTACCCTTCTGCCCCTCCCTTGGTTATGAAGTTTTAAAAAATAGTAGCTCCTTTAGAGTCATACCATGTTACCCCACCACTTATTACCTATGTAGCCTTGGGGACTAACTTCACTTTCCCCAGCCTGAGTTTCCTTAAAAGGGAATAATAATAATAATAATAATAATAATAATAATAATAATACCACTTACCCCCACTGGATATGATGAGGATTCAATTAGGTAATACATGTGGAGTGCTTAGCACAGAGCCCATAGCATATCAAGAGCTCAGTAGAAGTTTGCTATTGTTTTTGTCATTCATGATAACCTCCTGATTGCCACTAAAGGCTAGTTAAGAGTCTGTGCTTTGGACTCAGGTAGATTAGAGTCTAAATACTGTGCTCTGCTGTTTACTAGTTATGTAATTTTGGGCAAATTAGGCTGTTTGTTATTATTACTATTATTGGCTGTTGTACCTATTATTACTGCCAACTTGGTTTCCCAGGCACCTTGATACTGGGAAAGGAAGTTAGAGGACACAAGTATTCGAGAAACCGAAAATGCATATCTTCCAATGTCAATGAATAAGCTGGTCTTCTGAAGTACAGTCTCCCCTGAGTCTAGTTAGTGTTTATAAGCCCCCCAGAGTCCCTGTAGGATGAAGGGAGTTCCTGTTTCAGTGACCAACCAGTCTCTCTCTTATTACCACCTACTTCCCAAAATAAGGTTTAGGCTCAAGAAACTCTAAGTCCAGAAGCAGGTGGCTTCAGGGCTAACACAGTACAATAGACCCAACTCCTTTTCCCTGTTCTTCTCTTTGTCTTGATCTCCTCCATGAGTTGACTTTATCCTCAAGCTTGACTGAGATGTCTATAGCAGTTTTATAGCTCACATCCATATATGACAACATATTAGAGGGACAGAGACTACTTTCTTAACAATGAAATAACATTTTCAGAAGCCCACAGCAAACCTTCCTTCATCTCTCACTAATGTGTACTGGATCACAGGCCTACGCCCATATTAATCCTTGTAGGAAGGTATATCTGAAATATCCAAGGCATGGCATGGTATTACCAAGACTGGGTTAGACTAATTAGCCTCCAAGCACTGAAGCTAGAAGCGATCCCCAAAACTACACTTGTGCTAAACAGTATGAGAGAGGTAGAATAGAAGGTAGGATATCATCAGTCCTCAATGGCCCCTACTTTAAGTGAAGGTTATCTGTGCTCCTTAATGCTGGAGATCATGAAAAATAACCCTACCACAAATAATTGGTCACTCCCTGGAAGCAAGTTGAACTTAAGGTGTACCCCAGTGACCTCTTTGGAATTATAGTCATATCCGGAGTAATAGGAATGTCACTGCCTAGAAAAACAGGGTCTTTTTCTAAAATGGGCTTTCCCTTCTGGCCAGACTCCTTGGTCCATAACTACAGTTGATAGGATCTTAGGGAGAGGTTTCCTTGGCCTTTTGTTTGAATGTCGTGCCCCCTTTATGATTCTATACATGAAGAGGAAACCAGCCCTTTCCAGCTATGTCAGGACCTTGATTAATGCCTCAGTAGCAAGCATGACCCAAACCACACTGAGCTTGGTTCCTTCCTTTCCCAGAAGGAAGCTAACATGGCTCTCCCTTTGTTTGAAGGTGCTGGGTTAAAAAACACTAGCTGCAGTTTCAGAAGGAAGTAAGGAGGTCTCAAAATCCATTCCCCTCCTCATCCCCCTACTGTTTGTGTTGAGCATAAAATGAATCAGCCTGAGAAACAAAGCTTCATCCTAGCCAAGGCTGAGGACTGACACAGGTGAGGCTGGACTACTTGCACAGTATGACATGCTGTCTCAGAGGGTGTACAACCACAGGCCTGTGCCTCACGGTCCAGTTCCTATCATTGGCTTCCTCCTTGACCTGGTTTTAATTTTTCAGAACTGTCACCCCTCTTGCAAGCATTTTTGGCTCCTTGCCTGACTTCTGCATGTTCTCCCTGGGCAGGTTGCCTTGTTCTCCCTCAGCTGGTGAGGCTGGTTGTGCCTAATTGTCCCAAGAGACAAGGAGGCACCCTTTACATCTCTCCAGTTTTGGTCCATTTTTACTGCTTCTCTGGAGTTAACATCAGTGACTTTGAAAACATCTTGGTAAATGTAGATGTAGAAGCTAGATAGGATTGTGGTCACCTTGGCCCTCATTTTTCTTGCTGCTCACAGAGTAGGAAAATTCAGTGCTGGTTTTGGACTTGACCCAATGCCTTTTCTGTTCAGAAAGCCAATAACTCACTCTCAAAGTGACTTGTTTGGCTCTGCTGGCTGTATCATGTATCGTATATTATAGATGATATATCACAGTCATTGGCAAGGCTAACTAATGCCGAAACTCCACTCCTGGATCCTAGCACCAACTGCCAGAGGTAACCATACATTAACATTAGTAAGACGCAGTGGGCTGTTAAACCAATCTGCATTATTTGAAATGAAAGGGTGGAAGCAAACAGACTTCCAAGTTTCTTGGAGTAGTATCAGTATAATTTCTTTTGGACTGTAGATAACTTTGAAAGATCGTATTTTCTACATTACTTGAAATTTGTTTTTCAAATCAAGTGAATGTTGTGTACAGAACATTGTGTTCAAAGTTCAAGGGACTACAAGGGTTTTAGTAAGGAATACATGCCATATGTTTTGGAAAAATTACAAACAATCCAAGGTAGTATATGCTAAGTCAAAAGGAATGGTATATAGAAGGCTGTAAGTGCAACGGAAGCACAGAGGATTTTATCCTTAGTTGTATAACAGTTTAAACTCATTCCTAAGCATTGCCCTTGGGCCTTTCATTCAGGACAATCATATACTCTGGGAGAAGTGGGGTGAAACACCATTTAGAGTTAAATGAAACCTCTCATTAACCCATTACCAACCTGCAGCAAGAGCACCCTTTTCACTTGCTTTCTTCCTGTGGCTAAAGTTGGCCTATCCAGGAGGGCAAAAGAGTCTGTCCAGTGGTCTGTATGCCAGCTTGCATTCTGATACTGAAGGAAAGATACATGTGGAAGGATTCTCTGAAAAATACCCTGCCTTATTGGAGGTTGCTTGGTCACTCAGCCTAATGATTTTGAAAGACATTGTTTTGTTCAGTGACCTGTAGTGAGTGAACTTTGCACTCTGCCAGAGAAGAGAAATTAAGTCTGTGGGAGTGGGGAAATAGTAGGGACCTCCTTGGGAAAATCTCTGATGGTCACTGAGTTTATTCATCTTTAAGAGACATTCTGGGGTCAAGAAGAGAACCCTGCCTTAAAAGTCAAGAAATGTGCTGTTGGGTGAGCCCATTAGCAGGTATAGGGAGAAGAACATCAGCCACTGGAAACCCACAAGGAGCATTTACAATGATGATAATGACACAAATGTCACATTTATATACCTCCTTACACTTTCAAAGCATTTTCACACTTACTACCACAAAATCATAGCATCTTAAGAGTGGAAAATAACTTTACGAATTATCCAGTATGGCCGCTCACTCCAGGCAAGACTCACCTACAATATCCCTCTCATTTAATTTTCAAAGAAGTCCTCTGTGGAAGCCAGTTTAGCAAGTCACACCACCTTCACCTTAGAGAAAAACAAACTAAAGAGAGTTTCAGGCCAAGATGTTGCAGTCAATTAGTGATAAAAACTGACCTTAGACACGCTAGTCCCAGATTCTTTACCTGCTATCACATGTCTCTTTTTTCTTTAAGAGGACAGGTTCTAGTCACTCTTGTGGTCCTTACTATGTAATTTAGCACCTAATTATTCTTGAAGTGCTTTAGAAGTTTCAGATCTGTTACCCCAACTAGAGTACAAGATCTTTGAGGGCCAGTTTCGTATCTCATAGTGCATATTGTCTTTGAATCTCCATCCTCTCTCTAGCTCACCACGAATGTTAGGGGTTCTTGGAAGATATATAACAAATTCTTTCGTGAACAAATTGAAATTCTAAAATATCTGAGTTATTCCTTATATTTTAGAGACATTCCAGGTTGTACTTTCTATGATTTTGTCCTCATCTTTGAAAAATTCATTTGGTTGTAGTTACTAAGTTGAAATATTTTGGTATCAGGGCTTAAATGGGGGAAATGTCTTGATATCATATAGCAGAAAGCCTTTTTTTGATCAATAACACAACTGGCAAAGCTATTACCTAGGTCTAATATTGGCAAATTGAGAATTCAACAGGTATTTTATTTCTCTGTAAAGCCCTGGCTGGAACTCTAGAATGGAAAAGTCGTGTTGCCCATTTCTGGCCATTGGGACATTTTAAATGAGATGTATTGTGCTCACTTTATAACTTACTGTTAGAAGAAGAGTTCTAATCATGGTTATTTGCCATGGGCTGTCGACATAAACTAGCCTCTTCCAAGTGTATTAGGCTACAATGAAAACAAGAATCAAAGACTTAAACAGAAATATCCACAAGGTTCACTGGTTAACCAAAGTGTGCACTTAGAAATTTTTGAAGCTAAAATTTGGAACTTGGCGAGATGTTTCCATTTTTAAAATATCAAGATTTTAAACTGCCGTCTATACCTAGACTTAAAAAAACCCTTCTCTTTAGTTCATAATTCCTTTGTGTTTTTGACATATAGAAAAACCCTAGCTCATAAGTTTCCATTCCTATCTGCTCATTCCCTTATTTTTTCTCCTTTTCCACAAATAGGACCCATACTGCAATAAGCATCTCCTGTTCCTGCCCTCCAAAGACATCTGGAAAGGGTATTAGTTAAATAGCAATAAGTTTGTACAGTGCTATAATTTCTATAGCTAAAGGGAAGGTGCCTGCCACTGCCACCTCTAGATGGGTGAGCTGCCCCAAAAGTCTTTCATGAGAACAAGCAATGAAATCCAGCAGATCATCCTAATCAAACAACACCAAGGCAGAAGGGCCCAACTTGTCTGGCAAGATTCTTTCAAATACATTTTATACTATCAAGGCTTAAATTCACCAGAAAAAAAAAGACAATGAAATATACCAGGAAATGTTTAAGGTAGAATAATAGAGTTGCTGAGATACACTTAAATATAACTTTCTAAGCTTAAAATGCATAATAATCTTTTCCAGATCCTTTTAGTTCATTTTTTATTCCAAAAAGAACCTTATATGGAATTGCATACATTTGGCCCAGTGCAACTTTGGCTCATATCAACCCCCTTAGACTTGGCCCACCACAAATTCATGCTGTCAAGTCCAGCTTGGCTCCCACCATTGCCCAATTGTTTCTTATGCACCTTATACAGTGACTATTCCAGTGTTTCTCCCCAGTCTCCCAAGTCCACTCCCTCCCAACACCCCATTCTTAGTAGATGAGCTTGCTTACAAATCTCATATAGATGTTGCTGAAAAATTGAAGCTATGGGTTCAAACTCTCTTAGCTATTGGAGATGTTAGAATATCTCTCACATCAAATAAAGTTTTTTTTCTGAATCCTCTAAGTTATTTCCTCCTTCTCTGCTCTAGAATTTATCCCCCTCACTTTTCTTTTTTTAAGTATATTTTATTGATTATGTTATTACAGTTTTCCCAATTTTCCCCCCTTTATTTCCCCTGTACCCTTCCAGCCCTCCAACATTCCCCCTCCCTTAGTTCATGTTCATGGGTTGTACATATAAGTTCTTTGACTTCTCTGTTTCCTATACTATTCTTAACCTCTCCCTGTCTATTTTATGCCTACCAATTATGCTTCTTACTCCCTGTGCCTTTTCCCCCTATTCTTCCCCTCCTCCTCCCCACTGAAAACCCTCCATGTGATGTCCATTTCTCTGATTCTGTTCCTGTTCTTCTTGTTTGCTTAGTATTTGTTTTCGTTTTTTCCTTCTCACTTTTCTACTCCCACATTTATCCTCTCCCTCTAGACTTGCACCATTCTATAAGGAAGCTACTAGCCACAAGCTGCTATTTAAATGTAAATGAATTAAAATAAAATAAAATAAAAATTCAGCTCTACAATTGCACTAGCCACATTTCAAGTACTCAACAGCCACATGTGACCAGTGGCTACTCTAAGGGATAGTGCAGATGTAGAAAATTTCAGTCATCACAGAAAGTTTTACTGGGTAGCAATTTTCCATAGTGTCCTTTGATTTCTTACCTAGCCCATGGGCTCTTCAATCTCATCATCATCAACAATAGCAACAACTACTCTACTAGTAACCCTTCTACCCTTGTAGCTAGGTACCAGTTTCTAAATGCTGCCAAAGTTTTAGAATGAGAATTTGCTTTCACACCTACATTCCTTCCTTAGTCCTCTATAATCTGACTTCTGTGTCTTCTTTACAGAAATGAAGCCACCAAAGACTTTTGGGGCATCCTCCACTATTCTTTCCCTGTTTTCATCCTCCTAAAATTTATCCTCTCTAACCTGTTTTCTCCCACCTCCTGTCCCTGGCACATAATGGTTGCTGAAGAAGTGTTGGTTCACTGAGACAATGAACTTCTATGCTTGATCACTTAGTCCTCCAGCTATGTCTCCCTCCTGTCCTGAAAACCCAGTCCTCTGCTCGTCTTTTGCCAGCCCTTCTCTGATAAGATCATCTTTCCTCCTTTACCTTTAACTATCTGCTCTATGAAAATGGGTCTTGATCTCATGGATCAGGATGCTAATTTCTCAAAAACAGACTCAGATACAAAAAATAGACTGATGGGTGCTAGAGAGGAGAGTGGTTGGGGGACTGGGTGAGAAAGGTGAAGGAATTGAGAAGTACTTACTGGTAGTTACAAAATAGACATGGGTATGTAAATCATAGGAAATATAGTTGATAATATTGTAATAAGCATGTATGGTGTTGGGTGGGTACTGGAAATATCAAGGAGAACACTGCAAAGTATATGAATGTCTAACCACTATGCTGCACACTTGAAACTAATACAAACTAATGTTGAATGTAAAGTGTAATTGAAAAAAAACTTTAAAAATTAACATTTTTTTCTATTTCAATTATTTATTTTAAAATAAACATTTTCAAAAGATGCTAATGGCACATTTACATGCCTGGAATTACCAAGAAAAAGTGCTTGTATTATCAATGAATGCTCCCAGTTATTAATGAATGCAGAGAAATCTATCTCCCCATTCCAGTTAATTCCCATGTCCCTTGCAATACTGTGGGGCTGTGAACAGTCAGGAATTTAAGGGGACAGAAACAAAGACTGCAAAATGAAAGATATGGGAAGGCTCTGGTCAAAGGAACTGTCTATATAATAATTCTGCTATAGTCTTTCTTATGGCTAGTTTCAAAGGTTCAGGATAGAGTAGAAGTTCTTTTTCCTATTCATTTTTTCTTTCTTTTTTTATTTTTTGGAGGGAGGAATGGGTTAGTACTCTCCACATTGCCTCTTCACAGCAAACTACACAACAGTGTAGATCAAAACGGAAAACCAGCCACTTGCACAAAGGCAATAGCGATGCAATAAACCCACAGAAAATTACACCCTGGTGTTGTGTGAAGGAAGTTGACAGGACAACACCTCCTTCCCTTTTCAAAATAAAGGCATAAAGTCCACTCTAACCTTGAACAGCATATGATGTCTGTAACTAATGTGAAGGAAAGTCAGAACTTTTTTCTCCCTTTGTTTTTTTTTCCTTTCAGCATAAATATTGCTCTGCTGATTAGAAAGCTAAAAAAGTGAGTACCTAAAAATGTACAACTCATTAAGCTGAAGGAAAATTAAAGTATTGCAGACAACACAGTGCATGATGCTTGATTCTGTTACACTTAAACTTAAAAACTACTGGGTCCTGACCAATGTACCCCACCCCTAGCTTTATTGAGATAGTTGACAAATAAAACTGTAATATATTTAAAGTGTACAACATGATGATTTGATTACATATACATAGTGAAATGATTACTACAATCAAGTTAATGAACATATCCATGACCTCATAAAGTTACCCTTTTTTTTTTTTTTACACAACACTACTATTAACTGTAGTTGCCAGGCTGTATATTAGATCCTCAGAAATTATCCATCTTCTAACTGGAAGTTTGAACCCCTTGACCAACATCTCCCCATTTCCTCTACCTCCCAGCCCCTGGTCATCACCATTTACTCTGTTTCTATGAACCTGACTTTTTTTTTTTTCAATTCAACATATAAGTGATACAATACAGTATTTGTCCTTCTGTTTCCTGACCAGTGTTCTTGGAATGTAAACTCAACACCAAAACCCACAAGTGACACTAAGAACATTGAGAAAAGCAGGGGAAATTTACACTGGACAGATGTGGGCAGTTCCAAAACTCAGTCATCTTTGAGAGTTACAAGGTCAAGACAGTTTTTCACAATGATTTGTAAGAAGTTTTTTTATATATAAAACAAAAACAAACTTAAGAGAGAGTATTCAGTTATATACAAGGTAATCAAAGTAGCAAAAATAATTTCCAAAGTGGGCATTTACTAGGCACCTTGTGTTAAAATAATATAAAAGGCAGATTGTTTCAGCCAGTACATCTGTCTTTTTTGCACTTGAAGAAAATTTGTAGATGAAAAAACTGCTTTAAAAGAAGAAAGACAGAAAGAAGGAAGGAAGGGAGGAAGGAAGGAAGGAAGGAAGGAAGGAAGGAAGGAAGGAAGGAAGGAAGGAAGGAAGGAAGAGAAAGAAAGAAAGAAAGAAAGAAAGAAAGAAAGAAAGAAAGAAAGAAAGGAAGGAAGGAAGGAAGGAAGGAAGGAAGGAAGGAAGGAAGGAAGGAAGGAAGGAAGGAAGAAAGAAAGAAAGAAAGAAAGAAAGAAAGAAAGAAAGAAAGAAAGAAAGAGAGAGAGAGAAAGAAAGAAAGAAAGGAAGGAAGGAAGGAAGAAAGGAAGGAAGGAAGGAAGGAAGGAAGGAAGAAAGAAAGAAAGAAAGAAAGAAAGAAAGAAAGAAAGAAAGAAAGAAAGAAAGAAAGAAAGAGAGAGAAAGAGAGAAAGAAAGAAAGAAAGAAAAGAGTTTCCTTTCCCACAGCCTTCTGCCAAACAGATTCTGTTGCTAGGTAAACATAAGCTACCAACAATTTATGTACCAATATACACAGCAAATTATAGCTGAGAGGAAGCTTGCTAGTTTATGAAACAGATGGTAGATTTATGTTGTGGCCCAAGAAAAACAGGGTTTTTCCACGATGAGCCACTGCAAGTCTCTCTGACAATTTCCTAGCTTAATAAACACTCTGACTTTTTATGTTGTGAAGTTGGATGAGAATGGAATCTTGTAGGAAAGAAAGGAAGAGTTGAAAGGAATTACAAAAATAATGCCCTTTGAGATAGTTGGAATTATTGGTTTTAAACTTTGTTTATAAATATGCAGTAATGGCAGAAAGTAAACCAACATGGCTAATAATATATCCCTCAGACTTGCAATCTGGGTTGAAGTCAGATTTAAGTCCAGCTATATCTACTCCACCTCTTTAGCATGATAAAATTTAAGAAAGGCTGGGAACAAGAGGGTATAATCTTCTGAGAACCTCTGTAACTAGAGAATATATCCATGCTTATTAAAATTTTGTAAAAAGAAATTTCAGCAACTTAAAGCCCTTGTAGCTCATGTTTCTCATCCAAACTAAACTGATGTTTGTTTAATAAGCACTGGTTCACAACTGGACTTCTACTGCTCCACCACATCTTGGAACAGATTGTTGAACCACACTCAGATCCACACTGACATCTGCAGGTAATTGAAACAGGACTTCTATGAATTGATTTCTAGATGTGGGGCCCTCAAACCAGTCATCACAGTAGTGTGCAAACACATAACACTTAAATACCTTGAAAGACGATTAATTTCTTTAAAAAAATAGTATCAAGGTTTAAGTGCTTCCATAGATTAAAATATTGCACATAGAATATGAGCTCAATTATGTAGGAAAAAACCCAGAAAGACATAATAACTATTTCTGCCTGGTGTAATTATGGTGGTTTCGTTTTCATTTTAAACTTTTTTTTTACTTTCCACTACTTTTCACATATTCTCCAATGAACACATACTACTTTTATAATAAGTAATTTAAAGCTTGCTACCTAAATTTTAACCCCAAACCTTTAGTTGTCCCAATTCAATTTGTATTCACATTCATCAAAACCTTTTTAAAAACACCCTGCAAAAATGTTGTTTTACTGTAGTGAATTGTTAAGCAGCATGTTTATTTATACAGATTATCAAAAATTCTAAATACACACAAAAATAAGGATAAAACAGATTTGTAGCAGACTCAAGTTGCTTTAGTCTAAGACATGTGATTTTTCTATGGTGCCTTTCAATTGAGAGAAATTTCAAAGTAACATTTATTGGATCAATCTATAATTACAGTATTAAAGAAAATAGGTACTACCAAGAGGCTCCTTTTACAATGACTGTCTGAGGGAAAGGCTATTTTTCTAGGCTTGCAAAATCAAGTGACTCACTCAAGTTCTGAGATTAAAAAAAAATAATCAATGCTTGAAGAAACCCTTATTCTACATGTTGAAAATTAAGTGCAATAAAAAAATACATCAAGGATTTCTAGTTGTAGAATAAAAAAGTACAACTGCTTAAAGGCTCATTAAGAAACAATCAATAGGCACTCATAAACACGTAGTACCCCAACTTACAAATGTGTTACATTTCAAACATTTATTGATATATATATTTTTTTGGTGCCCAGGAAATGTATTTTCTTAAAGAAACAAAGTTATGGTAGTGAAGGTCCCAAGTTAATTCACAAAAGTAAAGCTAAAATACTGTAGGTTTTCCCCCTGGCCAGTGTGGCTTGGTTGGAGTGTTGTCCCATAAAATGAAAGGATGTGGGTTTGATTCCCGGTCAGCACCCATACCTAGGTTGCTGGTTCTCTCTTTGGTAGAGGCACATGAGGGATGCAACTGGTCGATGTTTCTCTTTCACATAGATGTTTCTTTCTCTCTGTCTCTCTCTCAGCAATGAAAAAATATCCTCAGGGGAGGAATAGATAAGTAGATAGATACATACATACATACATACATACATACATACAATATTTTAGGTTTCAAATGAAACTGTAGAAAGAAGTTAGCAATAAAATCAAACAAATGTTGGAATAATTTTAACAAATTATTTTTCAGTTTTTGTGTTTTGGTACATGAGGAAATAACTATAGAAAGATAAGAAAGTGGGATCCTTTCAAGCACTTTAGATAGTAACATCTAATAGCTTTTTCAAACTTGCAGATTTTCTTATTTTGGTTTTATGCTTATGGGTCATGCTTCATGTTTTACTGTAGTTAATGAATGGACATAAGATGAAAATTAGGAGAGTAAAACTAGGAGAAAGATTTTGCTATGGAAACTGAGTAACAGTTGAAACAGAAGAGGGGAGTGGGAACTAAAGAAAACATGGATGTAGACAATAGTACTTATTTCCACTTCATTTATTCATTCAACTATTGACTGGGAGGCCCCACTGGTGAGTACAAGAACCCAATAGTACATTCATTTGTTCATTCTTTCAATGATTCACCCTTCTGAGGACCCTAGTGATTCAAATAGTCAAGTTGACTGCATATTTTTTAAAACATATTTGCATCTCTCTTACTACATGTGAAGTTGAGTATCTTTTTATACATTTAAGTATCATTTGTATATTTTCTTCTATAAACTGTGTATTCATGGTTTTGCCCATTTTTCTTCCTGTGATTCTTAGCCTTTTTCTTCCTCTGGGATTTAAGAGTTCTTTATATACTGGGGATATTAGTCCTTTTTATAAGAAGTATAAGTATTTTCTCCCAGTTTTGTCATCTTTCTTTTGACTTTGTGTATGTGTTTTTTGCCATGCAAAGGTTTTTACTTTCATTTTCATTATGTAAAGTAACAAGTTATAATACATTGAATAGTAATTAAAGAAGAATTTGAAGTGATATGCAAAATGGGGGCAGTTTTCTTTATAGGGAATGTTAACTAATAAATGTGGAAGGAATGACACAATTAGGAAAACATCATTTTGCAGCCACCATCTTACGAACTGATTCAGGCAGGCATCAATAATGGATGCTAGAGAACCAAGATGGTGGCGTAGGTAGACACACTGCGCCTCCTCGCACAACCAGAACTGACAGAGAATCGAACAGCATGGAAGTCCGACACCAAGGAGATAAAAAATAAACATTCATCCAGACCGGTAGGAGGGGCGGACATGGGCAGCCGGGGCTGAGAGGAGTAGCTTTGCCGTGGCGGGACTGAGACTGGCGGAGTGTGGGACAAACGGGGCAGGCAGTCTGACCACTAGCAGACCCTGCAGCCCCACATTCGCGCAGATAAACCGAGAGGGCTGGACTCAAGAGTGGCAGAGAGCGGAGCAGGCACAGTGCAGGTAGCACCCCGCAGCCCCACATTCACGCACAGATACACCGGACAAACAGCGGGGAGCAAAGCAGACCACGCAACCCAGGGCTCCAGCTGGGGAAATAAAGCCTCAAACCTCTGATTGAAAATGCCCGTGGGGGTTGGGGCAGCAGCAGGAGAGACTCCCAGCCTCACAGGAGAGGTTTTTGGAGAGACCCACTGGGGCCTAGAGTGTGCACAAGCCTACCCACTTGGGAACCAGCACCAGAGGGGCCCAGTTTGATTATGGGTAGTGGAGTGAAAGATTGAGGTCCAGTGGAGAGTGCAGTGGGCGCCATTGCTTCCTCTCGGCCCCTCCCCCACGTACAGCGTCACAGTGCAGCAACCAGTCTTACCCCGCCCCCGGGAACACCTAAGGCTCTGCCCCTTTAAGTAACAGCCGCACCAAGGCAAAAAAAAAAATGGCCCAAATGACAGAACACTTCAAAGCTCCAGAAAAAATACAACTAAGCGAGGAAGAGATAGCCAACCTATCAGATGCACAGTTCAAAACACTGGTTATTAAGACGCTCACAGAATTGGTTGAATTTGTTCGAAAACTAGATGAAAACATGAAGACTATGCTAAGAGAAACAAAGGAAAAGATACAGGGAACCAATAGTGATGCGAAGGAAACTGGGACTCAAATCAATGGTGTGGACCAGAAGGAAGAAAGAAACATCCAACCAGGAAAGAATGAAGAAACAAGAATTCGGAAAAATGAGGAGAGGCTTAGGAACCTCCAGGACATCTTGAAATGTTCCAACATCTGAATTATAGGGGTGCCAGAAGGAGAAGAGGAAGAACAAAAATTTGAAAACTTATTTGAACAAATGATGAAGGAGAACTTCCCCAGTCTGGCAAAGGAAATAGACTTCCAGGAAGTCCAGGAAGCTCAGCGAGTCCCAAAGAAGCTGTACCCAAGGAGGAACATACCAAGGCACATCATAATTACATTAGCCAAGATTACACAGAAGGAGAGAATCTTAGAAGCAGCAAGAGAAAAGGACACAGTTACCTGCAAAGGGGTTCTCATAAGACTGTCAGCTGATTTCTCCAAAGAGACCTTACAGGCAAGAAGGGGCTGGCAAGAAGTATTCCAAGTCATGAAAGGCAAGGACCTACATCCAAGATTACTGTATCCAGCAAAGCTATCATTTAGAATGGAGGGGAAGATAAAGTGATTCTCAGATAAGGTCAAGTTAAAGAAGTTCATCATCACCAAGCCCTTATTATAGGAAATGTTAAAGGGAGTTACCTAAGAAAAAGAAGATCAAAAATAGGAACAGTAAAAACGACAGCAAACTCACAGTTATTAACGACCACACCTAAAACAAAAACAAGAGCAAACTAGGCAAACAACTAGAACAGGAACAGAACCACAGAAATGGAGATCACATGGAGGGTTATCAATAGGGGATTGGGAGGGGGAGGGGGGGAAGGTACAGAGAATAAGTAGCATAGATGATAGGTGGAAAATAGACAGGGGGAGGGTAAGAATAGTGTAGGAAATGTAGAAGCCAAAGAACTTATAAGTATGACCCATGGACATGAACTATAGGGGGGAATGTGGGAGGGAGGGGGTGGGCAGGATGGAGTGGAGTGAGGGGGGGGAAATGGGACAATTGTAATAGCATAATCAATAAATATATTTTAAAAAATGGGTGCTAAAACTATTAGGTAAAAGTTGTCAGGGAAGAGGACATTTACACACTCACATCTACTGTTTAAATATTAATTTAAAGGAAGAAATGTACCTTTACAGGGGAGAAATCTGAAGAACACTACCTTGACCAAGTGATCAAACTTTGCATCACCAGTGGAACAACTGACATCATGTATCTCCTGGTGTGATGCAATGGAAATCACCTACGTGATATTCTTGCTAAAAATGTTTAACTAACCTCTAATATGTAACTGAATCTAATGATGAGGAAACAATCTCTGTCAGGGCATTATATAAGACAACTAGCCCAGACTCTTCAAAAATGAATATTTCATGAGTAACTAAAAAAGTGTTCCGTATTAAAGAAAACTAAAGAGACCTGACAACTAAATGAATTTGCATGATCTCTGATCCTGAATTTTGGATTCTTGAATGAAAAAAACTCTAGAGCTGATTATTGAGACAATTTGGGAAATTTAAATACGGACTCTCAAATAGTATTATTTTATCAATGTTAAATTTCCTGAGTTTGCTAACAAAGTGGGCAAACACCATTGTTTTTAGGCAGTAGAGGCTGAAAAAGTGTCTAAAAATAGTCTTGATATCTGCAACTTAATTTCAAATGGTTCATAAAAATATGTGTATAAAAATATAAATGTATATACATATGTAGAGATGGGGAACACAGAAGGAGAGAAGGGAGTGAGAGAGAGAACAAATGTGGCAAAATGTTAACTGTTTAAGTTTGGTGAAGGGTATATGCGTATTCATTGAACCATTTTAATATTTTTAAATCTATAGGTTTGAGATTTTTCTAAATAAAAAGTTGAAAAATTATAAGCTTTTAAAAAATATGTTTATTGATTTGAGAGATAGAGAAACATTGATTCGTTTCCTCCCATTCATGCTGGGTATTAAACCCCCAATTTAGGTATGTGCCCTGACCAGAATCAAACCCCTAACCTTTTGGTATACAGGGTGATGCTCCAACCAACTGAGCCACACTGGTCAAGGAAAAAGTTGAAATGTTGTAGTTAAATTTGGAAATATCCATCAAAATTACAAATATACCAACCCTTTGAACCAGCAGTTTCACTTTGAGGAATTTATCTGACATATCATCAATGTTATTCATTGCAGTATTGTTGTATGATAGCAAAAGATTGGGAGCAATAGAAATTTTCTTCAACAGGGGACTAACAAAATAAAATAGTTTAAAAAACTGAAGAAGCTCTTTGAGACCTAACATGAAATCATCTCCAAGATACAGTGTTAGGAAAAAAAAAAGGTAAGGTACAGGACAATTCCTATAGCATTGTGTTGGAAGGAATAAATGACCCTACCTCTTCCCTTCCCTAATCCCACACCCCTTGCAATGTGACTTTGCAGCTACTCACATCCCTTGAATCTGGGCTAGCCTTGTGACTTGCTTTGATCAATGGAATATAACAGAAGTTATGCTGTGCCAGGTCCAAACCTAAGCTCCCAGAGCCTTTGTGTGCTTTTGTTCTTCTGAAACCCTGGCACCAAAATGAGAAAAACCTGTAGGATGAAAGGCACTGTGGCATAGAGCCACATAATCCCAGTTGAGGCTATTCTAGACCAACCAATCCCCAGTAGACTCAGACTGATCAGCTGAAATCACCTGAGCCTGGCCTTGAATAGTAGAGCCGTCCAGCTTTTCCACACTCTCATCAGGAAAAAGAAATGAATGATTATTGTTTAAAGTCACTAAGGTTTTGGGAGATGGAGGAGGAAATTACCCAATTATAATGCATGCAAATATGCTACAGTTTGTGTAAAATTTTGGAAAAAATAATATATAAGTTCACTTGCTTTCATATGAAAACTTTCTCCTTTGGGATGCACAAAAACTGAAAACACAAAACAAAATTGCTTTTGGGGAGAGATGTTGGGGAATGAAGATGAAAGGGAGACATTTTACTATCTACTTTTTTGTAACTTTTGATTTTGAAAGATGTGTGTTCCAATAAATGAAGGAATGAGTGAAATCCCTTTTACTCAACTTTTCCAGTTTGTTTTCATTTTCAATTTGTCATTGCTCCCCCAGCTTTTTTTCATTTCCATTTACATGAAATATCTTTTTCCATCCCTTTACTTTTAGTTTGTGTGTATATTTTCTTCTGAGATAGGTCTCTTGTAGATAGCATATCTATGGGTCTTGTTTTCTTATCCATCCAGCTACCCTGTGTCTTTTGATAACTGAAAGGTACATACTTATTGCCATTTTATTCTTTATAACTATGTTACCCTTCTTTTTTTCTTCAAGGAGATCCTTTAACATTTCTTTTAATACTGGTTTTGTGGTAACAAACTCCTTTAGCTTTTTCTTGTTTGTCAAGCTCTTTATTTCTCCTTCAAATTTAAATTACAGCCTTTCCGGGTAAAGTAGTCTTAGTTGTAGGACCTTGCTTGTTATTACTTTGAACATTTCATGCCGATCCCTTCTGGCCTGAAATGTTTCTGTTTAGAAATCTGCTGACTGCCTAATGGGAGCTCCCTTGTAGGTAACTGTCTTTCTCTTGAGCTTTGAAGATTCTTTGCCTTTTACCTTTACCATTTTAATTATGATGTGTCTTGGTGTGGGCCTCTTTGGGTTCATCTTCTTTGGGAATCTTTGTGATTCCTGGACTTGTGTATCTTTTTCCTTCACCAGGTTAGGGAAGTTTTCCTTCACTATTTCTTCAAATAGGTTCTTGATCCCTTGTTCCCTCTCTTCTCCTTCTAGTACCCCTATGGTGTGGATGTTGTTATGTTTCATGTTGTCTCAAAAGTTCCTCAAACTATCTTCACTTATTTTAATTCTCTCCCCCCCCCCTTGCTGTTCTGATTGGGTGTTTTCTTTTAACTTGTCTTCTAAATCACTGATTTGATCCTCTCCTTCATCCAACCTACTGTTCATTCCTTCCAGTGTATTCTTCATTTCAGATATTATATTCTTCACTTCTGACTGGTTCTTTTTGTTTATGGTTTCTATGTCCTTTTTTATGTTTTCTATCTCTTAGGTTAAGTTCCCATTGATTTCATTGATTCTTCCATTATGTTCCTTGAGCATTCTTATAACCATTGTTTTGAACTCTATACCTGGTAAATTGCTTGCCTCCATTTCATTGAGCTCTTTTTCTGGAGATTTCTCCTGTTTCTTCAATTAGGGTGTATTTCATTGTCTCCCAATTTGGGCTGCCTCTCTGTGTTTCTTTCTATGTTTTATGTAGATCTGCTCTGACTCCCAGTCTTTGTGGGGTGGCCTTATATAGTAGGTGTCTTACCAGACCCTGTGGCACAGTCTCTTTGATCTCTTTAACTGGGTACTCCAAAGATGTCCCCTGTGTGGCTTACATGGGTCTTTCCATTGTAATTGAAACTTTATTGCTATTGGCCCATTCATGTGTGGTGTTGATAGGCTGGCTGACTGTGAAGATTGACCCTGACCACAGTGTATGAGCTGCTGTGCAAGTACTGACCACTCAGAGAATTTCCCTCAGCACAGTCTTGTGCCTGCCAAGACCTCTCTTTGGTTTGTTGTTTGTGAAGCTAATTGGATCCTACTCTGTTATCTGAAGCTGGAACCTGGGTGTGCTGGTTCTGGAATTTCTTGGGAGGGTCTCTGGTACAGTCAATGTCAGACACTCTGTGACTAGCCCTGGGCAACCTGTTTGGAGCTACAAAGTGACCCAGAGTTTGTGGCTGCCTCTGCTGGGCCTGAGTGTGTGTGGGAAGGATCAAGCTTTGAACCAAGGCTCACTTTTACCAGCACTGAACCCAGTGGCAGATCAGCAAAAGTCCCTAGGAGCCCTAAGGTCTGTCTTCGCCTGCCTCTGCCTGTTAGGCTCAATCACTGAAAGGGCCTCTGGTGGTACTCAAGTGGTATGCAATAGGTTCTCAGTGAGACACCAGGTAGGGGCGAGAAATGTTCTCTAGATCTATACTGGTTCAATCTTGGTGCCAGTGCTGGGTGTGAGGTCACTCAGCAAATGTACCAGGGTATACCAAGTCTAGCTGCCCACCACTGGGTGCTCGAACACTTTGTGGTAGGGCAGGGTCTCAGGAAGTTCTCAGGGTGATGTCAGCAGAGTTTACCAGCCCTAAACAGATGAATACTTGGCCATGTGAAGGGAAGACTCCACACCAGTCAAATGTATGAGGGAAAAATTTCCCCTCTCCTAGAGCCACCCAACTCAGTCTGTCCCAGATTCTGCCAGGAGCCCAATCGCAGCAAGGAGGGGCCAGTGGGAGTTGAGGTGCTGGTCAGTTTTGGGAGAAGATTGGAGGTATGGTCCCCACTTCAGGGCCACACAACTCAGAGTGTCCCAATTTCTGCCTAGACCTAGGCAGGGCAGAGCCACCAAGAGTCAGGAGGGTAGGGCCACCAGGCACTTGGAGAATGGGCTAGCAGATCAACCATGAGGAGGAGGCACCAATCAGGTTCACAGGAAAGCAGGGGAAATGGCTCCCCTCCCCTAAACCCACAATTCAGTCACTGACACCCCAGCCCAGGCTACTGACTTCTCATCAGGGTAGAAGCTCTGCCGAGTGGGCGGACAAAGGAGATCAGAGGTGGGGCAATTTCTTCCCCCTAGGCTGATGCCACATGGAAGGTCATGCTCCACCAGAGAAAGATCGTATGTGCAGTGCCTCAGCACAGGGGTCCTTAAGGTTGGCCTCTCCACTCGCTCCCCAGGGCCACAAACCCCAGTATCTCCTCACATAACTCTAGTCTACTCAGCCCTCCCTCCACTGGAGCCCAGGGTGAGTGGCTGTGAAAAAGATTTTGTGTGTTGGCCCTTTAACAGAGTGTCTGAGTTTCTAGCAGACTCCTGCCTCTCCCTGGTGAGAGAAACCCCGCTGCTTTTCACGGCCAGATGTCATGTGGGCACCTCTTCCAGGCTCTGATGTTCTGGACTGGGGAGCCCAGCTTTGGCTTGAGATCCCACGCTTCTTATCAGAAATCTTTGCAGCTGAGATATCTGTCCAGAACCTCAGCCACTGCCCATGGGAGCAGGACTAGTCCTTTTTGCATTTCCAGCCTTCCCACCAGTCTCAATGTGGCTTCTTCTATAAATCCTTGGTTATAAGACTTCTGTTCAGCTAGTCTTCAGTTGGTTATTCAGGTTAATTTTTCTATAATTTAGTTGTAATTCCAGTTTGGTTCTGGGAGGAGGTGAGTGTAGCTTTCACCTACTCCCTGCCATCTTGGACTTCCCCCCTGACGTTTTCTTATATGTCCTTTTTACTGTTTAAATTTTTTTTTACAGAGAACTTGCATTAACCTTTTCAAAAGGAAACTAATGAATAAAATGTACATACTCTGACACAGCACTTACCACTTCTAAGACTCTCCTGCAGAAATACTTACAGAAGCAAAGATAAATGTATGCTATTACTTATATATACTAATGCATTATAAAGAACCTAAATGGCCATCAGTTAAAGTTAAGGATTATTTAAATAAATTATGAAATATTCATACAAGGGAATACTATATAGTTGCTAAAAATAAACCCATAAACTATCACCCAGATGAACATAGAACATTCCAGAACTACTGAAGCACTCCTTAGTGCCCACTTCCAGCCACTTACCCACTATTAATGATCAGAAACAGAATAAACCCATGTGACCATCACCCAGGTCACATACAACATTCTAGAACATTCCTAAAACATCCAGTTTGTGATAATTCCTTAAGCTGTACACTTTTTTGTTTGTATGTTACAATTCAACAAAAAGTTTTAAACTATTCATATGTATCTATTATAAATATGAAGGCTATACAGGGAGTTTAATAACTTTGCATACTTCTATAAGGTTTGAACTTTAATGAGCTTTTTTCTGCATAACATAAAATGAAGAAAAATAGTGAAGAAAAACACAATAAAAGAGAAAATAATTTTAAACACTGCTATGAGATGTTAGTTTTGTCTTTGAGGAGGAAATATACACAGTCAGGATAACAAATCCTAGTATTCTTGAACTACCACATACAACAGCCACAGTTCTCCTCCTCCTGCCCCCACCCCATAGGTCCTGGGGGGAGATAAATGCTTGAAGGACAGATTCAGACAAAGAAGTACTTTACTAGCTAGGGCTTTCACCTCAGACCTCAGTGTAGTCACCAGATTGGTTAGACTAAAAATTCCTTTCATCCAAAATAGGCAGGCCTCAGTAGCTTCTTTCTCTGAGGGCTACATTCTGACCTTGGCTTTGGAGCTCTAACCACTTTACCTAGATAAAAAAAGATAGGTAATAAAACACAAACTGAAGAAAAACTACACCTAAGGAGGCAAGAAAACTTTAAGGGTGACAAATTGGTCCCACTTTGCCTGGGACTTTTCTTGTTTTAACACTAAAAGTCCCCAGGAAAACCATCAGTTCCAAACAAACCAGGACCTCACAAAATTGGGCTCAAGTGCTCTTTAAGACCCTTTTTCCCTGAGCCCCTGACAGGTTCTCCCCTTGACCTTCAAGGTGGGGATGTGTCTTCTCAGAAGCTAAAGGAGAATTATCAGACTTCTCTTATCACACTTCACAGAAGAAAAAAGACAGAATCCAGAGATGCACCCCAAAAGAGCATTGAACAGATTCAACAGACAGTTCCTCGCACCACTGTGACCCAATACTTTTCTGGATCTGAGTTTTGATTTATACTTTACTTTGAAGATTTTGGCCATATCTAGATATCTGTCAGTCATATTATTGTTTACTTAAGAAGTTTCTTTAAATGAATTCACTTTTTCTTTGTTGTACTTATTTTTTAATATATGTATTTAAAAATGTTATTTGCTAAATTTGTTTTAACAGAAAATTTCATGTCACTCTCATAAATGGAAAACTGATATCACATGACACAAACAGAAGGTACATATTAGGTATATATTAAAAATATTACCTGGAGGTAGAAAGACTCCTCATACAAGTTTCCTTACGTGTCGAAGACAGGAAGCTTGATGCTTCCTCTTAGGAGGCAGAGTGCTTGTGGTTTTCTTGCAGCTCCTTCTAGATTCTATAGGTTAACACTCCCTTGTGATATTCCTTCAGCTCCCTCTATTGGTTAGAGAGTGAAGTTATTCAACAAAACTTTATCGAGCAACTATTTTTTTCATATGAATACTTTTTTCTTTTTTAAAATTGTTTTATTGTCGTTCAAGTACAGTTGTCTGCATTTTCTCCCCATCCCTCCACCCCACCCCAGCCAAACCCACCTCCCTCCCTTGCTTCCACCCTCCCCCTTGGTTTTGTCCATGTGTCCTTTATAGTAATTCCCATAAACCTCTCTCCCCACTGTCCCGTCCCCCCTCCCCTCTGGCTATTGTTAGATTGTTCTTAACTTCAATGTCTCTGGTTATATTTTGTTTGCTTTTTCTTTTGTTGATTATGTTCCAGTTAAAGGTGAGATCATATGGTATTTGTCCCTCACTGCCTGGCTTATTTCACTTAACATAATGCTCTCCAGTTCCATCCATGCTGTCCAAAAGGGTAGGAGCTCCTTCTTTCTGCTGCGTAGTATTCCATTGTATTAATGTACCATGGTTTTTTGATCCACTCATTTGCTGACAGGTAGCACTAGGCTATTGTAAATTGTGCTACAACTATTATGTTTCAGATACCGTGCTGGCTGATGAGGATACAGAGGAGAAAATGGGAACAATTTTGTATGTAATGTACAAGGGCTGGGAAAGAAAGGAAGAAGTTAAAATTTTGGGGTATGGATACCTTTTGTCCAAAGTAGTCAGGTGTCAGTGACCCAAACTAGAAGCTTCTCTTGAGGATTACATTCTGACCATAGCTTTGGATAACAAATCCTAGAATTCTTGAACTACCACATACAACAGCCACAGTTCTCCTCTTCCTACCCCTACCACATAGGTCCTGGGGGGAGATAAATACTTGAAAGACAGATTCAGACAAAGAATTACTTTACTAGCTTGGGCTTTCACCTCAGACCTCAGTGTAGTCACCAGATTAGTTAGACTAAAGAGATAGTAACCCCTCATTTACTTCAGCCTCTGCAATCTGACTTTTACTCCTTACACTTCACCAAAAGTATACATGTGAAAGCCTCTGGGGGACCTCCTAATTATCAGATCCAATAGGAAGTTTTCAGTGCTCATCTTCTGACCCCAGAGACAACTCCCTCCTTAGCTTCATTGATACAGATAGCTGCTTTATTTGTTTTTCACCTTTCTTGCCTCCCCACCTTTCCTTCAACCTCATTTTAAATGTTGATGCTTGTCAGGATTTTGTCCTTAACCCTCTTCTCCATACAATCTCCCTGCTCATGCCTATACACATAGGCATGAAGACTCCCACCTACATAAGCTAACATTCTCAAATCCTAAAAGACTAGATGTAGTGTGTTTCTCTAGACTCACTTTTGTTTGGAGGTAACAGTAGTTAACGCAGCCTCACTTCTCATAATCGTCAAATTACTGTATTTCTGTGATAGCATCTTGGTCTGTTCCTGCCTGTTTCCTATTTCCTCTGCCTGACTCCCACCTCTACCCTGTTTGTTCTTCAAGATTCAGCTTGTGCTGCCTCTTCTGGGAAGCATTCCAGAAGCACAGCACAGTCCATGTTGGGGGTTCTCCCTTTGTGCTCACCCAGAACACTCAAAACAGTGCTTCTAATGGTCGGTGTACTTCAGTTTCTTCCACTAGGCTGATCTTATTGAAGGCATGAACTTAATCTGCACTCAGTTCCCAGCACAGGGCTTAATAAATATTTGTTACATTGATAAATATAAGAAATCCCTTGTAAAGTACAGCATAGGGAATGTAGTTGATAATACTGTAATCACTATGTATGGCACCGCCAGGTGGATACTGGAAATATTGGGGGTGAGCACTTTGTGAAGTATGATTGTGTGACCACTGTGCTGTACACCTGAAACTAATACAAAGTAATACTGAATGTAAAAAAAAATGTCCAAAAAAAAAAGAAGAAAAGATAAGAACCCCCTGAGCTGTGAACAGTTGAACACAAAGAGCTCGGAGGTGGTATAAACCAGGGATATTTAAAACTTGAGTATTTAGACCCTCTTTTCTTTCCATTCATAGAGGCAGCCAGAGCTGGTGGGGCTGGAGGGGCATGAGGATTGAAGCCAAAAAGATGGGTGGGCTGATGAGGCAACCAGGGTGGCAGAGCTGGAAATTGGTTACATACAGGAGAAATGAGCAATTATTTGGAGGATAAAGGGAACCAGATTTTCCACTGTCCAAGAATGGAATTATAAAACTGGATAGGGTAGATGCTGGAATGAACCCTGTGTTGTTGAACTGGAATAGGAGGTACGAGTTTGAATTCATGATTGTTAAGTAGATGAACAGATATAAATATGTATGAGTCTGTACGTCTGTGCTGAGAAGGCCTTTAAACCATGATGCCTAGTGGCAATGATTATACCTAGTGCCTAGCCTATACTTTGATTCTGAAATACCATTCTTCATTAAAAGGAATCAGGGTTCCTTAAAGAAATGGCTGATCCTAGGGCTGGGGATTTCTCAACAGAACATAGGAGCTGGTTTGGAGGGGCACTCACAGTCCAAATCTGAGAGGTGAATATCAAAATAATCATGGTAATGGATTAAAACCCATTGGCTAAAATAGCAAGGAGTCCATGAGTCCACACTGATGTTAATGGAAGAGAAAGGATTTTTTTTTCCTTATAGTAGAATGCCAATTAATAAATGTAATAGAAGTGATAGAATTAGAATCACCATTAGGTAGCCATCCTACTACCATCAGGGAAGAAAGATCAGTGGATACTAATAATATTGAGTGAAAGTTTGATGAGAAAACAGAATATTTATGTATTTTTCTTAATTTCAAAGGGAAAACACTAACTGTTCAGAGGAATAACATGATAGACACCAACTTAAGCAAAGAAGCTAGGATACCATAACGAGCAATAGGACAGTGACTCCATGTAATGATACATTGAAAACACAGCATCACTTATGTGGTGTTTCTGCCCAAAATGAAAACCTGAATTTAATAACTAGGAAACACAGTCAAACCTAAATTAAAAGACATTTTTCAAAATAACTCACCAGCACTTTGCAGAAATATGAAGGTCACAAAAGACAAAGAGTAGGGGACTTTCAGATTGAGAAAAACCACAAACTACAGACACATAACTATTAAGTGTAACACATAATAATGGCTTGAATCCTGGACCAGGTAAAAGATTTTTTTCCTTTTACTAAAAGAGCATCATTGGGACCATAGGCAAAATTTGAATGGGGTCTGTTGATTAAATGGAATCAAAATTAATTTCTTAATTTTGATATTGTAATGTGGTTATGTAAAATGTCCAAATCTTGAGAAAAATTTCATTGACACATTTAAGGATAATGGGGTATATGTCTGCAACTTAGATGGTTGAGAAAAATGTGTGTGTGTACATATACATATATATACAAATACAAGAATATACATACATATGAGACAGAGAATGATGAAGCAAATGTGGTTAAATGTCAACAATTGAGAAACCTGGGTGAAGGATATGTGGGAGCTCTTTGGGCTATTTAAACAATTTTTCTGTAAGTGTGAAATAGAATAGTTTGTATATATTTTTATGTTCATTTCCTTTTTATTGAATTGATTGGGGTGGCACTGGTTAACTGCTCTGCTCACCACCCCAAGTCAAGTCTCCTTCCGTCACTCTTTATTCCCCATACCCTCCTGAAAAGAAATTTGAGTTTTTGTAACCTGAGTCATATATAAAAGGATTGTACTTTTTGCCTACCTACCCCTCCATCTAGTTCTAAAAACAATTTAGTTATATGAATATATAAAAAACAAACAACATACAATAAATTAAAAACAAGCAAATATATGTGGTCTTGGCAAGAGTCTTCTAAATTGTAAAATTCTACAAAATGCTCTTGAAGTTTTGACAAATTATGGGGAGAAGTTTCTCTTTGTTTTGGGAGACAGCCCAAACTTCAATATAGCTATTAGTTCCTTTGTGTCCCGGATACCTTTTTATTCAAAATTTGACTGCTGTTAGACACAGGGAATGCAGTACTGGGCAATAGAGGCAGAAAATCATTATTGATAAGAACAAAAGAAATACACATTGAAAATTTTACAGAATTTTATGCATGTGTACACACTTTATTAAATTTGCATTGTAAGATATACACAAAGTCAGCATTTCACAAAATTTTCTACTATTCCAAAAGCAGTTATCATGAAATACAGTGATTATATAAATCAGTCAAGCAAAAAGAGCATCATCTACAGAATTTCTTAGCATATCATCTTGTGTACTTATTTTCATATATCAGTCTGAAATACGATATAATATAGAGTAGAAAGAGGATTTTAATTTATAACAATATCACTTTTAAATATTAAACTTTATATAAAAATAAAGGGGTACTGTCAATCAAGCTCATCTGAAGATTAGCATCTCTATCTTTCACTTATCTCAAAATAATCCCTGCACAAACTTAACTTCCTAGTCCATTTAAACAATAAAAACAAAACTTGGTTTAAACAGTAAAGTTAGCCATCTTGCTTGCTAGTTTTCATATCATTGGAACAATTTCATTTTCCTGCCCTGATTTTACCCCACCACTGAATTTCAAAAATAAATATCACATTCCAAAGGTTATTTCTTAAGAGTTCTAAATTACAGCCAAAAATGGCCAAAAGTGTCCCTTTAAGGCAAAAAGACATTAGGATGAAGGTGGATAAGTATCCTATAAGACAAAACCATCTCTCAGTATGATGTAGGTAGAAACATCTTAACGTGGTTCTTTGACAAACAGAATAAATATACTAAATACCATCAAAGTAATGTTCCTTTAAAATGGCATACTAGGATCACTTCTTGGCCTTTTAGCTAAGGTCAAGTGTAGTAAACTGGCGTCCTAGGGAACAATCTTCATAATATACCCATTTATGTTAGATGTGAAGGATTATGGCCTTTGCACAGGTGAAAGCAATATGAAAAAATTAACACATTAATGGCTATTACGGTGGTCATTACAATTTAAAATAAACAATACACCTGATGTTATTATAGAACTACTTACAGCTAGGTAAGTGATGCTCTCTTACAATTCAAAGAAAATATGTTTTCCTTCAAGCCATACAGTATTACTAGTTTGTGAGTACCGGCAAAATGCAACATCTTCTTTTAAGAGTCAAGGATCTTTGTCTTCAAAAGACGCAAGTGCATTAGTCTTCGTTTCCCGCATACATTCAAAAGTGGAATACTATAATCCTAGCAGGCAAATTTACGTATTAAATACAGACAATCCACCCACAATATCTGAACATTAAGAGAAATCTATCATGACAGACATTTTTACACAGCTTTAAATAATAAATAACACAACAAAAGACTACGCTTGTTTTTTAAATAGCTTTGTTCAGGATTTTCTCTTTAAATATCAACTTCTGGTACCTCATGTAGAATGTAGAATGTTCACAGCTCAAATACCTTCTTAAAAACTGAACTCATAATAACATTGTTTTTTTTTCGGCTCCTGAACACTTCCTTATAGATATTAAGCTGTCTTTGCTATATGACGGCATGCATGAGAACTGAACTCTGATTCTGGTGGCAACACGATGACCAAAACACAGTCAGCAGCATCATTCAACACATGAGAAAACAAACGAATCCAATGACAAAAAAAAATAATCAGAAAAAAGCAGCAACTGAGACAGTATGTGGCAATCAGTCACGTAAGGACCCTTTTTCTACTCTACCTTATGATGTACATGTGTATAGCACAGCACTGCGTCTCAAGGCACCTCGGGCCTCATAATACCATGCAAAACAAGCTGTCAAGCTTCACATATGCATTTCTAGGCAGTGGTTTGTGTGCAAATAACATTATTCATTCATTTGCAGATGCTCCACACATCTGGTCAAAGCAGGAATTTCTTCTCCTTGACAACACCACCTAGAAACATTAACAATATTTTATATATTCCTTAGGGTAACAGATTTGGGGAGAAAAATATCAACTATGGTAGCTAAGTCATAAGAACCTGTGGCGACTACTCCAGGCGTCCTGTAAGTACATTTACATTCTCCGCACTAAAATCAATCCTCATGTCATACATTCCAACAGCAAAGAAGCGATACGGGTAGTAACGAAAGCAACTACGTGCTTTTTCTGCTCTGTGAGAAATGGCAAGTAAGCAGCTGAAACAGGAAAGGGAAAGAAAATAATGTGGTTTAAGCTAATGCAGAAAAATAAAAAAATAATATAATCAAAACCAATTCATCTATTGTGAAATAAGGAGATTTGAAACTATGTAGTCAACAGAGGACAAAAGAAAATCTCTCAAGCAAGAGAATTTCTGATCAACTCTAGCTGTCATACTACTGCTGGGAAAAGGAAACATTGTCGAAAATACCTATCAGGGTTTTCCTTAAACATACAGACTCTAAAATGGGGGCTCTTTGAGCCACTGAGAAATATGTATATATTTGTATTTATATATACACACTCTATGCAATTAAAAATGAGTATTTGAGGTTTAGTCACTAGATCCAAAATGTGATCAGCAAAAAGAGACACAAGTAAGGTCACTATATTTGTAAAATTGAACTTTAGAGAAGAGAGATGCCAAAAAAAAAAAAAAAAAAAGAATGGTGATACTTTAATCCTCATTATGGATCAAAGTTCTCCGCGTTCCTCACTGAATGCTTTATGTAGGAAACAGCAGTTAAAACACTTTGTCAGAAATAGATAAATCAGTTGGGTGAGAGCTCATCCACCAGGATGAGTGGAAGGTATGCACAGAGCTACTGGAGACTGTGCAGTTGTGCTGCCTTTAGCCAGTGAGTCTGAGGATAAGCCATTGTTGCTACTGCCGCTACTACTGTCATCCAAAATATCTGAACTGAGGACAAAGCGAAAAGAAGTATAAGCAGGTGCATCTATTAGGGTAAAAGTAAACATAACATGCAACAACAGTTTCAAGAATTCACAAGTCAGTAGAGCATTTGTGAATAATAAAAAAGTATACAAGCAATAGCAATGAACTGCATCATGTACTACAGTCAGATACCTGCAAAAGCACAAAGTCACGGCAATGGAAAGTAAGACACTCAGGGTTCTGTATCATTTTAGTGCTCTCCTGGAGGTACCAGAATGTCCAACACATAATAAACATTCTTGACAGATCATGGCTTTCGTGAGGTAGTTCCCTTACCTTCAGCTCAAGAGATTTCTATCCTTATATTTATCTTCTTACGTTCCCATCAACCTCATATAGTAAAAGGAATGGTTACTCATTGAGGCAGCTACCCTGAATTCTATGAAGTAGTCTATCAAGTCCATCGCTTCATGGTCCTTCTATTCCAGAACAGTCTTTCAATTGCCCTAGATTTTACCACGTCCCCACTCCCAAGAGGCCAAGTACTGGAAGCAACCGAAGTGCCCATCAGCAAATGAGTGGATCCAAAAACTATGGTATATTTACACAATGGAGGCTTTCGATTCTAACATTTTTTTCTAATTTCCTTCAATATTTGCCTTTTATATTCTTCTCATTTTATGAATTTCTTACACCACTTCCTTGCTTCTTGCTTTCAAAACCCAAAGGTCTCCCTACCACCTCTAAAAGCCTCCTTTCTTTGATTCCTTCTATGACTATCCAGTTAAGCTTCTAAAAGGAATGCTTTATATCCACAGACCCAATACCCCCACAGTTCACTCATCTCTTTAATCCTGACAATGGGCTTCTGCTCCTACCCTTCCACTAAAACTCCTGGCCTGGGCATCAAGAGCCTCTATAGCCCAGCACAGGGATACCTTACCCATTCAGCCCAAGCCCTCATGGCTCCCAACAACCAATCTGGTTTGCCTCATAAATCTGCCTTTATACTTAACCACCCACAATCAAGAGCCATCACAATTTGGCATCAGGATGTCTTTCTGACTTTGATTCCCATCAACCCCACATATTAGCTCTATGCTCTATATTTGACCCAAATTCATTCATTCATTTATTCTAATATTATTGATTTCCTGCCAAGTACAGGAAGTATGCTAGATATTAGAAAAACAATGGTGTATAAGACGAACATGGTCCCTGCCCTCATCAAATTTACAGGAGTGCAGAACACAGACATTGAAATAATTATACTAATAAACATATAATTATAATATGCGATCAAAGCAATAAAGGAAAGATACAAGGGGCTCTGAGAGTATATAACATGGGTGACCTGATCTAATTTGGAGGAACAGGGAGGAACAAGGCTCCCTAAAAGTGGTATTTGAGCTGTCATCTGAAAAATGAGTAGGCATGAACTAGATAAGGTTTGGGAGGAAAGCAGGCTAGTGTGGCTGTAGTACAGACAGTAAGAACACGACGAGAAACGAAGCTGGAGAGGTGGTCAGGCAGTGTTAGGATTTACACAGACATACCTTTTATTTTTGAAAAAGAAAGAAAATGTAAAATTGGAGAAGCAATTATGAATCAGGAAACATAGTAAGTTTAAGTCTGGTCACTAGCTCCTTTGCAAATGCCCATCCTAATCTAGTGTGCTCTAAGGCTAAGTATTGTGAGTCTTTACTATCATTTTTATGAATTTCTAAGTTAATATATTTCAAGTGTTAAGCAACCTGTGGTATATTTGGAAGTTTCTGGGCCCTATACCACCCTCAATGAAATACAACTCCCCCCTCCCAATGCACTTCCTCTACTCTTCTATTTTTCTTCAAAATGTCATTTCTTTCTATTGCCACTGGATTGTTTTTAGGTGGAGACAGAATACAAAGAGGCTTCGGAAAAGTAAAAATAAAAATGGAAACAGTATGTTCCACACAGTACTCCTACTCTATGCTCACTGATTTCGAGTGCATCATTAATAAACCACTTTTAAGAAAGAAGTTTGGATAATTTAGCTGGCTAAGATATTTTCTGAACCAAAAGGCAAAATGGGTCTAAAATATGAATTATTCAAACTACTGAAAGAAACTTGCACAGATAATCTGAGACATTGGAAAATCAAAATATATGTGATGTTTTTTCCTCCTGAAGCATTTGGCCTACACTAATATTAAAATAAATTTACTTTCCTAAAGCACATATTGGCTGGATAGCCGAAGGACACGATCTGTGCTAGTTGGCAGGAAGAAACAGGTTTGGATTAAAATTTGGTCACCAAGCAGATAATCTGAATATAAATAAAGATTTTATTATTCCAACCACCAAACTTACGGTGAGTCCTGGGTTAAAAGATTCCATTTGTAACAAGACCTGCTTGCTTAGGTGAATCTTGTATTCATTCAAAGACACAGAACATGAGGGTGGGGAACACACAATGCAGTGCACAGATGATGTCATAGAACTGTACACTTGAAACCTATATAATTTTATTAACCAACGTCACCCCAATAAATTTAACTTAAAAAAACACAGAATGTGACTCATGCAGAGAAATCTGTCATTTAACACTGTTGATTACTTTAAGAGAAACAAGCTAAGGGGGAAGTTACCGAGCAAAAATAAATCTGAACATTTCATTTCATATCTTTTCAAGAATTTCTTCTCTATTATTAAACATATATAAAAATTCGTTCATTAACAGAAAAATAGCATCCTTATATTTAGTCACCAGTGCAATTCATATTCCGAACTTAGTAAATGTTTAACCAGATATTTTCACTAAACTAAAATCTACTTTCTGTTCTAATTAATCTGGCACTACTACCCATGGTCTGGAAGCACAGACCACAAGTCACAAATTACCCACTGTTAGTAGATCTGCATAAAGCAAGACTTACATATTTTAATCCATAGATCACTAAACAAAAGTGATTTTCACAGTGTCTACTATTAAACATTCTACCAGGTTTCTAAAAGCAACAAAATATGGTCCAATTTGAGTTCCTCTCTTCTTTCTTTATTAGCTTAAGCTCTGATGGAGGTGTTAATGAGCCTTAGACTAATGGCCAAAAGCCAGACAATGGCAGGAAAGCAAAGGACCTACACAATTCCAACTGAACATAAGAGAACATTTATGCATGACTCATGGACACAGACAGCAATATGGGGATGGACTGAGGGATGGGAGAGAGTGGGGCTGGGAGGAGGTGGGCAAAGGGAGAAAAAGTGGACAACTGTAATAGTATAAACAATAAAGTACAAACCCCCCCCAAAAAAAAAGGGAAAAAAGTTAATCATTTCATTCCTGTCACTGAATATACATATTGAGGCAATATTTGAACCATACAACCAAAAACACTTATGATTGTTAAAGTAGTGCCCTCTGTCTAAAAAGAAACAAACAAAACTAAGGGTAAAATTGTAACAGAATCATTAAAACATTCAAACAAAACTAGGATGTCTGGTGTGATTCATACTCTCACCCCATCCAGTTGAGCCATTTGGCCTTGTCTAGTCAACAAACCGGGTTCTATCAGGTTAATGGCAGACAGGTAAATGCACTAAAAGTTAGTCATAGTCCTATAAAGCCAGCAGATCTTGGTATAAGGTAAGACTATGGGGCGTCCCTTACCCCTTGATGTGGGTTAAACTGGTCCATAGGGCATGTTCTCTGGTCTCTACTATTTTATCTTAGGAAGGCCTAACACTATATTCCTGTATAATTTTTACATTTTAAGATCACACATTTAAATATGATCATTTCCACAGTCACCTTGGGGATAAGAGTTTAAAAGTATCTGCACAGATGTCTAAACTGCTCACATAAATATCTTCAAAGGGTATGTATACATTCCTATTATTAGATAAATCATGATTAAATCTTATTCTTTGTATGTCACATATTCACTATGAGATTTTCTTGCCATGACACATATAATATTAAAATAATGTTAAAATCACTAAGATTAATCTAATTAAAATGTTAACATAAAACCATAAAGGCTAAATTAGCAGTCAGGTTAACACTGATGCAATGGGCAAGAAAATTCACAGAAGACTTTTTCCTTTTCTGTAGGCAAAACAGACTACCACTTAATCTTCACTACATGGCTAGAGGCCCTAAAATTCCTTTCTTTTTGTGCCACAGATAATCTTATTCCCAAAAGAATGAGGAGCATAACACGAATTGCCCACGCAAAAGAATCAAAGCCCCATGCAGAGGTGGACTTCCAAGCTGTGATCAAACTCCCGATGTTCATGAAGACTAAATGCAGAATGATATAGTTCTTGCCTTGTGGTGACAGTCTTCCCCAGATATGACTGGCAGAGGTTTCAGAATTTTTAGTTAGTAAAAAAATATAATATTAAGAACAGGCATACTATTTCTTTGGGCAGCAGTTGGCACACTGGACAGCGATTCCAAATGGGTCCGCACTCACACTTCACACTTAATTTATACTTCAAAGATGTCAGATTTTAAAGGCTATTATTTAGTATATACACTTTAATTTAAAGTGTTAAAACCCATCTTTTCTTTGCAGAGTAGGGCAGGGAATGAACTGTAACAATTTAAATGATCATTTACTAATGATCTGATACTTTTTCTACTCCCTAAAAGGTATAAAGATTGCTTCCTTACTTTCATTATCAAGTGGATTGCTATCTTTGGCAATAAAAACCAGAACACAGCTACTTCCTGTCTTTGTCCCCATTTCTAAGAATATGGATGTCTGATCAATGAAAATGCATTGAGGAGATAGAAAAAAGCTTTTTGCAAGGGCAGGACCCAATTTTTACATGTTAGGAACAGCTCCTATTTAAAATCTCTTAGTTGTAGACCTCAATGTCTACATTATTAGTATGCAAGGTGTCCCCAAAATCTTAGTGCAAACTTAAATTTTAATATCCTTGGGACTCCAGATGCTACAAACTCACTAAAACATCACTTAAAATTTTAATTACCTAAATATTTTTGACACTTAGTTTTGTGAATTTTGAGTAATATATTTGTTTTTAACATATTATTTGAGCCGTGTGTTGGCTTATTAGTGCATAGAGAGGGGCCGTGAATGAAGCAAATCTCTCCAGTGTGAGAGAACGCTTTTTGTGTTTATGGATCAAAAGTGCCCTTCGTCACCAATGTCCATGTTCCCAGGGCTCTCGTAGCCAGTTGCAGGTCTTTGGAGAATAGGAGTAGTGGCAAGAGAAATAGAAACCTCCTAACAGTCACCATTGTCCACAGCTTAGGTTGTGCTGTCTGGAGGAATAAATGGCTGGGTAAGGGGAGAGGACATGGTGAATACCACATCTTGTCTTTCCTTTCTTATTTATTTGCATGAACCTGTTTTATGGCATTCTGCACAGTAAGCCTATGACAATTTTTTTTTTTATAAATTCCCTCACCCTATCTAATGTTTTTAGCTTGGCAAAAAGCTTTCATATCCTTTACCTAACTTGGTTACTTGGTTAGTAACTGGGCAAGCAAATCTATTTATAATGTCATGTGCCTATATTAAAACACATTTTACCATAAAAGTGATATGCAGATTCCACTAAGTATAGAGTTTTATCCACTAGTCATCTCGAGAAACTTTAGAGGTTTTCTCTTTGTGATCATCTACACACCTGGAAAGGCACTCTGTACCAAAATTAGCACACTGAGCTACGAAGGGCAGACAGAGATGAGAGAGAAGACAAATTGTGGGGCTGAAAATAGCTAGAAGAATCTAAAAGGTATCTATTCCAAGGCTGGAACAGTACTGATCAATGAGTCTAATAACCTAGAATAATCTGACTTCTTAGTCAACTAGAAGTACAAGTTATCTTCTATAAAACATGGAGTAAGTGATTTGGAAAAAAGGAATTATTAATCCTTACACCTTGTAAGTGGCTTACACAAATCTTTCATTTAGAGAACACCATCCTTTTAAATTGGATTCCCTCGTGGGCTCTTTGTAAAAGATCCTCAGCCATAAAACTTGTGGAACAGAAAGTTCTGAAAGGCCATACACAATCCTGTCTAGAAGAAGATTGTGTATTGTGTGTTGATTAGAATGTACTTAAAAATTTCAAATTATTACCTGGCTACTGCTACTATTCCTTCCCCTTCCTTCCAATATGCCCATCAGTATCCAAGTGCTCAACTTCAAGCACAGGAAAGTAAGTTAACTTCAGCGCAAAAACATTAAAGGGCCTTAAGTTAGACATCTAAACTAGGGTGAGTAAGGCTAAAAAAAAATGTGAGTGGACCATAGGAATCAGGACGTGTTACTATAAAAATGAAACCTTAGGAAAGAATAAACAAATGGGACCTCATCAAAATAAAAAGCTTCTGCATGGCTAAAGAAAACAGCACCAAATTACAAAGAGAACCAACAGTATGGGAAAACATATTTGCTAATGATACCTCAGACAAGGGCCTGATCTCCAAAATATATAAAGAACTCACATGACTCCATTCCAGGAAGACAAACAACCCAATTAAAAAATGGGCAAAGGACTTGAACAGACAGTTCTCCAAGGAAGACATACAGAGGGCCCAGAGACATATGAAAAGATGCTCAGCATCACTAGCCATCAGGGAAATGCAAATTAAAACCACAATGAGGTACCATCTCACACCAGTCAGAGTGGCCAACATAAACAAATCCACAAACAAATGTTGGAGAGGATGCAGAGAAAAGGGAACCCTAGTGCACTGTTGGTGAGAATGCAGACTGGTGAGGCCACTGTGGAAAACAGTACGGAATTTCCTCAGAAAACTAAAAATGGAACTGCCCTTTGACCCAGCAATTCCGCTGCTGGGATTATACCCTAAGAACCCTGAAACGCCAATCGAAAAGAACCTGTGCACCCCAATGTTCATAGCAGCACAATTTACAATAGCCAAGTCCTGGAAGCAACCTAAGTGTCCATCAGCAAACGAGTGGACCCAAAAACTATGGTATATTTACACAATGGAATTCTACGCAGCAGAGAGAAAGAAGGAGCTTATACCCTTTGCAACAGCATGGATGGAACTGGAGAGCATTATGCTAAGTGAAATAAGCCAGGCGGTGAGGGACAAATACCATATGATCTCACTTTTAACTGGAACATAAGCAATAGAAGAAAAAAGGAAACAAAATATAACCAGAGACATTGAAGTTAAGAACAATCTAACAATAGCCAGGGGGGAGTGGGGTGGGGACAGTGGGAAGAGGGGATTACAGGAACTACTATAACGGACACATGGACCAAATCAAGGGGGAGGGTGGAGGTGGGGGAGGGAGGTGGGTTCAGCTGGGGTGGGGTGGAGGGATGGGGAGAAAAGGCATACAACTGTAATTGAATAACAATAAAAATTTTTTAAAAATGCAAAAAATAATGAAACCTTAGTTACCATTGGGATGAAATACCCCAGACCTTGAGAAATATTTTATAACAACAGATAATGCTATTTAGAAAATGCCATGCTGAAGAGAATAATGGTATTCCCTGCTAAGACAAAAGGATATAACACAAAATGCAGGCAGAACAGCTACAATCAGTGGACCATTACCCAGAGCAACCCAGAAACGCTCACACCACCCAGGTGCTGACACTTTCCCACACCATTAGCACCTGCTGAAAGAGGATGACTTAACAACAGGAGCTAGGGATGAAGGTGAAGGTGCCAAAAAGATACACACTTCCAAAAAAGTACTCATGACTTTCAAACGATCTGCTTTTCCATATTATCTACACCTCTAGGAGATTTTCCCTCTACGGAGCATGGATAAAAAGCTGAATATATTTTAAATGATCCCATATACTTTTGATGTGGCTCTTTTTAAATAGATTATACCCTAATATCCTTTTGATTTTATTTCATTTTTTACCATGAACTGAGATCAGACAATTGGGCAGTCTCCGGAGACAGCATATCGGTAGTGCCTTGGAAGAGCCTCTTGGGCTGGCTTTCGGTCTCCATTTCGCCTAAAACAAAAAGAGATAATGCCACTGTAAAACAATTATACAGGCTTCGTGCTAAAATAGGGTGATCGTTATTTAACCAAAGCTCAGCATACTTCTTTAAGCTGTTCCTTGAAAGATATTTTTCCATGTGTTTAACATACAAGAAATATACTTCCACATAACCTTAACCTAAGAAAAAAAAAACCCACCTTCTCATTTATTAAATGTATCACGGTACAGATATAGTCATATTCTTTTTTTAAATATACTTTATTGATTATGCTATTACAGTTGTTCCAATTTTTCCCCCTTTACTCCCCTCCACCCAGTATGCCCATTCTCTCTGGCTAGCCCTGCTTTAGTTCATGTCCATGGGTCATGCATATAAGTTCTTTGGCTACTCCAGTTCCTATACTGCTCTTAACCTCCCTGTCTATTCTACCTACCAATTTGTACTTCTTAATCCCTGCACCTTTTCCCCCATGCTGGTATAAACAAACCTACTACACTGACAGTTGTATAAAAGTATAGCACACACAATTATGTACAGTACATAAAACTTGAAAATAATTATGTTACTGTATTTGTATATGATAATGTTTATTATTATTTTAGAGTGTCTTCTTTGTACTTACAAAAAAATGCTTGCCATAAAACAGTATGTTGTGTTACACCAGTGGCAGCCTTATACATCTCGTGTTTACCATGTGTCTTGATTGCATCTTTGCGCTTGTGCTTGATTTGATCTCATGCTGTTTTTCAGAGTAACATGCAGTACAGGATTGTACACTAGGAGCAATAGGCTGCACCATATGGCCTAGGTGTATAATAGGCTACACCACCTAGGTCTGTGTAAGTGCACTCTGAGATGTCCATACAATGACGAAATCGCCTGATGCTGCAGTTCTCAGAACATACCTCCACTGTTAAGGGATGCATGCCTGTATAAGTTTGAAAGCACACTTGTATCTGAAAGCAATTATTAATTCACAAAAAATGGTATAGTACTGGCTACCTCAATCCTATAGATTTTCTCTCAACTGGTAACAGAAAAACTGCATCAAAGGAGTAGTGCTTAACATTTTGCCACTAGGAGTGCAAACACTAACAACCCTAAGTTATGCAGGAAAAGCCCCTTTCCAAATAAGCTATGACATAAAACATGCAGATAGTCCTGGCTGGTGTGGCTCAGTGGATTGAGCGCCTGCCTGCAAAGTAAGGGGTGCCTGATTCAATTCCCAGTTAGGGCACATGCCTGAGTTTCAGGCCAGGTCCCCAGTAGGGGGTGCGTGAGAGGCAACCACACACTGATGTTTCTTTCCCTCTCTCCCTCCCTTCCCCTCTCTAAAACTAAATAAATAAAATCTTTAAATAAATAAATAAAATAAAACATGCACATAAATTTGGCTTTGAAGCTTTTTATCTGAGCTTTAAAATGGGATAGTATGCAAAATTTAAATCATGGGTCTATCTATGCTCCAGTAGAAAATTAGTAACTATAAACTTAAACCTGTGCAAGATTCTTATAATGGAAAAAGAGCAAGCAAAAACAAATACAGCATTCAATTTTTATATTTATCAATTAACTCACATTATCCTTCCTCTGGAGCTATTCTGAGTATTACTAAAATGGAAGAAAGGTTGTATTTTTATTTGCTTTTTCCATACCTTATTTATATTTGTTTATTGGTTTTAGAGAAAGAAAAGAAGGAGAGAAAGAGAGAGAAACATCATTTTGCTGTTCTACTTATTTATGCATCCATTGTTTGATTCTTGTATGTGCCCTTACCAAGGACCTTGGCGTAAGGGGAGTATGCTCTAACCCACTGAGTTACCAGGCCAGGGCGCTTTTTCCATACTTTAATAAGCAGTTTTTAAAAGCTGCCGCCTGGCTTTCAACACCTCTTTAGCAAAACACTTCAGCCCTTTTTAGCAAAGAATTCCTCCATCTGCTGGTTTATTTTGGAATAGCTTTGAAACTAAACAACCGTACTAACTCCATCAATTTCCCGCAACAAATTTAAAATTAATGAAACAACGACAACAATAGCTTTAATTTCTACATGTTATTTTCACATAAGAGCTCATGAGAAGATTCTTAGGATTGTAAATGATTCCTTAAAGAATTAAGGAAAAAGACTATTCATTTATAAAATAAAATTTATTCACTAATACAAATATTGTGACTGTATCAGGCTCTATTTTTCAGAACATTACCACCTTTAATTTTAAGTTGTCTGAAATATAGCACTTTTTGAATTGGTGTGTGATACTCTTACTGGAAAATTTTCACCAAAGCTGGTAAGTATCATTTACCTACCATGAGGAGAATTGATTTGTTTACTGGCCTTGAAGGTGATCTGCACAGAGAAACCACTTACTAAATTGTTTTTCAAAATTACTGCTAAAACTCTGTTTAAAATGACATCCAACCCTTGCAATCATATGGTCATATCCCTATGAATAATGACTAAAACTGTGTTAAATTTCTTTGCCTTTTTTTAATAGACTCCATCAGGGGCCCATAAGCATCTAAAACTAACATGGAGTGAGATCATTTTAGTTTAGTGCTCTGTGGTTCAAAATAAGGTAATTAAGAGAGTACCCCAATTACAGCAAAAACCCTAAAGACCCGAATATGAGGCAATAATTCTCTCTTTGCGGTTGCCAAGGTGTAACTCGGTGGTGGATTATATCTGAGAATACAGCTTGTTTATAGACCTATTTGCTGTGACATAATCACATATTTCTGCAACATATCAATTTGTATCTTTTATATTCAGATCACTGAGAGGCAAACATTTTGGAATATATATTGATAATATGAATAAGATTCTGTTATAAAATATTAAAATATAGACAGTATCAAAATAACTAATTTACAAAAGTTAGAATTAGTAAAACACACATGGGGAAGAGTATTGCATATTTTTATTTTTACTGTTGTTCAAGTACGGTTGTCTGCATTTTCCCGCCACCACCTTCCCCCACCCCACCCACCTATTGCATATTTCTTTAGCAAAAAGGAGTCCAGCCTTGAAACTAATTTCAGACAAAAGTTCTAATATGTAATACAAGTTCAACTAGGTTTCATATCAGAAATGTGACACTTACCTTTTCTCTTAAGAGGACCAAGAGCACTGGGCCTAATGCACTTGACTGGATTCTGACTCCTGCTTCAAAGAGTAAATAAACTGAATGAAGTGTAAGTACTTTTTAAGATGCAAGATAAACATTAGAGCCCACCAACTAAGTCAATAAAATTGACATTCATAGAGGGAGAAATAGAAAATGCCTGTGCTGTAGGTTGAGTAACTCAAATGCCAGTACATGATCTAACCTGGCATATGGCAATCTGGGGTTTTAAGCTCTCTTTTAAAATCATTCTGCAACACAAAATATCCAGAAGAGTTTCTTAACCGGTGTGGCTGGTATAGCTCAATGGATTGAGTGCAGGCTGCGAACCAAAGGGTTGCTGGTTCAATTCCTAGTTGGGGCACATGCCTGGGTTTCGGGTCAGGTCCCCAGTAGGGGGTGCATGAGAAGCAACCACACACTGATATTTCTCTCCCTCCTTTCTCCCTCCCTTCCTCTCTCTCTAAAAATAAATAAATAAAATCTTTTTAAAAAATAGAGGCCTTATTGAAAAGTTATTTGAATTTAACTAATCTACAATCTTAAACAAAATTTTTCCTTATAAAAGACATTATCATGCGTACACATGTGTGTCCACTGAATATAAAGTGGTACTAAATCTCAAAAAAAAATGAATCTGGTAAAATGTTAATAGTAAATATAGGTAATAGATATATGGCTGTTCAGTTTGCAATTATTTTGATTTTGCTTTCACTTGGAAATTTTCCATAATAAAATGTTGGGGAGTAAATATCATCAGAGAGACAATTTTAAAAAGTAACACTTCAACATTTAAAAAGCAGATTCACCCACCTGGAAAAGTGTCTCGGACTAGGAATGGGACTTGGTGGTAGCCCACTGCTGCTTACAAACATTTGTAAGGATGGTGAAAAACATTGCTAGAAAAATATATTTAATATAAAAATAGTTAGTTCTAATGTTCCAGTTTTCAAGAGATTCTTCTCAAAAGGATAGAAACAATATCCTTAGAATTGTTTAGTTGTCTAGGTATCTCTCTCTCTATAAATGAGAATATATATATATGTACATATATATGCATATATATGTACATATATATGCATATATATGTACATATATATATATATT
Source organism: Desmodus rotundus (assembly GCF_022682495.2). NCBI lineage: Eukaryota > Metazoa > Chordata > Mammalia > Chiroptera > Phyllostomidae > Desmodus > Desmodus rotundus. The sequence continues at coordinate 17,181,496 of NC_071400.1, read as the reverse complement.
ATTTTTTTTCCAAATTACTACCATAGACTTTCTTGATCTTTCTTCCAGTCATTGGACTCTTTAAAAGGGAGGCAATTTGTGTGTGTGTGTGTGTCTTATAGACAGTAAACAGCTCAGTGTGTGAAAGCGAGTTAATATATTGTCAGTGAGCCTACCTTTCCAAATCCTCTGGTGGGTGATGGTGCTGGAGAAACCGGAGTGAAGTCAATCCTCTTAGGAGAATATAACTTTTCTGGCTTGTCAAAATCACTATCACTCTGTAAACATAAAGTGTTATTTCCTCATAATTCACAATTCAGTACATCACAGCTCTTCCTTACTACATACACATGCCTGTGTTTTTTAGGGTAGAAATGTATGCTAAAAAGTGGCAATATGATATTTCAGTGGAAAAGCAGAGATCAAAAATGAATCCAAATTTGCAAACAGAAGGGACAGAAATGTATGGAAAATTAATAAAGCCAATGAACAATACAAAGGATTCTATAAAATAAAATAAAATAAAACAAGCAAACACAAAAACTTTACCAGGCTCAAGCTCTCATCCCATGATTGGCTTATCTGCATTGCTGTTTGCACTTCCCTAAAACAAACAAAAATGAAAGTCCATTGGTGCTCAGACAGAAGCACACACTAGGCTGTGCCCTATTCCTGTGAAGCACTAACCTTTCACGGGCAGTTTCTCTGTTGATTATATCCATGCCTTCTTCCTGCAAAGATGAACATGAGCTGAAAACATAGTATTTATCCACACAATGCTTTATTTGAAAGAAAGGAAAAAAGACTTTTCTACCTTACCTGACATAATTTACAGTACAGCAGAAATAACATTCTAAACCATCACCCATGCCACATCTGTATTTTATCTGAACACGCAGAAGAATTTTAATCTGTCTACAACTAAACAGTTGCAGCCTGTGGCAGTTTTGATATCTAAATCTTCAAAATGAAAATAAAATCAAAATGTAAAATTCAGCCCTGGCTGGTGTAGCTCAGTGGATTGAGCGAGGCTCTGTGGCTCAGTTGGCTGGGTGTTGTCCTGTAAAGCAAAAGGTCGCTGGTTCAATTCCTGGTCAGGGCACATGCCTGGGTTGTGAGCCAGGTCTCTGGTTGTGTGGCATGCGAGAGGTAGCCAACAGATGTATCTCTCACATGCCGATGTTTCTCTTCCTCTCTTTCTCCCTCCCTTCCCCTCTCTCTAAAAATATAAATAAATATTTTTTAAAAAAGTAAAATTCAGAAAATTGTAGATCTGTGCTAGAAAGTAAAATTTACCCTTTTGATCTGATGCAGCCTGCTACTACAAATCCGATCAGGTGAGGATGACAGCAACTGGAAAGAAAAAGTGAACATTTACTAACATTTGAATCACAAAGAAATATGTTGTCAGTACCAGTGTAAAACCTCTTCCTAGATAATATTTCATATTCTTCTTAGAAAACTAGTTCTTTAAGTTACTGAACATTAATGAACTAAAAGGCAGTACATTCAGTCTTTAGAAAGTACACCAGGTACCATCTGTCGTTTGGCAGACACCGAATTTAACACTTTTCCCAGATAAATGCAGAGCTGTGTACATTTATGTAAAAAAAAGACTCCAAGCCTTGGAAATATCCATTACCCCACTAACCTAAAGTAAAGAACTATAGGAGAAAGAAAAGGAAAAAAACTGATTTTATTCATTTTTATTACCAATTCACCAATGGAGGAAGACAGACTAAGAAGCCCAGTATAATATTGTGTCTATGATTAATGTTTATCAAAAGCACTTTGAAACTGCAATAAGAAGATTTGTTTGCATGATCTAAATCGATTCTAAAATTTGATCACTAATACTATCACTACAAACCTTACTAGTTAAGAAAAATCAATGTGGAAGGCAAGGTGTATTTTTAAAATAACTGTTGTTTTCCCCTAGCTCACCATTTTTATATAACACAAAGCTGAATTGATTTGGGGGCCAAATTGTGTTCCATCAAAATAATCACAATCTGATTACAAAATGTAAGATACAATTCATATTTTACAGGATCCTAATAGCTATAACATAACAACTACTATGTATCCCCTAATGGAATATAAATGAAATTATCAACTATAAAAGCAAAGACAATTATCCTGTTACAAGAGGCCCTATCCTCTTTTAACAAAAGCTTTTAAAGCTTTTTTTGAATACTAATGTAGTGATTGAGTAGTATAAAATGGTGATAAACTGCTCTAAGTTGTTTAGGCAAAAGCTAATTCAGGTAAAATTTTTAAGTGTTACCCACTGAAATATGATTTTACCTCGAAAGATATCTCTTCATTACCCACTCCTTTCTTTCACTTTTTCCTCTCTTGGGCTTTGAAAAGAAAAAAATTTACCAGTAAAATCATTTTAAAATGCACTTTTTTCCATCATGAAAGTGATGCATATTTACTGTTGAACGCTTAATAAGGTCATTTGAAAAACACTAAGCTACTAGGCAGGTAAATAAGGCAAGAAAGACTCTAACAGGATAATATGAAGAAGAGCATGGATGCACCTGTCCATCAGAGAACAAAAGAAACCCCAAAGGCGGGGAAATAATCAGGAATTACCAAACCCGATTGTGGAGATAGTCAGAAATTTAGAGGCTGTATCTACGTGACATACAACTCGTCGATTTTAGACAGAACTGGAAAGTAGACCTGAAAGAGGAACAGAAGAGCAAAGCCATGTCTAGTACCAGAAACAGAGTAAGGTATAGGCTGAGAAGAAAGCCAGGAACTTCAAGGAGGTTCTGGTTCGTGGTGTTAAGTCAAGCAAAGAGCTCGAGTGGGATAAGAGGCCCCTGACTTGGGCAATCAAGTGGGTGTAGGGGACTTTTACAAGAACAGGTTTTTAACAGAGTTGTGGTAGGAATGATGAGATTACAAACTGGCTGAATAGTTAACAAGAAATTAGGAGACAAGGAATTAGAGACAGTGGAGTGTAGATGAAGCTTTGAAAAAGACTCCAGAAGCTTTGAAAAAAGGGAAGGAGAGACCTATGAAAAAAGAAAACAGTTTGCTTTCCAGAAGAAGAAAGTGGAAGAAAAGAGGCCATAAGGAAGAGAGTGAAGACACAAGACAGAGAAAAGATGACAGACCAAGCAAAGTGGTAGAAGACTCATAAAATATATAAACCATTTGGAGAAAACACCCCATGTGAAGATTGAAGGTAAAAACATTCTAAGGAGAAGAAAGCTGACATGTATACAAGATAGATGTCTGCCTTCTCTGTGAAGTAAGAAGGGCCATCTGCTGAAAGTGAATGGTGGTGAGGCTTGCAGAGGTTTCATTTTAAAGATTTAGAATATTTCTTTGGAAAAGAGCATGGGGCCAGTGGCACCTTGAACCCAACATGTGCAGAAAGAATTTATCTTCTGTCCCTTCAAGCGACCAATTCATTTCATTTTCCCAACTCCTAATAAAGGCAGCACTTTTCCCTTGGTCACCAAGAAATAAAATTGCAGTCACTTTGAGTCCTCTTCCTCCTCCCTGCCTTTATATCTAACCAGCTGTCAAATCATGAAGCTCCTACTTCTTCATGTTTCCTACTTCGGTTCCTTTCTTTTCAATTCATTCACACTTTTTTGCAGGTTAATATGGCACATAGCTAAGTGTATTAAGATTTATAGAGTACACTGTGATATACTGTATATGGCGTAACTAATATTATGATAGAAGGACTCAAAGGGTGATGTAGAATGAATCCCACACCAGATAGCTAGAAAGGAGGAGTGAAGGGTAAAGTAAGGATCAACAAAAAGCAGTGAATCAACAAAACTCCTTCAGCATACTAGGTATTTTAGTGCAGCCAGAGCCTAGGGTGGGTATTTGTCAGGGAGCAGTGAGAACTGAGCCTACACAGAGTTGATAAGAATCTTCACATCTTAGAAAAGAGGAAAGTGAAGTGTAGAGAGGCAAGTTCATTTTCCCTTCTTTGCTATGCTACTGATGCAGAAACATTTTTCATATATACAGCAAAAATAAGTACTTATATTTTCTAGTATCCTCAGGGAAGGAGGTGAAGTGAATCAAATCTCCAGAAAGCTGACATTTTCCCCTTTAAGTATTTGTAGCCACTTCAGCTGAAAATCTTTCTTAAAAGTGTGACGTCTCCCCCCTTGTGAAACAGATTATACCAAATGGAATGGCACTGGAGGATCTCTATTCTAATCCCAGCTCTGCCACTTACTAATTTTCTGATTCTGAGCGAGAGTCACTTACATCGGCGGCAGCCTCTTTTAATTGGGAAAAACATCTTTGGCCATGCCTACTTCATTGGGGTTGCTATGACATTAAATGTGTGAAGGTACTTGGTAGCATTTAAACTGTCTTTAAAAGAATAAATATCATAAAAGTGTAAGTAGTACTATAATTTAAGAAAAGGTGGAAGACCAGGTATCCTTAAGAACATCAATTATTTGACGGTTCTATGCTGCTGACACCTCAGCATCCATTAATGGGTTCTTAGCCCTTACACTCAGCCACAGACTTTTTTTTTTTTAAGAAAACCTTTGTCTGCTTTTTAGTTTTCCCCTCTCTTCCTTTGCCCGCAGCTATCATCAGTATGCCTTTAAGGCAAATGTACCTGTTCTCATTTGCTGCTTCTCACACACTACTGGACTGGAAACTTATTATAATTGTGCATAAATTTTAGATGATTCAGAGGTCACAGAGGCTCTCCTATAAATAAACTGATGAACCTTTGTGCATAGACTATGGAAATCTAGTTCAGTCATTCAGAGGTCTGTTTGCTTACATCTTAGATGTCTTCCAGAGCACTGTAGCTACAGGATAAGTGGGCTCTGCATGTCAAGTGCTGTTATATAAAAACTTCATCATAATTTCTCCCAACATGACAAACTAATAAGGTGATCCCCAATAGCTCTGGTTATATAGATCAGCAACTCTACTAAGAATACAAATATGAGCATTTTAAAGGAGTCTTTCTTTGGCTAAACAGCATTGATCAACAGAAATAAACACCCTGCAACCATTTAGGTGATTTTTGCATCCTAGGACAAATACAGACCATTGCTCTCAATTATAATTAGAAGTTAATCCTGACTTACCTAACAACCATGATGCAAGTAGTAACACACAAAAAAGAACAATGTTTAAAAATACAAAGTCTTACAGCTAAGAAATATTTTTAATCAGGTCTCCTATTTTGTATCAAAAGCTGAAACTGGCCAAAGTGTTAAGCAGCAAACAAGATAAGATAAAATAATGTTTTCTTTTGTAAATAAGTTGTGCATAGCACATAGTTTTAAGAAGGAACTACATTTGAAAGTGTTTCCTCCAATCAAAACCACTAAGGATACTTACTTCTATACTCACCAGACTGTTACGGCTCATAACTGTTGCACTATTCCTCCGAGTTCTAAATGTGTAACGCTGAAAAACCTGTGAACGGTCACTAAAAATAAAAATAAAAATTATTAATGGATTCTTATCCAATATATCCTTCAATTGCATTAATGCCAATTCGCTACTTAACAATGAAATTTTCAATGGCTCATTTGGTACAATGAATAAGCTCCTCACCGTCCTCTTCAGAGCTTTCTGAGTGTTCTGCTGTGGATTACAGGTTGGCGGAGATACTGATCTCCTCAGTGGTTGGGGGGCAGCTAGGAGAGATATGGGGCGGAGCTCCAGGCTGGTTGCCTCCAGTTGGTTCTGCTCAGAACTCACCACCCCCCAAACCAGTTACTGCCAGATTCACACTAGCAGCCTCATCTGCTTGCCAAGAGGACCAACAATCGGTACTGCTTTCTGTGTGTGCCATGATGTGACAAGAACTGGGGAGCCCTGTTCTATAATATGAGCCCGATCAGCATTTTCTACTGTTGCCCTACACACGGGTTCTACCTTTGAACCCCACTGTCCAAGTAAATAAACATACCTGGAGTTTTGCTCATGGTGCTCCTTCTGACTCAAATGCCCTCCCCCCACCACCTGTCAAAATCCTTCCTTTCCTTCAACACCCATCTCCAACACCATGCCCTACACGAAGCCTCTTCATTCCACAAACATAATGAAATCCTTCCCTCCTTTGAACCCAAAGAGCACAATGGGGAATCAGATGCCTCCTGAGACACCAACTTTAACTTTTATTAATGAAAACTTTGCATGTGTCTTAAACCCCTTGGTGGAGGTGTTTTGTTCATCTTTGTACAATATCTTGCAGTGCGCAGTAGAGCACCATGCCTGTGTTAAGAGGTGAAGAAGGATTTTCAGGATTGGGGATATGGGTATCACCTAATCCAGCTCTCCTACATTTTAAGTGAGAAAACAGACTCGGAAAGGCTAAGTGACTCATTAATAATCACAGCCAGGCAGGGAGAAAATTGGGACTAGGCCTGGTCTCCTCACCCTTCTTGTCATCATTCTACTTTTCAAGTAATTACTTCAATCGTGATTCAAAAAACAGTATGTTATTTCTACAGTAGACTAAATTCAGGTCAACAGGATTACCCTAGTCCCTAGCAATTGCTTACCTACCATATTTTAAAAGACAATTTTAAAAGTCCAGTTTATTCCTATAGTATTAAAAATAAATGTAGAACTGAGGAAAGACTTAGGGCAGAGTTTCAAAATTTAATTAAAAAAAAACATTTTCCCCCAAAATGAGGATATCACAATTAGTTTAATAAACATAAATGTTTGCCTTCCCTGTGCTTGATTAATGTTTTTGGCTAACTACTCCCATCCCCTTTTTTGAACTAATTTCATTTCTGCAGGGCCTTGCAAATTGGCTCTCTACCTAAGATGAATTGTCTACTTATAAAAGTGAAATGTAATAGGTTCAGGAGGTCTGCCAACCTAACCTTCACTATCATAAGATTCTACCTTAAAATAGACCCTCTGATGACTTTTTCACATGAGCACAAGACCCTACCACTGAAATTCAAGGGGTGGGGGGGGATCATCTGCATTGTTTTTTAAAACCTGTGTTTTCATTAACGTAAGGTACATGCTACCCTTCTTTTTTATTCACTGGAATGCATTTCAGGCAGTTTTAGGATCTGAAAACATGACAACAAACCCAAATCACTTAATATGACATGAGCATGCCATTTAATTTCAAGTTATTAGATAAACTGTGATTTATAAAAGTAAACAACTGTTAATACCAGGATTCCTAAACTAGACTTAGAAATACCAGCTCTTAGAGACAGGTGTCAAATTGCAAGTCTAGTTCCAGGGGCTTCAGTCTGACATTCACTGGTGTAAGTTAGGCAGGGCAGGCAACCTGTTAGAAGAGCCAGACTTCTTGTAGTTCCTTTTTGAGTGAGCTAACAGAGCCTCAGATAGAGATGGTCCCATTGTCCCTACGCAGCCCAGAGTTTAGGAGTCAAACTTTCACTCCATCATGGGACCCCGTCACTGTCAAGCAAACTTGTCATCACCCCCTCAGTTTGGAGAGCTCAAATGAGTTCCAACTCTCACTTTAGGGAAGGAAAACTGCTTGCAAGGGTTTGAAGAGCCCCTGGACCCTGCAGTCCATCCTCCCCAACACTGCTCACCTAGGCCCATGGATCAGGGGAGCGCTGTTGGATCTCCTCAGGCTGCCCCCATCAGATGTGTCAGGCTCAGAGTCCAGCTCCATTTTCTCATGAGCCATGTCTGGATACTTACAGGTAGGCACAGCGGACAGTGCTCAGCTCCTGGTGCTTAGCTATGGACTCCTAACATTCTCACCGCAGGACTGAGCTGCTGGGGACTGGCAGCTGGGGGCGGGGGCTAAGGGGCGGGGCTGGGGCAGAGGAAGAAGGAGAAGAGCAGGAGTGAAGGATGAGGAGGAGGAGGAGGGATGATAGTGAGGGAGGGGAAGAGAATGGAGATTATTCGAATAAAGGAGGAGGATGGAAGAAAGAAAGGGAGGAAAGGAGGACGGAAAAAAACAGGAGGGAGAGGAAAGGATAGATGGAAAACAGTGTAAAAGGGAGAGGACAAAAGGGAGACTCGAAAGATAGGGCGAAAGAAGGAGGGCAGCGTGGGGAGGGCAAAGAGGAGCAGGGGGTAGGAAATGAAGGACGAGGTATGGGGGAGAGGAAAGAGAAAAGGGGAAGAAAAGATAGAGGGGGAGGAAACTAGGCAGAGGCAGAACTCATGCTAATTTTCTGACCAATGACCTCAAGCGGGGCCGGGCTACAGACATCGCAGCTGCCCAGGCAGAGATATCACCGAGGAGCTGACAGTCCGGCAGGGCCCGGCTGAGCAGCCTTTGCGGCTCCAGCTCCCCATGCTTAGGGACCGGATCCAGCCCACCGTGCTCTGGAACCCGGTCCCAGCCAGAGGCTCCTCAGCCCTGTAATAGGTGCTTCTCCCCTCTCCGCCCCCTCCCGCCTGGAGGACGAGTGGAGGGTTCTGCCCCCTCAGCCGCTGCCGCGGTGCCTTCAGTTCCTCTCTGGGTTTCTAAGAGGCCGAGGGAACCCTTTGGGGCCAAAACCAAAATCTAAACCTGCCGCTTCTTACTCCTCCCACGCTTCAGAAGCGGGAACCTCTGCTGGACCGGATCTTCCTTGTTTAGGACCCTATGAGTCCTGCGCACGCGCCAGGCGGCCTTGTCAATGGACCCGCGGGCACGGAGCATGCGTGGGAGCCCTGTCCCGCAAACCTCCTCCAAAGAGGAGGAGCATTTTCTGGGGGCCCGGCGCTTTCCTTGATGTCATTGGTCCGGGGACACTGGCGCCTGATTTTGAATGGAATCAAGGAATCAGTAGCTTAGAGACGCTGGGGCATCATCTTTCAGGAGGATTTTGAGCCAATATTTAAGGGAAACAGAAACTGCCATTCCCAATTTATGTACTATGACTTCTGTGATCCCCGCTTCTTTTTTATTTTTTATTGTTTTTTAAACCCTTCAATTTTGTTGGTCTTGGTCAGGAGGGGCTGATATCTTTTTCAGATGATTTATTGGGTGCACTAGACTAATGGAAGTGAAAAAACAAAGGCAATAGTGTAAAAACAAAGACTCTAATGACCGTTCATAGTGAGGAGCACCCATCTCCATTTTACAAGTACCATTAGCTTCAACAGCATTAATAAAACTCCTGAAGAACAAGTAACAGAAGTATTTTTCTTCCTAGGATTTATGGAGACCCTAATAATCATGATCCTGCATGTGTGAGACCTGGAATTATTTATTTTATTTAACAAAGATCTACATAGCAGTTATTGTGTGCTAGGCACAATTTTAGAACCTTAGAAATATTAAATTATTTAATCCCCACCACTTGAACGACCCTGAGAGAAAGATGGTCATTGTATTATGTTAATCATACATATCTAGAAAGTACAGGAAATTTAGTAACTATGAAGTTGGTTTCAAAATTTAGCAAAACTATTTGCCTGTCCCTTAATTCGCTTGTTTCATACTAAACTTTCCAAGCCCGGTTATCGTTTTATTCCTCATTGTTTATGTTTTCTAATATGAGAGTTTTTAAAAGCACTTTTGGAAAGTTTCCTTTGACTTGCCTATATGTTCCTGCCAGCTGGATGAGAAATGCAAACTGTTTTTAACCAATTTATGTATCTCTTTATCTCAAAGTCTCAGCAACTCTTCCACCCAGTCCAATAAAAAAAAATTGTTATATTCTACTGTTCACCATAACAACTAAACAACATTTTTTGACTGCATGCACAGTCCCTCACTCTGAAGAGTCAAACAATTCAGTAGAATTCCTAATTTTCAGGAGCTTAACAGTTAGGAGGAACTCAAGGATTAATATCCCTGGCTTGGTAGTTCAGTTGGTTAGAGCATCATCCCAATATGCCAAGTTTGCAGGTTTGAACCCTAGTCAGGGCACATACAAGAGTCAACCAATGAATGCATAAATAAGTGGAACAACAAATTGATGTTTCTCTCTCTTGAAATCAATTAGAAAAAGAGATATATAAGAAGATGGATGCTAGCTTGGCCATCATTTTCAGATTTTATTCATTTTTCAGATTTTATTACTCTTGCCTACCTAGGGTCTTTTTACTCTTCATGTAAACTTTTGGGAGTTTTGGGCTTGGGGTCTATTTGCTCTTGTGAGTTAATATGTTGCTTAAAAGTTACCATGATAACTGGTAAAAATAAAGAGCTAATTATAACATATTTGTGGGACAACTTTTATAAGTAAGAGGCCTGGGGCAGATGGCAGGAAACTGGGGCATAAAGAGAAGAACAGAATAAGTGTCAAGGTACATCTAAACAAACCAGTGATCTGAGATCATGGCATATTACTATGGAAAAGCAAGAGCTGATCATGAAACACAGCTACGTTGGTATAATAATATGTAGATAGAAATGGGAAATAGTAAAAATAATTTCTTTAAATGATGTGTTTGCCACTATAGTATACAGAATTCTTTGTTTTTATAGTACTTGTTCCTTTTGACATTCCAACCTGTGTATGTATTATGAGTCCTGTCTATATCTTTACAGGTTTTGGGTTCCTACAAGCTGCACTTAAGTTAAAGAAAATTCCTCCTCTTTGGTAATAGGTGGAAACTTACTGCCAACTTATGTATTTAGTCATTTCATATCACTGCCCTTTTTATAGAAACAGTCTCTTAGCTGGTCTTTCTTTGTTTTACTATACCTATTCTCTTTGTGTTATGATACTTAGATTTTCTAAAATTAGATATCTGTAACACTTAGGCATGGTGAGATTTTGTTTATTCATTCGAAATATATCCATTAAACCTATTACCTGCCAAGAATGTTAACAAACTCTTTTAAAAGTGTAACGAGCAGTAGAGTGGAGGGAAGATCTTGTTCTCTGGTGTAAGTCATATTTCCCTGCTATTTAGACAGTTTTTGACCCTCCATTCTGTATTTAACTACTGCCTCCTACATGCACCCTGACTTTACTCACATTTAGTTGTCATCTTTCATAAACTTTCCATGTTCTGGAAACTTTAACATTGGCTCTTAGGAAATCTTGGTACTAGCTGATATTCTACTGCTCCTTAATTATGTGACATTATTCTCTCTGGAATTTCATCAACTGTAAAATAGAAATTATCTACTTACTTTACAAGATAGCTGTAAAGAACTGATTATTTATACCTGTGTTTATTCATGAAACAATTTAATAAGTAGTTATCAAGTGCTTTTGAGTACAGAGTGACCAGAGAAATATCCAGAGACACCTTGCCCAGTTTTTCATTTAAATAGAAGGGCAAAGGAATCTAACTAAGCTTTGCCACTTAGTAGTTGTAATTTGAGTAACCCCGCTTGGCTTTGGTTTCCTCCTTTGAAAAATGGGTATTGTATTGTGATGGTACCTACCTCAGAGTTTATTGTAAGCATGAAATGCAATCACATATTTAAAGTGCTTGGGAGTAAGTGCTCAGAAAATGGTAGCAATCATGAACCTGTCTAACCTCAGGAACAATGACTCCAAATCGTCCTCCTGTCTGGGATTTAGGTAGCATAGTTCTGCCTAATATAATTAACCTTTTCTTATTCTGTTCTCAGAATGAATAAAGAATGATTATGATCTTTCCCGTCATAACTTGTCTTTGAACTGTTTCAAAGATAATCCCATTATTTGAAGTTCACCACTGATTAGTTGAGCAGTGTTAATGATTGAACCAATTGAGACAAGTATGTGAAATCATTTTTAAAACTGTAAAGTGCTATATCATGTTATGACTATTTCAATTGATAACTCCTATGTCACCAGTTACACTTGTCCTCTCTGCCAGTTTTCTAAATGATTCCTAAAATTTGTGGTTTTATAAAATTTTTAGCATGGAGTTAAGATTTCAGTACTCAAAATTCTAAACGAGCAGTTCTTAAAATGTTTTGAGCCATGACAGCATCATTAAATGGAAACACTGATTTGGATGAATACTAAATTCTGAGATATTTAAGAAAACAAGCCTTCTTACTTTAACTCAAATCTTTTTCTTAGATGAGTGGTCTTAAAGAGTTAGATTTTATTCAGTGTAAAAATAAGTACTGTATGAATATGGTTAAAAAATAATGAAACTACATGGAAAACAATGACATGTCTGCTCAATTGATTCATTTGGGTCAGCGCCTTACCAGGACCCTTTGGGAGCATGTGGCCTCTAAGCACTTAGGAGTGCTTTTGGTTTTTTTCCTGCCAGGCTTCAGGGTTTTTTTAATTACAAAGATGTAGTGTGTCTGCTGTTAACAGGATGGAAAAAATCGTCATGGGCATTAACAAGCTTGTGGGCCTCAGTCATAAGGGGTTAATGGGTTAACTAAACTGAGAAAATTGTTAACGAAACCAATTCAGAGTTAACAGAGGTGTAAAGGAACGACCATGAAGAATCCGCACTAGAAAGAAAGAAGAGAGGAACGAACTTCACCAAAAAAAAAAAAGTGTGTGTGTGTGCACACACACATATACACACATATGTATATGCATGTATATATCATACATATACGTGTGTGTGTGTGTGTGTATAATGCCGGCTACCTGAGTGCGCCTGCGCCCCTTGCCAGACTGCCAAAGGCGCCAGCTGTAATGCTCATTGCTTTCGTAGTAAGCAAATGCCTACAGACCGCACACCCAGCGCATGCGCAGAAGGGCGGTGCCCATCTGACGCACTAAGCAGGTTGTAGTCTTTGCTTTAGCCCGAAAGGCATACCTGGTTTTCCTTTGGCTGAGAGAAATAAAAGAGAAGGATTTGTGGCCATAATTAAGAGAAACTCCTCATTTTCATTATAGGCTCGGAAGTGGAAAATCCCAGCGTTAGTGGCCCCGAGCTTGGGGGAGAGGGGAGGGAATCGGCTGTCCTGCTCCACTTAGTTCCTGCTGGTGTAAGGGCTCGTAGGGCTGCAAAAATGAGCACTTCTTTTGTCTAATAGCTTCCTCCTCTCTTCTATTTCTTCCCCTTTCTCCCTGTGTGAACGGGAAACAAAACCTTGACATCTTAGAACTAAGCAGTAGCTTCTTCCTCAACATGGATATGGCACAGGAGAAAATGGAACTAGATGTAGAAATTATGCCGAGCTTCATCACCACAGACAGCAACATCCTGAGAAGATCCAACAGTGCCCCTTTGATCAGTGAACTTGGGTGAGCAGGATTGAGATACTGGAGGAGGCAAGCAGAGGGGTGGGTAGCAAGAATTGGAGAAAGTGAATTCCGAAAATATTCTCATCCATTTATCCATAGAGGTTCTGCAACTATCTCCTTCGTTCCTAGTGTCCAAAGATCCCACCCTCCACCTAGGAGGGTGTGGGGAAGGCTGGTCAGAGGGAGAGCACACACCCACCATGACCTTGACACATATGAACCCAAACCTCCTCTTATGACAGTCCACCAGCATCTGAAAGCAGCAATCAGTTGATGTGGAGCACGACTTTTTCTAACTTCACCTCATCTCTTATTCACTCCTTTGAAGAGACAGCACTCCCCATCGTTGCTTCCACTTCTACTGTGATGATGACTGTAATTTTTATCATTCACTCAGCTGCTTTTTCACCTCTGATCTTCACCTCCAGCAGATGGAAATGGTTGGCAGGGAAATAAGCTTGGGCCTTTTTTATACCTAGTTTTTGTTGGAACCAAAAATCTAAGGACCACAGAAAGTTGATGTTCTAACTTTTGCATTCTCAGTGGCTGATATTGCCCTGAACTTGCTTCTTGGGTGTGTGTGAAAAAAAAACACACCTTTTTATATGTAAAGCACAGATATACATACATATGGAAATTTCGTGGGGATTTTTGAGGGAGTGCAATTGTGGGGCAATGTATAAAAAAGTATCCTTAGAGGGCTGATAATGAAAAAATATGATTTAGAAACACTGCTTTAACTGATGTTAACTGCATATCCAAAGATCAGGCATTACTCAAGCGTATGTCTTAAAATAGAATTTCAAAGTGAAATCTCACATCTCACATCTTAGTGTCATAAAGTTCTCAATATTATAAAACTGTCCAAAATGTATTCACTACATATGTTATTAACTTTGCTCCTCACCTTTTGCTGGCAACATACTAATTGATAGTTGTAAATCACAACTGTTAGATGTGAACTCAGAGACCAGATCTACCTTCCTTATTTAATATATGAGGAAACTGAGGCCTATAAATCTCCAAAATGACATAGTAATAGAGCCAGTACTAGGAACCTGTGTCTCCTGTAGCTCCTACAAAGCTAGTGCTTTGTCCACTACTAATCAACATCTAAGCTGATTAACCCTAAACAAATGTAGCTTTCTGGTCATTTGAGGTAAGGGAGAATATATTGTTCTAACATGAAAAGCAAGCTCAGACTGACCAAATATAACAGTACCATTTTTAATAAGCAGATAGAAAAATAAAGGATGAGGGCAGCTCTGCATGTTGTGCTGAGAACAAGAACATCCTATAAATTCAGGATTTTACTCTAACCCTGTTGTGAGAATAAATTAATTTTTATGGACCGACTCTGCTAGTAGAAGAAAGCAGTTGGGGAGAATGTTGATTTTCCTGAAAGTCTTATGAAATGAAAAAAAAAACAAGCTGCAAATAGATGATGGAGGATACATACTTGAAGGAACATGTGGATTCTGTTTAATATATTAAGTGCTGGAGTGGGGCTGGTGAGGTGTGGACAGGACCCTTCTCCATCCCCCAAAGTCCTGGAAACAAAGAGAGTGATCTTAGTTATCCCTTCATACTTTGTTCTGAAAAAGACTTGAAACTTTTTTATTTTTATCATAATGAGAGCATAGTTGCAGTGTCAAATTCCATAGCTTAAGATCCTGATGCATAAAGTGAAATTTGTATGGAAGGGTGTATGGCAATTGCATCTTTATCTAGAAGGAATTAAAGGTAAAGAAACTGCAAAGTGGACCAAGTCCAGAGCCTCTTGTTTATGAAACACCAGAAGTGACATAGGAATGACATATGACATGTCTGAGGTCAGGAAACCTGTCCAATGGTCTATGGGCATATTTTGTGCCATTGTGGCAAGTTTAGGGTATGGTCAGTGAAGTTACCCTAAAGGAAGGAAAGGTTAGAGTAGACTTACATTGAGCCTTAGTTGAATTCATTTTCACCTCAGTTCTTTTTAGTTGCACATGTACACTGATTACTTTTCTCACCTTCCCTTAACTGGGCCTCTAATTCTTGTTGCCTTGCCTGTTTCACAAGTTGCTAAATATTGTTGAATTTCTTTCAGGTAATTTTCCAATTTTGCTTGATATTTCCTGTGTATAAAGACTCAATGTCTCTTGTACCAGCATTTGCAGAATTTGTTCTATAAATGTTCACCCTTTAATACATATGTTACTGTTTTCAAGATGCCCCTGTACTGCTTTGTGTATACCTTGTACTAATAGAAATACCAGTGTCAAAAGTTTTGAACCTATTGGTTTTTTATACTCTTTAGCCCTCTAGTTGGCTAAGTTCACTATGGTGTCAATAACTTTATTTAAAGGTCATAGTTTTTTTCTTCTATTTCTCTGGCTCTTATTAGAATTAGAGATTAAGTTCTTGGATTTCTGGCAGTACATTCCCACTTTAAATACCATACTTTGCCACACCCACATTTTGGCCCAAACTTTTAGGGAAAAAAATCTTTCATTTTAATTTTTTAATTCAATTTTTCATTTGCATATAAAGCTGATTATCATATTCCAGAGTATTATTTTGCATATGGATATTGTTATTGCTTTCTAGAGTTACACTTTTAATGCATAAGCATAAGTAAAAGAATTAAAAACATTTATATAGATACAGAATTAGTACTACCCATGGGCATCCTTATTTCCTTATTTTTCCCTTGGGCAAAAAAGTGCACATTATGCATGGCAAAATATGATACCTCTAGCTTTAAATACTCTTGCATTTGAATTATCACTGCATCAATTCTGTTTGCAAATTAAACAACTGCCCTTGGGCCAAGTTCACCCTGCCACTTGGTTTTGTAAATAAAGTTTTATTGGAACTTAGCCATGCCCAAATGTTTACTTATTGCCACTTTTCCACTACAATGGCAGAGTTGAGTAGTTGCAACAGAGATTGTATAGTCCACAAAGCCCAAAGTACTATCTGGCTCTTTGTAGAAAAAGTTTGCCAACCATCTGGTTTAGTAAACTCTCACAAACCTGGAAGAAGAACAATGGCCATGAGGAATCATTGGGGAATATAATTGACATAAATATATTGTGATTTAGACAGAGCTGCTTACTGATCATTTGATGTGAAGCATTAACATCTATCTAGTTATATTACCTTCACTTTTTCCAAGTTGTAAGTAGTAGAGCACTTAACTCAGTTGTAGATATCACCTAAGATTTTATGAATTCATGTTCAGTGACTTGTACCAATTGAGTATATGCTGCCTTGATTTCTTTCAGTTATAGTCTTATTAAATAAAATTAGCAGACAATAATTCAGAGGAGACTATAATTGCCAGCCTTAAGAATTGCTTCCTCTCCTACACAAAAGATAGTTGAAATATGTACCCCATTAGTGTCCTCCAACTTCCTTATGAGTGACTGCTAGAATATATAGTCTGAACATATATAGAATATATATATTATATATAATATATACGTATATATTATATATGTGTACCATATATATAATATATATAGTCTGGAACATATATAGAATATATGTTCCCTATAGTTCTTATAGGGAACATGACTGTGAAAGGAAGTAAAATTTTTATTTATATATATATTTTTTAGTAAAATATTGAGTTACTACCAGTTATATGCAAATTACCATGCTGCAAAAATGTATCTCAAGGCTCAATGAGCTTTTAATTTAATAGGAAAAACAAATGCACAAAGGACTTAAATGTATGGTAGAGTTAGATCTGTGCTTACAGAGGGAAAGACAGTGCTAGAGAAATTCAAAGAAAGGAATGAGAAATTACAGCAGAATTGATGAGGGGTAAGGAAAAGGTTCTTGGAGAGATGGAGCCTAATAGATTGACAGGGTGCAGGGAAGAGAGGGGTCTGGAGAACTGGAAAGCAGTCCAAGTGTATGGAACAGGCCTGCAGGCAGAAAAACATTGGTGTATTCTAGATAGCTGGTCAACTCTGCCTGCATCACTGGCTCCCAGATGTTCATCTGCTGATTATTGCTGATACCAGGTGATGTTTTCAGCAATCCATGTTTTAAAAAAATTAAGTACAGCATAATTAAATATGTTGTTATGTAATTACCAATCATCCTTTCCTGGACAGGGCTATATTTCACTCTGATATTGCTAGTCCTATTTTTATTTTTTTAACTATGAAGATGTTGTTTTTTAAATGAAATGATAGTGCTGGTAGCTGGTGAATTTTTTTTTAAAATAAACTTATTTGGAAAAAGAAAATGGTAGGAACTATCTGTTTGTGCCAAGATTTTGTATGAAATTTTATTAGTCCATGAAATCCAAAAGTCTCAAGCTAAACTATGCAAGGCTTTGAATGTCATAGTAAAAAAGGTAACTGAATTTGGCAGGTGATGCAGAGAGTCACTGAAAGTTGTGAACAGGAGAGCAAGCTGTTCTTTAGGAAGGTGATCTTGTAGTCTGTTAGAGAGATGATGGTAGGGAAAGAACAGAGATGAGGTGACCAATTAGACTATTACAGGGCCTGTGGAAAAGTAAAATGGCTTTGCATTGGTTTTTGGCAAGAGACTGAAAAGAATAAGGTGGATATAAGTGAGATCATAGAGGTGAAACCTAAAAGACCAGGCACATGATTGGATTTAGGGGGCAAAAAAGAAAATGATAGAGATGATTTCTTAATAGGGTATGTGAGAGGTACACAGATAACTTTTACATTCTTTTTACAACTTCTTTGAGTCTTAAGGTGTTTGAAAATTACAAGTTATAACAAACGGAAGAAATAAAAAAGGAAAAGACAACTTTTTCAGGATCCCTAATAGGGCTAGGAGCAGCAGGGTGGGCACTGTCAAAGTTGAGGACACAAGCACCATATTCAGTGGGCAGTGGCTTCTTGGCTTCAGTCCATTGTTGCCACATGGGAATGTGGCCCAATATGGCAACATCTTGCAAATTTGCAATAGAAGCCAGCAGTCTGTGATCTTGATTATTTGTGTGAAATCTGTCAGTGTTTGAAATGTGCGTAACTAGTTTAAAAAACTAAACACCAAGTAGGCCAAAGGAGACACATTTGTAAAAATCTCAATTCTATCAACACCTGCTATTGGTTATCCCCCCTGTTCCTGTGAAAATTAGGGAGTTGAGAGGGAATTGGTACTGGCGCATTGCAACTCCAATCATAAATTTAAATCGGTTAGAGGTTTAAACAGAAAATGATGTATTTCCAAGGCCACAGTAAATTATATTTATTCTTGGCAGCATGATTAGAGGTAAAGTGGCATGCTTGAGAATCCCTTACCTGACATGGACACTTGTTTAGGCTCAGCCAACTAAGGCTTTGTGTATGTGTGTGTGCATATATGTGTGTTTAAATTTCTACATTTGCACAGCTCTCTCCACAAAGAAGCCATTTAGATTAATGGTATTGCTGTTTTAAGTGTTTGAAATCTTATTTCTTTAAATGTATAATGGATTTTAAATGACAAGTGTTTTCTTTTACTTTTTACTGATAATTTACAGGTGTTCCAAGCTGATTCATTAAGAACTAGAAGAAACAATACAACATTTATGACACGACACTGTCAGGTAAGATAATGCTTATAGCAGTCTCACTGGCCAAGATGTGCTCTTGGCCTTAACCAGAGGTCCTCAAACTTGAGTGTGTACCTGAAAGCCTTGTTAAAATAGACTACTGACCCTCAACCCCAAAGTTTCTGATTCAGGAGGTCTGCAGTGAGGTCTGAGAATTTGAATTTCTGACAAGTTCCCACTTTGAGAAACACTGCTCTAAACATTACTGGAGGACAGATACACATGTTGACTACAGTTGTGATTGCTTTGCTGAAACTGCAGCAGAATTAACTTTTAAATCTCATATGGATTTAACATTGAGATTATATATATATATATATACATATATATATATATATATATATATGACCATCTGGCTTCCGATTTTTAAAAGAAAATTCTAATTTTGACAAGAAAACTTGCAGGCTCTCCTAAGAGTAGAAGTTTTCAGGCTTTTAGTTCGAATTTTACCTCAAATTTATCTTGAATTGAAAATAAACTTTGTTTTTCATGGTGTTATAAGGCAATCTCTAAATTATAACTCTTATCTACTAATTATCCTGTTAATATAGGGAAAATGCTAGTGGATTAGTAAGCCAAAGTGAGTAAATGATTCACTATAGGAATCTTCTTATTGAAATGAAATTCATATAACATACAGTTAATTATTTTAAAGTACATAATTCAGGGCATTTAGTGCATTCACAGTGGTGTTCAGCCACCACCTCTCTTGTTACAAAAAGCACACATGTTCCTGATCATTGGTGTAAAGGTTTCAGTCTTTCATCATTGAATATGATGTTAGATATAGGTTTTGGCAAATGCCCTTCATCATGTTGGGGAAGTTCTTTTTTAGCAATAAAAAGAATGAAATCTTTCCATTTGCTACTTGCTGTGTATTTTTATCATGAAAGGATGTCACATTGTGTCAAATACTTTTTCTGCATCTATTGAGATTATCATGTGTTTTTCCCCTCCATTCTGTTAATATGAAGTATTAAATAGATTTTCTTATGGTGAACCACCTTTGCATTCCTGAGATAAATCCCTCTTGGTCCTGGTGTATCATTATTTTAATGTACTATTGCAGGGGTCCCTAACCCCTGGGGCTGGGGACCCGTACCAGTCTGCAGCCTGTTAGGAACTGGGCTGCGAGCAAAGCTCACCTAGGCTCCACCTTCTGTCCCCCTTGCCCCACCATCTTCCACAAATCTGGTCCCTGGTGCCAAAAAGGTTGGGCACCGCTGTAGTACTGGATTTGGTTTATTGAGGATTTTTCCATGTATATTTATAAGGGATATTGGCCTGTACTTTTCTTTTCTTGTGGTAACTTTCCTGGCTTTCGTGTCTGGGTAAGATCTCTTAGTACATGTTAGGAAATGTCCCTCTTCTATTTTAGGAAGAGTTTGAGGAGGATTGGGGTTTATTCTTCTTTCAATCTTTGCTAGAATTCACCAGAGAAGTCATCTGATCCTAGACTTTCTTTGTCAGAAGGTTTTGGAAATACTGTATTTTGCCATGTATAATGTGCTCCCATGTATAGTGAACACCCACGTCTTTGGCCCAAACTTTTAGGGAAAAAAATCTTTCATTTTAATTCAATTTTTTATTTATTTATATTTGGAAACAAAACTGGCACGGGTGTCCAAACTTTTGGCATCTCTGGACCACACTGGAAGAATTGTCTTGGGCCACACATTAAATACACAAACACTAATGAACACTGATGAGCAAAAAAAGAGGTTTTAAGTAAATTTAAAATTTTGTGTTGGGCAGCATTCATAGCCATCCTGGGCCACATGCGGCCTGTGTGGGGCAGGCTGGACATCCCTGGATTATCATATTCCAAGGTATTTTGCATATGGATATCATTATTGCCCTCTAAAGTTACACTTTTAATACATAAGCATAAATTTTAATTTATTTTATTTCTTTTGAATTAAAAACATTTATATAGATACAGAATTAGTACTACCCATGCAAAATGTGCATCCTTACTTTTCCCTCAAAAATCTGGGCAAAGAAGTGTGCATTATATGTGGCAAAATACGGTAGATTTAGGTTTTTACAGTACTCATTACAGGTCCGTTGAGATTTTCTATTTCTTCTTGAGACAATTTGGTAATTTGTGTGTTTTTAACAAATTTGTCCCATTTCATCTAGATCAGTGATTTTCAATCTTTTTCATCTCATGGAACAAATAAACTATTTACTAAAATTCTGTGGCACACCAAAAATATATTTTTTGTTGATCTGACAAAAATAGGTATAATTTTTTTCATTCACACTGGATGGCTATTGTTGTGTTGGCTGTTGTCATTTTTTTATTTGACAATCTAAGGGAAAAGAGGTCATTGCCCCTGAATAGTCAGGTATTGCATGTTTTTAAAAAAAATTTTATTGCTATTCAATTACAGTTGTATGCCTTTTCTCCCCATCCCTCCACCCCACCCCAGCCGAACCCCCCTCCCTCCCCCACCTCCACCCTCTCCCTTGATTTTGTCCATGTGTCCTTTATAGTAGTTCCTGTAATCCCCTCTCCTCACTGTCCACTCCCCACTTTTTTTTTTTAATTCTTGCAGCACACTGGTTTCCATCTGTGGCACCCCAGTTGAAAATCACTGGTCTAGATTATCTAATTTGTTGACTTGCAATTAATTGTTCATAGACTTATCTAATGATTTTTTTAATATGATGGAACATATAGAACCTATTTGGTGAAATGTTATAAATTGGAACCCATTTTTAAATATTGCCTCTTAATCTTAGAACTGAATATTTTTCTCTGTACAATGATATGCAATTATTTTTTCCACTGTCAATATAAGAAACATCCAAACCTGTAGAGAATTTTAAAAGACGTTATTTAAACCAAACTGATGATGTGCAGCGGGGAAGCAAGATCTCAAATGCTGACGCAAATGACAGTTTTGCGGTTCTTTTTATACGTTTAGAATTAAGGAGGGAAAGAAGGAAGATTAAACAAGATTATGTACTCCCTTGAGGGTACTTACACCTCTAAGGGTTCTGGAAAAGAGGATTACTCTTGACATTTCAAAGATGTCTTAACCTAGATGCAAAAGAACAATGGACGGGGCTTTCTTAAAGCAAAGATAAACCTATTACAGGCCTGGGGCATGACCACCCACCATGACCTTCCCAGTTAGGAATTTCTGATTACATCACCCTGTGAGATTACTTTCAGTCACTGAACTTGTCAGATTTATTACAGAGCCCCTTTTTCATTCAAACAACAAATGAAATAATGTTATATTAGGGAAAAAAATTAGAATTGTTCATTAAACGAATCTCCTATCTACTCATTTACTCATATCATTTTAATACAGCTAAAGGACCACATTTTCTGTATATTGAGTATATATATGTGTGTGTATATGTGTATGCATATATGTGTGTGTGTGTGTATATATATATACATATATATATATAAAATCAGGTTAGTATGTTTTTTCAATTAGAGTATACATCTTATAAACCTTAGTGTTTCACATTTCTGGGCATTTGAATGGTGATGATATAAACATGAGTAACATGAGTTAAATGTAATAAAATTCTGCTTGTTCAAAGGAGTGTGTGTGTGTCTGTGTGTGTATTTGATGAGTTGTTTAAAAGGAAAACCTAACTTTTTCAGATCTGGTGTGTGCCACGGCACAACATCTCCATGTTCAATGCTAATAAAGGAGGGCATTGGAGGAAATTATTCCAAAACTAGATAAATTACAACAGTTTCTGCTTCCTTTGGAAAGTAGACTATCTTTACAGTATGTCTTAAGAATGGGAATACAAATATTTTTAAATTAGCAATAATATGTAATATTGGAGAGTTGCAAGGAAATTGGTATTCTCATACACTGCGTGAAAGTAAATTTTTTTAAATTAATTAATTTATTTTTATTCAGTTACAATTGTCTGCATTTTCTCCCCTTTCCTCCACCCTACCCCAGCCAGTCCCACCTCCCTCCCCCACCTCTACCCTCCCCCTTGAAAGTAAATGTGAATAAGCTTTCTGGAGGGCAGTTTGGCAATGTGTATCAACACCCTGGTGACCCAGAACTTCAACTCTATAGATTTATCCCAAAGAACTCATTAAGAATGTATGCAAAGATTAGCTTAAAGGTTATCCCAGCATTATTTATAAGATGAAGGAAAAAGTGTGGCAACAGTATTAATGTCCAACAGTGAGAAATAGGTTAAATAACTGAGCCTTCATTATCTGTATTTGAATCCCAGCTACAATTTGAATTGTAGCAATTATAGCTGTATGGCCTTGGGCAAATTGCTTAAGTTCGCTGGTCCTCAGTTTTCTAATCTTTATTTTTTAAAGATTGTATTATTTCAGGGTTCTTAATGTATAATCCCAGCAGTGGAATTGCCGGGTCAAAAGGCAGTTCCATTTTTTATTTTCTGAGGAAATTCCATACTGTTTTCCACAGTGGCTGCACCAGTCTGCATTCCCACCAACACTAGGGTTCCCTTTTCTCCACAACGTCTCCAACATTTGTTGTTGGTTGATTTATGATGGACATTCTAACCAGTGTGAAGTGGTATCTCACTGTGGTTTTAATTTGCATCTCTCTGATGGCTAGTGATGTTGAGCATTCTTTCATATGTCTCTGGGCCCTCTGTATGTCCTCCTTGGAGAAGTGTCTGTTCAGGTCCTTTGCCCATTTTTTAATTGGGTTGTTTGTCTTCCTGGAGTGGAGTCATGTGAGTTATTTATATATTTTGGAGATTAAAGCCTTGACTGAGATATCATTGGCAAATATGTTTTCCCATACACTTGGTTCCCTTTTCATTTTGCTGATGTTTTCCTTAGCTGTGCAGAAGCTTTCTAATTTGATATAGTCCCATTTGTTTATTCTTTCCTTTATTTCCCTTTACCTAGGAGATATATCAGCAAAAATACTGTTGTGTGGGATATCTGAATTTTTTCTGTCTATGTTTTTCTCTAGGACTTCTATGGTGTTATAACTTGTATTTAAGTGTTTTATCTATCTTGAGTTTATTTTGATGCATGGTGTAAGTTGGTGGTCTAGTTTAATTTTTTAAAGTATTTTTATTGATTATACTATTACAGTTTTCCCAATTTTTCCCCTTGTATTCCCCTTCCACCCTGCCCTCCCAACCCTCCAGCATTCCCCCCTCCCTTATTTCATGTCCATGGGTTGTACATATAAGTTCTTTGAGTCCTCTGTTTCCTATACCATTTTTTATCTTTCCCCATCTATTTTATGCCTACTAATTATGCTGCTTCTTCCCTGTCCCTTTCACCACCTATTCCTCCCTTCCCCTTCCCCACTGAACTCCCTCTGTGTGATGTCCATTTCTCTGATTCTGTTCCTGTTCTGGTTGTTTGCTTAGTTTATGTTTTCATTGTTTTTCTTTTCCTTTGGGTTCATTTGTTAATAGTCGTGAGTTTGTTGTTATTTTATTGTTCATATTTTTTATCTTTTTTTTATTAGACAAGTCCCTTTAATGTTTCATATAATAAAGGCTTGGTGATGATGAACTCCTTTAGCTTGACCTTATCTCGGAAGCACTTTATCTGTCTTTCCATACCAAATGATAGCTTTGCTGGATAGAGTAATCTTGGATGTAGGTCCTTGTCTTTCATGACTTTAAATACTTCTTTCCAGCCCCTTCTGGCCTGCAAGCTTTTTTTAAAAAATATATTTATTGATTATGCTATTACAGTTGTCCCACTTGCCCCCCTTCACTCAACTCCATCCTGCCCACCCCCTCCCTCCCACATTCCCCCCCTATAGTTCATGTCCATGGGTCATACTTATAAGTTCTTTGGCTTCTACATTTCCTACACTATTCTTACCCTGCCCCTGTCTATTTTCCACCTATCATCTATGCTACTTATTCTCTGTACTTTCCCCCCCTCTCCCCCTCCCACTCCCCTGTTGATAACCCTCCATGTGAGCTCCATTTCTGTGGTTCCGTTCCTGTTCTAGTTGTTTGCCTAGTTTGCTCTTGTTTTTGTTTTAGGTGTATTTGTTAATAACTGTGAGTTTGCTGTCATTTTTACTGTTCATATTTTTTATCTTCTTTTTCTTAGATAACTCCCTTTAACATTTCATATAATAGGGGCTTGGTGATGGTAAACTCCTTTAACTTGACCTTATCTGAGAAGCACTTTATCTGCCCTTTCATTCTAAATGATAGCTTTGCTGGATACAGTAATCTTGGATGTAGGCCCTTGCCTTTCATACTTCTTGCCAGCTCCTTCTTGCCTGTAAGGTCTCTTTTGAGAAATCAGCTGACAGTCTTATGGGAAGTCCTTTGTAGGTAACTGTGTCCTTTTCTCTTGCTGCTTCTAAGATTCTCTCCTTCTGTTTCATCTTGGCTAATGTAAGTATGATGTGCCTTGGTGTGTTCCTCCTTGGGTACAGCTTCTTTGGGACTATCTGAGCTTCCTGGACTTCCTGGAAGTCTATTTCCTTTGCCAGACTGGGGAAGTTCTCCATTATTTGTTCAAATAAGTTTTCAATTTTTTCTTCTTCCCCTTCTCCTTCTGGCACCCCTATAATTCGGATGTTGGAACGTTTCAAGATGTCCTGGAGGTTCCTAAGCCTCTCCTCATTTTTCCGGATTCTTGTTTCTTCATTCTTTTCTGGCTGGATGTTTCTTTCTTCCTTCTGGTCCACACCGTTGATTTGACTCCCAGTTTCCTTCGCCTCACTATTGGTTCCCTGTACATTTTCCTTTGTTTCTCTTAGCATAGGCTTCATTTTTTCATCTGGTTTTCGAACAGATTCAACCAATTCTGTGAGCATCTTGATAACCAGTGTTTTGAACTGTGCATCCGATAGGTTGGCTATCTCTTCCTCGCTTAGTTGTATTTTTTCTGGAGCTTTGAAGTGTTCTGTCATTTGGGCCATTTTTTTTTTTTTGTCTTGGTGCTTCTGTTACTTAAAGGGGCAGAGGCTTAGGTGTTCCCCGGGGCGGGATAACGCTGGTTGCTGCAGTGTGAGGCTGTACGGGGGGGAGGGGCTGAGAGGGAGCAATGGTGCCCGCTCCACTCTCCACCGGACCTCAATCTTTCACTCTGCTACCCACAATCAAACTGGGCCCCTCTGGTGCTGGTTCCTGAGTGGGTGGGCTTGTGCACACTCTAGGCCCCTGTGGGTCTCTCCAACAACCTCTCCTGTGAGGCTGGGAATCTCTCCTACTGCCGCCTCCACCCCCACAGGTGTTTTCAATCAGAGGTTTGAGGCTTTATTTCCCGCTCTGGAGCCCAGGGTTACTCGGTCTGCTTCACTCACCCGCCGTTCGTCCTGGTTTATCTGTGCACAAATGTGGGCCCGTGGGGTGCTACCTGCCGCTCTGCCTGCCCCATTCTCCACCACTCTGAGTCCAGCCCTCTCAGTTTATCTGTGTGCGAATGTAGGGCCGCAGGGTCTGCTAGTGGTCAGACTGCCTGCCCCATTCGTCCTATACTCCGCCAGTCTCGGCCCTGCCACAGCAATGCGAGTCCTCTCCGCCCCGGCTGCCCGTCTCTGCCCCTCCTACCGGTGTGGATGAATGTTTATTTTTTATGTCCTTGGTGTCAGACTTCCTTGCCGTTGGATTTTCTGTCAGTTCTGGTTGTGCGAGGAGGCGCAGTGTGTCTACCTACGCCTCCATCTTCGTTCCTTCTCCGCAAGCTTTTTTTTTGAGAAATCAGCTGGTAGCTTTATGGGAACTCCTTTGTAGTAACTGTCTCCTTTTCTCTTGCTCCTTTTAGGATTTTCTCTTTGTCTTTAATCTTGAGTAACTTAACAATGATGTGCCTTGGTGTGTTCCTCTTTGGGTCCAACTTCTTTGGGAATCTCTGGGCTTCCTGGGCTTCTTGGAAGTCTATTTCCTTCACCAGATTGGGGAAGTTTTCCTTCATTATTTGTTTCAATAATTTCTTGCTGTTGTTCTTCTCCTGGCACTCCTATAATTCAGATAATGGAACGTTTCAGGTTGTCCCAGAGAATCCTCGGCCTCTCTTATTTATTTATTTATTTTTTTTGGATTCTTGTTTCTTTGTTCTGATCCAGTTGGATGTTTATTTCTTATTTTTTGTTCCAAAGCATTGCTTTGAATCCTGGTTTCCTTCTTGTCACTGTTGGTTCCCTGAATATTTTGCTTTATTTCATTTTGGGGATCTTTCATTTGTTCTTTCATTTTTTGACCAAGCTCAATCAGTTCTGTGAGTATTTTGATTACCAGGACTTTAAATTCTCCATCAGATTGGTTGGCAATCTCCTCATCACTTAGTTCTGAGGTTTTGCTGTGTTCTCTCATTTGGGCCATATTTCTTTGTCTTGGCGCACCTGATAAGTTGTAGAGGGTGGGGCCTTAGTTATTCACCCAGGCAGGGCAACCCTCTTTGCTGTGCTGCCTGTGGGGGAGGGGTCAGAGAGGGAACAATGCAGCTTGCCTGCTCCTCTCTAGCGCACTTTCCAACAGACTCTCCTGTCATCCTGGGAGTATCTCCCACCATGGCAACCCCAGCCTTAACCCACAGTCAGCTCTGAGTCTCAGTTTTCCCCTTAAGTCATCCCTCCCCCACAGCTCCACCCATCAGCCACCTCAGCTTGGTTTTTCTGAGTTGGCCCACATGGTCAGCCATACCGGTCTGGTTGTTCTGGTTGATTTTTTCTTTAATTCCCTGGTTGTTAGAATTCCATGCAGTTTGATGTTCTGGCACTTTTGGTTGATTATTGATTTTAGATTGGTTGTTATTCTCCTTTTGGTTACGTGAGGAAGTGAAGGGTTTCTACCTATGCCTCCATCTTGGCCAGAACTTCTCATTTTTTTGCATGTAGCTGTCTAGATCTCCCAACACTATTTGTAGAAGAGGCTATTTTTACTCCATTTTATGCTCCTGTCTGCTTTGTCAAATATTTTTTGACCATGGAGGCATGAGTTTGTTTCTGGGCTCTCTATTCTGTTCCACTGATATATGTGTCTGTTTTCATGCCAGTACCAGACTGTTTTGATTACAGCGGCCTTGTAATATAGTTTTGTATCAGGTATTGTGATCCCTCCTACTTTGTTCTTCTTTTTCATAATCATTGAGGCTACTTGGGGTCATTTATGGTTCCATATACATTTTTGAAATATTTGGTCTAAATCTGTGAAATATGTCATTGGTATTTTTAAAAATATTTTATTTCTTTATTTTAGACAGAGGAGAAGTGAGGGAGAAAGTGAGGGAGAAAAACATCAATGTGTGGTTGCTTCTCATGCCCCCCCTACTGGGGATCTGACCTGGCCAGCAACCCAGGCATATCCCCTGACTGGGAACTGAACTGTCGAATGTTTGGTTTGCAGTCCAGCACTCAATCCACTGAGCCACACCAGCCAGGCTCTCATTGCTATTTTAAGAGGGATTGTGTTGAATCTATAGATTGCTTTGGGTAGTATGGACATTTTGATGATGTAATTATTCCAGCCCATGAACACAGTATATGCTTCCACTAATTTGTCTTCCTTAATTTCTTTCTTCAGTGTTCTGTAGTTTTCTAAGAACAGGTCTTTTATCTCCTTGGTTCAATTTATTCCTAGGTATTTTATTTTTCTTGTTGCTATAGTAAATGGGATTTTTTCCCCTAATTTCTGTTTCTGATATTTCATTGTTGGTGTACAAAAATGCCTCTGGTTTCTGAATATTGACTTCTAACCCTCTGTTTTGCCAATTTCACTTATTAAGTTGAGTAACTTTTTGGTGGAGTCTATAGGGTCTTCTATGTATAGTATCATGTGATCTGCAAACAATGACAGTTTTACTTCCTCCTTTCCAATTTGGATGCCTTTTATTTCTTTTTGTTGTCTGATCACTGGAGTAGCAATACTTATATCAGAAAAAATAGATTTCAAGACAAAGGCCATAAAAAGAGATAGAGAATGACACTTCATGATGTTTAAGAGAAGAATCCATAGAGAAGATATAACCATTGTAAACATATGCACCCAACAAAGGAGCACCCAAATATGTAAGGAAAAAATTGCAGGACTTCAAGAAAGATATAGACAGTAACACACTTATTTAGGGGATTTTAACACCCCACTGTCAAGAACAGACAGATCTTCCAAATAAAGAATCAATATAAATATGGTAGGAGAACCAAGATGGCGGCGTAGGTAGACACACTGCGCCTCCTTGCACAACCAGAACTGACAGAGAATCGAACAGCAAGGGGGACCAACACCAAGAAAATAGAAAATAACCATTCATCCAGACTGGTAGGAGGGGCGGAGACGGGCACCGGGGTGGAGAGGACTCGCGTGGCTGTGGCGGGACTGAGACTGGCGGAGTGTGGGACAAATGGCGCAGGCAGTCCGAGCACTAGCAGACCCTGCGGCCCCACATTTGCACAGATAAACCGAGAGGGCCGGACTCAGAGTGGCGGAGAGTGGGGCAGGCAGAGCGGTGGGTAGCACCCCGCGGCACCAAATTCGCCCACAGATAAACCTGACGAACGGCGGGCAACTAAGCAGACCGTGCAACCCAGGGCTCCAGCTCCGGGAAATAAAGCCTCAAACCTCTGATTGAAAGCGCCCCTGGGGCGGCAGCAGGAGAGACTCCAAGCATCACAGAAGAGGTTGTTGGAGAGACCCACAGGGGCCTAGAGTGTGCACAGGCCCACTTACTCGGGAACCAGCACCAGAGTGGCCCAGTTTGATTGTGGGTAGCGGAGTGAAAGATTGAAATCCGGAGGAGAGTGAGGCGGGCTCCATTGCTCCCACTCGGCCCCTCCCCCACATACAGTCACAGCACAGCGACCAGCGTTACCCCGCCCTGGTGAACACCTAAGGCTCCGCCCCTTAAAGTAACAGACGCGCCAAGACAAAAAAAAAAAAAAATGGCCCAAATGACAGAACACTTCAAAGCTCCAGAAAAAATACAACTAAGCGAGGAAGAGATAGCCAACCTATCGGATGCACAGTTCAAAGCACTGGTTATCAATATGCTCACAGACTTGGTTGAATCTATTCGAAAAACAGATGAAAAAATGAAGCCTATGCTAAGAGAAACAAAGGAAAATGTACAGGGAACCAATAGTGATGCGAAGGAAACTGGGACTCAAATCAATGGTGTGGACCAGAAGGAAGAAACAAACATCCAAACAGAAAAGAATGAAGAAACAAGAACTTGGAAAAATGAGGAGAGGCTTAGGAACCTCCCGGATGCCTTGAAACGTTCCCACATCCGAATTATAGGGGTGCCAGAAGGAGAAGAGGAAGAACAAAAAATTGAAAACTTATTTGAACAAATAATGAAGGAGAACTTCCCTAATCTGGCAAAGGAAATAGACTTCCGGGAAGTCCAGGAAGCTCAGAGAGTCCCAAAGAAGCTGGACCCAAGGAGGAACACACCAAGGCACATCATAATTACATTACCCAAGATTAAACGCAAGGACCTACATCCAAGATTACTGTATCCAGCAAACCTATCACTTAGAATGGAAGGGAAGATAAAGTGCTTCTCAGATAAGGTCAAGTTAAAGAAGTTCATCATCACCAAGCCCTTATTATATGAAATGTTAAAGGGAGTTACCTAAGAAAAAGAAGATCAAAAATTGGAACAGTAAAAATGACAGCAAACTCACAGTTATTAACGGCCACACATAAAACAAAAACGAGAGCAAACTAGGCAAACAACTAGAACATGAGGGTTGTCATTAAGGGAGTGGGAGGGGGAGAGAGGGGGAAAGGTACAGAGAATAAGTAGCATAGATGATAGGTGGAAAATAGACAGGGGGAGGGTAAAAATAGTGTAGGAAATGTAGAAGCCAAAGAACTTATAAGTATGACCTATGGACATGAACTATAGGGGGGGAATGTGGGAGGGAGGGTGGTGGGCAGGATGGAGTGGAGTGGGGGGGAAATGGGACAACTGTAATAGCATAATCAATAAATATATTAAAAAAAAAAGAAAAAAAAATAACAGTGGGAATTAGAATGCAGTTTTCTGACTCTTAGTTAAAGGTTTTTTTCCAGTAGAATAAATAACTTTGTTAGCAATCTGATAAGAACATTATCTGACTTTTTGAACCTGCTTCTACTTAATTTTACTCTTTCCTGTGGTGTATTTTTTGTTGTTGTTCTAGAACATAGTATGCGTTTGGAGTCCTGTGCCACTGTGATTTGAACAAGCAAGAACATGAATTATATTCTGGGACCCAAAGGCAAAAAAAAAAAAAAAATATATATATATATATATATATAAATATGGTGGCATTGAACAACACTCTAGATCAGAGGTGTCAAACTCATTTTCACCGGGGCCACATCAGCCTTGCAGTTGCCTTCAAAAGGCCAAAATAATTTTAGGACTTATAAATGTAACTACTCCTTAACTGTTACAGAGTTGAAATTACATTCAGCCCTTTGAAGGTAACTGCGAGGCTGATGTGACCCCCGGTGAAAATGAGTTTGACACCCCTGCTCTAGATCAAATGAACTTAACTTATATAGAGAGAACCTTTTATCACCAAGAAGCAAAATGTACATTCCTTTCAAATGCACATGGAACATTTTCAAAGGTAGACCACATGGTAGGACACAAAACAAGTCTCAACAAATTCAAGAAAATTGAAATCATATCAAGCATTTTCTTGGATCACAATGGCTTGACACTAGCAACCAACCTCAAGGAAAAAACTCAAAAACATTCAAATTCATGGAGACTGAATTTCATGTTATTAAACAATGAATGGGACAACAATGGTTTAAAAGAATAAATCAAAAAAATTCTGGAAACAAATGAAAATGAACACGCAATAGCCCAAAACATATGGGACACAGTGAAGGCAGTCCTGAGAGGGAAGTTTCTAGCAATACAGACCTACCTGCAAAAGATAGAGAAATTGCAAATAAACAACCTAACCCTACATCTACAAGAACTAGAGGGACAACAACAAACAAAGTCCAGAGGGAGTACAAGGAAGGAAATAATCAAGATCAGAGCAGAATTAAATGACATGGAGACTAAAAAACAATTCAAAGGATCAATAAATCCAGGAGCTTCTTCTTTGAAAAGACAAACAAAATCAACAAGCCTTTAACCAGTTACACCCAAGAAAAAAAGAGAGAGGACCCAAATAAATAAGAAAGGAAATAGGAGAAGTTACAACTAATACCACAGAAATACAAAGGATTGTCAGAAATTACTACGAACAACTATATGCCAAGAAATTTGAAAACATCAGTGAAATGGACAAATTTTAGAAAAATCCAATCTTCCAAAACTGTATCAGGAAGAAGCAGAAAGCCTGAATAGACCAATAACAGCTAGTGAAATTGAAGCAGTAATCAAAAAACTCCTGGTATACAAAAGCCCTGGACCAGAAGGCTTCACAGGAGAATTTCAGAAAACATTTAGGGAAGAGCTACCCCTATCCTTCTCAAACTATTCTGAAAATTTCAAGAAGAACAGAAGACTTCCAAACTTGTTTCAGGCCAGTATTTTCTTAATTCCAAAACCAGGTAAAGACACAACAGAGAAAACTACAGGCCGATATTGCTGATGAACGTAGATGCTACAGTCCTCAACAAAATATTGGCAAACCAGATCCAGCAATACATTAAAAAGATCATACACCATGATTAAGTGAGATTCATCCCAGGGATGCAAGGATGGTACAATATTCTTAAATCAATACACATAATACATCATATAAACAAAATTAAAGGCAAAAACCATGAGATCATATCAATAGATGTAGAAAAAGCATTTGATAAAGTACAGCACCCATTTATGACAAAAACGCTCAGCAAAGTGGGAGTAGGGGGAGCATACCTCAACATAATAAAAGCCATATACGAGACACCTACAGCCAACATCATACTCAATGGGCAAAAACAAATGCTTTCCCAGTAAGATCAGGAGTAAGAGAAGGATGTCTGCTTTCACCACTTCTATTCAATATAGTAATTGGAGGAGAGTGCTTTAAAGTAAACCCCTAATATCTTTTTACCAACACTCAGTATGAATTTCTGAGGACTTTTTTTTCTTACACAATCACAATGCCATCATTATATTTAACAAAATTAAGTCATTTCTTAATGTCATCTAATAACCAGTCCATATTAAGTATTTTGTGATTCTCAAAAGTGCCTTTTTTACACCCTGCCCATGTGGCTCAGTTGGTGGGAGCATTGTCCTGAACCCAAAGGCTGCGAGTTTGATTCCTAGTCAGGGGACATACCTAGGTGGTGGGTTCCATCCCTGGTCTGGGCGTGGGTGTGTGCAAACCTCAATCTGGACACATAAGATCCACGGTCCGCGCAGTGACCCCTGTCTGGGCACTGATCCCAGTCCCGTAGCATGGGGCGGGGGGGGGGGGGGCAACCAATTGATGCTTCTCTTTTGCATCAATGTTTCCCTCTCTCCCTTCCTCTCTAAAAGCAATGAAAAAAAATGTCCTGGGGTGAGGATAAAAAAATACCTTTTTTACTGATTCATACCTGTTCCAACCATGATCTCTTAGCTCTGTTTTATTTAAAACAGCCTTCCCTACTATTTTTGTTCCATGCCACTTATTAATTTTGAGGAAACAAGGTCATTTGTCCTGTAGAAGAGTCACATTGTGATTCTGTTTCCATGTGGTGTTACTTAATTTGTTCTTTTATTCCCTGTATTTCCTATAAACTGATTTGATTAAATTCACTTTTATTTTTAAGTGAGCATACTGTCCCAAGTCAATATTAGGATTCTGGGTCAACACGTAAGTAAGTGTATGGTTAAGTTGACTGTTTCCTATTAAGCAGCTAATGAACAATTTTTTCTCGACTGTGGTTGTTAGCTGTTTTCTAGGTATTAGCTTGAGAACATAAAGCTGGAATTTAATTTTCATCTCCCTTTTTTGAGATATAATTGATATATAACATTGTGTATGTTTAAGGTGTACAATAGTGTGATTTGATATATGTATATATTGTGAAATGATTACTATGGAAGTTACTTTTCTAAACACATAGTAATTCCTAGGCATCAGGAATTATGCTTTTTATGTAATTTTCTTCCTCTAATAACAATTGAGCTAGTATTTCAAGAGGGCAAGCACTCAGCTTTTAGTTTCCTATCTCCCAAAGCTCTAAACATAAATTACCACCATGCAGAAATACGTTTGTGTATTAGTTTGTTAGGGTTGCCATAACAAAGTACCACAAACTGGAGGGCTTAAACAAAGGGAATTTATTTTCTCACAATTCTGGAGGCCAGAAGTCTGAAGTGAAAGTGTTGGCAGGGTTGGTTCCTTCGGAGGGCCATGAGATGTGAATCTGTTCCAGGCCTCTCTCCTTAGTTTGTAGATGGCTGTCTTTATGTTCACATGGATCATGTCCACATGGTTTTCTCTGTACACATGTCTGTCTCCAAATTTCTCCTTCCTATAAGGACATTTTCATATTGGATTAGGGCCCACCCTAAGGACTTTGTTCTAAGTTGATTACCTCTGCAAAGATCTTTTGTCCAAATAAAGTCACATTCTGAGGCATTGGGAGTTAAGATTTCAACAGATGGGTTTCAGGGGGAACAATTCAATCCGTAACAGTTTGCTCACAGTATATTGTTCTATAACTTTACATTTATCTCCTGACTTGTTATATAGGATATAAAATTACTGGTACCCAGTAAGAACTTGACTTTCACTCTAGTGTCTTAAGTAAAATTAATTTTAAAAATTATCTAATTACATATTGCTTCAGTATTTTTAGCATTCCTTGTGTTTATATCTTCACAAATGTGAACTTTAGCAACACATACAGTGGTGGGCAAGTAGGT
Organism: Desmodus rotundus; assembly: GCF_022682495.2. Classification (NCBI taxonomy): domain Eukaryota; kingdom Metazoa; phylum Chordata; class Mammalia; order Chiroptera; family Phyllostomidae; genus Desmodus; species Desmodus rotundus. Next base: position 17,147,094 of record NC_071400.1, on the reverse strand, counting down.
TTACAGTTGTGAGTACACAAAACAGAGTTTATGTTTGTATTATCATTTATCAATTGTATGATTTATTTGTATTACAACTCTAAGCCTACTTTTGCCCACCCCTGTATTACCATCTTTTTATCTTGCCTGGTTTGGGTAAATTAAACTGGATTTAGACACAAATATATGGGACCTTTGTGAGGTGATACCATTAAAACAGATTATACCAGTTGGAGTACAGGGCATGATAGGGACAATTTAGATATCATCTGTTAGAGAAAGTGAGCTTTTTCTTCTGCTGTCCAGGTTTCATAATTAGTCTGTCTTTGGGACTTTGATACTATTTTCTAGTCTAGTAAAGCAATGATATTAGAGTTCTGTTATATGTTTTTGAGTTTTCCTTGGAACCTACTAAGTACCTAATTCCTTTTATGAAGAGAAGTTCTTTAAGGGAATAATCTAGCTTTTTTAAAAATAATTTTAATTTGATCTTAGTTTACAGATGGCTTCATTCTCTCAACAAGCATTTATTGAGAACTCTGCTGACTTACTATTTCCATTTTTACCATGGATACTAAAAAGTTGAAGGCTAAGTTTTGTGCTCTAGTGCAGCAACTCTCCTTAACCTAAGTTTCTGGCATACAGTACTCTTCGCCCTTGACAGTAATATGGCTCTTGACCTTTTATTCTTATTTTAACAATCTTATTTCATTATAAGTCATTTCATATGCATTTTGGAAATAAGCAAGATATAAATGATAAAAGAGTCAACCCACTTTTACTATCAACCCACAAAATAGATGATGTTAGCTAATCTTTCAACTTTCAATTGGAGGAAAAATAAGCAAAATTCTATCCTAGTTCTGGGAAAATTTGTCCTTGTTGATTGAATAAATTACAAGATACTTAGAGCTTCTCATTAGAGGGAAGCATCTATATAAATATTAAATGGAAGAACTATACTAACAATTACATTTTGCTGAAAAGACTTACTATTATTCCTTGTTTTAAAAGACTGATTTGAGGTTCCTCAAGAAATTAAAAATAGAGCTACCATATGACCCAACAAGCTCTCTTCTGGGTATCTACCCAAAAAGTTTGAAAACAATTATTCATAAAGCTATCTGTAACCCTATGTTCATTGGAGCATTATTCACAATAGCCAAGACATGGAAACAATCTAAGTGCCCTTTAACAGGTGATTGAATAAAGAAGATGTAGTGTGTACATGTAGTGGATACTACTCAGCCATAAAAGGTATGAAATATTGCCATTTGCAACAACACAGATGGATCTTAATATCATTCTAAGTAAAATGTCAGATGGAAAAGTACAAGAACCACATCATGTGTGATATAAAATAGAAAGCAACAACACAAAACAAACAAATAAACTTATACACACAGACAACAGCATGGTGGTTACCAGAGGGGAAGGGGGTGCGGAGAAGATTAAGAGGGTGAAGGAGGTCAAATATATGGTGACAGAAGGAGACTGGACTTTGAGACGTGAGCACACAATGCAATACCCAGATGTTGTATTATAGGACTGTACACCTGAAACATATCAATGTAATGTTATTAACCAATGTTACCCCAGTAAATTTAATTTTTTAAAAAGTGATTAATTTCTTTAAGTATTTTTCCTGACTTCCCTCATTTTCTGTAATGGCATCAAAATAATCACAGTCACACAGCTTTAAGACTCAAACCTCTAGGTTCATTTTCACTTCTTGCTTATTTTTCTACTATACCTAATTAGGCATCTAATCCTATTAATTCTTCCTTGGCAACATCTTCTTTGTTCCTACTGCTACTTCCTTATGTCCCTTGGGTCCAGATTACTCTAATAATCTTCTAACAGATTTCCTATCTCTGCCAGTTGAATCTGACTTCCATAAGAAACACCAAGATAACTTTTCTAAAACATCATTTTCACCTCTTTCTCTCCTGTGCAAAAAGTTACAATGACTTCCAATTACTTATTGAATAAGAATAAGAACAACTAGGTTACATTGAGCACTTACTGTATTTTGCCATGTATAATGCACTCCTATGGATAACATGCACCCTCGTGAGAACCAAGATGGCGGCGTAGGTAGACACACTGCGCCTCCTCGCACAACCAGAACTGACAGAGAATCGAACAGCAAGGGGGACCAACACCAAGAAAATAGAAAATAACCATTCATCCAGACTGGTAGGAGGGGCGGAGACGGGCACCGGGGTGGAGAGGACTCGCGTGGCTGTGGCGGGACTGAGACTGGCGGAGTGTGGGACAAACGGCGCAGGCAGTCCGAGCACTAGCAGACCCTGCGGCCCCACATCTGCGCAGATAAACCGAGAGGGCCGGACTCAGAGTGGCGGAGAGTGGGGCAGGCAGAGTGGCGGGTAGCACATTGCGACACCACATTCGCCCACAGATAAACTGGAAGAACAGCGGGCAGAGAAGCAGACCGTGCAACCCAGGGCTCCAGCTCCGGGAAATAAAGCCTCAACCCTCTGATTGAAAGTGCCCCTGGGGGTTGGGGCAGCAGCAGGAGAGACTCCCAGCCTCACAGCAGAGGTTGTTGGAGAGACCCACAGGGGCCGAGAGTGTGCACAGGCCCACTTACTCGGGAACCAGCACCAGAGTGGCCCAGTTTGATTGTGGGTAGCGGAGTGAAGGATTGAAATCCGGAGGAGAGTGAGGCTGGCGCCATTGCTCCCACTCAGCCCCTCCCCCTCATACAGCGTCACAGCTCAGCGACCAGCATTACCCCGCCCCGGTGAACACCTAAGGCTCCGCCCCTTAAAGTAACAGACACGCCAAGACAAAAAAAAAAAAAAATGGCCCAAATGACAGAACACTTCAAAGCTCCAGAAAAAATACAACTAAGCGACGAAGAGATAGCCAACCTATCAGATGCACAGTTCAAAGCACTGGTTATCAATATGCTCACAGACTTGGTTGAATCTATTCGAAAAACAGATGAAAAAATGAAGCCTATGCTAAGAGAAACAAAGGAAAATGTACAGGGAACCAATAGTGATGAGAAGGAAACTGGGACTCAAATCAATGGTGTGGACCAGACGGAAGAAACAAACATCCAAACAGAAAAGAATGAAGAAACAAGAACTTGGAAAAATGAGGAGAGGCTTAGGAACCTCCAGGACACCTTGAAACGTTCCAACATCCGAATTATAGGGGTGCCAGAAGGAGAAGAGGAAGAACAAAAAATTGAAAACTTATTTGAACAAATAATGAAGGAGAACTTCCCTAATCTGGCAAAGGAAATAGACTTCCGGGAAGTCCAGGAAGTTCAGAGAGTCCCAAAGAAGCTGGACCCAAGGAGGAACACGCCAAGGCACATCATAATTACATTACCCAAGATTAAACGCAAGGATCTACATCCAAGATTACTGTATCCAGCAAAGCTATCACTTAGAATGGAAGGGAAGATAAAGTGCTTCTCAGATAAGGTCAAGTTAAAGAAGCTCATCATCACCAAGCCCTTATTATATGAAATGTTAAAGGGAGTTACCTAAGAAAAAGAAGATCAAAAATAGGAACAGTAAAAATGACAGCAAACTCACAGTTATTAACGGCCACACATAAAACAAAAACGAGAGCAAACTAGGCAAACAACTAGAACATGAGGGTTGTCATTAAGGGAGTGGGAGAGGGAGAGAGGGGGAAAGGTACAGAGAATAAGTAGCATAGATGATAGGTGGAAAATAGACAGGGGGAGGGTAAAAATAGTGTAGGAAATGTAGAAACCAAAGAACTTATAAGTATGACCTATGGACATGAACTATAGGGGGGGAATGTGGAAGGGAGAGGGGTGGGCAGGATGGAGTGGAGTGGGGGGGAAATGGGACAACTGTAATAGCATAATCAATAAATATATTTAAAAAAAAAAAAAAACAAAAACAAAAAAAAAACATGCACCCTCGTTTTTGGCCCAAGCTTTCAGGGAAAAAAATCTTTCATTTTAATTTTTTAACTCAATTTTTCTTTATTTATATTTGGAAACAAAACCAATTATCATATTCCAGGGTATTATTTTGCATATGGATATCATTATTGCTTTCTAGAGTTATACTTTTAATGCATAAATAAAATAATTAAAAACATTTGTATAGATACAGAATTAGCACTACCCATGTATAATGTGCATCTTTATTTTTCCCTAAAAAATTTGGACAAAAAAGTGCACATGATACATGGCAGAATATGGTAAGAGATTACCAGACACTATGATGAGAACTCTGCAACCGCCTCATTGTCCTGTATTACCATAATCTTCATATGGATGAGGAAACTGAGGCTTAGGTTAAGTCACTTGCCTAAGATTGCACAGGTAATGAGTTACAGAACTGATATTTGACTTAGTTCTGTTTGGCTGAAGAGCCTGTATTTATTTATTTATTCCCTTCCTTCCTTCCTTTCAAGATTTGACTCATTTTTGTTTGGCTACAAAGCCTGTATTTATTTATTTATTTATTTCCTTCCTTCCTTCCTTCTTTCTTTTTCTTTCTTCCATCTTCACCCAAGTACATTTTTACATTTTACACAGAGAGAGAGGAAGGGAGAAAGAAAGAAACATCAATGTGAGAGAGAAATTTCGATTGGTTGTCTTCTCATAAGTGCTCTGACCAGGGATCAAACCCAAAACCTGAGTATGTTCCCTGACCAGGAATTTAACCCATGACCTTTTGGTCTATGGGACAACACTCCAACCAACAGAGCCACTCCAACCAACTGAGCCACACCACCCAGGGCCAAAGCCTGTGTTTATAACAACTCTGCTATTATTTAAGATCCTATAAATCTGACCCTGTTTTACCTGTCGTTTTATCTCTCATTACTTCACAGTACAAATTCTGTTTCAGTCAAGCTAGTCAATTTCCCCATGTTCCTATGGTTCCTTCTGCTTGAAATACCCTCCCCTCCATCCTTTGCTTGTCCAGATTTTAAACATCTTTCAAGACCTAGGTCAAATTCATCCCACACAACTCACACCATTCTTCTGTTATAGACTACTCACAGCTGTACTGTAGGTAATAATACTTAAACTCTTTTGATCACATCAGCAAAAAAATGTTTGAGCACGTTCCTCCAATGTGGGTATACTGTATTTACAGTAGGAACATATACTACTGTGCTAGTATATAATGTGAATCATAGAATATATGCAAAATAGAAATATAAAAAGGACAAATTAAAGATGAAATTTTAAAAAGAATTTTTAAAATTTACTTCCTTCTTTTATTTATTTACTTATTTATTTATTTATTTTTATTCAGTTACAATTGTCTGCATTTTCTCCCCTTCCCTCCACCCCACCCCAGCCAGTCCCACCTCCCTCCCCCACCTCTACCCTCCCCCTTGATTTTGTCCTTGTGTCCTTTATAGTAGCTCCTATAGGCCCCTCTCCCCACTATCTCCTCCCCACTTTCAAATTTTATTTTATTAACTATAGGTTATTATTGAGAATGAATGTAATTTCATATTTCCAATAGTCTTCATGATTTAAAATTGTTTTAGCTAGCTCCATGACAGAGCAGATTAGCTCAGCATTGTGTTTCCACAGTATCGTAGCAGATGATGGGCTGTGCTAGGAGTAGCACAACTTTTACCTTTGCCATTTCCCTGTTATTTGCTTAGACTTGTATTACTAATCTTCTCTCCAAGGCTTTTTTTTTTTTTTTTTTAGGAATCTTGTTAAGGCAGTTGTTAATTTTGTGAAACTTAGTTTAGTTAAAACTAGATAATATGTGCACATGTCTACCTAACTGGGCTCAGGTGAACTACAATTAGTTGTAATTAGCTAAAGGATATATATATATATCTTTGTAGCTAAATTAAAATGTCATTGTTTTGGTTTGTCATTTTGTATATTGAAAAGAATGAACTCGATGAGAACATGTGAGAATATGTGAACATATGAAGAATCAGTAATTCATCAACCCTGTTTGAAAATAGTCTTCCTGTCCTGGCTGGTATGGCTTAGTGGATTGAGTGCCGAGCTGTGAACCAAAGGGTCATGGATTTGATTCCCAGTCAGGGCACATGCCTGGGTTGTGGGCCAGGTCCCCAGTGGGGGGCATGCAAGAGGCAACCACACTCTGATGTTTTTCTCCCTCTCTTTCCCCCTCCCTTCCACTCTTTCTAAAAATAAATAAAATCTTTTAAAAAGAAAATAGTCTTCCTATGAACCAAGCTTGTTGATAAGAATAAGAGCTAACTCTCAAAATTTAAACAACCATACCTGCTCATTTGCCCCTGATTCTCAATTCAAGGCAAGTCAAGACCAGGACTGCAGGTTCTTCTACCTTTTCTCCCCACAACTCAGGAAACCCTGAATCCTTACAAATTATAAGATAGTTTTCTGTCCTGTGGCATTTCTATTTTTATCCAGATTTAGAGAAAAGCAGCAAAATGATGTGATGTAGGGTACTACATAAAGTCTCCTTTTAAAATCTATGTCCTTAGATCTGTTATAATAAAATAGTCATAGCTGATTTTGTTCAAAATTTTTCTTATAATGATTGTGATAATTTTATTTTAGAAGGAGTCAAAGTTCCACCAACACTATTAAACCAAGTACCCTTGGATCATTAAAAAGAAAAGGTATTTTATCTACCAGCAGAAGTAAGTATAACTTTAAATTATTTTTATAAAATACTATATAAAATCAAGTGTTACACAAAAGTTTGCCTTAAAGGATTTGTTTATTTAAAATATACTTGAAAAAATAAAATTAGAATATATTTGATAAGTTACAAGATGTTTTATTTTATTTAAAATTATGTGTAAAGTTATTTTGAAAGCTATAAAGTAGTATATAAATGTGAATTGAGAAATTTAATTCCCCCTTAGTCAACTGTTATGATTTTCATGATATAAGTATAATTCTCCAAGTTAGCTGCCTTAAATACTTTCTGAAATAAGGTGGGGTATAAACAAAGGAAAAAATAGAGTAAATCAGTTATCAAGTACTCTGCTGAATGTCAGCCCCTGCCCTACCCTGCCACCACACATACATGTTGATATTGCATGAATAAGTTGACAATAATTAGATCCACTTAAAACACTTAAAATATATGCTACTTTTCTTTGGTGTTTCATTTATTTATGGGGGTTATTTTGTGTTAAATATATAGAAAATGACTACCTATTCAGTAATAAAAGGACAATGGAAAAAACAATTTTTTAAAAGATTTTATTTATTTATATTTAGAGAGATGGGAAGGGAGGGAAAAAGAGAGGGGGAGAAACATCAATGTGTGGTTGCCTCTCACACGCCCCCCCACTGGGGACTTGGCCCACAACCCAGGCATGTGTCCTGACTGAGAATCAAACTGGCAACCCTTTGGTTTGCAGGCCAGCACTCAATCCACTGAGCTACACCAGCCAGGGCAGAAGTGTTTTTTTTTTAAACTCCCACAATCTTAGGTCCCATTTCTAAATGCTGCCTCACTAAGCTATGTTAATATTCTTTTTTTGTTGGTACCACGACTGGATTGCAGGCTTGGTATCAAGTTTAACTATAATAGGGATAGAAAATGATAGACAAAAGAGATTAAACTTTTAAAATGTGTATTTGTAAAAAAATCATTAAGATGGGAAAGGAGGAGGAGAAGGGGAAGGGAAAGGAGAAGAGCAAAACTGTGGGGAAAGAAACTGAACTCAACCACCAACTTACACCACACACGGAAATAAATTCAAGATGGATAAAAGACTTAAATATAAGTCATGACACCATAAAGGTCCTACAGGAGAATATAGGCAAGAAAATCTCAGATATTCCATGTGGCAATATTTTCACCATTATATCCCCTAGAGCAAAAGACATAAAGGAAAGAATAAACAAATGGGACTTCATCAAAATAAAAAGCTTGTCCAATGGCTAAAGAAACTTCAGAAAAATGAAAAGAGAACCAACTGTATGGTAAAATATATTTGCAAATGATCCTTCGGACAAGGGTTTGATCCCCAAAATATATAAAGGACTCACACGACTCCACTCCAGGAAGACAAACAATCACATTTTAAAAAATAGGCAAAGGACCTGAACAGACACTTCTCCAAGGAGGACATACAGAGGGCCCATAGACATATTAAAGCAAGTGCTGATGAGGTTGTGAAGAAAAGGGGACCCTAGTACACTGTTGGTGGGAATGCAGACTGGTGCAGCCACTGTGGAAAACAGTATGGATTTTCCTCAGAAAACTAAAAATGGAACTGCCTTTTGACTCGGCAATTCCACTGCTGGGGTTATACCCTAAGAATCCTGAAACTCCAATTCAAAAGAACCTATGTACCCCAATGTTCATAGCAGCAAAATTTACAATAGCCAAGTGGTGGAGACAGCCTAAGTGCCCATCAGTAAATGAATAGATCAAAAAAACATGTAAACATGTACATTTACACAATGGAATAATACACAGCAGAAAGAAAGAAGGAGCTCCTACCCTTAGTGACAGCACGGATGGAACTGGAGAGCTTTATCCTACGTGAAACAAGCTAGGCAGTGAAAGACAAATACCATATGATCTCACCTATAACTGAAACCTAATCAACAAAACAAACAAGCAAGCAAAATAGAACCAGAGACATGGAAATTAAAAACAAACTGACAGTAACCAGAGGGGAGGTGGGAGGGGCATAACGGGGTAAAGAAGGGGAAGGGTCGTCAAGGAACATCTGTAAAGGACACATGTACAAAGCCGAAGGGGGGTAGAATTGAGGGTGGGAGGTGGGGATGGGTGCGGCGGGGGGAGTGGTGGGAGGAAAATGGAGACAACTGTACTCAAACAACAAGAAAAGAAAAAAAGAAAAAGTACACATTTTAGATGAAACGTATATAGCTTGATCTGCTTTTTTTTTTTTTTTTAACCATAGGTGTGATGGCATTTGAAGGTCAGCCAGAGATTTTTCTAAGATACAACCAATGTGTTTTCTTCTGATGCTTCCCAACTGTCTGATATAAATGTGTGGTGAGTCACACCATGAGGTTTTATACATTTATTCACCATTTTTTCACTTAATTTTAAAGCCTACTTTGGCTATTGTGTATATTCAGAAATATGGTATATTTTTAAATATTTTTTGAAGTTATAAAGCTAATATCCCAAATGGATACTATTTTAAAAAGAACTTTAGTTCTCCTCCATAGAATTTATGTGCAACTTTAATATATGGTGGATATACTTTTAGAAGTGGGATTTGGCATTAGATTAAGAAATATTAGAGAAATACATAAAAATGCAAGCTTGGAAAAAATTCATATTTTGCCCATCTTTTCTACCTTAGATTTTTGTGCTTATTAGGCTGAGCATATTATTGAAAAATGTGCCAAAAAAGCATGTTTTAATCATGAAAATGGGAAATGCAGTGAATGGACTTTCATTTATTGTTGCTGTTGGTTTGTTTTACTGCTGTTGTGAAACTGTTCGTGTTAAGTAGTGCCAGTTCTTTGATTTATATATCTTGCACTCATTTGTAAACAAAGCAGAGTGCACAGAGATCTCTTGAATTCTGCTATCAATAAGTGACATTTTCTTCTCCTAGTCCATCATCTGTTCGGATGCTCTTGATGGAAACAACAGCAGTGTATGATCTCCTTGTAATTCACTGGCTCATATCAGTACTGTCACAAACTTTCCTATGTGGCCTTCTGATTCTGGTTCTCCATTTATTATAATAGATGAACTTTCAACTAAGTGATTCACCCATCCCAAGATTTTTTCACCAGTGGAGAAACACACATGGGCACTCTTTTGTTCATGTATTCCATCTCTCTCTTCTCTCTCTCTTTCTCTCTCTCACACACACAAGTTGGAGCAATAACAGAATTGTGTGGTATAACTTAAGCTATTTCCTATTTATCTCTTTTCCTAATAGTTTGTTTATTTAGACAACTTGAATGTCTAATTCCTGTGTATGCCCTTAAAAGTAATGTAATATTTTCTTTTTACTATGTGTACAACAATCCTTTTATTTATAAAATGTATGTCTAATTTTATAAAGATGATTGATGATAACACAATTTGTAAGAAATGCCTTTTACCCATAAATGATCATACAAATGCAAATTTTGACAAAATCAGTTTAAATTAAACATTAAAAACAGATTAATGAAAGATGATAAGCATATCAACATGTAAACTAAGAAAATAAAAAGTACAAGTAAATCCATTGGAATATTTTAGAACATATTCTGAACTCAAATGTCCAAAATGAGAATATGAAGAAAATACGTCTGGTAAAAGAAACTAATGTAATATTTTCAAAGGTATTTTTAAAATATGAACTATTTTGAAGATACAATTATATATCTTCAAGTTGATAATATATAGAAACATGTTGCACCTTGACTTGTTTAATAAAACAATTGAGAGCTCTATTTATTTATGTGAATAAATAAATAAAATTATAAGTTCTGATGGAATATAATTGTTCTGTTAATCAACAGGTAAAATTAATTTTTAAGATTATATACTGAATGCCTGTGTTAGTTTTTAATATTTTCAGTAATTGTAAGTTTCCACTTACTAAGGAAAAAACACCTATTATAAGAAGTTTTTAAAACTAAGCTACTTATAACATACAGATCCAAGGATTGCCTATTTTACACATGGATCCTTGGATATTTAATTTATTGGGAAGCAATAGGGGAAGCAGGATGAATGAAAGGTAATTGAATAGGAAGAAAATAATATATAATTGAGGCTTCACTCAGTTTGTACTTAACCCAATTATCCCTGGTTAATTTTGTATTGTACTTATGCGGGAAAAAGACAACATTGATAAACTGTGGCCTTTTAAATTTCTATGATTTACCTTTTGATTTGATTAAATACAGACTTAATATGTTAAGGGTTTTCTGCAAGAATTATGTGCTTCCAGTTGTTCCCTAAGGGCTACAAATATTTGTTTAAACCCTAATTTTCTATTTGAAAGTCTGACGGGTTTTTTAAATAAGAAAAATCATGTGTTAAAAAAAAGGCACACAACTGTAATTGAATAACAATAAAAAATTTAAATTAAAAATAATTTGAATCTAAAGTGCTTTAAATAATTGAGGGTAGTTTTAGCATTTTGAAACATAGAAATGTATCTTCATGAAATGAAGTTTATAATTGGTTTATATTTCCTCACTAATAAGAATAGTTATCTAAAATAATTATAAAAATATTTCTTTGCCATTGCAAATAGTCATAATCATGAAAATTTGATGTAGGTATTCCCCACATGGGAAAAAGACTGTGGCACCAAGAATTTTTTGAGCCATGGCTGGTGTGGCTTAATGGATTGAGTGCTGGCCTCTGAACCAAAAGGTCACTTGTTCAATCCCCAGTCAGGGCACATGTCTGGGTTGCAGACCAGGTCCCCAGTAGGGGATGCACAAGATGCAACCACACATTGATGTTTCTCCCCCTCTCTTTCCCCCTCCCTTCCCCTCTCTAAAAATAAATAAAATCTAAAAAAAATAATTTTTTCATGTGTCCTTCATAGTAGTTCCTGAAAACCCCTCTTTCCACTATCCCCTCCCCACTCCCCTCTGGCTATTGTTAGATTGCTCTTAACTTCAATGTCTCTGGTTATATTTTGGGAGGGTGGAGGTGGGGGAGGGAGGTGGGTTTGGCTGGGGTGGGGAGAAAATGCAGACAACTAATGGAACAACAATAAAAAATGTTTAATTAAAAAATGTAAAAAAATAAATAAACCCCTATATCCATGGGAAAAATTTTTTTAATATTTTTTTGACAATGGCCCTGATAAAAATTGATTAGAATGGATATATACATAGGGGACAATTCTATTCACCTGTGAAAAAGTGAAAATGAATGTTTATCACATGACTGGAATCACTATGGTTTCCTGAAACTGGGACAGGATTCTACCTGGCTAAGAACAAGTGAACTATTAATATTGTCTTTTTTACTCAGCATCTTTACTTGCCAACCCTTTAGTGGGCCAATCGTGAACTCATAACAAGGCCCTCATGGAACTAGATGTGCTTACACTGATGTTCCTTCCTGAAATGTTGATCATTGAGAGACAAAAAGTCCTCATGTATTATTGACATTTTAACCAAAAAAGTTTTGCAGATTGTTCAGGTACAAGGATTAAGGATGGAGGAAGTGAACAATGTCGTTGAAACTACTACTCAGTTGTATGAGGAACTTTAATCAATAAATTCTGGTAATCCTGACTATATTAATATACTTTTCTCAACTCTGACAATTTCTTTCACTTTATTCAGTTAATTTTAGTTGTACCCTAGGATGTCACTACTCACTATAATATGGTCAGAATCAAGGATTTTCCATTCTGTTGCCTTTTGAATGTGTGTATAGGCAGGATCCATTTCTTAAATGATTTTCCATTTAATGATTTTCAGACGAAAGCAAATCTAACTTTTACGTGATATTTTGTGGTTGACTTTTCAAAACTATGGTAAGACTTCTTTTGTCATCCTAAACATACCTAGGAATTGTCATGTAAGTTTTCCATAGTGAAGAGTATGTATTAGTTTCCTGTGGATTCCATAACAAAGTACCACAAACTGATAGCCTAAAACAATAGAAACGGAGTATCTCAAAGTTTTGAAGGCTAAAACACAAAGAGCAAGGTATCAGCAGAGTCTGGAGGCTCTGAGAGAGAACCTGTTGATATGTCTGTCCTGGCTTCTGGTGGTTGCTGGAAATCCTTGCTTTCCAGACCTATCACTCCAATTTCTGTCTTCATCATCACATGGGATTCTCCCTGTGTCTCTGTCTTTTCATGTGGCCTTCCTTTTTTTTAGAAAATTTATTTTTCTTTATTTTTCAATTTAGCTGACATTCAATATTATATTAGTTTCCAGTGTACAGCGTAGTGGTTAGACATTTATATAATTTCCCAAGTGATTCCCTGGATAAGTGTAGTACCCCCACCTGACACCATAGTTATTATTATATTATTGACTATATTCCCTATACTGTACTTTATATGCTCGTGACTATTATGTACCTAACAATTTTTACTTCTTAATCCCTTCACCTTTTTCACCTAGCTCCCCATCTGGCAAACATCAGTTTGTTCTCTGTGTCCATGAGTCTATTTCTGTTGTGTTTGTGCTATAAAAGCTGGAGAGAAAAACAATATTGGGATCACAGAATCTTTGAATTTAAGAATTTTAGAAGTCTTTTAATCTACCTCTCAATGCAAGAATCCTTTTAAGAACCACAGACACATTATCTTTTAGTCTTAGTTTGAAATCTTGTAGTAATGAACCAACTCCCTCACATGACAGTCCATTCTATTGTTGGATAACTCTCTGTTAGAAAAGCTCTTACATTAAAAAGGGAGAGTAGTATAGAATTGGTATCTAGGTAGCCTGTTTAATCAGCTTTTCAGAATTCAGGCAAATCAAATGAGTTATTAAAAGCTCATGAGTTTAGATTCTAATCCTTTATTAATCTTTGTCCCTGATGCTTGAACTATTAGTACTCTCACTATAGGATATTTTTAATCTCATCTCCTAAATGAATTTTTAAAATTCAACTAAAAGCTACTATATATAAATATCAATGATGAAAATGCATGTATGGTACTTTAGATATCTATGGAGAAAACAAATTACAATTTGCCTGAAGTGTTTTTAAATATTTTAGATCTTAAAAGTTGAGCTTGAAAAATAGATCATATAAGTACATTTCACTATCAAATAGTTGAAACTGTGCATTTAGAAAAGGCCAGAGAACGAGAAATATGGAAAAAGGTCACCTTGTTTCCTTTAAATACCATGATATCTCAAAATATGGTTCTTTTTTTAAATTTTATTGATTATGCTATTACAGTTGTCCTGATTTTTCCCCCTTTGCTCCCCTCCACCCAGCAACCACACCACTCCCTCAGGCAATCTGCCCAACTTTGTTCATGTCCATGGGTCATGGATATAAGTTCTTTGGCTACTCCATTTCCTATACTGTACTTTACATCCCCATGGCTATTCAGTTACTACTAATTTGTACTTCTAAACCCCCTCACCTCTTTGCCCATTCCCTCACCTGCCTTCCATTTGGCAACCATCAAAATGCTTTCCATATCCATGATTCTGTCTCTGTTCTTCTTGTCAGCTTAGTTTGTGTTTTAGGTTCAATTGTTGACAGGTATCTCTTTATTGCCATTTTATTGTTCATAGTTTTGATCTTCTTTTCTTAAATAATTCCCTTTAACATTTCATATAATAATGGTTTGGTGATGATGAACTCCTTCAGTTTTTCTTATCTCCATTTTCTTGTCTGGGAAGCTCTTTATCTGCCCTTCTAATGAAAGCTTTGCTGGATAGAGCAATCTTGGCTGTAAGCCTGTGCTTCTCATGACTTTGAATATTTTTTGGCCATTCCTTCTAACCTGCAAAGTTTCCTTAGACAAATCAGCTGACAGTTTTATGGGAACTACCCTGTAGGTAACTGTTTTTCTCTTGCTTCTTTTAAGATTCTCTCTTCATGTCTAACCTTTGGCATTTTAATTATGATGTGTCTGGAGTGGGCCTCTTGGCATCCATCTTGTTTGGGACTCTCTGTGCTTCCTGGACTTGCATGTCTATTTCCTTCACTAAATCAGGGAAGTTTTCTTTCATTATTTTTTCAAATGGATTTCCAATTTCTTGCTCTTTCTCTTCTTCGGCACCCCTATGATGTGAATGTTGGAATACTTGAAGTTGTCCCAGAGGCTGCTTATACTATCCTCCTTTTTTTGGATTATTTTTTCTTCTTGTTTTTCTGATTGGTTGTTTTTTGCTTCCTTATGTTCAAAATTGTTGATTTGATTCTCAGCTTTATTCACTCTACTGTTGTTTCCCTGTAAATTGTTCCTTTTTTCAATTAGTGTATCCTTCATTTCTGACTGGATATTTTATGCTGTTGAGGTCCTCAGTAAGTTCCTTGAGCATCCTTATAAACAGTGTTTTGAACTCTGCAACTGATAGATTTCTTATCTCCATTTTGTTTAGTTCTTTTTCAGGAGTTTTGATCTGTTCTTTCATTTGGGCCATGTTTATTTGTCTCCTCATTTTGGCAGCCTCCCTGTGTTTGTTTCTATGTATTAGGTAGAGTTGCTATGACTCCCTGTCTTATATCATGGCCTAATGTAGTAGGAGTTCTATAGAGTCCAGTGGCACAGCCTCCCCTTTCACCTATTCTAGGTACTTGAGGTGTGCCCTTTGTGTGAGTTGAGTACACACCGTCCTCTTGTAGTTGAGCCTTTTGTCATTGGCAGATCAATGACAGGGATTTACCCAGGCGCATCAGCTGCAAGGATTGTCTGTGACCACTGAAAACCAACCTCCAGTCTCCATGAAAGATCAGTTATGCAGGAGCAGTGTGGTGGTGCTCCAACATGGTCTGTAGCTGTCCACTGGGTGCACAGATTCAGTAGTTTCCCAGGTGGTGCAGACCAAGGTCAGCCCCCATCTGTGTTTTGCCTTGGATCACCCTGCCTGAGCTATAATGCAGTCTGAGATGGCTGCTATTTGTGCTGAGCTTGGAGATTCCTAGGCAAAGCCTAGCTGTGAATCTAGGCTGGCTACTGCTAGTGCTGGGCTTGGGGCCACTTAGCAAGTGGTATGGGGCCTGGAGGCTCACTGAGGCCAGCTCTTTTTTGCTTGATAGTATTTAGGAAGTTGTGAAGCATGAGCCAAGACCAGCCATTCATATGGAAAAGTGAGAGTTAACAGTTTGGATGGGCATATAAGTTGGGTCAGACAGAGTCTCTGGGGATCTCCAAGGCAGGTCAAACAGTGTTAGCCAGGTTGGTGAAGTCTCAGATATGGCACCTGCCTGCCAGCTCTGTGGCTCTGTGGGGAGAAGTTTTAGAAAAGGGACAATGGCTTCTGCCCACCTTTCTGTCTAGGAGAAAACTGTCCTCCAGCTACCACCTTGGTGCCAAATACTTCAGTTCCTCCCTGTATGCCACTGGGGCCTTTCAAGCTGTTACCCTGGTGCTGGATTTCAGTGGGAGTGAGTCTGAGTAAGTCTATTTGTGGGTTCTTTAAGGGGAGTTGCTTGGGACTCCAGAAGTTTCTTTTACCAACTCAATCCCTGTTATTTTTGCATCCAGAAGTTATGGGAATTTATCTTCCTGGCACTGGAACCCTTGGCCAGGGGCCCTGGTGTAGGGCTGGGACTTCTTGCTTCCAAGATATCCCTCCCAAATTTTTATCCACCACACATGGATATGGGACCAGCCTGTTCCACACCTGTGCCCCTCCTACCACTCTGGATGGATGTGGTTTCTTTTATTCCATAGTTGTCAGACTTCTATTCCACTCAATTTCTGATGGTTTTGAGTGTGGTTGTTCTATATTTTGTTGTAATTTTGATGTGGTTGTGTGAGGAGGTGAGCCATGTTTCAAAATATGGTTCTTATTCCAAGAGTAAATAAGATTGATTTTTCAAATGTGTATAATGTATAGGTGGAAGAGTCATATATCATATAGGAATCTTAGAAACTTGCTCAACTTTCTTAACAGTAGCACACTTAATGACCATGGTCTCTCAAAAGAAATGAATTAAATTAATACAGTTATTAACTGAGTCCTATACATTGAACGAGAAGATAGATGTATGAAACTGGAGATCTCTGTGTATTATTGACAGCAAAGTAAATTGGTAACACAATTTTTCATGTCAACCTTTTAGGGGAGTGGCCAGGCTACATTATTAGTGAGTACAGGAGTCAGAAGACTGGACTCATAGCTCCAGCTCTATCATTAGCTCTATATGACTTTGGGCAGGTCACTTCAACTCTCTGGGCTTCAGATTTCCAACCTGTAAAAGTATAGTTGGAGTAGATATTTATAAGGTCCCTTCTGTCTCTTAAAATTTTGATTCTGTAAAAGACATCTGCTTTAATCATTGCTAGCATGACAGTGGAAATCATGGTGGCATTAAACTTCAGAAGTATTTAAGAAAATATTTATGAAATTAGAGAGCTTTATACCTAATACGTTTGTTCTCTCTGGCAACAAGAACTCATTTTGTTCAGCCTCATCAATTGTTCCTCCCTTCTATGAATTATGTATGCTTTATGATGAAATGTGGAAAGCTATTTTCCCCCTGGTTTCTTGTTTTGTGTGGATAAATGATCCTCTCAGGATTTCCATATTAATAACAACTTCCCACTGACAAATGACTAACCATAAAATTTTCCTTCTACTGTAACTACAGCTTGAGACAAAATGAAATAAAGATACACTTAGTATATTTGTTTCAGAGAAGTGAATGAGACAGGGCCAAAAGCTACATCAACTATAAAAACTCTGTCCCAATACGCATTTGGAAATACCCAACTACTACTGAAAAGCAGAGTATCAGCAAAATAGCTTTTTCTTTTTCTTTAGTAATTAGCAACTGGCTATAACAAAAACACTGACTTCAGTTTAGTTGATTTCTTGGCATGACTCTTGTACTTTGTAATTCCCCATTGAACACAAAGAAAAAAGGACACATTTGAAAGTCTCAAAGAGCTGGTTTGTGATTTTGTGCTCAGGAAGAATATACTTTGAAATTACATTATCCAGCAGAGAAACCTAATTATGCTTTGCATTTCTAGTCTCTCTCTTCTGAGAGGAAGGGCTTAGATTGCTTCCTTAGCTAAACTTATATTCAACTCCGCAGTGGTTTACGTTGAGTCCTATTCTTGGATAATCTTTTCATAAGTGTGAGGTCTTTGGAAAGGAAGGTTCGGAGGCTAGGATGTTGGGGCTATTGAGGGAAGTTCACTAAAATTCCCTTAAGCTTGATTTGGAATACATTCCAATGTCACATGGATTAACAGAGATTTAAAAAGTTTTTTGATATGCAAGGCTGTCAAGAAAGTGGTATTTGAATTCACTGTGGTGGATTCCTAATGTCCTTTCTGAAGGAATTTTGGTGGTATATATCAAAAGCCTTCACAATGTGCACATTTTTGGCATAACAGTGCTTCTAGGAATTTTTCTTAGTGAAAAATATGGAACAGGTAGAAAAGGATGTTTACCATAATGTTATTTAAAATTGTGAAAACCCTAATGTTTTCAACAAATGATGGGAAAACTGAATATCTACATGCAAATAATGAAGTTGGTCTCCTGCCTCACTCCTTTTACAAAAATTAACTCAAAATAGATCAATGACCTAAATGTTAAGAGCTTAAATCACTAAACTCTTAGGAAAAAAACAGGGGTAAATTTTTATGATCTTTGATTTAGCAATAGATTCTTAGATACAGCACCAAAAGCAGGAGCAACAAAAGGAAAAATTGATAAATTAGACTTTATCAAAATTAAGAACTTTTGTGCATCAAAGGATGCTAACAAGAGGGTGAAAGGACAACCTATAAAGTGATAAAAATATTTTAAAATCATATCTGATAAGGGTTTAATCCAGAATATCTAAAGAACTCTTATAACTCAGCAACAAAAAGACAAACAATTCAATTAAAATATAGGCAAAAGATTTTCTGAATAGACATTTCTCCAAAGAAGATATACAAATGCCCAATTAGTACATGAAAAGATGTTCAACATCATGAGTCTTTAGAGAAATGAAAATCAAAACCAGAGAAATACCACTTTATACCCACTAAGATGGCTGTAATTAGAAAGATTAAAAATAACAAGTGTTGGTGAGGATATGGAGAAATTAATACCCTTGTACATTGCTGGTTGGAATGTAAAATGGTTCAGTGACTGGAAAACAGTTTGGCAGTTCCTCAAAATATTAAACAGATTTATAATGTGATCCAACACTTCTACTCTTGCAAACAAGGACTCAAACAGATAATGGTATGTCAATGTTCCTTGCTGCATCCAATGTCTATCACCAGGTGAAAGGATAAAAATGTGGTATAGCCATACAATGGAACATTATTTAGCTATAAAAGGAATGAAATTCTGTTACATGATACAATATGAATGAATCTTGAAAATATATGCTAAGTGAAATAAGTCAGACACAAAAGGACAAATATCACTTGACTCCAGTTATATGAGATACTTAGAATTGACAAATGTACAAAAACAGAAAGTAAATTGCAAGTTACTAGGGGCTAGTGGGAGGGAAGAGGGGAAGTTAAAGGGTTTCTGTTTGGGATGATTAAAAAGTTTTGGAAATAGATAGTGGGAATGGTTGAATATATTGTGAATATAATTAATGCCACTGAACTGTAAACTTAAAAATGGCTAAAATGCAAGTTTTATGGGAAAAAAAACCCCTAGTCTCTAACACTAAAGGATCAGGTAAGCCAGCATTTCTCACAGCATTTTATAAAATGTAAGTAAGTGTCCTGAAGAATTAATGAAGGGGAGGCCACAGGCAATATATGGTCAACTAAGTTTGGAAAACTCAGTTAGACTTGTTTCTTTAACATTGTGAAAACCCAAGAAAAGGAATATGGTATGGATCCTTTTAAAACTGTTTAACCTAAGTTCTCTTTTTTGAGGGTCATTTTATTGGATTTCCATTATGTAGAATATATTTTGAGAAATGTTGGTTTAAACAAATTACAGTATGTTCATTCCATGGGAATCTGCACCCATTAAGAATGATGACCCAGACATATATCACTTGACATGGAAGGATGTTTACACTATAATGTAAAGTAAAAATGCAGTGTCATTGATGGGATCTGATTTTTGTTTCTAAAAATCACACACATATACATCTGTATGTGTGTGTGTGTTTATGTATAAAGATATGTCTGGAAAAAGTCAAGCCATTATTAATATATCAAAAATGGTTTGCACAACATCCATATAACCTGGTAGCCAAGGAGAGTGGACTGGAATGTGCATGTGTGAACAATGACAATTTTACTGTATTAGTCAGTAGGGGTGGTAGACAGACACCATTGAGTAAGCATGGGTACTGTGTGCCCATCGCATTCAAAAGAACTGAGTGAGTAGAGCAACAAATATGCATCAAATTTTGTGATAAGCTTGAACATTCCTCCACAAAAACTATTCAGAAGATTCAGAAGGCTGCAGCTATGGGCAACTGGTGATTGGCAGCTTCATCACAACAATGCATCCACTCATGCATCACGTCTCATGCAGAGTATTTTGGTGAAACATCAAATTACCCAGGTAACTCAGCCCCCCTACAGCCCAGATTTGGTGCCCTGTGACTTCTGGCTTCTCCCAAAACTAAAATCACCTTTCAAAGGGAAGAGATTCCAGACTGTTGATGGTATTCAGGAAAATACAATGGGGCAGCTGATGGCAATTGGGAGAACTGTGTGAAGTCCCAAGGTGTCTACTTTGAAGGGGACTGAGGCGTCATTGTCCTATGTATGATGTTTCTTGTATCTTGTATCTTCTTCAATAAAAGTCTCTATTTTTCATATCCATGGCTGGATCCCTTCTGGACAGGCCTCATATATATACACACATATATATTTTATATGAGTAAATAACAGAAAGTCTGTAAAGCAAAATCCATCTCCTCTCCCATAGGTATAGACTTTCACATATTTGGCAACAGCTACCATGTCCCCACAAATCTTTTCTCCTCTAGGTTTCCATTCTAATCTTTTTTTTCTGAGACATTTTCCAGAATTTATTACCATCCTGGCCATTGACCTTCCATCATTTACCAGTTTGCCAATGTCCTTCAAGTGTGGTACCCATAAATGACCACAATACTCCACGCTCTCTTTTTTACATCTCATCAGTTCCTAAAAATTGTGATATTACTAGATTCCTCTGGATAAAAAAGTAATTTCAGGATACTTCCCACTTCAGTGTAACTGTAGTGTAAATCTTATCCTAAAGTTATATATGAGAGATACTCAATTATATATTTTCTTCATCTTTTAATTTCTAAAGCTATATAGGTGAATAAAATATTTCACATCAGTTCCTCATCTAATCTCCTGTATTTATTAAAACCTTAGTAGAACTTTTTACCAAACACTTAAAGGAGAACGATAGAGCTTCCATTCTGATAGGGATAGCAAGGGATTCCTTACAGTCTGGCCAAAGAATCTGAAGTCCCTCTTGTCCTTTAACATTTTCTATGTCTTTGTCCCAGTTATTGGTGCCACTTCTTAGACAAAATCAAGTCACCTCCAGATTGATTGGCCTGTCTATTGCAAGGCACCCCACAAGATGACAGTGACAGGCCAGGGTTCATGGTCATATAGAGTACATTTCTTGTCCTTGATCTGATCCCAGTTCTGACCATCCTAGTGTATACATTGGTCTTCTTTCCAGCCTAATGAAGCCTTTAGCTTTTACTCATTTTACCATTCTTCAAACATGGTAAACACTGTTTAAAAGAGCCTGGTAACCTGTATACAGGGTCTGCCACAAACAACACTTCTTTTTTATTACAAAATCTCTTATTACAAAATCATAAGCATGTAATTCTTTAACACAACATTACACTCAAGCACACCATATGACATTTTAGGTGAAATGTTCAAGTTGAAACTATAAATTATTACATCCATATTATTACACTACCAACCACAGTAAAGCAGGCCTTACTTCTACTGGACCCTGTATACTAGTTCCATATAGCATCAAACCCAATGCTTTCAAGCATGCATATATGCCTGTGTGATTTTTCAAGACAGTAGTTTTCTGATTATAGGGACTGCATCTTGGTACACAATTTACACAGCATACTTCATGCTTATACTTGCTAAGCATAGATAACTTTAAATTTTCAAGTTTGGAAGAGTTTTCCATTTGTACTATTTTCAAAATCAACTTATTGAGATATAATTGACATACTTATAAATTGCACCCTTTATAAACTTGCAATCAAAATATAGGCCACTTCTATTATCACCGAAAGTGTCCACTGCCCCTTTGTAGTTAATCTTGTTCATCCCCACTGCTGGCTCCAGGTTACACTGATATCCTTTTCTTCATCATGGTACCAGGGTGGGCAAAAGTAGGTTTACAGTTGTTCATATGGAAAAAGACACACAGATTATGATTATAATGATACAAGAATAAACTCTGTTTCGCATACTCACAGCTGTAAATCTACATTTTCCCACACCTGTAGATTAGATTTCTTTTTTATACAAAAACCATGCAATGTATACTTTTTTGTGTCTGGTTACTTTTGCTTAGAATGTCCTTGAGATCCATCCATGCTGCTTCCTGTACCAGTAGGTCATTACTTTTCAATGCTGAGTTGTATTTCATTGTGTGTATATTGCAAAATTTATCCATTCATCTTTTGATGGACATTTGGGTTTCCAGTTGGGGGCTATTGTGAATAAACCTGCAATGAATATTTATGTTTAAGCTTTTGTGTTAATGTGTTTTCATTGTTCTTGAATAAATCCCTAGTAGAATTACTGTATTATATGGTGAATGCACATTTAACTTTATAAGAAATTGTCAGCCTGTTTCCCAAAGTGATTTAAACATTTTATATTCCCACCAGCAAAACATATTCATTTATGTAGTTCACACACACCAGTTTGTTTAAACAATGTTTTCAATTTGCATTCCTACATTTTAAAAATATTCGTTGTATTAAACATTTCTTAAGATAAGAAACCTATCAATGAGGAAACATGTTTAGACGTGTTTATTTTATCAAAAATATTCATCAGATTATATTTCTATTCAAATAATTGATGTTATATTTTGTGGGTTTTGGTATTTGGTGAAATACAATTATTCATTACTGTTTAAAATGATAGGCTAGAGGACTACCAGTCAAGATGTTGGCGTAGGCAGCCATGGCTTGCATCCTGTCCAAGCACATCAAAATTACAACTAAAATATTGACAGCCATTATTCAGAACCATCAGAAATAGAGTTGAATGGAAGTCTGACAACTACAGAATAAAAGAAACCACATCCATCCAGACTGGTAGAGGGGGCACAGACATGGAATGGGCTGGTCCTATACCTACGTGTGGTGGTGGTGGATAAAAATTCCTGAGGGATATCTCAGGAGCAAGGAGTCCCAATACCACCGCAGGCCATCCAGCCCAGGGTTCGAGTGCCAAGAAGGTAAGTCCTCACAACTTCTGGCTGCAAAAACCAGTGGGGACTGAGTTGGTGGTAGAAACTTCTAGAGCCCCAAGCAGTTTTTCTTAAAGAAACCAAACAGACTCACCTACTCAGACTTGTCCCTCTGAGCTCCAGCACCAGGATAGCAACTGGAAAAGCACCAGTGGCATACTGGGAGAAACCATGGTCCTGGCATCAAGGTGAGCAGGACCTATTGTCCCTTTTCTGAGCCATCCCCACCACAGAACCACAGAACTGGCAAGTTCCTCCTCTGTCAACCGGGCTAGCACTGTTTGACCAGCCTTGGAGATCCCCAGAGACTCTGCCCACCCAATTTATGGGCCCATCCAACTTGCGACTCCATATGAATGGCTGCTCTTGGCTCATGCTGCACAATTTCCTAAATCGTATCAAACAAGCAACCACTGGCCTCAGTGAGCCCCATGCCCCGCACTAGCAGCAGCCAGCCTAGATTCAAATTAAGCAATCAAGAAGAACAGAGACAGAATCATGGATATGGAGAGCATTTTGATGCTTGCCAAATGGGAAGGCAGGTGAGGGGATGGGTAAAGAGATGGGGGGATTTAGAAGTACCAATTAGTGGTAACTGAATAGCCGTGGGGATGTAAAGTACAGTATAGGAAATGGAGTAGCCAAAGAACTTATATCCATGGCCCATGCACATGAACAATGGTGGGGGCATTGCCTGAGGGAGTGGTGGGTGCTGGGGGGGAAAAGGGGAAAAATCAGGACCACTGTAATAGCATAAGTAATAAAATATAATTAAAAAATAAAATAAGCCCTGGCTGGTGTGGCTTAGTGGATTGAGTACTGGCCTGCTAACCAAATGGTTGCCTGGTCAATTCTCAGTCAGAGCACATGCCTGGGCTGCAGGCCAGGTCCCTGGTAGGAAAGAACCATCATGGATGTTTCTCTCCCTCCCTCCCCGTCTCTCTAAAATTGAATAAATAAAATCTTTAAAAAAGTAAAATTATTGGCTAAAATGCATGCTTCATTCAAAAGATGATCGTATTTGATTTAGAAAATAAACTGACCATTCTCCAGAGGCTCCTAAAGTCTTAGGAATAGCTTCATATGACTTTCCACTTCCTGTAGTTAACCTCAAGATAAACTCATAGATAAATCATACTCAGATAAAGAGAATCTGTGTGCATGTAGCCCCCAAACTCCCTTACTTACTGGAAGGAGAAGAGTCTGACTATACACAATTTTGTCAGTGCCCTGTTGGTTAGAGACTGTGAGTACCTGTAATGGTATCAGCCTTTGGATCTTGGTGACAAGAATGAAATTAGCCCTGGCTGGTGTAGCTCAGTGGATTGAGCATGGGCTGCGAACCAAAAGGTCACCGGTTTCATTCCCAGTGGCATGCCTGGGTTGCGGGCCAGGTCCCCAGTGGGGGCCACATGAGAGGCAACCACACATTGGTGTTTCTCTCCCTCTCTTCTTTCCCTTCCCCTCTCTCTGAAAATAAATAAATAAAATCTTTTTTAAAAAAAGAATGAAATTTTTTTAAAAAACTGAAACAAAAACAGTGGATGTACTTTGTCTATTTCACCATACCCAAAATATAAGGGTTTATGGAGCAGTTGTTTCCACGCAACAAGCTTTGTTAATGTCACTTTACCAAATAAGAACTCCAGCATAAGTGCCAGCATGTCTGAGTCTGGGACTTTTCAAATGTTGGGCAGGAGAAGGAAGCCATTTGTATACTAGAAAATATGGTGCTACCAACTAGGCTATCAACAGAAGGATTTTTATGTCTCATTTCCTTCATTGTGTAACCAGAGGTTGTATGCTTGCCTTTGGGGACTTTTATCCCATTGTTGATGGTCTGCACCAAACAGATTCAATACTGTTTTCCTCTGTGACATAGGACCCACATAACACATTACACTTGTGGGCTACGTGGGGTCATTAGGCAATGCTCACTCTGCACCAGAGACTCTAACTCCTACTGCTCCTAGATTTTTTGTTTTCATCATTTTACTTTAGTATCCAATTTTCTCTAAGTCATTTAAAAATATTATTTACTCTATACAAGGGTTTATCTTCTTTTTATAAATCAAATATTGAAGGACAGTACCAGTGTTCACATTCCAGGGTTACTACATTATATTGAACTTTTCTTGGTTGTAAGCCTTTCATGGGACCTGGGTTCATGTGTGTGACTTGTAGAATTCTCATTATTCAATGATAACTTAAACCAGGGAAAGATATATTTCTGTTACAAATTTCTTCAGTTGAGTGGTCAAAGTCCCATATTATTTCCTGTGAATGAAAATGTCTTTTTTTAAGAAACAAAACACATTTCTCAGGAAGTTGAATAGCAATAGTATGCTTTGAGGGACTCTCTCTCTACCAATGTATTACTTATTGTACTTATAGTCTGCTCCTTTCACCCAAAGGACTTGAATTAGAGACAACTGAAGTTGATAGAGTTTGTCTTTCATTTCTTCCTTCCTTGTATCTGCTGCCTCTTTCCCCCCAGCTGCCCAAGTGCCAACCCTCCCTCCCCCCACTGGAATCTGCCCAGGTCTTCCCTCTTCTAAAAGGTGCCAGGGCTGATGATCCAAAGGTATATTTTCTTCCCATCTTCTAATCAAAATTCCTCTCCTAGCAAGTCTGAAATCAATTTGAACATTCTGATTAAAGTTCACAGGAAAATTAAAGTGACTAATAACAAACAACGAAGCAGTGATTGACTATGGGAATGGTGGGTGAGATGTTGGGAGTGGGACAAAGGGGGAAATTGGAACAACTATAATAGCATAAACAATAAAAATGTTTAACTTTCAAAAAATAAAGCTAATGAGGAAAAATAAAGACTTAACTCAAGGGGAGGTGTTTCATTTTAAAGCAGTAATTTAGTTCTAATCTCAATTGTTGGAATTTGGGAGGTAGTGGTCAAAGGATGAACTAGCTGGGAACTTCTGTCTCTTTCTTGTCCTCCAAGAATGTCCCTTTCTTTTCCTCCAAGAATGTCATGGAGTGAGCAGAAGCCATGGGCACTTCTCTCCTATGTCCCCATTATTGCCCTCATTTATTAAGGAGGAAACTTGGGCTTGGGAGGGTTAATCACTTGGTCAAGTTTCCTCCTAAACAAATAGGGACAACAATGGTACTTATAAAATAGGGTTGTTGTGAAGATAAAATTATCTGCTCATGTAAAATGGTAAGCTACTTTGGAAATAATAAACACAGAATTAAGCTTGCTGTTATTGTGCTCATTTACAAGCTGGTTTCTGAAAGGAAGAGGCCAGTCCTAGGTATCCTCCAGTGTTCCTTTCTAGACCTTCATCGCATGCAATACCAGGTTTCCATTTATGTTGCTGTTATAAAGCTTCCTTTAAAATAAATGTAAATAGGGCAGAGTAAGTTGATTTAAAGAAAATCATTAGATATCAGGTATCAGGTGGTATGTAGATATGGCAAAGATGATGATGATGTAAGTGGATGCCCACTCCAGTGATACCTCATTGCTAGAATAAGTTCAAACTCCATAATGGAGTGGCCACCCTATTTAATGTTGCACCATGTAATATTAATATTAGTTATTAATATTAATATCCTCCACTCCCAGCCTTCCTGATCCAGCCTGCTTTACTGTTTCTTTTTTCTATGGCACTTATCACCTTCTAACATTTTTAATAGTTTACTTATTTTTATTGTTTGTCACTCTTTACTAGCAGCACCCCCAACAGAAACCTTTTTGTGTTTTTAGTTCAGTAAGTGAACTAAATAGTGCCTGGTATTATGTAGGTGGTCACTAAATCTTTGGTGACTGACTGGGTGAAAGACCAAGGCATTCACAGTCCTTCAGAATCTGGTCCCATTGTCTTTTTCAGCATCACCTCTTATCATTCTCCCCTGTGAGTGCAGTGATACTATGGGTTTCCCATACACATCATTTGCTCCCCCATCTCTGCCCTGATAAATAATCATGGCTGTATGCAAAGATTTAGTTTATAAGATTGTTCTCCACAGTCTAGGTTTGTATCAGTGAAAAATTTGAAACAGCCTTAATGAATAGGTTAGAGAAATCATGAAGGGTATATAGCAACATCTATCAAAATTACAAATGCACACAGCCTTTAAAGCAGCAGTTCTGCTTTTAGGAGTTTATTTTACAGATAAACCTGCTTGTGTGCCAGATGAGTATGTGTTGGTGAGTCACTGCAGTGCTTTAGTCACTCATATTAGACACAGCAGTGACAGAACTCATTAAATTATTATGTAGAGCTATATTTATTGATGTGGGAAGATCATAATAGCTAACATTAATTCAACTTGCTATGTGTCAGGCACTGTGATGTGTTTTTATGTATTTTTATCTCATTCAGTCCTCATAACAGCCCTGTGAGGTAGTTACTTAAAATAGTCCTCATTTTACACAGGAGGAAATGGACTCATGGAAGTTAAATTACTTACTTAGGGTCAGACAATTCATATAGCAAACTTGAAATGCCTGAAATATATTATGATAAAAAAGGATGTATACTATGATTCACGTTTGTAAGAAAAAGATACATATAGATATACCAGTATTTATATGTGCATATAAAAAAGATTGGAAAAGAGTACATCAAAATATTAACAATTGGATGTGAGGTTGTGGGTGGTTTTATTTCCTTCTTTTTTGCTTATTATTTTCTGAGTTTTCTGTTAAATTTTGAGCCCAACTGGGGAGGAAGTGAAGTTAGCAGGCAAGAATTACTTGTACAATTTTAAAAATAGCTAAATTTTAAAACTTTGATGGTAGTATGGATCAAAATGGCACAGAGGGAAATGTTTTTTCACTGAGAGGAGACAAGTAGTGGGTGTGGAGAGCTTGCCCAGCAGGAAAGAGGATGGTTTCTAGGGCCAATTTCAGGAGAAGGCAAGAGAACCTGGTGTCAAGGGCACGGGTGGAAGAAGCAACCCTGATGAGGAAGTCCCCTCATTCCTATGAAGCTGAGGGGTGGGGGATGAGCAGGCATAAGCAAAAATACAGACAAGCAGGGAAGGACAAGGTAAAGAGAGGATAATTCAGGGGGTTCCTGTTTGCTGACCTGTGTTCTGTCATTGATATCCAAACCTAGGCCTGGCACTCAGGGGCAAGGGTAAGGGTAGGGTAGGGTATCTGAGGAGAGGAAGAGGGGAACAATCCCTGAGAGAAATTCAACACAGGTATATGAAAGGATTGCTTCCAAGCCCTTGGGGCCCTGCTGAGCCTAGCTGGTCTGGCTTTGTAGCAGAGCCAGTCATGACCTTCTCCCGCAAAAATTAGCAGCCTTCGAGTGGGGGATGGAGAGAATGGATGGTGAGGTTTTCACAGGGATGAGGATTGGCAGAGCAGGTGCTACAAAAGGTCATGAGGAGAGTAAGTCCAGGGGTCAACACTAGTGTGGTAAAATGGCTGATCTTGAGGCTGACTTGGAAGAAGAAAGGAAACCAGCAAGCCATACATGGCCCCTGGGAAGGGAGTGTGGAGGAAAATCAGGCTGGTGGCTGTGAGGGTCAGAGAATGGTAAAAGGAGACCCATAGGAGGCTGAGGTCAGAGGAAGGGGTGTTTCTGAATTTGTATGTTGAAGTGGTCTCCTAGAGGTCCTGGGAATAAGTAGAAAGGAGCAGTAAGGAAACTCTGTGTGATAAAATGGCAAAGACAATATCAAAATAACTCCTAGCTGATGGAGGGCAATTTGGCAATATCTATTAAAATTACAAGTGCACGTTCCCTTTCATACAGCAATTCGGCTTTCAGGAGTTTCTCCTACAAATATACTGGCTTGCTTTTGGGCTGGATAAATGTGTAAGGTAAATCATTGCAGCATTGTCTGTAATGGTAACACATTGAAAACAGCCTAAAGTCCATCAACAGTGATTTGATTAGTTAAAGTATGGCTTTAAAAAGGAGAAAGCTTTTCATGCACTGTTATAGAATGATCTCCAAAATTTTGTTAAGTGAAAGAAGCAAGGTGCAGATCAGTGTCAGTAGTTTGCAATCTCTTTGCTAACTTATGCATACATAAAACATCTTCAGAAGGATACATAAAAAACTGTTACTTTCGGTTGCCTCCAACAGAGGAAAGCTGTTTGCTAGGTGACAGGGTTTGGAAGGTGACTTTTCACTTGCCCTTTTGTTTTGTACCTTTTTTTACTTTATGTAAGTATAATTAACAAAAATTATATATATTAAAGGTGTACAAAGTGACGTGCCTTTTTGAAATTTGAGCTATGTGAATATATTACATACTGAGAAAATTAAGTAAACAAAACTCCCATTGTAATTTGCTTCAAAGCAGTCAGTTTGCCAGGGTAACGGGTGGGTTTTGGGTGACGTAAAATAACCATGTGTCAAAAATTGCTGAAGGTTGGGTGATGGGTATATGGAGGTTCATTTTCATTTGAAACATGAAATTGCCATTTTTTATAGGTCAAAAATGGTCCCATTTTGGCAATTTAATTTGGTCTAAGTTAATGCTGTTCTCATTATTTTTGTAAATTTTCCATAATATAAGTTTTCAAAGAAAGGAAAAAAATGATCTCCCACCAGGCCCTTGTTAGGAACATTCATGTACTTACTCATCCTGGCTCTTGTGTCTCATAATTGAGTGGAAATTCCCATTCCCCAATCAAGTTCTCAAACAGCACTATTACCTCACTGATTTCCCTTTATTATGGTACCCAGTGCTGTTGTCAGGATTTTTCCTATTAACAATAATCTCTCCCCACCTTGTTGTGTTAATTGGGTGCTACCTTATCCTTATTGCTACTAAAGCTCATCCTGTTCTTTCTTCTAAATTATATTTTACTGATTATGCTATTATAGTTGTCCTGATTTTTCCCCTTTGCCCCCGCTCCACCCAACACCCCCCACTCCTTCAGGCAATTCCCCTACCATTGTTCATGTCCATGGGTCATGTGTGTAAGTTCTTTGGCTACTCCATTTCCTATACTGTACTATGTAAAGTAGTACAGTATAGTACTACTTTAGCTATTACTATTTAGCTATTAGCTATACCCCATAGCTACTATGTGACTACCTATTTGTACTTATTAATCCCATCATCTCTTCACCCATTTCCCTACACCCCCTCCCATTTGGCAACCATCAAAATGCTTTCTGTATCCACGACTCTGTATCTGCTCTTCTCGTTTGCTTAGTTTCTTCCTGAGATTCAGTTGTTGATAGATATGTATTTTTGCCATTTTATTGTTCATGGTTTTGATCTTTTTCTTAAATAACTTCCTTTAACATTTCATATAATAATGGTTTCGTGATGATGAACTCCTTCAGTTTTTCTTGTCTGGGAAGCTCTTTATCTGCCCTTTGATTTTAAATGATAGCTTAGCTGGGTAGAGCAACGTTGGCTATAGGTCTGTGCTTTTCATGCATTTGAATATTTCTTGCCAATCTCTTCTAACCTGCAAAGTTTCTTTTGAGAAATCAGTTGACAATCTTATGGGAACTTAGCTGTAGGTAACTAACTTCTTTTCTCTTGTTGCTTTTAAGATCCTCTCTTTATCTTTAACCTTTGGCATTTTAATTATGATGTGTCTTGGAGTGGGCCTCTTGGCATCCATCTTGTTTGGGACTCTCTGTGCTTCCTGGACTTGCATGTCTATTTCCTTCACCAAATTAGGAAAGTTTTCTTTCATTATTTTTTCAAATAGATTTCCAATTTCTTGCACTTTCTCTTCTCCTTTGCACCCCTATGATGCGAATGTTGGAATGCTTGAAGTCGTCCCAGAGGCTGCTTATACTATCCTCCTTTTTTTGGATTATTTTTTCTTCTTGTTTTTCTGATTGGTTGTTTTTTGCTTCCTTATGTTCCAAATTGTTGATTTGATTCTCAGCTTTATTCACTCTACTGTTGTTTTCCTGTAAATTGTTATTTACTTCCATTAGTGTATCTTTGGCTTATGACTGGATCTTTTATGCTGCTGAGGTCTTCACTAAGTTCCTGATGACCAGTGTTTTGAACTCTGCATGTGGTAGGTTGGCTATCTCCATTTCATTTAGCTCTTTTTCTGGAAATTTGATCTGTTCTTTCATTTGGGCCATGTTTCTTTGTCTCCTCATTTTGGCAGCCCTCGTGTGTTTGTTTCTATGTATTAGGCAGAGCTGCTTTGACTCCGTGTCTTGGTAGTGTGGCCTAATGTAGTAAGTGTCCTATGGGGTCCAGTGGCACAGCCTCCCCTATCACCCAAGCTGGGTACTTGAGGTATGCCCTTCATGTGGACTGAGTATACCCTCCTCTTGTAGTTGAGGGTTGGTCGCTGTTGGCAGATCAATGGGATGGATTTACCCAGGCCAGTCAACTGCAAGGACTGGCTGTGACCAATGGCCACCAACTGCCACGCTCCATGGAGGATCAGCTGTGCAGGGGTAGGGTGGTGGTGCTCTGACCTGGTCTGTAGTTGTCTACTGGGTGCACTGAGCCTGGGGTATCCCAGGAAGTTCAGGCCAAGGTCAGTCCCCACTTGTGTTTTGCCCTGGGCTACCCTGCCTGAGCTATAAAGCAGTCTGAGATGGCTGCTATTTGTGCTGGGCTTGGAGGTTCCCAGGTGAAACCAAGCTGTTAATCTAGTATGGCTGCTGCTAGTGCTGGGCCTGGGGCTCACTGAGGCCAGCTGTTTTGTGTTTGATAGGATTTAGGAAGTTGTGCAGCATAAGCCAAGACCAGCCATTCATATGGAGTAGCAGATTGGGTGGGCCCATAAGTCAGATGGGGCAGAGTCTCTAAGGATCTCCAAGGAAAGTCAAACAGTGTTAGCCAGGTTGATGGAATCTTAGATATGGCACCAGCTTGCCAGCTCTGTATCTCTGTGGGGGGAGGGTGTAGAAAAGGGACAATTGGTTCTGCTCACCTTGATGCCAGACTCTTAAGTTTGTCCCTCTATGCCACTGGTGCCTTTCAGTCTGTTACCCCAGTGCTGGAGCTCAGAGGGAATGAGTCTGAGTAGGCCGGTCCTTGTGAGAGTTTTTAAAGAGGAACTGCTTGGGGCTCCAGCAGTTTCTTACACTGACTCAATCCCCACTGGTTTTTGCAGCCAGAAGTTGTGGGGACTTATCTTCCTGGCACTGGAACCCTGGTCTGGGGGACCTGGTGTGGGGCTGGGACTCTTTGCTCCTGAGATATCCCTCCTGAATTTTTATCCACAAGTGGGTGTGGGACCAGCTCATTCCTTGTCTGCACCCCTCTTACCAGTCTGGATGGATGTGGTTTCTTCTATTCCATAGTTGTCAAACTTTCATTCAACTTGATTTCTGACAGTTCTGAGTGATGGTGGATCTATATTTTAGTTGTAATTTTGATGCAGTTGTGTGAGGATGTGAGCCTTGTCTGCCTACGCTGCCATCTTAACCAGAAGTCCATTCATCCTGTTCTTGAAAAATCACTTCCTCAGTTTCTTATGATCACTTAACATTCTCTTCCTACCTCACAGTATATTATTGGCAATCCTGACTAATTTGGGGTCATGTCCTTATCCAAGTTACTTATATATATTTTTTATTTGGGGGCTGATATCTCTATGACATTCAATATACAACACCACAAATTTCATGCCAACCCATCAGAAAGCACAGTTGTGTTCAGCCTTTCAGCCTCAAGTTGTTTTATTTTGATTTGTTTTGTTTTTGAAGATTTGATTTATTTACTATTAGAGAGAGGGGAAGGAGAGGGAGAGAAATATCAGTGCATGAGAGATACATCAATTGGTTGCCTCTCACATGGGCCCATCCTAGGGTCCCTCTCCTAACCCAGGCATGTGCCCCGACTAGGAATCAAACTGGTGACCCTTCAGTTCACAAGATGGCACTCAGTCCAAGCTGCCACACCAGCAAGGACTCAAGTTGTTTTGTTATGTCTGTGATTATGTTACCTTAGAGGCTATGGTGACTTTGGTCTGACCCCCAGACATATGCTTATCTACACCTTGTTGTCTGTCCTCAGGAAGCATGTGGCTTCTTGTGCCAACAGGCCCAGGCATCATCTCTATATCCCATAATCTGTCAGTCAGCTCTGCTTGCATGTCCCACTAGCACCCCATACTTAATTAGTTCTCTCAACTTTAAGCTTCTCCTTAACTTCCTCTGTAAAGTGCCTCCTCTGACCCCCTTTCCCTTGGAAGTCTGGGGTTAACATACCTCCTCTGTGCTCTCACGGCATCTTTTATCACAGTGAATTGTGCTAACCTCTTTATTGGCCCCTCCTACCCCAGGCTGTGAACTCCTGGATTAAGGATAGAGACTCTGTGTTCTCCTTTGAATATCTCACACCCAACATGTCATCCAGCATATGGATAAATGCTCAAAATAATATATTTAAATTTTTTAAATTTCAAATACTTTCAACTTACAGAAAATTGTGTACAAAAATAGGAAAAAGTACTTTGACATACCCTTTACCAAGATTCATGTTGTTAGCATCTTGTTCTCTCTCCCCACATTCCCACACACCTTTTTTCTGAACAACTTACAAGTAAGTTGCAGACATTATTTCCCTTTGCCCTTTAGTACTTCAATGTGTTTCCTAAAAAGAAAGACATTGTATTATATAAATGCAGTAAATTAGCAAAAAGAAATATAACATCAATACAGTATACTATTATATAATATACAGGTCATATTCAAACTTTGTTAATTGTTTCAAGAATGTCCTTCATCACTAATTTTTTTCTGGCCCATGATCTGCTCTAGGAGCGTACATTGAATTTAGTTGTCACATCTCTTAATTCTCTGAAGTCTCCTTAAATATGGAACAGTCCATTACCTTTCTTTACCTTTCATGACATAAACATTTTAGAAGAGGATATGCCAGCTATTTTGTTGAATGTCCCTTAATTTGGGTTTGCCTGATGTGTCCTCATGATGAGAGGTTATGCATTTATGTCAGAAGTAAAACATAAAAAGGTAGGTGGTGATTGTTGGTGATGTTAACTTTGATTACTTGGTTAAGATAATGTCTGCCACATCATTCCAAAGATACTATTTTTCATTTTGTACTTAATAACTAATATGTGGGAAGATACTTTGAGAGTACATAAATAATATTCTTCCCATAAAACTTTCACTCATTAGTTTTAGGATCCATTTATGACTCTTGCCTGAGTCAATTATTACTATGGTGGTTGCCAAATAATAAATTTCCTACAGAAGGGACACCTCCTTAGCTAGGACAGCAGCCTCTGATTGGCTGCAAGAGTGGAGTCTAGGTGGAAACAAGCCAGCAGCTTGGTTCTAAAACACAATGACATTTCACAGTGCTTGGAAACCTTAGATGAGGTCGGTTCTTTGGCAAGCCCCATTAGCTGTTATCAGGGCCCCAAATGGATTCCATGGCTTTCCCAAGATAGTCTCCATGCTTTTTGCTCAGTAGGCCCCATGCCTGCCTGCTCTTATTATTTTCAATCAGACTTGGCAGTAGAGGTGGTAAAGGAGTGAGGGGTACTCTTGCTTTTCATTTTGACTTATTTGACTAACATAAAATGGAATTCAGTTTTCTACACAAGCTCTTTTGCATTCTGGAGACTCCCATGTTTTAGCACTGGGATCAAGGCATCATTTTTATGTGGATTCATGTACAGAAAAGGAGGGGGCACCATGACTGCATGGAGGGCAGAGAGAAGTATGTGGTGAGGCTATTTCTTTTGGGGACTGTGTTAGCTTCCTAGGGTTGCCCTAAAAAATACTACCAACTGGGTGGCTTAAGACAACAGAAATTTATTCTCTAACAGTTCCAGAATCTAGAAGTTTAAAATCAAGGTGTGGCAGGGCTGTGTTCCCTCAGAAGCCTCCAGCGGGGATCCTTCCTTGCCTCTTCCAGCTTCTGGTACCCTCAGGCATTTTTTGGCTTGTGGTTGTATAACTTCAGTCTTGGCCTCCATCTTCACATGGGCTTCTTTCCTCTGCATCTCTGTGTGTACTCTGTGTGTGTGTGTATGTATCCAAATTTCTCTCTTCTTATAAGGACATCAGTCATGTTGGATTAGGGTCCACCCTAATGACATCATCTTAACTTATTTCCAAATAAGGTCACATTCACAGGTGCCCAGGACAAGGACTTGAACATTTTTTTTTTCTTGGAAGTCAATTTAACCTACAACAGGAACCATGTTTGAAATCCAACTCATTTGATAATACAAAGTAGAGTGCCATTTGCTATAGTGCATCAGCCCAGTGTAACAGGGCTCTCTGTCACTCCTGCTCACTCTGGTCTTGGTTGGCTTTGCCAACATGTAAGGAAGGAAACTGAGCAGGCAGAACATGCTTAGCCCCCTTGAAATAGACTTTGGGAGTAATTTTAAAATGATCACAAGCTATTTATGTAACCATTAAAAAAAAAGGACAATAATAGAAAACAATCCAGTCTGTAAGGCTCGAGCCCCTACATTCCTCATAGAATTCTCATAATTCTGATATAGATTTGTCACCATTTGACAGATGGGGAGCATCACACCCAGAGAGGTGAAGTGAATTCCCACAGATCATGCAACTACTGATAGGAAATTCCATGCAGAGCAGAAGCATGTCTCTGAAGCACAGAGCCTGGCTCCATGGTAGGCACTCAGTAAATATTTGTTGACCGAATAAGTGAATGAACAAGTAAATCTAGGACTATAAGTGTAGTCTTCATTTCCTGATCTATTACTCTTCCCACTGTACCTCACAAATGACTGTAGACTAAAGTATAGTCTCAAGACAGTGAGTGGAACATAGATGTGACTGGGTCAAATTAGATTTTTTGTTCTATTTGATAACTTTCTGAATTCTGTGGTTATAAGCACATCAGTCTATAATTGATTTCTTTTTCCTGTTCAACACCTGTTAAGCTGATCAAGAAGCCATTTTGTCAAGGTACTTAAGCCACTGACTTTAATTTTACTTGAACTACATAATATTTGTCTACAATTATATTTGTACCAAAAATGGGCCTTACCACATGGACAGTTTTATTATAGCAATGTATCAAGGAAGTAAAGAATTCAGCATGTTACCTTCATATCTTTGAAATGGAATCTTGATGTTCCCTTATGCCTATTTCTGGGTCTTCATCAACATCATTGAAGTAGCCAGGAAAGGTCTATTTAGCCTAGCCAGCAAGGACTCATGAACAACATACTGTGTGCCCAAATCTATGCTAGGTACTGTGGGGGGTGGGTAGGAAAGCAGAAAGAAGAACTCTCTCGAGGCATTCATAGGACTTGAACCCAGGCCCCTGTGACTCAAAATGAGAGAATAATATGAGACAGTTTATAGTCAAGTGCTCGATTTCATATGCCAGATGCCAAATCCCTTTATAACCTGCCCCTTACAACTACCTGTTCACACTAAAGGGCTCAGGTTGTCATCTCCTCTTCCAGTATACTTGGGGAGGTGGAGAGGGAAAGCTGGTTCACATTTCCACATTTGACTCAAACTGCCCCTCTCTGAAGCTAGCCAAATTGTTATTCTTGCAAGTGTTTGACCTCCTGGGGCAATTTCTCCACATTTCTCAACCCCAGAAACAGTTTCCTTTAGGCTGAAAGGAGCCTCTCTCCTTTGGGTGGTGGCCTAGTCCCTCTTATTTCAGAACCACAAGACCCCTCTCCCTCCTTCCTACCCTTATGCTTCTATTCACATCAAAGGCATGAAAGAAATTTTACTTGTTTCTGCTTTTCTTTTTCTGTGACAGAGAGAAGAGCTGGCTTAGTCAGATATAGAATCTTTCCAGTGTGCTCAAGGCATTACCAATCAAATACCTGCATCCAAAACATCAGATCTCTTGATGTTAAAATAAAAGGGCACATGTGTTCTCTGACTTTTTCCCCCAATGAATAAATTAAGATGGAAAAGAACAAGTTTGTTCCTAAGTCTGTAGTTCTAATTCTCAAGAATCAAGGAGTTAGAATGTATGTGGGTAGGGTTATCTCAAGAGAAAAATTGGAAAAATGAAGGCTTTTGTAATGCACTTTAAAAATGCAGAATTGTGCTTGAGATTGTTTTAACTTTTTACTTTAATTAATTATAGATTTACAGTAAGTTGCCCTTCACACAGTCTTCCCCAATGATTATATTTCACATAATTATAGTACCATATAAAGACCAGAAATTTGATATAGGTACAATGTATGTGAATAGTTATTTTATTGCAGGTATAGATTTTTGGAATCACCGCCACAATCAAGATATGAAACTATCCCATCACCACAAAATTCACCCTGGTGTACCCCTTTATAGTCACACCCACCCCACACCCCATCCCCACCATCCCTAACCTCTAGTAACCATTAATTTGTTCTCTATCTGTATAATTTTATACTTTACAGAGTACAATTTCCTTAGGAAAATCAATTGTCACCTCTAATTTTCACAGACTCTCAGGCTTGAATTAGTCAGTTCTCCAGCCCAATCTCCTGTCCTATGCCCAAATTCCCTCTACAATATCTCTTCCAAGTGTCCATCTAGCCCCTACCACAAACTAGAACCTTATCCAGAATTTTGGGAGTATTGAGCTATTTGATACAAAAATTTTAGACCAAGGACATTGTTTCCTTCTATATACTTATTCAATAATTAGCAAAACTCTTTAGATTAAATGTTATAAAATGCCCTCTTGTGTACTGATTTTCCCATCATAACCTGTTCTATCCAAAAAAAAAAAAAATCATCTCCCTTTTCTATGCCTCTTAGCTAGTGAGACATGATATGCATGAAACCTGGAAAGCTCACAGAAAATTCCAGAAATTCTTTCCTTAACTGTAGATTAGTCTGGCCTTCAGCAATTGGGCCTTTCAAATGTAAGTAGTTCATGTATGGAATTTATTTCCTGGGCTGATTGTGAGTGTGTTATCTACATATCTACAATGGCCATTCCTTGAGATAATCTGAACTGGAGCCCAACTCTCAGAACTCCATTGTGGGAAAGAGAGCTTTACAGGGAACTCTAGCCCATAACATCAGAACATAATGACTCTAAGTCATGGCAAGACCAGAGGGGCTAACAGAATTGAAGCCATGGAGGTTCCATGGCTAGGATTAATTTGGAACCCCATCCTCCTCTTCCCTGGACTATTCTGAAATCTTTCTACTTTGTATGAACTTAACTTGCTCTTCACATCACAAAAAATACTGTACTCTCAATTGGATAGCAGCACATACACAAATCCAGACTCAGACCCATTAGGATGTGCCCTTTAGAAGAAACAACTTCAAACTAATGGTTACTTCTATGTCCAGCCCCAAAAGTAGAGGTGGGATGTGTATCTGACTTTAGTCCAAGAGACACTGCATTCTAGTGAATGCCCTCTTCCTTCCTGAAGTCTGGGCAATAGTGCCCCAGCTCCCTACTTTCTGAGTATGGGGCCCCTCCTTCCAGAACACTCATCACTTTTCCATAGATGAGGAGAGGGTGAGGAGCCATGAGGGACTGAAGGAGAGAATGCAGCCAGCTATGTGCCCCACTCCAAGTGCCATTGCTCTGGGTCCATATCATAGCTTACAACCCAAAGGCCTTTAATATACATGATGAATGCACCTACTCATGTCTCAATGTTTTCCCCCTCACCAAATAACCCAAGTGTAATTTGTAATTTCCAAAGTGAAGAGATATTTCCAACTGATTTAATAATCCTGAGACATTCTCAGCTGCTTTGGTTTTCTTTTAGGGGATAATTGTGTGTCTACTCTTGTGCTATCTTTTTCTTTAACCTGTGGTAAGCGAAAGAAAACAGGGTCAGGTTATGATCTGGATGTGAAATTTTGCCCTGCCTCTTCCTTGCTGAGAGGCCTTCTTTTGTATGACAAGTAACTTCAAATTTCAGAGCCCCAGTTTCCTCATTTGCAAAAGAGGGATAAATAGGAGAACCAAGATGGTGGCGTAGGTAGACACACTGCGCCTCCTCGCACAACCAGAACTGACAGAAAATCGAACGGGCAAGTTAAGTCCGACACCAAGGAGATAAAAAATAAACATTCATCCAGACCGGTAGGAGGGGCAGAGACAGGCACCTGGGTGGAGAGGACTCACGTTGCTGTGGCGGGACCAAGACTGGCGGAGTGTGGGATGAGCAGGGCAGGCAGTCTGACCACGAGCAGACCCCGCAGCCCTACATTCGCACATAGATAAACCAGGACAAACGGCGGGGAGCGAAGCAGACCTCGCAACCCAGGGCTCCAGCTAGGCGAAATAAAGCCTCAAACCTCTGATTGAAAACACCTGTGGGGGTTGGAGCAGCAGCAGGAGAAACTCCCAGCCTCACAGGAGAGGTCATTGGAGAGGCCCACAGGGGCCTAGGGCGTGCACAAGCCCACCCACTTGGGAACCAGCACCAGAGGGGCCCAATTTGATTGTGGGTAGCGGAGGGAGGACTGAAAGCCGGCAGAGAGTGGAGCGGGCACCATTACTCCCTCTCGGCCCCTCCCCCACGTGCAGCATCACAGCACAGCATCACAGCGTTACCTGGACCCGAGGAACACCTAAAGCTCCGCCCCTTTAAGTAACAGATGCACCAAGACAAAAAAAAAAATGGCCCAAATGACAAAACACTTCACAGCTCCAGAAATAGTTCAACTAAGCAGCGAACAGATAGCCAACCTATCAGATGCACAGTTCAAAACACTGGTAATCAAGAAGCTCACAGAATTGGTTGAATTTGGTCGAAAACTAGATGAAAAAATGAAGGCTATGCTAAGAGAGACAAAGGAAAATGTACAGGGAACCAATAGTGAGGCGAAGGAAACTGGGACTCAAATCAATGGTGTGGACCAGAAGGAAGAAAGAAACATCCAACCAGAAAAGAATGAAGAAACAAGAACTCGGAAAAATGAGGAGAGGCTTAGGAACCTCCAGGACATCTTGAAACGTTCCAACATCCGAATTATAGGGGTGCCAGAAGGAGAAGAGGAAGAACAAAAAATTGAAAACTTACTTGAACAAATAATGAAGGAGAACTTCCCTAATCTGGAAAGGAAATAGACTTCCAGGAAGTCCAGGAAGCTCAGAGAGTCCCAAAGAAGCTGGGCCCAAGGAGGAACACCCCAAGGCACATCATAATTACATTACCCAAGATTACACAGGAGAGAATCTTAGAAGCAGCAAGAGAAAAGGACACAGTTACCTACAAAGGACTTCCCATAAGACTGTCAGCTGATTTCTCAGAAGAGACCTTACAGGCAAAAGGGACTGGCAAGAAGTATTGAAAGTCATGAAAGGCAAGGGCCTACATCCAAGATTACTCTACCCAGCAAAGCTATCATTTAGAATGGAAGGGCAGATAAAATGCTTCTCAGATAAGGTCAAGTTAAAGGAGTTCATCATCACCAAGCCATTATTATATGAAATGTTAAAGGGACTTATCTAAGAAAAAGAAGATAAAAAATATGAACAGTAAGAATGACAGCAAACTCACAGTTATTAACAACCACACCTAAAACAAAAACAAAAGCAAACTAAGCAAACAACTAGAACAGGAACAGAACCACAGAAATGGAGATCACATGGAGGGTTATCAGTAGGTGATTGGGAGGGGGAGCGGGGGAAGGTACAGAGAATAAGTAGCATAAATGATAGGTGGAAAATAGACAAGGGGAGGGTAAGAATAGTGTAGGAAATGTAGAAGCCAAAGAACTTATAAGTATGACCCATGGACATGAACTATAGGGGGGAATGTGGGAGGGAGGGGGTGGGCAGGATGGAGTGGAGTGAGGGGGGGGAAATGGGACAACTGTAATAGCATAATCAATAAATATATTTAAAACAAGAAAAAAAAGAGGGATAAATAATAACTGCCCTCCTCATCTTACAAATGTTAGATAAACAAATCTTAGAAAAGTCATTGTGAAAGTTTCAGAGGGAAAATATACTGATTAAAACATTCAAATACAGCATTAAAAAATACTATTTAATTTTTTTTCAGTGTTCATTTTGGCAGCACATATACTAAAGTGGAATGATACAGAGAAGATTAGCATGGCCCCTGTGCAAGGATGACATGCAAATCCATGAAGTGTTCCATGTTTTTTCAATTAATATTTGGCAATGGAGGCAAGAGCATACAATGGAATAAAGACAGTCTCCTCAACAAAGGAACACAAATAGAGGACTCATGGTCACGAACAATGAGGGGATTGACAGTGAGAGTAGGGGCGCTGGATAGAGGTCAGCAATGGAGAAAAATGTAGGCCAACTGTAACTGAA
This sequence comes from Desmodus rotundus, assembly GCF_022682495.2. NCBI lineage: Eukaryota > Metazoa > Chordata > Mammalia > Chiroptera > Phyllostomidae > Desmodus > Desmodus rotundus. The sequence continues at coordinate 17,105,930 of NC_071400.1, read as the reverse complement.
CAACAATAAATTTAAAAACTACGTGTTGGGAGAACTAGACTGGTACATGCAAAAAAATGAATGTAGACCACCTTCTTGCACCATACACCAGGATAAACTCAAACTGAACAAAAAAACTTAAATATAAGTCATGATACCATAAAAATCCTGAAAAATCCAGAAAAACAGGCAGGGAAATTTCTAATATCTTATGTAACAATATTTTTGCTAATATATCTCCTAGAGCAAGGGAAATAAAGAAAAAAATAAACAAATGGGACTACATAAAATAAAAATGCTTCTGCACAGCTAAAGAAACCATATCAAAATGAAAAGGGAACTGACTGGGAGAACATATTTGTCAATGATACCTTGGACAAGGGACTGATTTCCAAATTATATAAAGAACTTATAGGACTCAACACCAGGAATACAAACAATTCAATTAAAAAATGGGCAAAGAAACTGAACAGACACTTCTCCAAGAGGACATACAGAGGGTCCAGAGACATATGAAAAGATGCTCAGCATTACTAGCCATCAGGGAGATGCAAATTCAAACCACAATGAGATACCATTTCACACATGTCAGAATGGGCATCATAAACAAATCAATAAACAAGTGCTGGTGAGGATGTGGAGAAAAGGGAACCCTAGTGCACTGTTGGTGGGAATGCAGACTGGTGCGGCCACTGTGGAAAACAGTATGGAATTTCCTCAAAAAATTAAAAATGGAATTGCCTTTTGACCCGACAATTCCACTGCTAGGATTATACCCTAAGAACCCTGAAACCCCAATCCAAAGGACCTCTGCACCCCAATGTTCATAGCAGCACAATTTACAATAGCCAAGTGCTGGAAGCAACCTAAGTGCCCACTACTAAATGAGTGGATTAAAAAACTGTAGTACATTTACACAATGGAATACCATGCGGCAGAAAGAAAGAACTCCTAACTTTAGTGACAGTATGGATGGAACTGGAGACCATTATGCTAAGTGAAATAAGCAGTTGGTGAAAGACAAATACCATATGATCTCACTTACACGAGGAATCTATTGAACAAAATAAACTAATGAGTAAAATAGAACCAGAGGCATAGAATCATAGAACAGACTGACAGCTGTAAGAGGGGAGGGGGGAGGTGGGGACTAATTGAAACAAGGTGAAGGGATTAGTCAAAGAACATACATAAGGACCCAGGTACATGGACAATGGTCTGTGGACTGACTATGGAAGTGAGGAGTGGGCTGGGTGGAGGAGAACAAAAGGGGGAAAAGTGGGACAATTGTAATAGCATAAACAATAAAATATTTTTTTTAATTTAAAAAAGAAAAATTTTTAATGTTTAAGAAAACATTCTTAAAGTAACTTAATATGTGATGTATTTTACCTTAGGTAGCTTTTTGGGCCTATTTTGAGTCAATTCTCAGTATTTGTTATATTTTTTAGCATGAGGGCAATGTTGACCATAAAATATCATGAAATCTGTTTTAAACAAAAATCAACTTCTACGGCTCAAAGCTTTTTAAAAGGAAGGTTTTATGGACCCAACTGCTATCCAGAAAAGAACTAGGTCCTGGGGCATTTAGTCTAAACCACCAGCAGCATGGTCAGATGGAAAAGACAACATGTCCGCTGTCCTGGAGTTGCAGCCTGTTTTACACATTATGTTTTGGGAAAGAAAGATGTAAGTCGTTGTGAAAGAATTTACATTGGCTACAGGTAAGGGAGACAGGAAAAGGTGAAGCAGGGGCAGCTCTATGGTAGGTGCACAGTCCTTAAGGAAGAAATATTTACTGCTTTTGATTGGTTACAGGCCACAGTCCCGAAAGTTCAAGCATATACAAGATGCGGTGGCATCTAGTGGTTGGCTAATAGATGCCTGGAGGTTGATTCAAAGCTCCAGCAGACATTCAGGAATGTGAGCAGTCTTGTTAGTTGCCCCACAGCTATTAACTACTTAACTATTTCTGTTTCTTACTCTCCAGGTGCTGTAATTTAGAACATCTCAGGATTTTGCTCTTGTCATCTGTTTATAATGTGGGATTAAAAAAAAGAATGTGGAGTAAAGTGAACCAAGTAGTTCTTTATGAGGCAGAGAAGATACACTAGCAATTTGATTTCATGCACAAAGACAATTGGCTTCATTGAGCCAGTATGTTTATTACTTTTAAGTTGAATTTTGGCTTCAAAACAGCAAGTTGTGTCCAGTCCATCTGGCTGTAAAGTACAAAGTGAATCATAACCCCTGTGGCAGCCTATCATAGGCCAGTTTGTGTGCCTTTTCACCTGACCTTTTGTGTGTGTGTGAAGGCAGATTGCCCTGAACTAGATCTCTGGAGCTTCGAGCTGAGAACTTTATCATGCTCCTGCTAGAGGCTAATTAATTATCAAATTAGCTCATTGCAAAACCAAGTAGCCATGCTGATCCATTAATGTACGTCTCCAGTATCATTAGGGCAGCAGAGAGAAGGAAATGGTCCAATCTTCTAGGATTAGAGGGAAAAAGTTCCTGAGGTCTAAATAAAAAGTTTCTGCTAAACTGGGGACATGCTCCAGGAATTACGATTTTTCTACCTTTCCCTGTAAATACCACTTTCAAAAAGCTCCCCAGAAAACAAAAGGACCTATTGCATTGCCCAGCAGTGCTCCACATTTAAAGCTTCCTTCTCAGTTTAAGCAATTCACACTCCAACAGAGCTATAGGGTTAGACCCCCCCAGCTGGTTGGAAAGTGAAATAGCAGTCGACTACTTGCTCTTCCTGCCTATTAATTGTCAAACTAAATATTTTGTTCTAGGAGAGCTTGTGGTTTGCAGTTGGGTTAATATTTGGATCAACAGTAACTGTCAAAGGGAGTAACTTTGATGATCGCTCCAGTTTTTGGTTTTGGGTTTTTTCCCCGCTGCTCTGAAATATTTAGTTATCTACATGATACCATAATAACTTCTTGAAAAGTGAAAAGGTCTTTCAGTGGAGCAAATGATTGCTTGCCTGACAGCAGTTTGTTTTTCTGTTATTGTTGTTATCATCAAGGTGACCGGTTGTTTTTGTGTTGTGTAAAAACATACTATATCCTTTTGTTTTTTAACTGAGTTGCCCCCAAAGTGAACTAACTGAGAGATAGCATGCTACAAGTGGTAAAACATAAACTCTGAAGCCTGACAGATCTAAGTTTATTAGTTGCGAGATCTTAGGTCAATGATATCTCTGAGCTTTAGTTTCCTCATCTATAAATTGGGCATGATAATATTGCCTTGATGTGTTGTTGCAGGGTTGTTAGGAGGTTGTGTCTACTCTGGGCCAGGCAGTCAGTGCTTCCTAACTTTTAATGCACATACAGATTGCCTGGGGATCTTGTTAAACTGCTGACCCCAATTCAGTCGGCCTGAGGTGAGGCCAGAGTCTTCATTGACAGTAAGCTCCCATGCTGCTAGTCCACAGGCTACACTTGGAGTTACAAGGCTCTGCATATCAATTGCAAAGTGCCTAGCACAGTTACTGCTTAATACAAGGTCACCCCCAAATAATTCAATCACTCAAAAATTACTGAGAGGAAACCTTTTTCCACAAAAGTAATACCCATCTGCTTATAGCTATGTTCCTATAGTCTTTTCAAAATGTCTCTTTGAGACTGGCCATGGTTGGTAATTTCTGAAGGTAGGTGATGGGTACATGGGAGAGGTTCATACTATTCTGTCTGCTTTTGTACATGTTTAACATTTTCCATAGTAAATTTTTTAAGTTAAAAAAGAAAACCCTAACAGGATTTTTAGGACAGTGAAAATATTCTGTATGTTACCATAATGGTGGGTACATGTCATTATACATTTGTCCAAACCCATAAAATATACAACACCAAGAGTGAACAGTAAATATATGATGGACTTTGGGTGATATGATGTGTCGATCTATGTTCATCCATTGTAACAAATGTACCACTTTTGGATGTGGAAATGGTGGAAGCTATGAATGTGTTTGAGGGGACAGAGGGTATATAGGAACTCTCTAGTTTCTGCTCAATTTTGCTATGAACCCACAACTGCTCTAAGTAATAAAGTTAAAAAACGCACAGCCCTGGCCAGGTTCCTTAGTTGGTTGGAGCATCGCCCCACATATCAAAATGTTGCAGGTTGAATCCTCGGTCAGGGTACATGCCTAGATTGTAGATTCAATCCCCAGTGCATGTGGGAGGCAAGTGACTGACGTTTCTCTCTCACGTCAATGTCTCTCTTTCTCTCCCTTCCTCCCTCTGAAGTCAAAAAGCATATCCTCAGGTGAGAATTAAAAAAAAAAAAACCCACAAACAGAAAACACCTGTTTCCTAATAACCTGAAAACAACAGAAGATACAGGTTACCTAGAACAGTGATTAACTCCCTAACCTGTTCATTGGGGGGGGGGGGGGAGACAGAGAGAGAGAGAGCACTTTCATTTCAATTCTATAAATAAATCCACTCCTAACCTTGCTTCCCATGACATGATACTGCAAAGGTAATTCATCCATCCATCCCAGGGTTTAGCACACTTTTTCCCTTAACATTAGCACAGCTCACACTTCATTTTATCAGGATGGATTTTGCGTTGTTTTTCTCTACCTCGGGGGACTAAAATCTGTCTATATCTACATGAATCATTTCATTCATTGAATCAGAGCATTTCTGCTACCTTGATTACATCCTAAACTTCTCGGTTTGTAGGTTCATAAAGTCAGTGATTCAAAAAGCAATTGTCTAGCTCATTAGAAAATGCACTTATTGATCTGTACATTCCCCTTGTCTTTCTACAGGGCCCAGTTTTTATTAGGTACTGAGCTGACAAGGTAGGTGTAAATTTTTGGACATGTTTTGATTAACCAAGTGAGAGGGGCAAATCAGAGAGAAACTAAATGAATAAAATAAAGAAAACATCCAACTTGAGTTTGATTTGCATTTCTTTTTTCCCTTAGGTATATAAAGACTCTCCAAAGCAGTGTCCTAATTGATTCCTCTTTTTTTCTGCATATGGCTTACTTAAAGGATCTTTGATGTGGTAACTGGATAAGGCCTAATCCCACAGTCTAGGTCAACTCTTGTCACTTGTTTGGTATTTAATCCTGGAGAGTAATGTTGTGCCCTGGTATGTTGTTTATCACCTCCAGATTACAGGTGTAACAAATATTTTTCTAATGAAATAATCACTAACTTGACATTATTCTACGGGAAGAAACAGGTAGGTTCTGTGGGGAATATTCTAGTGTAGCTACATGGTCCAAGTCCCACCTCCCTCCAATTTTTTAGGTCTATTTTTAAATCGTTTCCTTTAGGCATGTTCTCTCAAAATGTCAGGGTTTTAGGTGCTACTTGAAATCTTCAATCTCTATCATAATAGCAAAGTTTTGAAACCTCAGCATTCTGTTTCCATTTTCATGTTGAAACCCTGGATGTTTCCTCTGGGCAGCTGCTATATCATTTTCCACTCAATTGTTTGGTGAATTGAAAATATCTCATAGACACCCGTTTCTAGTATCCCTTTAGAAGGCTGAAACTTTATATGCTGACTTTGTACAACTCCTTTTGAAGTGAACTCAGGTGGCATAATTGTGCAGGCCTAACAATTTTGAGGTGGCAGAAACACCTGCAGTGACAGATAATTATAGCTATTGCTATGACTCTTACTGTGTGTTTCCTGTTTGCTAGCTCCTTTTTAGGATGAATCATAATTGTTTTCATTATGTCAACTACCTCTTTACCTTGTCCTTGATTAAACTTTGTAATGCTTGTGGCCCCTTAGTAAGCTTAGTTCTTTCCTCACTACCCTATGTTCAGCCCCTTTAATGATGGCAGGAAAAAGTTTTCTTCATGGTGGACAGGTAACAATGGCACACACATCACAATCTCAAATATCTCCCTAGAAACTTTCAAAACAGCTCTCTTTACATGTTAGCATTCATCCTTGCCTATTCTTGTGAACCCAACTCCTTTCTGTATATGAATCAAGCCCACCCATTTAGAGTTAACTTAGGTATTCCACCTCCTGCAGCATTTATGGGATATGCCACACACTTCAGCATGGAATTGGACCAAAGGCTGTCTGAGTTCCAGTTTCTTTTCTGCCCTTCCCCAACACCATCACACACTCAACTGTGGACTGTAAATGTAGACAGTGCAGACACACATTGTATGATCACATGCCAAGCACTCAGTTCTTGTTGACTACAGCCTGTCAAAATGCATCAGGTTTTGAATTAAAGGGCAAGATTTAAATGAGTTGAATTAAGTAATCTCTAATAGGAAGATCCAACTGTTTTATGATTCTGGGAATCTACTTTGGAAATTTTTGTGGAGGCTTTTACAAAACTGGGAAGTTATACAGAATAGGAAAGGAAAACAACTGCCAAGGGAAGAGATTAGTTACAAATTTAGTAATTGAGCCCTCAGTGGTGTGGCTCAGTGAATTGAGCACTAGCCTGTGAACTCAAAGGTCACCAGTTTGATTCCCACTCAGGACACATGCCTGGGTTGCGAGCCAGGTCCCTGGTTGGGGTTGTGTGAGAGGCAACTGATCGATGTACTCTAACACATTGATGTTTCCCTCTCTTTCTCCCTTCCTTCCCCTCTCTCTAAAAGTAAATAAATAAAATCTTTAAAAATTTTAGTCATTGATATGAAATAGTGCTATTGAGTCATCAAGAATTAAATCCTTCTGAGATTGTACAGAAATTAATGGTTCCATGTTGCTGGCTAGCACCTTTATGGTTTCACTATTTATACATTTAAATTTTTTATTCTTTCGGAGTTTATCTTGGTGAAATGCATCAAGCAAATTCATTTTTTTCTAGATGGCTATCCAATTGTTTTTGTGCTGTTTATTGACCACTGTTTTCAGAGACAGCTCTATCATATACTAAATTCCTGGGTGTACTTAGGTCTGTTTCTGTACTTTCCAATTCTTTGCCATTGGTCTGTTCATGGGCAAGTGTCACACAGTTGGAATTTTGAAGTTATATGTCTTAATTTCTGGAAAAAGTTATCCCTTTACTCTTCTTTTGAAGAGTTTTCCTAGCTATGCCAGTTTCTCCATATGAACTCTAGAATCAACTTACCTAGGTAAAAAAAAAAAGTAAAGAAAACATTTTATTGGAAGAATCATGTTAAATTCATATAACTTAGGAAAAAGGAAATTCTTATGTCAAGAATACACATAGTCAAGAACATCTCACATATCTTCTATTTGTTAAAGACTAGTTTTCCGTTAGAGGTGGGGGCTGACCTTGGCCTGCACCACCCAGGAAACCCCAGGGCCAGAGCACCCAGTGGACAGCACAGACTATGTTGGAGCACCACCACACTGACCCTGAACAGCTGATCCTCCACAGAGCACAACGGTTGGTGATCAGTGGTCACAGCCAGTCCTTGAAGCTCACTGGCCTGGGTAAATCCCTCTCATTGACCTGCCAGCAGCGATCAAGGCTCAACTACAAGAGGGGGGTGTACTCAGCCCATATATATAAAAGGCACACCTCAAGTACCCAGCTTGGGTGATAGGGGAGGCTGTGCCACTGGACCCTATAGGACACTTACCACTTACTACATTAGACCACACTACCAAGACACAGACTCAAAGCAGCTCTACCTAATACATAGAAACAAACACAGGGAAGCTACCAAAATGAGGAGACAAAGAAACATGGCTCAAATGAAAGAACAGATCAAATCTCCACAAAAAGAGCTAAACGAAATGGAGATGAGCAATCTCTCAGACTCAGAGTTGTAAAACACTAGTTATAAGGATGCTCAAGGAACTTTGTGAGGACCTCAACAGCATAAAAAAAGATCCAGTCCAAAACAAAGGATCCACTAATTGATATAAAGAGCAATTTACAGGGAAACAACATTAGAGTGGATGAAGCCAAGATTCAATTCAGGGATTTGAAACATAAGGAAGCAAAACACAACCAATCAGAACAAGAAGAAAAAATAATCCAAAAAAGGATAGTATAAGTAGCCTCTGGGACAACCTTGAACATTCCAACATTCACATCACAGGGGTACCAGAAAGAGAAGAGAAGGAGCAAGAAATTGGAAATCTATTTGAAAAAAATAATGAAAGAAAACTTTTCTAATCTGGTGAAGGAAATAGACATGTGAGTCCAGGAAGCACAGAGAGTCCCAAACAAGATGGATGCAAAGAGGCCCAACTCCAAGACACATCATAATTAAAATACCAAAGGTTAAAGATAAAGAGAGAATCTTAAATGCAGCAAAAGAAAGGAGGTTAGTTATCTGTAGCGGAGTTCCCATAATTTCTCAAAAGAAACTTTGCAGACTAGAAGAGAATGGCAAGAAACATTGAAAGTCATGAAAAGCAGGGACCTACAGCAGGATTGCTGTACCCAGCACAGCTATTATTTAGAATCGAAGGGCAGATAAAGAACTTCCCAGACAAGAAATAACTAAAGGAATTCATCATCACCGAACTGTTATTATATGAAATGTTAAAGAGACTTATTTAAGAAAGGAAGATCAAAACTATGAACAATAAAATGGCAATAAATACATACCTGTCAACAATGGAATCTAAAAAAACAAACTAAGCAAAGGACACAGAATTATGAATATGGAGAATGTGGAGAATTATGAATATGGTTGCCTGATGGGAGGGGCATGTAGAGGAATGGGTGAAAAGATAAGGGGATTAACAAGTACAAATAGGTAGTTACAGACTATCCATGGGGATGTTAAGAACCATATAGGAAATGGAGTAGCCAAAGAACTTACATGAATGAACCATGGACATGAACGACCCATGGACATGAACTAAGGGTGGGTATTGCCTGAGAGAGTGGGGGATGCTGGGCAGATCAGGACAAAGGGGGAAATATTGGGACAACTATAATAGCATAATCAATAAAGTAAAATAAAAATAAAATGTAAAAAACTAAAAAAAAAAAAAAGGACTATGTTTGTGTTTACCAGGAGTGTCTTTAGTTTAAAGGTTTGGGAACTTTTTAAAGTTTAAACCTAGGTTTTTAAAATTGTTTGCTATTGTATTATGAAATCTTCTAAGTGGTGTTTGTGTGTATATATATGTATCCATGATTTATAACCTTGGGGTGGGGTGGGGTTTTCTACCTATGATTCAAAACACAGAATAAAAAATTAATAAATTCAACTACCCCAAAATAAACTTTGCATGCTAAAGACACCATAATCCAAGTCAAGAGAAAAATTATAAGCTGAAAGGAAATATTTGGGTTTTTTAAACTTTTTTTATTGTTGTTCGAGTACAGTTTTCTGCCTTTTTCCCCCACCCCTCCCCACCATACCAGCCCTCCCCACCTCCCTCCCCTGTTTCCACCTCCCCTCCCTTGTTATTGTCCATGTGTCCTTTATAATAGTTCCTGCAAACCCTTTACCCTTTTCCCCTATAATCCCCTCCCGTCTCCCCTCTGGTCACTGTCAGCCTGTTCTCAATTTCAGTGTCTTTGGTTATATTTTGCTTGCTTGTTCATTTTGTTGATTAGGTTCCTGTTCAATGTAAGATCATATGGTATTTGTCTTTCACCACCTGGCTTATTTCACTTAGCATGGATGGAACTGGAGAACATTATGCTAAGTGAAAGGAAATATTTGTAACTTATATTGCAAACAGCTCCTACAAGTCAATAAGGAAAAACTCATCCACCCACCAGAAAGCAGGGGTTGAGGGGTGAAGGATGCAAATAAATAGCCCTATGAAAAGATATACTCAACCTCACTTATAAGTTAATAAAAATTAAAAGTATACTAAGATACCATTTCTCATCTATCAGGTTGGAAAACACATGGCTGATGAGACTATGAAAGAACATGCATTCATGCATTGCTGATAAACTGGTCAGAAATAAACTGATGAAATACATTATGCTACACACCATACAAGAAAATACTATGCAACTATAATAAAAAGAATGAAGATACTCTTCAATTACTGATATAGAAAGTTCAATTACTGATACAGTGTTAAGCAAAAACAAAAACCTAGGTGCAATATTGTATATAACAGGTACCACTTTTATATAAAAATGTTTCCCCCACTATTTAAAACTATTCTTTTTTATACTTTTAAGGAATTTCATCCCTATTAAACCTTTTGTACCCTGACCAGTATGGCTCAGTTGGTTTGCTGTCGTCCTGCAAAGCAAAAGTTCGCTGGTTGGATTCCCAGTCAGGGCACATGCCTGGGTTGAGGTTTGGTCCCCATCAGGGTGTATACGAGAGGCAACTGATTGATGTTTCTCCCCTTCTCTTTCTCCTTCCCTACCCCTCCCTTCCCCTGTCTCTAAAAAATAAATAAAAATCTTTTAAAAAATGACTCCTAAAAAAAACCTTGGTACACTGAAATGGTGTCAAGCAAAGAAACAATTACCTTAGGACACATCTTGCTAATAGATGCAAGATAAATCACACATGCTCAGAGTTCAAAGCTATGGTGGCTTGATGCTGACACAGAGTGTAATTTCCAGGGAAGGAGCTTGGTGGGCCTACTCTTGCTGCTCAGGGTGTGCCCTGCAAAACAAACACCGAACACTGTTTTTGCTTTTTGCCTATTTTCATGAAAGTGAAAATCCTCTTCAGATTTCTTTCAATTAGGGGAAACAGGTACTGCATAAGACTTTTGTAAAAGAGTAGTGTAAAGCAAACTTTCTAAAAGCAGGGGATACCAGTATATATGTATTTGGATAAAGAAATAAAAGCATATTTAACTAATAAAAATGGTGACTTGAAGGGGCTGACTGGAGAAGGAACTGGGTAGAGAGGCATGGAGAGCAGTAATTTTTCACTATATACCTTTTTATAGTTTTTTACTTCTGAAGCATATGACTTACCTGTTAAATAATTTTTAAAAATTAAGTGCCTTGGTGAATTAAGAAAGTTAAGATATTTAAGCTCACATATTTCAATTATTTTTCCTATTTAACTCAGAGGAATAAGACACAGCTTTAGAAATTAGGAGAGCTAAAAATCTGAGTTCCTCAGAGTAACCCCCCAAAATGTGTAAATTGATGTGAAACTTGGGTTTCCATTTTCTTTTATTTTTTAAAGTAATTGTTTTACAATGTGTTATCACACATGTATACACACATGTTAGTGCACTTGTATGTGTGCACACACACACACAGGACTCGAGATGAACAGAGAAACAAGGATAACCTCCAAACAGGTTTTTTTTTCACAAAGTTCAAAATAGATTACATTAACATTTATGTACTTTCCAGTCATTACACAATGTACAGACATGATCCATTTAATGATTTATGCTCCCCAAATGGTTAAACCAGTAAGGATTTTCTATGAAAAAGTATATGTAAAAGCTCTTAGTTTAGAAGCAAAGTACTGTTTCCAGCAAAAAGCAACCTCAGGCATACATTTTGTGTTTACATATACTCCTTGAGAATACTACAGTAGCAGTGCATAATTTCATTCTTTAAAAAGATCTGAAAAATTAATTTCAAGACACTCTTAATGCATTGTGCTTGCTGATAAAAATCCTAAGTATGACAATAACGGTTAAAAGTGCATATATATGTTAAGAGATCAGAAGAGGCTATAAAGAAATGTAAATAGTTGTGCTTCAGGGACTTTTTTCATAAAGTTGTTTTAATAACAAATATAAACTTAAAAAATGTCTCACTGACTGATATAAAATAGACAAAGATATCAAGGATTTTCTATAGTTGGCTTAGGGTTTAAAGGTGAAAAATTATCTCCATATAAACCACCCAGCAACTAATAATCCCAATTTGGGCTGGACATTTACAGTTAGGCAAAAGGCTGGGGAGAAAAGAGATTTTTTTATCCTATCAAAAGCATTATTCAGAAGTAAAGCCAGGGTGAATCAACTAACTAAACAAATGTCTGCCTTCCTTTAGAGTTCTTAGACCAAATAGAGAGATCATCCTACTTTTATGAGGTTTAAAATAACCACACATGCTTGGTGTCGAGACCACAATCTGTTCTGTAATTCAGAAGATGAATTAAATATGCCCTGTCTTCTGTGAGCTCTAGGATAGCCATCATTCCTCAGTATTTTGTGCTTTTTAAAAAAAGCCTCCACACATTAACTGTAAAACTCATTTTAGCAACACCATGGCAACTGTTTATAATGATAAAGGCCACAGTATAATTTACATAGTAACATTGATGTTCATAGCTAGGAAATAAATGCAATTTTACTCTTAGGATGGTCAGTTTGCTGTTTTAGGCCTTTAACTTTGAAGGACACATGAGCCTAACAATTAAACTATATTTAATGTAAATTAGAAAAAAAGATGGAAAAATCTCAACTATTTTCATTGAAGTCTTTTGCACAATGGGTGTAAATAGAAAAAGAATTTTCTTATTGTTGTTCAATTATAATTGTCCCATTTTCACCCCCGCTGGTCTCCCCAGCCCTGCCCACTCCCAACTCCCAGTGAATCCTCATCCCATTGTCCTTGTCCACGGGTCCTTTACAGATGTTCTTTAACTCGCCCCTCCCCCCTTTTCCCCCCATTATCCCCTCCCTTCTCCTCTCTGGTCACTGTCACTTTGTTCTTTATTTCCATGTTTCTGGTTCTATTTTGCTCTCTTGTTTTGTTGATTAGATTACACTTATAGGTGAGATCATGTGGTATTTGTCTTTCACTGCCTGGCTTACATCGCTTACCATAATAGTCTCCAGTTCCATCCATGCTGTCTCAGAGGGGAGGAGTTCCCTCTTTCTTTGTGCTGCATAGTATCCCATTGTGTAAATGTACCAGTTTTTTGATCCACTCATTTACCGATGGGCACTTAGGCTGTCTCCACCACTTGGCTAATGTTAATAACGCTGCTAAGAACACTGGGGTGCATAGGTTCTTTTGAGTTGGTGTTTCAGGATTCTTAGAATATACACCAGCAGGGGAACCACTGAGTCAAAAACAGTTCCATTTTTAGTTTTCTGAGGAAATTCCATACTGTTTGCCACAGTGGCCTCACCAGTCTGCATTCCCACCAACAGTGCACTAGGGTTCCCTTTTCTCCACATCCTCTTCAACACTTGTTTGTTGATTTGTTTATGATGGCCATTCTGAGCAGTGTGAAGTGGCATCTCATTGTGTTTTTAATTTGAATCTCTCTGATGGCTAGTGATGTTGAGCATTCTTTCATGTCTATGGACACTCTATGTCCTCCTTGGAGAAGTGTCAGTTCAGCTTCTTCCCCATTTTTTAAATTGGATTGTCTTCCTGGTGTGGAGTTGTGTGAGTTCTTTATATGTTTTGGAGATCAAAGCCTTGTCCAAGGTATCACTTGTGAATATATTTTCTCTTACAGTTGGTTCCCTTTTCATTTTACTGATGTTTTCTTTAGCTGTGCAGAAGCTTTTTAATTTGATGTAGTCCCATTTGTTTATTCTTTCCTTTATATGCCTTGCCCTAGGGGACATATGGGTGAAAATATTACTGCATGGGATATTTCAAGCTTTCCTGCCTACCTTCTCCTCTAGGGATTTTATGGTATCAGAACTTATATTTAAGTCTTTTATCCATCTTGAGTTTATTTGGGGGTACTGTGTAAATTGGTGGTCTAGTTTCATGTTTTTTGCATTCACTTGACCATATCTGCCAACCCAATTTATTGAAGAGGCTATTTAATCTCCATTTTATGCACCTGCCCTCCTTTCAAATATTAATTGTCCACAGAAACATGGGTTTATCTCCGGGCTTTCTATTCTGTTCCACTGATCTATGTTTCTATTCTTATACCTGTAGCAGACTGTTTTGATTACAGTGGCCTTGTAATATAGTTTGATATCAGGTATTGTGATTCCCTCCTATTTTCTTCTTTCTCAAAATTGCAGAGACTATTCTGGGTTGTTTATGGTTCCATATAAATATTTGAAAAGTTTTTTCTGTCTCTGTGAAATGTTATTGGTATTTTGATAGGGATTGCGCTGAATGAATAGATTGCTTTTGGTAATATGGACATTTTAAGGTTGTTAATTCTTCCAATCCATAAATATGGTATATGCTTCCATTTATTTGTGTCTTCCTTCATTTCTTTCTTCGGTGTTCTGTAGTTTTCTGAGTACAGATCTTTTACCTCCTTGGTTAAGTTTATTACTAGGTATTTTACTTTAATTGTTGCTACAGTAAGTGGGATTTTTTTCCTAATTTCTGTTTCTGATATTTCATTGTTGGTGTACAAAAGTGCCTTTGATTTCTGAATAGTGACTTTGTATCCCACTGTTTTGACAAACTCACTTGTTAGGTCGAGCAATTTTTTGGCAGATTCTATAGGGCTTTCTATGTACACTATCCACTATCATGTCATCTGCAATCAATGACAGTTTTACTTCTTTCTTTCCAGTTTGGATGCCTTTTCTTTCTTGTCTGATCATTGTGGCTAGAACTTCCAATAACATGTTGAATAAATGTGGTGGCAGCAGACACCCTTGTCTTGTTCCTGATCTTAGGGGAATAGCCTTTAGTTTTTACCTGTTGTGTATGATGTTGGCTGTAGGTGTCTCGTATATGGCCTTTATTATGTTGAGGTATGCTCCCTCTATTCCCACTTTGCTAAGTGTTTTTATCATAAATGGGTTCTGTACTTTATCAAATGCTTTTTCATCATCTACTGATAAGATCATCTGTTGTTTGTCTTTCATTTGGTTTATATGATGTATTACATTTATTGATTTGTAAATATTGTACCATCCTTGCATCACTGGGATGAATCCCACTTAATCATGGTGTATGATCTTTCTAATATATTGTTGGATGTGGTTTGCCAATATTTTGTTGAGGATGGTAGCATCTATGTTCATCAGCAATATTGGCCTGTAGTTTTCTTTGTTGTGTCTTTATCTGGTTTTAGAATTAGGGTGATGCTGGCTCCATAAAAAGAGTTTTGGAATTTTCCCTCTTCTTGGATTTCTTGGAATAGTTTCAGAAGGATAGGGGTTAGCTCTTCCTTAAATACTTTGTAAAATTCACATGTGAAACTGTCCTTTCCAAGGCTTTTGTGTGTCAGGAGTTTTTTGATTACCCCTTCAATTTCACTAGCTGTTATGAGTCTATTCAGGCTTCCTGCTTCTTCTTGACTCAGTTTTGGAGGATTGTATGTTTCTAGAAATTTATTCATTTCCCCCAGATTTTCAAATTTCTTGGCATATAGTTGTTCATAGTAATTTCCTACATTCCTTTGTATTTCTGTGGTATCAGTTGTAATCTCTTCTCTTTCATTTCTGATTTTATTTATTTGGTTCCTCTCTCTTTTTTTCTTGAGTCTGGTCAGAAACTTTTTGATTTGGCTTATCTTTTCAAAGAACCAGCTCCTGGATTTATTGATCCTTTGAATTGTTCTTTTAGTCTTTATGTCATTTAACTCTGCTCTGATCTTATTTTCTTCCTTCTGCTCGCTCTGGGCTTTGTTTATTGTTGTCCCTCTAGTTCATGTAGATGTAGGGTTAGGTTGTTTGTTTGAGACTTTTCTATTTTTTTTAGGTAGGCCTCTATTGCTATAAACTTCCCTCTCAGGACTGCCTCCACTGTGTTCCATAGGTTCTGGGCTGTTGTGTGTTCATTTTCATTGGTTTCCAGGTACTTTTTGACTTCTTCCTTGATCTCACTGTTAACCCATTCAGTGTTTAATAGCATGCTATTCAGTCTCCATGGATTTGATTGTTTTTGAATTTTTTTCCTTGAGGTTGGTTTCTAGTTTCAAGCCATTGCAATTTGAGAAAATGTTTAATATGGTTTCAATTTTCTTGAATTTGTTGAAGTTTGTTTTTTGTCCTATCATGTGGTCTATCTTTGAAAATATTCCATGTGTATTTGAAAAGAATGCACATTTTGTTTCTTTGGGGTAAAAGGTTCTCTCTATATCATTTAAGTCCATTTGATCTAGTGTGTTGTTCAGTGCCACCACATCCTTGTTGATATTTTGTTTGGAAGATCTATCCATTGTTGACAGTGGAGTGTTAAAATCCCCTACAATGAGTGTGTTGCTGTCTATATCTTTGTTGAAGCCCTCCAAGATGTCCCTTATATATTTGGGAGCCCCTATGTTGGGCGCATATATGTTTACAATGGTTATATATTCTTGATGGATTCTACCCTTCAGTATTATGAAGTGTCCTTCTCTGTCTCTTTTTATGGCCTTTGTTTTGAAATTTATTTTGTCTGATATAAGTATTGCTACCCTGGCTTATAAAAAGAATTTCTTAAAAGAATTTCCTAGATGTCACTCAGAAGCATCCTGTTGTCTGTAACATAGTGTCCTGGAGTCCTTTGAATAAAATTATAGAGTAATTTAAAATATATATTATACATTTATAATCATTGTAAATCATTCAATAGTTTGTACCATATTAATGGAGTGAAAGAGATAAAAGGCAGTCCACATTCATATTTTCAAGATAAATTTACTTCAGAAGTCAACTGAATTCTTTGCTCATGTTCTAAGTATAGCCATTGTGATAAGACCTGAAAGAAAAAAAATTGGATAACAATTAAAGATACGCATTTTATAAAATTTTCCATTCAATAAGCAATTGTTTAGCCCTCAATGAGCAAACAAAATACAGCACATAAGCAGGTACTCTATCAAGAACTTGAAGTCAATTCAAATTCAGCTGATATTATACAGATGAAATCCAATTGATAGCAAAGGGAAGTTACTGGACAGATTTAATTAAATCACTAGTGTCTGAACATAGCTAATTTTTTAACCATCAAATATACCTCCCATCTTATCCGGTTTCATCAGCTATAATAATAGGAGACATGCCATTTTAAAATGTCAGTAAAGCTAGTTGACTTCATCAACAAAAACACTGTGGGCCTATTTACATCCCAGGGTCCTAGAGCCACAAATAGACAGTAGCATGGTATTCTTGCTTGGCTTGTCTCTTTTGAAGAAACTCCAGACCTAAAAATCATAAAAATTTAATAATATGCTCAGTCTTATATGAGTGGTTAAAAAAAGTATGTGATGAAGTATAGAGAAGGAGAATAATCATGTAGGACTGGGGCAGTCAGAAAAGATACCCCAAAAGGTAAAGCTGAAATAAGCTTGAAAAATATAGAACAATGAGATGGGCAGACATTCAGGTGAGGGGAGGGCAAAAGCAAGGGCATGAAGGTAAGACTGGGACTCTAGATGAGCTTTTTTGGGATCAACAAATAATCTAATGGCTCTAATCAAGGATTTATGTAAGGCAACAGCTAGACAACAGTAGCTCATAGAGGTCTCAAAAAGAGTATGGACAGTCTTAAATGCCAAACTATGGAATTATACTTCATCGTATGGACTGTGGGGAAGCACTGAAGGTTTTTGAGTAGGGAGTAGTGGTGGTGAAACCAAAACCGAATGGAAAAAAGTCTGACAGCAATATAACAGATAGTTTGAGGGAGGAAATAATGGAAGAGGATAGGAATAGGAAGAGAAGAGACACAGACAGAAGGTAGGGAGACAATTTATTAATAGAAAACAATTTTGAAATTAGCACACCCAGGAATACTGACAGAGAATACTGAAAAGAGATGGCATCTCAGAAGTTGTGAGAGACTATGAGGAAAGAGTCATTCATCACCAGAACCCTAATCCTTGACACATTAGGTAGGTACTGAAGAGTTATTCAGTCAAACTAATTATAAGATTTCAAGTCAGGATGACCGAAAGAATGAGTGAACAGGAAAAAGGGAAACGGGTTTGAAGAGAAAGATTCACAATATTAAACAAGGCTGCATTGTTCATCTTTATCACTATGTACACTTTGTCTAAGTGTTTCCCTAGAATCAATTCCTACAAGTAGAAATGGTGTATCATGGAATCTATGCATTTTACACATGTTTTATACCATTGTAAGTCATCAAAAAAGAAAATAATTGAATAAATTAGGTACTAGTTAAATAAATTGAAAAGAACTAAATGTGAGCCAAGAATTAAACATTACAATGCACTTTACCTCAACATGCTTTTAAAGCAATCTTTTATCTGTTTTTCTAAAAATAAAAACCACTACCACCACAATCACCTCATACTCATAAGACCATCACTACCACCTGCAAGCCATAAAAACTGCCTGCACATATGCCCCCAAATGCATCTTTAAAACACTTACCTAAGATGTAAGCAGCGACTAATTTTTGATTCACACTTAAGTGGAGGTAAAGAGGCACCAGAGATTCCACATCCCCCAGTGTAGGAAGCATTAGAGCTGCAATGCACACCACTCCCAGGAAGACAGTTAGTAAACTAGGTCCTGAGGAGACAGTTCTATTTTCTGTGAAAAGACAAAAATCCCTGAGCTTGCTTCTAAAAACAACTTAGACAAAAGTTTTTTTCACATATACTGTCCACCTCACCAGGATTCTGATTTTGTCTAAAAATAATTTCAAGGAATCTTTAGTATTTAGAGAAATTCCAAAAACATTTACATAAATGCTTAAAATTTTTCAAAACAGAAATAGCTTTTTTTCTGATTGTTGTAAAATCTGAAAGAGATAGAAATCATACATGTTCCTATGTAATCCCATCTTCCTGGAAATAACACTATTCACAGCATGGTATAAATCCTTTCAGATTTTAGCAATGACCATATAAATATGTAAAATAAAACTTTATATAAATGAGATTACATTATACCTACTGTTCTAAACCTGTTTTTTTTTCTCTCTCACTTAGGAGTATATTTGAATCCTTAGGAATATATTTGAACCTCTTTCCATGTCAGTATATAACCACCTATCATTCTATCAATTCCTTGTAAATGCCTGCCTGGCATCCCATCTTGCAAATATTCAAAATTTAATCAATCCCTAATCGATGGTCTTTTAGGTCATCTTCAATCTTTTATTATTATAAACAATAAGAAAGAGCCCAATTTTCTTAAGCCAGAGGGCACCGACTCAAACACTACAAAGACATAGTTCATTAGTAACGTAATTAAGACAAACCCAGTAAGATTCAGCAACATCTTTTCAAAACATCTTTTAAATAACTTGGGCTGTGGTATTTTATAAAAGTATGCTTTGTAGGTTTCTCTTAGTTAAATTTCTATTAAATTAAAAATATATATACAAAATTATATTTATGTGCATAGACAAGGCCTGCATAGTAACACGGGACATTTATATCAGCAGATTTTTTTGTCCAAGATTTTTTTTGTTAAAGTTTTAGTTTATTTTATTGGTTTTTAGAGAGAGAGGGGAAGAGGGAGGGGGAAAGGTTGAGGGAAAGGGAGAGATTTTACTTATTTATGAATTCATCGGTTGATTCTTATATATGCCCTGACTGTGGATGGAACCCACAACCTTTGTGTATCAGGACGATACTCTACCCAAATGAGCTATCCAGCTAGGGCCAGATATGTTAAGTGTGTGGGATTATAGGGGCTATGTTCTTTTAAAAATTTATTGCTATATGTTTTTATACAATAAACTTGAGAAAAAATTTTCTCATTTTTATTGCCTCAATACATTTAAAAATCTGAATCTTTAATGAGTACAACCTATGACCATTTTCCAGCTAGCTCAAAGAGCCTCACAACATTTTTGTACTTGTAATATGTCTAATAAACACCTTTCAAGCTAAAGACATAAAAAAATAATACCACTTCAAAACGTCCCCCAAAATATAATCTCAATTATTTCAACATTTTAGCTTAGAGAACCTTAATGAAAAACCTTAGAATTCTACATACTGGAAAACACACACAAGTAATTCACTGCAGTCCCGTGCAGAATAATTATGTTTTGGTCAACTACAGAAGGCATATACAACCATAGTCCCATAAGATTATAATGGAGCTGAAAAACTCTTATCACCTAGTTATATTTTAGCCATCCTAGTGTCATAGCACAATACATTTCTCACATTTTTGTGGTGAATCTGATGTAAATAAACTTACTGAGCTGTCGGTCATATAAAAGTATAGCACATACACTTGTGTACAGTATATAGTACATGACAATGATAACAACTATGTTAATGGCTTCTGTATTTGCTATACTATATAAACTTTTTATCATTATTTTACAGTATACTCTTTCTACTTATAGAGTTTGCTATAAAAAAGTACACTGTGTTATGCAGGCAACAGCAGTCTCATAACATGTTTTGAAATGAGACCATAACTGGTCTCATGTTTTCCACATCACTTGATTGCATCATTTTCTCTTGTGCTTGATTTAATATTGTGTTGTTTTGTGCAGTGACACACTGTACAGATTTGTAGCCTAGGAGCAATAGGCTGTACCATATGGCCTAGGTGTGTAGTACACTATATCATCTAGGTTTGTGTAATTGTACTCGATGATGTATGAACAATAAAATTGTCTAATGACACATTTCTCAGAATGTATCCCAGTCATTAAGTGGCACATGACTGTATTAAAATAATAAATAGGAGAAGTTAAAAATATCACTTTGTCAACACAAACTAAGTTAGTCACAATTATACTTTATTAAAGAAGAAAACTTGACTCAATTCCATATTAGAAACATTGGGTTAACAACCCACAAACAGGACGTGTTGGCCAAGACTGTATATGGGACTTTATTGTCATATTGCCCTTGTTCTAGAGTGTCCATAGCAGTGGAAACCTTGTAAGACAAAGAAAACCAACCCAAGACACCCTATAAAATAAGAAGTCCAGCCTTCCTAGTGTAGCCCATATACACATTTCCCATGTAACTACAGTCAGCCCTTCATATTCACAGGTTCCACATCTGCAGATTCAACAAACCATTGAATTGCAGTTGGAGGATGTGGAGCCCATGGATACAAAGGGCTGAAAAAGGCATTTGGACATCTTCAGATTTTAGTGTTTGGGGCTGGAGAGGGAGGGTTCCTGGAGCCAATAACCCTTGGATACCAAGGGATGGATGATTGTACTCTGTGCAGAGAACATAATGGTGAACAAGACAAATAAGGGGCCTATTTTCATTGAGCTTCCTGACATGGATGGCTTAGAGATTTTTTTTTTCCAAAACAGAGATCACCACATGTTATTTCAATATCACCTATCTTCATTCATCTACCTACTCCAATTTTACAATTAGAGGAATATTTTAATATACTTCAGATACCAAAGTTTCATTATAAAAATAAAATAAGAATAAAATGCTCAATTAATACATACTGTAATTATTTAGCCTTTCAGGATAATTTTTCAACTGAATTATAATACATTTAAAAATAAAAGAAAAAGCCCATGGCTGGTGTAGCTCAGTGGATTGAGTGCGAGCCTGTGGACCAATGGGTTGCTGGTTTGATTCCCAGTCAGGGCACATGCCTGGGTTGCAGGCCAGGTCCCCAGCTGGGGACATGTGAGGGCAACCACACGTTGATGTTTCTCTCTTCTTTCTCCTTCCCTTCCCCTCTCTCTAAATAAATAAATAAAAGCTTTTTAAAAATAAAATAAATAAATAAAAATAAAAGAAAAAATACAACTAAACTTTTAACTCTTATTATTCTTGACTATTAAACTGGTCTGTTAAATATAAAAATGAGCTCCAATGAACTTAACATGAAAAAATCCCAAATATTCATTATATGGCCTTTCTTGTTCTAGAGAAGGCATTTTAAAAGGGGAATCTTGCATTTCATAAATATTTATAAGTCAACTTACTATTGATCTGAGGTCAAAGTGACATTTGACAGAGGGTCTCTCAGCTTCAAAAGATGAAAAGCTGGTTCTATCAGTCAATAATAGTTGCTAAGAAGAAAACAATCTACTAGCTACTACCTGGTCCCTAGTCTTGGTATCACCAGAAAATCTGAGCTCTTTCTACTTGGACTGAGAAGGCTTGACTATGGTAAATCAAAGAGGCATTACTGCCTGTGTTATTGAAATAAACATGCTAAGATGAACAAACTGATATAATAACAAGTAGACTTCATGTGGCAATTTCAAGGATAGCTACTATCACATTCATATGTCACTATCAAAAGGAAAAAAAACACTATCCATGTTTTCTTATGGAAAATTTATCTTCCTCCCTTTATAATAGGGTTGGAGGGAAATAATGAGAAGTTAAGAGGGAAGGGGGGAAATATTCAAAGAGTTGAAGATGAGGATAATGCCAATGTTAAAAGAATATATCATAACATTTCTGAATATCTAAGCTGGGAGGAAATGAGGAATGGAGAAGTACTCAATTAATAGCCCACAGGGAATATTATAATCTGCTTAGTTTAATTAACTTCAATTTTAATGAATTTTTTTCAAAATAATATGAACAGTTCACCAAGCATGGCCTATTGCCAAACACAATCTCTCTCTCCTTCTTTGAACTAATTAAATGAGAAAGGATATAGGAAAGTCACAGAAACAAAAGTATATAATTGCCAAATTGTGCTAGCATTATAAAGTACATCCTCAGGTTTTATAGGCTTAAAGGTTATGGCAACATTTGCCCTCTCCCCACATCATCCTCTAGTCCTCTCTGCAAGTCCAGCTCTAGGTCTCAGGCTCAATTTTAGGTACCTGATTTCTAGGTTCTGTTTTGCAGTAGTTGATTAGGTTTAAAGTGACAGATTATTTTCTTTTTTTTTTTTTTTTTTTTTTTTTTTTTTTTGATTTTATAGATTTATTTTCAAAGGGCAAAAACACGTAGACAACTTAAATACAAGTCTAAACAGAATTTACTCTGTCAATGTCAGCAGTAATGCCAAAATGTGTTTTCCTGCCAGACACTCTTCTGTGTATTCCAAGTCTTCTATCCATGAAGGAAAGGGATCTGATACTTTATTCATACACATCCTTCTTATCTGCAATATAATCTACAATTTCTTGTGGACACATCAGCTTCTCTGCATCTATATCAGGAATCTCAAATCCAAATTCGTCCTCCATAGCCATGATAATCTCCACTTGGTCCAAACTGTCTAAGCCCAGGTCTTTCATAAAATGGGAATTTACTGAGAGCTTCTCTGGGTCAATCTTGTCATACAGTTTCAAGACGTAAAGAACACGGTCCTTGATGCCCTCTATCGTCAGAGGGGGCATGTCACTATATGGCCGGCACAGCTGTGTAACTCTGCCTGGTACCTGCACGAGCGCCAGGGCAGGAACCCCGGGCCTGGTCTGGGTCCCTGCGGGGCAGAGCCAGATGCTGAGCGGTCGGGCGGCGGCCAGCGTGGGAACCCAGGGCAGCGACCCCAAGGCCGCGGGCAGTCGGCGGACACAGGAGCAAAGGACACGAGCGGCCATGGCTACACCGACCCACAAAGTGACAGATTATTTTCTAGTAATTATTCTTAGCTCCCTGATTAAAGTTAGAAATGTATAAGACCTCAAAAGGGCTTTAAAAACAAGCCAAAATTACCTGGTTGAAACGACTGCTCAAAAAATAAACTTTCGCTTAATGGTTCCTTTATTCTTTTCTCCTCTTCTTCCTTTTGTTGCTCTTTTGCAGAAGGGAGAAGAGTAGCCACGACCTCTTTCCTTCCTAAAGCCTTCCTCTGGCTTTGTTCAGAAACTTGGAGACGAAATTTGTCTATTACACCATAGTGACAGGATCGAACATCTCTATGACGAATCACACTGAAAACATTAAAAAATAACAAATGCTGTTTAGGTTTCTGGGGGGCTGTCAAACAGAATTCAGCAAGAGATTTTATACAATAAAACAATATTAACTGATTAAAACCAAATACTCAAATATAGAAATTAGCCAATGAAGATAAAAAAAATACAGTAAAACCCAAAAAGAAATAGGTAATTCTGAAATATTTGATAAAAGCACACACTCCAAAACATAGAATAAAAGTCTCAAGTAAAAGAATGACAGGTAAAGAAAATTCTTTTGGCAATGACTTTTTTTTCTGGATATCTGTATGCAGGAATATTTACTAAATAAAATATATGAAATTGTTTGTTCCCCCACAAAAGTCTCATAAATCTCTATTGCCTCTTATTTTTCAAGTAACAAACCTCACCCTAGACTTAAAACTGAAATCCATGAATGCAGGTGAAAATAAGCATTTGCATAAGTAATCAATTCTGAGCAATCCAACTAAAAGCTAACAATACACATCTATATCTCTCTGACAAGAAAAGAGTATAAAGCACTTTCATTTTTACGACTTATCTGCAATTCCATATATTCTACTTAATTCTTAATAGAGAACACAGAACCATTAGGTCTAAGGTAACACATTTATTTGACTAGAGACTACATTTCTTTGGAGTAGTCCTTGCTTATTTTGTACCGAATGAAAATCAAAAGAAATGTGCAAAAACACATCCTTAAAGAGACATCATTTTAAGGCTTTAAGTCTATTCAAAAGAAAACACTTCTGCTTCTCATTCTCACAGAAAATTTAAACAAATACAGTTTACTTGGTGGTTTAAATTAAGGGCAGGTCAATGTTTCCATCTGGTCACCATCAGTTCTAAAGTGAAAATTAAATTTGAACAGCTTAAGAAAACAATCATTTATCTGACACGCTAAGAAAAAGTTATCTGGAAGAGCTCAGATAACCTTTTATTTGCTTCCTGTTTGTATAGATTAACTTCCAAGCTTAATTAGCTGAATCATTTCAGATGAACTTATATTACCTTTGTTCTGAGAGTGTAGTATTAGTTTCCCAAATGTCACTATAATAGCAACATGTTTCAAAGAAAGCTAATTTTTTTTTACTATAGCTAGAGAAATTGAAAGGAGTAAGTTAGAACTTTACCTTCATAAATGTCCATTATGACTAAAAGCACAACAATGAGGAAATGTTCATGGAAATAGTAACACACACATTGGTTCCAACAAAATGAAATATTATTTGATTGACCTGTTTAGAATCTCTTAGATACTTCTTAACAAGATTTTTTTCTTTTTAATTACACTTATTGGGGTGACAATGAAAATTATATAGGCTTCAAGTGTATATTTCTATGATACCTCACCTGTATATTGTATTGTGTGCCCACCACCCAAAGTCAAATCGCCTTCTGTCACCATATATTTAATCCCCTTTACTCTTTACTACCTACACCCCTCAAGAATTTTGATAGACTAAAACTTTCAGCAAAAATAAAAGTATAATAAATGCCTATGTGGGAACAGCTTCAAGAAAAAACATTTTTCAAGTTAAACAGTTAAACACAAATATTAACACACTAAAACATGTTACCAGGAAGTGATTGGGACTTACATATCCACACAACACTGAGGCTTTACTGCACCTGCAGCATCAACGACAACATACTTATTTGGAGTAGTACACAAAACTGAAAAAAAAAATTCACAATGACCATTAGTGTTTTTTAAAAAATTAGTTTCTACAAGTAAAAATTTAGTAGGGACTAGTGAAAATCCATCAAATAGACCTAGAAGACTCACCTTTGAACTTTAAGGCAAATTCATAGGGATTATATAGAGTCAACACTTGCTTATGCGTTGACTGGTCATCTGCATAAAATATTAGCTCCGTGGGAAACACAAAAACAGGAAGATTTCCTTCCACTAACTCTAGCTGTCTTTTTTGTTGATGCATTGGCACTGAATCCCCCTTGCTGCAGCTTCTGTTTTAGAGTCTTAAATCTATTTTAGACTTTTCTTAAAGTTAGTTAAAAATTCCAAAGCATTTTGGCAATCTAGAAAGAAAAGAGAAAAAGAAAACTGAATGATACCTGTTTACATTTCCTGTACCACCACAAAAAGAATGCATTAAAATAGGCCCCCAAATGATTTAAACATGTCTTTTGACTTTTCCTCCTGGCTTATTTATATAGTTCTTACCAAACTATGCCAAGAAATTTATACATGTTCCTTTCACATTCAAGATTTCAACCTATGATAAATAACATTAATACTTGAATGAAGGAATAAAGGCTTTCTACCTCAAAATAATCACCCCCTTTCAAAGAGATGAGATCAAAGAGATACTACTATTTTTAAACCTCCAGCTTTTTTTAAATAAGGTTTTTTTTAAAAGATTTTATTTATTTATTATAGAGAGGGAAAGGGAGGGAGAAAAAGAGGGAGAGAAACATCAATGTGCGGTTGCCTCTCATGCACCCCTTGTTGGGGACCTGGCCTGCAACCCAGGCATGTGCCCTGACTGGAAATTGAACCAGCGATCCTTTGGTTCACAGGCTGGCGCTTAATCCACTGAGCCACACCAGCCAGGGCTAAACCTCAGTTTCTAAAAAAGCAGAATAAATTAAGTACTGTCACCACCAAATTTATGTGAGCCAATCGGAATTTTTAAAAACTAAAAAAATACAAAACAAAGTAAGTTTCCATGATTTATATGAGAAAAACATGAGAATCACTTCCACACTCATTCCAACAATACTTTATTTAGTGCCTTCAGACAGCATGGATGGGAGATTTCTTTTCATCTCTTTTCTGTTCAAACCCAAAATAAGCAAAAATGTCTGGAAGGGAAGCCAAATATCCAAACTTGCTCAACAGTCCATGGAGTTTTCTATGAAAATTCAAAATCAGTAAGTAGGCTTTGGCATGCAAATGGCACTATGCCTCCCCTCCTACGTCAAGTGCACAGACTTCGTGAGAGCTATTTTCTTCCAACTTCAAAGATCTTTCTGGATTCCTTCTGGAATTCTTGAATATGTTCCAGACAGCTGTAACTGGCAGAAGTCTGACTGTCTGATAAGTGCAATATTTCTGTATTTATTTCCTAATCTAATTTTAAGCAACAACATTTATTTAGCTAACAACCTAAGTGTGACTTTTAATAAAATCAAATGAAATGCAAAAGCTAAACACACAATCACAGAAAATGTCTGATTTTCGCCTTGTAGATCACACCTTTAAAATAGGCCATAAAGCATTTAATACTTTGCATTCAAGTTCCCAAACATTCAAACAGAAATGTAGCAAATGATTAAAATTTTTGGT
The DNA here is from genome assembly GCF_022682495.2 of Desmodus rotundus. NCBI lineage: Eukaryota > Metazoa > Chordata > Mammalia > Chiroptera > Phyllostomidae > Desmodus > Desmodus rotundus. The sequence goes on along the minus strand of NC_071400.1, from coordinate 17,079,096 downwards.
TTTACCAGCTATTGGGGTGCACGAGCTCTGATTCTGATTAAAGCTTTTGCAACTTTTATCAAATAGGATACTGTATAGTCATGTATGCAAATGTTTACCCTTTTCTTTCACCTGAAAGCCTATTATAGGCCTGGCACTATGTCAGGAGCTGTACAAAAACACAAAGATAAATAATGCACAGGCCTTGTCCTCAAGAAACTCAAGTCTCATTGATAAAACAAAATAAATATTGAAGCTACTTCTATTATAATGCATACTGTTGTATATGAAGTACTGGAGAATTAGAAGAGTACATGAATAATTCTACCTGGAAGAGAAGCTAGGAGATGGAATTTGAGGTAGACCTTAAAGAAAAGGATACATGCCCTGACTGGTGTGGTTCAGTGGGTTGGGCGTCATCCTATGAACCAAAAGGTCACCAATTCCATTCCGGTCAGGGCACATACCTGGATTGCAGGCCAGGTCCCCAGTTGGAGGTGTGTGAGAGGCCAAAAAAAAAAAAAAAAAAAAAAAAGTAAGAAAGAAAAAGAAAGAAAAGAAAAGAAAGAAAGAAAAGAAGGACACAGACTTCTGTGCTGGGGAGGTTTGGTAGGGAGGGCATTCAGACCTAGGAGACCACAATATAAGCAAAGGCACAGAAATGTAAAGGTAAGAGAAAATGTTGAAAGGGTTGTAATCCTGTAATTGAATAACAATAAAAATTTTTTAAAAAAAGAAAGGGTTGTAATCCACAGGCTCTCCCAGATCATCATGGTAATTTATATCCATATATTTCATAGCATGCATGTAGCTCATAAAAGTGTTGCTTTTTTTTTTTACTGAGCTAAAAGGACCTATCGACATTTTCATATGTAATAATATTTAACATTTGTATAATTCATCACAAATTGAAAATTTTCATTAATTACATACACTGAATGAATTATTATATATACAACTTTTAGCACTTAATCTAGGCCAGGCAATGTTCTAAGCATTTGTTATTATTATTAAATTAGGAAGAGACCAGACTAAGACAAAAAATGTCAGCAAGCCTCCTGCTTCCTAGTCCAGTATTCTTTCCACTATACCAAAGTACCTGTCCATTTCAATAAAATATAACTAACATTATTCTGAAAAGCATCTGATTAAATAATTCTACTTTTGAGCTTTTATTTGCCCTGAAATTTCTTTTTTTTTCTAAAAGCCATATGCATTTGTTTTTGGATAATCTGCTCTCAGATGTTTGGCATCTTATTTTTTCAATAGAAAATAATAAGCTCTATAATTACTTCCTTAGTAAGCTTGACTATTAGGAATAGAACATCCAAATTTGGCATCACTAAATAATATTCAACATCTCATTCTAAAAATGTTAGAATGAGAATTTAGCTTCTGATAAAAGGTGAAATTTCTGATTTGTAGAAGATAGTTTAGTCAATAAATGTTAATAAAGCTGGTTCTCCATCTAGGGAAAAAAGTTATCCCTCACACCTTATAAAATTCCAAAATTTTATTAAGGTAAATTCCAAATGGGTCAAAGCTTTAAATGTAAAGAAATAAAACCATAAAACATTAGAAACCATGGGAAATATTTTCTTTTTTATAATCTTAGGTTTTCTAACAACCAGACACTAAAAAATATTAGTAAATCCAACTATATAAAAACTTTTATAATTTTGTATGGCAAAACACTTTCTAAGCAAGCCAAAAGAACATTTTCAATTCATATCATAGGCAATTTCTAATTTTCCTACTATATATTAAGGTCCTACAAAGCATTACAAAGATACCTCAATATGAAAATGAACAAACACTACAATATTTTATAGATAAGGACATACAGATTGCTCTTAACCTTACAAAACGTTGTGTAACTTCACTCAAAAGAGAAATACACACTAAATTCATACTGAAATAAATGTTTTTACCTATCAGATTAGCAAAAATCAAAAAGTTTGATACCACATGGCTGGAGCAATCAGGCATGTTCTTAACATTGCTAGTGTGGATATAAACTGGCACATCCACTATACCTGAAAGAATTAAGTGCACATATCCTCAAATCTAGAGATTCCAGGAATTTATCTGATATAAATATTCCCCATGTGAAATACCATATGTGAAAGGATTTTTCATTTTTGCTTTTTTCCCCAGCACTGACGATTAAAGTATATGTGAGGCACATAGAATGAAGCTTGGCACTCAATAAGAGCTAGTGCGTCAATAGCAAAAGACTGGAAACAGACCATCGGTCCATTAATAGTGACTATACTGAATGTATAGTATGCTGCCATTTGTATGAAAAAAAAAAAAGGAGACAAAAGAATATGTAAATCTGTTTCCTTTGATATGGGTAAAATATCTCTAGAAGGGTAGCCAGGGTCACACCTGGAAGTAAATTGAGTGGCCAGGGACAGGTCTGGGAGAGCTTTCTCCCAATACCTTCTAGTATCTTTTGAATTCTGAATGCTATGAGTAACCATTCAAAAGTGTTTTTTTTAAGATTTTATTTATTTATTTTTAGAGAGAGGAAGGGAGGGAGAAAGAGAAAGAGAGAAACATCAATATGTAGTTGCCTCTCACACATCCCCCACTGGGGACCTGGCCGGCAACTCAGGCATGTGCCCTGACTGGGAATCAAATCAGTGACCCTCTGGTTCACAGGCTGACGCTCAATCCACTGAGCTGCACCAGCCAGGGCTTAAAAGTTTGGTTTTTTTTAAGTTCGAAAAGTTTGAATTAATTGTTGAAAATCAATTTGATATTCATGTTAATTTGAAAATCAAATGAAACAACTCTGCTAGGGCCTAATTTGTAAAAGGTGCCAGGTTTATAAAGGACACATGGACAAAGCTAAAGGGGGCAGATTCAAGGGTGGGAGGCGGGGATGGGATGGAGGGGCATGGTGCATGGAAAATGGAGTCAACTGTACTTGAATAACAAAAAATATATAAAAATAAAATAAAATGACATGAAAAAGGTGCCAGATTTGAAGCAACGTAGAAACGATGTGTGAAAAAATCTGTTAATTGCATTTCCAATTTATGATCCTTTCATAAATTTGAAAATCTTAAAACAGTGTGTAAAATAGAATGATTCCAATTATTTAAAATAATTTTACATGCAACAAACTCATTGCAATGAGAAAATAAAGTTTTATTTAAGATGACTTGCAAACTTAGGAAAATGTAAAACTTTTTGTTATAAAAGAGTGTAAGATTAACCAGGAAGTTAAAATTAAGGAGAAGTTAGTCATCACAGGTCAGAGTAGAAATTTTATAAGCTTTATGTATTGGCTTAGTATAAATTTTATTCTAGTTTTGAAGCTTTCTCTTTACCAGTTGAAAATGTACACATTCTCCCATGAATCATGAATAGACTGTCTATCTCCTGGTCACCATAAGTATTTAATCATTTTTGGACAGTTTATTATTTCTTTTCACATCCCTGTTTCCATTCCTCACTTATTTTGGCTAAGATATAAGTTGCCTCCTAAACTTCCTCCACTGGAAGTTAGGGAGGAGTTAGCACCAGGTCACCAGGGCAATATTAGAGACTCTACCAACAAACTTAATGAAGCTAAAACCTGCCTTTAACTGATGGTTTTCTGGAGACTAACACTTTCTCCTTGTTCCAGTCCATATCGCAAAATGGTAAGTTGCAAAAGTTCTGGGCAGAGATTATATTCTAAGCCAGTAAAACCTAACTGAAAATTTGTTTATAAGGTTGCTTTCATAAAAGTACACACAAAGTCAAAGAATTTTAGCTCCTGACCCTTCTCATTTTACTGCTGAGGAAAGCAGGCGCACAGTAAGGGACTTACCAGGGTATTAGTGGCAAGACTCCTGTCTCCAGACTCACCCTTCCCTACAGTCATCATCTGCTTTGTGTCTCAATTTAAAATTCCTACTCCCTCATACTGACATCCATGCATGCCCCCATCTCTAGAAAATTTCCCTGCTTTTCCAGAGAGTTTTCAAAGGATGATCCAAAATTCAAGCCTTGATACCTGTTTTTCCTCTTCAGTTTTACAAGGAAAAAAAAATCAAGAGAAAATTCCACTTACTAAGTTGTGCACAATTTCTTTTCCTTATTATTAAAGAATAGCTGTGGCTCTCAGTAACCATCCATTAGGCATTAATAACCAAGGGTTATCTTATTTGTTCTCTCTAGACACCAAAATTTTCCTCATTCTTCAAAGGCAAGTTCAAATTCCCTCTCCTTGCACCTTTCTTCTACTACCCTGATTTACATGGATCTCACTAATTTTATTATTTTGAATGAACTTACTGTATGGATTGGCTATTTTGACATTTGTTTTGTGGGGATTAATTTTGACTCCCCAGACTTCAGGCATAATGCCAAGTTGTTTTTCTGTGTTTTTTTTTTTTTTTTCATCCTTCATATACCCAAGCTTCGTGTTAGGCTGTTAGCAGACACTGAGTTTCAGTTAACCTACAGGAGTCTACTAATAATTGACTCCTTCATCAAGGAACACTGCCCTTCCCTCCCTTCCCTGTAGCTGAACATACTTCATCCGAAGACAGGCAAAGGATCCAAATTAGAGGAGCAGTTGCTATGGGTAGTGGTAAGAGGCAAAAAGACAATCAGCACTCCCAGCCGCCTCTCCCCCATCCTTCGCTTTCTTCCTTCCATCTCCCTCAGGTCATCTCCTCTGGTTCTTCAGTGCCCAATTGGGCCAGTAGTGTTTAGAAATCCGAGGCTCCAACAGACCACCACACCCACAACCTTTCAAGGATGTAGTAGAGCTAGGAGCTGGTGCTACAGGAAACTACCTTGCCCTTTTTGTCCACACTAAAGGCACAGAAATGCTATCCTAAATGAAATTTGAAAGAAACCCCTATGTATGTACACCACCCAGTGACCAGTTTGCAAAGTACTTTACCACCAAAAAAAAAAAAAAGCCTGAACACCCTGAAATCCTCACTTTCTAGTATCAGTCCAGAGAGTATTCCAAAAGTGTGATTATTTTCTGTCTCCCTCACTTTGGACTGATGAGAGGAAAGAAAAGATGAGACTCTGACATAAGCAAGGGAATTTCAGTATCTTACCACCATAGATGCAAAACTTGGAGACTATTAAAGACCACAGAAACCACTTTAAAAGCATATTGTCATTTGCCCCTCCTTTTTTGAGAAGAGGAGGCTGCAAGAAAATCAAATGAAATAAGTGAAACAGGTATTCTTGTACTGAAGTGGTTCAAAGTTTGAAACAGTTAGGGATGATTCAAAGTACAGACTTCCCCATACACTAGTGACCCATCTGTTTGGCTTCAGAGCACCAGCTACTTACTACCTGTCCCTGGCTCTTCTGTTTACTCTGATTAGGGTTCCTAGCTCCACCTCCAGGTCTGCTCCCTTTTATCTGGCCACAAGGGTTATCTTCTTTCTCCATACTTGGTGCAGTCCTTGCCAATGACCAACTAAATACAAAATAGTTAAGAACAATAAGTTCTTTTGCTTTACTCTCAATGGTATTAAAACTCTTTCCTTCCCATTTCATAAACTCAGTTCTCTTCTGCTTTGAATGTCCAGTATTGTCTACTGGGATTTTTAATGGCCAGTATGTTCCTAAAGTCAACTCTTTCACAAGTAATGTTATAATATTCACTTTATATTTTTAAAATGATTCAATGCTCAATATTAGGCAATTTTTGTTTTTATATATTTCCTAGGTTCTTTGGTACAATTTGATATCTTACTCATGGGATTGACTGCTGTAAATGATATATGGTGATAGGATACTACATATTCAAGATGTAAATTTGAGTGTTGTATGCTTTAAGCATTTAAAAAATAAGGATGCCCTCCAGTAATGTCTTTTTTTAAAAATATTTCTTTTACCCTGGCTGGTGAGACTCAGTGGATTGGGTGCTGCCCTGCGAACCGAAGAGTCGCCGATTTGATTCCCAGTCAGGGCACATGCCTGGGTTGCAGACTAGGTCCCCGCTTGGGGGCATAAAGAGGCAACTGATTGACATATATCAAGGTTTCTCTCCGTCTTTCTCCCTCCCTTCCCATCTCTCTAAAAATGAATAAAATGTTTGAAAAAAATTTTTCCTTTAAGCTAGTTATTTCCAACATTTGTTTTACAATATTCCATTGTTTTCAGTTATTTCAAGATGTACATGCAATTCTTAAAGCAAAAGTCATATTAATTCATTATATGATATATATATATATATTGATATGTTGCTACATATAGCACACTAGACATTTTAGAATCATAAATTCATTCAACAAACATTTACGGAGCACTTATATACCAGGTGCTGTGCTAAGGAATGTGGAGACAAGATGGAAACATTGTCTTGCCCTTCAAAACTCCATCTAACATGAAAACAGATACACAAAATAGTTAGGATACGATGTGGCAAGTGTTAAAATGTTTGTAGATATAAAATGCTCTGGGAGCATAAAGTGATGGTCTGCCTTAAATAGGAGTTTGTAGTAGGAGTGGAGAGGGGGGTGCATTCTAGGAAGGATATATGTAGAGACATGAAAGGGACACTTAAAACGAGCTTTGCAATTGTATATGGTTAAAAATAGTATGCATGGGGACGTGGCAAGAAATAGGTAGGAAAGGTAAGCTGGGGGCAGATGGAGATAAATCTTACAAACCAAGTTCGGGGGTTTTGACTTCATTCTGGATGCCAGTGTTTCTCAATATGTGGTGCTGGAACAGGAGCAGCAGTTGCACCTGGGAACTTGTTAGAAATACAAATTCTTGGGTCCTACCATAGACCTACTGAATCAGAAATTGTGGGTTTGGGGCCTTCCAGATAATTCTAATCCATACTACACTTTGCGAACCATTGCTGCAGGCAATGGAGAACCTCTAAAGGATTTTAAGCAGGAAATTAACTGGATAAAATCAGAAGTAGGAAACTGGTTATCATTGACCAGTCAAGCACAGAACCCAACTCCAGAGTAGTCACAGTGAGAAGAAAAAACAAACAAACAAACAATTGAATGAGTGTGGCATAGAGAAATGATGAGGCCTAGTCTAAGAAAGTAGGAGTACAGAGGAAACAGATTTTAGAGATGTTTTCCAGGTGGCCCAAGTTCTACCAGGAGACTAAGACAGATCCATACAAGGGTCTGACTGTAATGGTTTTTACATAAAAGCACACTGTACTCTTATTGAATGTATTGACCACTAGATGTTTTAAGAAAGAAATGGTCCACATAGACCATAGAGTCAGGGAAGGTCAACAGCAATTTCTGTGTGTTCCCATAGTGTCAAGAGCAAAGAATGCCCTGGCTTGTACATGAGTGTGGTCTGCTTGGTAGATCTACTTCTCACAGTAACTTAGTAAACTGGCATTCATATATTAACACAGAAATCTTTCATGAGTGTGGTTAGTGTCAATCAATCCCTGAGGCTGGTAAATTTCTAGATGTGCTGGCAAAATTAAATTTCAAACCCTAAAAAGCTAAAACAAACAAACAAAAAAAAGGCATTGGTTCTGGTGATCTAACCAAGGTGCTACCAAGGTGAAGCCCTGCTAGAGCCACCTTCTCTTTATTCTAACTTGACCACTGATCACATAGCCCACTTATTTCAGGAAAAAGTTGGACTTTTCCTGAAAGAATCAGACTTTGTACTATGCTGTGAAGGTCATGAAACTCAGGTGAGGCTGTTATTTCTGGTTTTGGAGGCAGGATTTTGCTGGGGCAATGTTCAGTCTCCTGATGGGGAGAATGGAAAAGAGGAGTACAGATCAACCTATTGGGCTAATTTATCTCATGAGATTTTTTTCAGTGTGATTTCTATTTCTATCAGGACTCTGGATACCTCCTGTTACTTACTGCATGTTTTTTTAGTTGATACCAATAATTTGGCTTGTTTGACCATCTTATTTTGGCCAAGAATAGTTCCCAACCAAAAACCACACTATTTTATGGAATTGGAGAACTGTAAAAGACCCTGGAGATTAAAAAAAAAAAACTTTCATATTACAGATAAGGAAACGGAGGGCCTCAAAGAGTAAGTCAGTTAATCTGTTTATTGTAGGGCCAGAGTCTCCAGAATGTTACAAGGTGACAAAACAAGATTAAGAGCAACACAGATAATCTGCTCCTTTGAGTTTTAGACAAGATTTTAAATTTTCCATCTTAAACTTTTTAAAACAGAAAAAGAATAACAAATTACTTACTTTATTGGGATGGACAAGCTTTTCTTGTAGTTTCTTGTTTTAGGTTTTCAGGAATTGGAGTTAAATGTAAATGCTCCATAAGAAAAAAAATAAAAATATTTGGGGAGAAAACGTGCATGAACAATTTAAGGGGAGAAACATGCATTATTTTATAAGCTATTTGTTCTATCTTCTGGCTACCAATAAAGGGGTAACTATAGTGAATATTGTGCATTATTTTTTGGTGCATTATATTTAATTATATATTACATGTAAATAAACTGTATCATAACTATCATTCACAGATTTGAAAAGCTACACATTTTCAAATATCCTGCTATTTGAGTAAACCTCTTATTTTGAGAGTTCTAGAAATGCTTCAAAAACTAGTTTAAACTCGCGTCCTTTTGGCTTTATAGACGTGAACAACTTGAAAGGCAGATTTGACCCTGTTTCCAAACTTCCCACGGCTTTATATCAAATACACCATAATCTAAAAGTTGGTGTCCACTCCCTATACAATATCCTATATATAGCATCTTATGGTCAGAGAGATTTCCCAGAGCTTACAGGAAACGTCGACAGTATTTTCACCATCGAGAATATATTAAACCCCACGTGTGTCCTGCCTGAAAAAGTAAACGTTTTCCCTGTCTGGAATTCACATTAAGAATGTAATGCATTCATAAAGAACAAGACTAGACTGCTTTTTAGGCAAGATCCAAAGGACCCAATTTTTCAGGTTTGCATCGATCTCACTTCCTTTCAAAGGTCAAATATCTGGGACTGTTTTCATCTAATATTTGCCCTCTCGTTCCCCAACATGAGAGGTCTCTTTGAGTCTACTGTTGCAGAAATGTTGCTATAGTCCGGAGAGGACAGATGTCAGTTACTCTACCCAGAAGGGGAAACCGCAGAACAATTGATTAAGGGAGGGAGGGCAGGGGAGGGAGTATCAAACAGTCAGTCCTAGGACTTCAGCTCTACCTGATTAGGTCGGGCCCAGCCTTTCCAGCCCCCATCCCCACACCGGCCGGCTCCACGTGAAACCGGTCATGTGAGCCTGTTTACAGCCGAGCAGCTGGTGCAACCATCAGGATCCGTGCGGAGGTCCTGGAAGGGGGAAGTATACAGGCCACATACCTCCTACACCCCCCACCATTATTTCAAGAAGACGATTGCTGTCCCTCCCTGCCTCTCCACCCCACTTTCATCTCCCTCCAGCCACCTCGGTACTCCTCGTTCCAGCCCCGCCGATTTCCAGTTGCTCAATAGGGGGACCAGCAGGGCTGGAGGAAGGAGGAAATGCGAGGACGGTGTCACCCCGAACAGTCTCAACCTCCCTCCCGCAGTCCTCTTGAAAACATCCGCCTAAGAGTTGTCCCCGGAGTCGCATCCCCGGGGTAACCGAACTCTGTCAGGCAGACACAGTGAGGATCCAGAGCCTGCCACCTCCGCCCGGGAACGAGAGACACACTCACTGGCCGGCGAGACCCTGGGCTGGGATCCGCATACGGCAGAGCAACTGACAGAAATGGAGCAGAAAGGACCCCATCTGATTCCTTCTCTCCACTTCCCACCCGCATCCCGGCGCCACAGAGCCCTGCTGTCAGTCACCGAGACAAGCTCGGTGTTTGGGGACTGCTCGTTCTTTCCACGGGGTCTCTCAGCAATGTAACTTCCATGTTTTCCCGAAGTCGGAGGAAGTGGGTGACAGGACGGTAGGGGACTCTCACCTCGGCAACAGTGGCTCCTCGGAAAGCAGCTGCGACTGCTCCTCCGGTTCTTTGTCAGCGTCTCTAGGCTGCACTGCCTGCTGGGATACCGGAGGACTCAAATACCACCTCTCTCCGCCCGCGAGGATGAGAGCTGTTGTTGGGGGTGGGTGGGAAAAGAGAGAAGAGGTGGAGCCAGGGGCGGGCCCGGAGCTGAGGGCGGGGCTTCCATACTGCCACCTGGCCTGTGCGGTTTCTTCCTTCTCCGTGCTCCAAACTTCTTCCTCCTGTCTCTGACCCTTCCGCCCCTCCCCTTCCTTCCTCTCCCAACGCTTCTTCAGACTGGGGACTCTTACAGATGTGCCACCTACCTTTGCACTTGTTACGCAGCCACCCTTGACTCCTCCGCCTTCTTACTCCCCTACACACACACTCACAGATCCAGTGAGTACAAAGGCCAGTCGATTCCATCTCTGAGACATGTCTTATTGACCACCTTTATCCACTCTATTATCCTCAATGCTGCAGGCTCTGTTTAGGCCCCATGACCTTTTGCTCAGTTACACTCCTGTTTGGAGTCTCTCCTTACACTGTTGCCTTTGTCTACCCCATCTCCCAGACAACGGCCAGAGGGATTTATCTAAGATATATAGGTGACTGTGTTACTCTTCTGCTTAAAACCTTTCAATGTCTCAGCAGTACCTACATCCATTAGCATGGTATATAAGGCCTTCTGTAACTCTTTTCTGATGCACTCAATACTCTAACCCAATAAACTGGCCATCCATGAAACACAGCAGGGCCTGGGACAACTCAACTAGTGCTAACTACCTCAAATCCCCTGCACCTCCACCTTGTACGGAGACCATAGAGTCAGTAAGACTCACAGGCCCCTTAGAGTATCACTAAAGATAGAATTTTCAAAATTAAGTTTTAATGATGTTCATAAGGAAGAGTAAGGTGCAGCTGCCACAGGTCCTCTCCCCACAAGTATAAGGCCCAAAGAATTCTCCCCAGTTGCCCACCTAAGCAATGGGCTGCCAGCAGATCTTCCTTGGGCTCAGGCTTCTGATGCCTTTGCTCACAGATTCCCTCCATTTATAATGCCCGTCTCTGTCTTTGGAATACTATCTTTCAAGGCTCAGGGGAAATGGTATGTCCCGAAATAAACCTCCCAGAATCTCCCATGAGAACTATTTTGAAAAAATTTTTTATTGTTATTCTATTACAGTTGTCTCATTTTTTCCCTCCTTACCCCCCTCCACCCAGCCCACACCCTGCACCCTGCTTCCACAGTCAATCCCCGCACCATTGTCCATGTCCATGGGTCTTTTATATATGTTCTTCGACTAGTCCTTTCCCCTCTTCCACCAGTATTCCCCACCCCGCTCCTCTCTGGTTTCTGCGTTTCCATGCTTCTGGTTCTATTTTGCTCATTAGTTTATTTTGTTCATTAGATTCCTCTTATAAGTGAAACCATATGGTATTTGTCTTTGTGTTTGACTTATTTCACTTCTTAGCATAATACCATCTGGGTTCATCCATGTTCTTGCAAATGGCAAGATTTCATTCTTTTTATGGCTACATATATCCCACTGTTTATCCATTCATTTCTTGATGGACATCTAGATTTGCTTCCATGTCTTGGCTAATGTAAATAATACTGCAATAAACATAAGGGTGCATATATTTTCTCAAATTAGTGTTTGGTTTTCTTCAGATAAATACTCAGAAGTGGGATTGCTGGGTCCTATGGTATATCTATTTTTAGTTTTTGAGAAATCTCCATGCTGTTTTCCACAGTGGCTGCACCAACTTGCAGTCCCACCAAGAGTGCACAAGAGTTCTCTTTTCTCTACATCCTTGCCAATACATGTTACTTGACGACTTTAACTTTATTTTTTATTATTTTTAAAGATTTTATTTATGTATTTATTTTTAGAGAGAGAAGAAAGGGAGAAAGAGAGGGAGAGAAACATCAATGTGGAAAGAAACATTGATCAGTTGCCTCTCGCATGGCTCCAACTGGGTACCTGGGCCATAATCCTGACCTGGAATCAAATGGGTGACCTTTCTGTTTGTGGGATGATGCCCAACCCACTGAACCACACCAGTCAAGGCTATTTGTTGACTTTTTGATAATAGCTATGCTGACAGGTGTAAGGTGCTGATATCTCATTGTGCTTTTGATTTGCATTTCCCTGATGATTAATGATGTTGAACATCTTTTCACATCTGTTGGCCATTTGTATGTCTTCTTTGGAGAAATGTCTCTTCATGTCCTCTGCCCATTTTTGGATTGGATTGTTTATTTCTGTTGTTGTTGTTATTGAGTTGTATGACTTTTTTGTATATTTTGGAAATCAACTCCCTATTGGACATGAGAATATATTCTTCCATTCAGTAGGTTGTCATATTGGGAAATCTGGATGTGCAAAAAAAATGAAACTGGATCTCTCTTTTTACACCATATGCAAAAACAAACTCAAAATAGATTAAAGACTTATATGTAAGGCCTGAAACCATAAAACCCATAGGGGGGAAAACATAGGTAGTAAACTGACATCAGCCTGAGTAATATCTTTTTCGGTATGTCCCCTTGAGCAAGAGAAACTAAAGTAAAAATAAACAAATGGAACTTCTATTAACTCCTGCTCCATCACCATACAACGTTGCTTATTCTACTTTGCAACTTTTCCTGACTTACATAATCACTAGTCATATAAATGTCTTCCTTTCTCTTCTACCTAGAGTATGAATTACTCAGCGGCCAACAACAATACCTAATCGAGAAAAGACATCAATACAATTGGATGAAATGGAATCCTTCAACTCCACAGTATCTGAGGCCCTAAATAAAACCAGAAAGGATTTTAGGCCATGCCTCATAAAACTATACTCCCTTCCCTAGGTCACCTCCACCTTGACCCAGCCACATGTCATTTTGCAAACACAAACTGGTTAGGCAGCAACAGCATTGCAAAAGGACCAAAGCTTGTACTTCCCTTGCAGGTCAGACTGGTTTGTGGTACAGTATGTGGTCGTGGAAAATGTAACCGGTACAGTTCATATGAGAATACAGTGTAGTAAAATTTCCTGGTGCCATAGAAAATAATTGAGTTTCCACATGCAGACATAACTCCTACCTTTGGGAGGTTGGGACTCCTATTTGCCCAGGCTACCCTTGGACTCCCTAACCCTTCAAACCTTGTATTCTGTATTACAAGGTATTCTTTTTTACAAAGTATGCATCTTGATTTGAGCTGTTCTTGCATCATTTAATCATATTTATTTTCTCTCAAATTATATTACAAACTATACCCTGGCAGGGTTTCCCCATCCCCAAAATGGGGACAAGAATCCTTGGCCTACACTTTTAACAGTTTAGCAGCCTGTTCTAAGATTCTAAGGTGGTAATATTTACACAATGTGTGATAATGTAACTATAAGATGCTCTTCAAATGTAAGGTCTGTTCTATTATTACAATTTTTAAAACCTTCACACTCTACTACTTAGGTATATGCATTTGAGATTCCACATTTGGAATCAAAACCTTTATTGCAAATTTCTGGGCATAATGCTTTAAACCATGGTTTCCCAAATTTGCCAGAAGAATCACTGGGAGATCTTATTAAAAACACATTTCTAGAATCTACCCTAGACCTACTGAATTAAAAAAATCCAGATAAGATTCTGCTCTGACCAATTCTAAAGCGTGGATTTGTCCACACCACCAATTCTCTGACACCAGCTGCGTATCCCACAATTCAACTAGATTTTTTCATTTTCATTTTATTTTTCAATTACAGTTTACATCCAATATTACTTTGCATTAGTTTCAGGTCTGCAGCAAAGTGTCACCCCTATATTTCCTGTACCCACCTGGCACCATACATAGTTATTACAATATTATTGTCTATATTCCCTATACTGTAGTTTATATCCCTGTAACTATTTTGTAAGTACCAATTTCTACTTCTTAGTCCCTTTTCACCCAGTCCCCAACTTTCCTCCCCTCTGGCAACCATCAGACTGTTCTCTGTATCTATTAGTATGTTTCTATTTTGTTCATTTATTTTGTTCTTTAGATTCCACAGATAAGTGAAACTATATGATATTTGTCTTTCTTTGACTTATTTCACTTAGCATAATACCCTCTAGGTCCATCCATGGCTGTCACAGTGGTAAAGTTTCATTCTTTTTATGCCCAAGTACTATTCCATTGTATATGTGTACCACAATTTCTTTATCCACCTGCCTATTGATGGGCACTTGGTCTGTTTCCATGCTTGACTACTGTAAATAACACTGCAATGAACACAGAGGGGCATATATTCTTTCAAGTTAGTGTTTTGGGTTTCTTCAGATATATACCCAGAACTGGAATCACTGGGTCAAATTCAACTCAATTTTGACAATATCCAACCAGAGATAACATCAGTTCCCACAGGTAAAGGACTCAGTCCCATAACACTGTCCTCCGCTTCATATGCCAGTCACAAGCCCAGGTTGTTACCTGTGCTGTACTTCTGAACTATTGACCATAAATCAGAGGTTCCCACAACCCCCTCCTTGGGTTTGATTTATTTGCTGAAGTGGCCCACAGGATCTGGAAAACCAGTTTACTCACTAGTTTACTGGTTTACAACCAAGGATGTTAAAGGATATGAATCAATATCCAGAAAAAGAGACAAATAGGCAAGGTCCAAGACAAAGGAGCTTCTGTCCCTGTGGATTTTGAGGCCCAGCATGGCAGCATGTAGAAGAATTCTGGTTCACCAACCTGGAAGCTCTCTAAACTTTGTCTTTTTGGGTTTCTATGGAGGCTTCATTACATATGCATGATTGATGAAATCATTGACCACTGGTGATTGATTCAACCTCCTGGCCCCTTAACCTTTCCCAGAAGTCAGGGGCGGGGTGAGAGTAAAAGTTCCAATGCTCCAATCATGTGGTTGGTTCAACCAGAGACTTTGCAAACAATGCCCCCACCCTTAGGTGGGGTACAAAAGTCATCTCATTAACATAAATTCAGGTAGCTGAAAGGGGTCATAAGTGGATCAAACAACTATGGGACATTAACACAATGGAATATTACTCGGTCATAAAAAAGAAATTTACCCTTTGTGACAGCATGGGTGGACCTGGAGAACATTATGCTAGGTGAAATAAGTCAGAGAAAGACAAATACCATATGATTTCACTCATATGTGGAGTCTAATGAACAAACTGAACTAATGATACAGAGAGATCTGATCAGATCACTAGGGAGGAGTAGGGAGGGTCCATCAGAGGAGGTTGCCCTAGGAAAGGGTAAACGGTCTAGGACGGGATTGTCTGGGAAGCTGAATGCCTGCAGAGCACATGGAATTATGAGCTAGAGAATTCAAACAAAAAGAGGGAAGAGAAGGGCTCTCTGGGACTCTCTTCTTCAAGGATGCTTGGATGATGGTGCTGCAGCTGCCTGTGTTTCCCAACTGATGGAATTTTGTATGGGAAGGAACTCCAGACAGTGTAGGATCAGGCTGGCCTGGCAGAGGGTGGCAGGGTTATTCTTCTTTGGGTGTTCTGGAGGGGACGGGCTCTGAGGCAGAAGCCTGCCGTTCTTCCAAAATAATGTAGCTTTTGTATCTTATGTTGTTTTAATTTGTAAACTAACCCTATAAAATAAGATAATTAAAAACTAATGGTGGGGGTAGGGAGGATGATAGGAGAACTCAGGTGTTGAAGAGTTTAGCCTTACTTGATAAGTATAAGTGATTAAAGCTGTAACTAAAGCATTAAAGAGTTTATGCCCTGGCTGGTATGGCTCAGTGGATTGAATGCCAGCCTGCAAATCAAAGGGTCACCAGTTTGATTCCCAGTCAGGGCACATGCCTGGGTTGTGGGCCAGGTCCCCAGTAGGAGGCATGTGAAAGGCAACCACATACTCTCCTTCTTTCTCCTTTTCTTCCCCTTTGTCTAAAAATAAATAAATAAAATCCTTTTTTTAAAAGTAAAAAAAAAAGAGTTACAGAGTTTAGTCTTAATTGATAGGCTTAAGTGACTAATGCATATGGAAAGCTGTTATTCCGAAACTGTGTAACTTTTGAATAAAGACTCAAAATCACCAAATCTTTGCCTCAGGAATTTTGCCTAGAGGGTGGCACTGGCACTGGCCATCTTGGGATTAAGACTTAGGGAGAAGATATGGTTTATAGCCTTTATAAAGGCATGCTACTTTGGAACTGATCTTACTTTGGGAAGGGCTTTCTGAGAAGAGTGGGGAATATTGCCTAGTTGTCCCATTACCTTGACTCAAAGGCTGGGACTGGAACATGTGGCTAACACAGGGCTGAACACCAACAAGCCTTCAGCTGAATTCTTATCTGCTGACAGTGCAGACACATCACAAGTCTAGGCATATGGAGGTATTAAAGGCCATAACTCTAATTCTAGACTATTCAGACATATGGCAGTGCTATACCATTTAGGAAGAAGCCTTTGCCCAGAGCTTCTCTCCTCTTTATTTTTGCAATTTTGGAAAAAACTAATAGCAATCATAACTGCAGGTGGCAAAACAGATAAGGGGCAGATTTAATTGCCTAGAGTACTTTTTGCAAAACTAGGAACTGATTTCTATTGTACTACTAACTAGCTGTATGACCTTTGTTCATTGGGGACCTCAAAATTCACCTACCTGTACAGTGAGGTTGTTGGACTACAATGAGTCTGTGGTAGGTCTGGCCAGAAATTTCTGCTTATGGTCTTGGAAATAGACTTCCTATTGTCCCAATTCCCAGCCCAAACTTATTGAATGAACCACAGAAAAATTGTTCTGTACTTTATCTTCCCATGCCACACTACACATATTGTAACTATAAATTACTAAAATAACAGTCAAAATCATTTTTTGAATTGCCTGCTAGATGGCAACACCATGTATGAATTCATTTGTTTTATTATTTAAATAGTAGAAGCATTTTCCATGCTCCAGGAGCTTGAGGTGGCCTGAGTGACACCAAGAGGAGCGTATAACTTAGTGACCCTGTGAACAGAGCTAAGAATGGTCTTTACCTTCTGTTTTAACAACCAGAGCACCTATACTCTTTACACCTGTCAGGTTACAACACTGTCACACAAGGCTCTCTGTTCACTACAGAAAATTGACTAATACAGGGATATAGTCTTAGGCATAGGATTAAGGGAAAAGAAGCCAAAGTCAGGAATTCCTTTTGAATTTAGAAGACAATTGTGGAATAAGGCATATGAGCCAGTATCGTTTACTAGAAGAAGCATGGAATCATGAGCTATTAAAACGGATAAGTTGCTAAACTTCTCTGAGCTTAGATTCTTCTTCTATAAACCCTTCCTTCAGATGATGGCCTGAACATAATGCACGTTTGTAAAGAGACTAGAATGTAGAAGGCATTCAGTACACACTAGTTATTATCGAGAAGAACATGAGACCTGATAAAGAAAGAAGTAAAGACCATGGGCCACTGAGACTAGGCAATTTTGTTGTAACAAGTCATGGGGAGTCCATACTATTGAATGATGATGTAGCCCAGATACTGACTTGAATCACCCCAAATTTGAGCTCATACCTCAGTACTTTCCAGAAGATTTTCATGATTTTACAGTCTCATACTGCAATGCTTCCTTGCTCCCAGACATTCATGCATGCCATTTTGGTTCTGTAATTCATTAAGCTCAGATAAGTGTTGCCATTTCCTACAAGAAGTCCAGACACACTCAGGATTTTCTAAACTGGGTACCTTTACTGAAAATTTTAAGGATTGTCACACAGTCCCCACATGGTGCCCTGGGTAGCTTTCTGATGTCTTGCTGTCTTCACCCTTTCACTCTGTTTCTTTCCCAAGTTTGTACTCGCTGTGGCTCAATCCTTCATGATTAACTCCTTGGCTTCTCTAATAAACGGAAGACCAATCTAAAACTTTCTGTGTAGTAATCCAGTAGGTACTCAATAAAATATACGTATATGGAAAGCTTAAAATGGCACTAAGACTTTTGAGACACACTTTCGGGGAACACGCCAAAGGGCAGCCCTACGATTTCATTAAGCATCCAAGATATACAACTCAACACTCACCTGCTGATCTATTCACTTCATGGGCACATTTGGAAAGCAGACTGCATTAATATACTTGAAAACAATGTTTTTTAAAAATTTTCATTTCTAATATATTTTATTGATTATGCTATTACAGTTGTCCCATTTTTTCTCCTCTTTATCCCCACCCCCCTCCCTCCAGCATTAGCCCCCCTAAGTTCATGTCAATGGGTCATACATGTAAGTTCTTTGGCTTCTCCACTTCCTATACTACTCTCAACCTCCCCCTGTTTATTTTGTACCTACCAATTATGCTTCTTATTCCCTGGACCTTTTCCCCCACTCTCCCACCATCCCCTCCCCACTGATAACCCTCCATGTGATCTCCATTTCTGTGATTCTGTTCCTGTTCTAGTTGTTTGCTTAGTTTATTTTTGTTTTTGTTTTTAGTTTTAGTTGTTGATAGGTGTCAGTTTGCTGTCATTTTACTGTTCACAGTTTTGATCTTCTTCTTTTTCTTAGATAAGTCCCTTTAACATTTCATATTATAAGGGCTTGGTGATGATGAACTCCTTTAACTTGACCTTATCTGGGAAGCACTTTATCTGCCCTTCCATTCTAAATGATAGCTTTGCTGGATAGAGTCATCTTGGATGTAGGTCCTTGCCTTTCATGACTTTGAATACTTTCCAGCCCCTTCTTGCCTGCAAGGTTTCTTTTGAGAAATCAGCTGATAGTCTAATGGGAACTCCTTTGTAGGCAACTGTCTCGTTTTCTCTTGCTGCATTTAGTATTCTTTCTTTATCTTTAATCTTGGGCAGCTTAATGATGATGTGCTTTGGTGTGTGCTTCCTTGGGTCCAATTTCTTTGGGACTCTCTGAGCTTCCTGGACATCCTGGAGGTCTATTTCCTTTGCCAGATTGGGGAAGTTCTCCTTCATTATTTGTTCAAATAAGTTTTCAATTTCTTGCTCTTCCTCTTCTCCTTCTGGCACCCCAGTCATTCAGATGTTGGAGGGTTTAAAGTCCCAGAGGTTCCAAGCCTCTCCTCATTTTTTGCATTCTTGTTTCTTCATTCTGTTCTGGTTGAATGTTTATTTCTTTCTTCTGCTCCAGATCATTGATTTGAGTCCCTGTTTCCTTCCCTTCACTGTTGGTTCCCTGTACATTTTCTTTTATTTCACTTTGCATAGCCTTCACTTCTTCCTCTATATTGCAGTCATACTCAACCATTTCTGTGAGCATCCTGATTACCAGTGTTTTGAACTCTGCATCTGATAGGTTTTCTATCTTCTTGTCGCTTAGCTCTTTTTCTGGAGTTTTGATCTGTTCTTTCATTTGGGCCATGTCCTTGTCTCAGTGCAGCTGTTGCATTGTAAGAGGCAGAGCCTTAGGTATTCACCAGGATGAGGCAACCCACTTCACTGTGTTGTGCTGCTGCATGTGGGGATGGGGTCCAAGAGGGAACAATGCTGCTTGCTCGGCCCTCACCGTGCTTTCAGTCACTTTCCCCACTACCCACAAGCAAATTGGACCCTTCTGTTGCTGATTCCTGGGTGGATGGGCTTGTGTACATTCTAGGACCCCGTAGGTTCCCCCAGTGGACTCTCCCGTGAGACTGGGAGTTTATCCTGCTGCTAAAATCCTCACACATTTTTATAGCCCAAGGTTTTGAGGTTTTATTTCCTTGCACTGGAATCCTGGGTTGCATGGTCTGTCTTGCTCCCCACTTGTTCTTCCCAGTTTATCCACACGCGAATGTGGGACCACCTGGCCCACCAGCTGGCACATTGCCTGCCTGGTCTGCTAGCCACAACCTTGCCGTGCATCCTTACTACCCAGGCTGCCTGTCTCCACCCCTCCTACCAGTCTGGATGAATGTTTCTTCTTTAATTCCTTGGCTGTCAGACTTCCATACAGTTAGATTTTCTGGCATTTCTGGTTGTTTTTTGTTTTTAAATTTGTTTATTGTTCTTCTTTTGGTTGTGCGAGGAAGCAAAGTGTATCTACCTATGCCTCCATCTTGGCTGGAAGTCTGGCTAAATTTTTGTTCTATTTATAGCACTTAACAATGATTTATCATAACTGAATAGGTGCTCTGGTAAAAGCCCCTATAATTTTAAATAACTCCAAAGGTTACAGACTGGGTCAGTTTGTTTCAAGCCTGCAATCATTTCCATCTCTTAACAGGTATGGATGTGCACATTTCTTTGGGGCGACGTCCAGTTGTTCTGAGAAAAACTGCCTGAGGTTTCCTTTAAGAAAATAGAAGACCATCCATTCCTACCCACTTCATGCCTTCCCATCCCCCATATCCTCAGGATATGATTACCGCATGGACTTTGTTTTTAAAACCTTAGCTGAATTTTGTAGTTCTGAGTTTGACTCTCCCAGAGGCCAGCAGGACTAAGTCTCAGGTAGCTTACAGGTTTATTTTCAGAAGTGTATTTCCAACTCTAAGCACCTTTATTTATATATCATCCCAGCCCCATCTCCCCAGTATAGGACGTCTGTACCAAAGGTATCCATCCATGTAATACGAAAAATAGAGACATTTATTGAAGAACATAACAAGTTACAACAAACATTGTACATAGGACAATGATGCCTCAGTCACCTTCAAAGTAGGCACCTTGGGACCTCCCACAGTTCTCCTAATTGCCATCAGCTGCCCTGTCATATTTTCCTGAATCTCATTGACTGTCTGAAATCGCTTCCCTTTCAAAGGAGATTTTAGTTTTGGGAAAAGTCAGAAGTCACAGGGTGCCAAATAATGGGCTGTGGAGGGGCTGAGTCACCTGGGTGATTTAATGTTTCACAGAAAAACCTCTGCATTAGATAAGATACAGGAGTGAGCATATTGTCTTGATAAGGCTGCCAATCACCAGTTGACCATAGCTGTGGCCTTCTGAACCATCTGAATACTTTCCATGGAGGAATGTTCATGCTTACTGCAACATTTGGTGCAGATTCTTTGCTCTGCTCACTCATTCATTTTGTTTTTTAAATTATATTTTATCGATTATGCTATTACATTTGCCCTAACTTTTCCCCATTTGCTCCCCTCCACCCAGCAGCCGTCACTCCCTCAGGAGACCCCCCTGCCACCATTGTTCATGTCCATGGGTCATGCATATAAGTTCTTTGGCTACTCCACTTCCTATACTGTACTTTACATCCCCATGGCTATTCTGTAACTACCTATTTGTACTTCTTAATCTCCTCTCCTCTTCACTCATTCCCGCCCCCCAATGCCCTCCCATTTGGCAACTATCAGAATGCTCTTCGTATTTATGATTCTGTCTCCATTCTTATTGTTTGCTTAGTTTGTTTTATTAGATTTAATTGTTGATAGATTTGGGGGGTTTTGCCATTACTGTTCACAGTTTTGATCTTCTTTTTCTTAAATAAGTCCCTTTAACATTTCATATAATAACGGTTTGGTGATGATGAACTACTTTAGTTTTTTCTTGGCTGGGAAGCTCTTTATCTGCCCTTTGTTTCTAAATGATAGCTTTTCTGGGTAAAGCAATCTTGGCTGTAAGTTTCTGCTTTTCATGACTTTGAATATGAATATTTCTTGCCAATATCTTCTAGCCTGCAAAGTTTTTTTTTAGAGAAATTAGCTGACAGTCTTATGGGGACTCCCCTGTAAGTAACTAACTGCTTTACTCTTTCTGCTTTTAATACTCTCTCTTTGCCCTTAACCTTTGGCATTTTAATTATGATGTGTCTTGGAGTGGACCTCTTGGTTTCCATCTTGTTTGGGACTCTCAGTGCTTCCTGGACTTGCATGTCTATTTCCTTCACCAAATTAGGGAAGTTTTCTTCATTGTTTTTTCAAATAGATTTCTAATTTCTTGCTCTTTATCTTCTTCTTCTGGCACCCCAATGATGCAAATGTTGGACCTCTTGAAGTTGGCCTAGAGGCTACTTATACTATCCTCATTTTTTGGATTCTTTTTTCTTCCTGCTCTGATTGGTTGTTTTTTGCTTCCTTAGGTTCCAAATCATTGATTTGAATCTTAGCTTCACCCACTGTAATGTTGTTTCCCTGTAAATTGTTCTTTATTTCAATTAGTGTATCCTTTGTTTCTGACTGGACATTTTTATGCTGCTGAGGTCCTCACTAAGTTCCTTGAGCATCCTTATAACCCATGTTTTGAACTCTGCATCACATAGATTGCTCATCTCCATTTTGTTTAGTTCTTTTTCTGGAGTTTTGATCTGTTCTTTCATTTGGGCCATATTCCTGTGTTTATTTCTGTGTGTTAGGTAGAGCTGCTTTGACCCTGTGTCTTGGTAGTGTGCCCTAATTTAGTAGGTGTCCTATAGGGTCCCGTGGCACAGCCTCCCTTATCACCCAAGCTGGGTACTCAAGGTGTGCTCTTCTTGTGCGCTGAGTACACCCTCCTCTTGTACAGCCTTGGCTGCTGTTGGCAGATCAATGGGAGGGATTTAACCAGGCCAATCAGCTGCAAGGACTGGCTATGACCACTGAACACCAACTGGCGCCTTCTGTGGAGGGTCAGCTGTGTCAGGGTGAGGTGGTGGTGCTCAGACATGGTATGTAGCTATCACCTGGGTGGGCAGTCTCTGGGCTTTCCCCAGATGGTACAGGCAAAGGTTAGCCCTCATCCGTGTTTTGCCCAGGGCCATTCTGCATAAGCTATTAAGCAATCTGAGATGGCTACTCATTGTGCTGGGCCTGGAGATTCCTAGGAGAAGCTAAACTGTTAATCTAGTCTGGCTGCTGCTAGTGCTGGGCTTGGGGCTCACTGAGGCCAGCTGTTTCACGTTTCATAGGATTTAGGAAGTTGAGAAGCATTACACAAGATCTGCCATTCATATGGTATAGCAACTTGGATGGGCCCATAAGTTGATGGGACAGACTCTGTGGATCTCCAAGGCAGGGCAAACAGTGTTAGCCAAGTTGATGGAGTCTCAGATGTGGCAACAGCTTGCCAGCTCTGTGAGTGGAAGCCTCTGCTTGCCTTGATGCCAGACACTTCAGTTTCTCCCTTTGTGCTGCCGGTGCCTTTCAAGCTGCTACCCCAGTGCTGGAGCTCAGAGGGAGTAAGGCTGAATAAGGTGAGTCTGCGTATGGGTTCTTTAAGAGGAACTGCTTGGGGCTCCTGCAGTTTCTTCCACCAAACCAATGCACACTGGGTTTTGCAGCCAGAAGTTGTGGGGACCTGTCTTCCTGTCACTGCATCCCTAGGCTGGGGGTCCTGGTGTGGGACTGGGACTCCTAGTTCCAGAGATATCCCTCCCAAATTTTTACCCATCACATGTGGGTGAGTGCCCAGCCTGTTCTGTGTCTGTGCCTCTCCTACCTGTCTGGATGGATGTGATTTCTTTTTTTTTTAAGTATATTTTATTGATTGTGCTATTACAGTTTTCCCAATTTTTCCCCCTTTATTCCCCCTCCACCCTCCATGCTCCAACCCTCCAGCATTCCCCCCCCCTTAGTTAATGTCCATGGGTTGTATATATTAGTTCTTTGAGTTTTCCATTTCCTATACCATTTTTTATCTCTCCCCATCTATTTTTTGCCTACTAATTATGCTTCTTCTTCCCTGTACCTTTTACCTGCTATTCCTCCCTTCCCC
Source organism: Desmodus rotundus (assembly GCF_022682495.2). Taxonomy (NCBI): domain Eukaryota; kingdom Metazoa; phylum Chordata; class Mammalia; order Chiroptera; family Phyllostomidae; genus Desmodus; species Desmodus rotundus. Next base: position 17,055,575 of record NC_071400.1, on the reverse strand, counting down.
CTCCCCACTGAAATCCCTCCATGTAATATCCATTTCTTTGATTCTGTTGCTGTTCTAGTTGTTTGCTTAGTTTTTGCTGTTTTTCTTTTCTTTTAGGTTCACTTGTTGATAGTTGTAAGTTTGTTGTCATTTTACTGTTCATATGTTTTATCTTCTGTTTCTTAGATAAGTCCCTTTAACATTTCATATAATAAGGGCTTGGTGATGATGAACTCCTTTAACTTGACCTTATCTGGGAAGCACTTTATCTGCCCTTCCATTCTAAATGAAAGCTTTGCTGGATAAAGTAATCTTGGATGTAGGTCCTTGCCTTTCATGACTTTGAATACTTCTTTCCAGCCTCTTCTTGCCTGCAAGGTTCCTTTTGAGAAATCAGCTGATAGCCTTATGGGAACTCCTTTGTAGGTAACTATCTCCTTTTTTCCTGCTGCTTTTAAGATTCTCTCCTTATCTTTAATCTTGGGTAGCTTAATGATGATGTGCCTTGGTGTGTTCCTCTTTGAGTCCAACTTCTTTGGGACTCTCTGAGCTTCCTGGACATCCTGGAGGTCTATTTCCTTTGCTAGACTGGGGAAGTTCTCCTTCATTATTTGTTCAAATAAGTTTTCAATTTCTTGCTCTTCCTCTTCTCCTGGCACCCCTATAATTCAGATAGTGGAACATTTCAGGTTGTCCCAGAGGTTCATAAGTCTCTCTTCACTTTTTTGAATTCTTGTTTCTTCATTCTGTTCTGGTTGGATGTTTATTTTTTCCTTTGGTTCCAAATTGTTACTTTGACTCCTGATTTCCTTCCTGTCACTGTTGGTTCCCTGAATATTTTGCTTTATTTCATTTTGGGTACCTTTCATTTGTTTTTTCTTTTTTCAACCATGTTCCATCAGATAGGTTTGCTATCTCCTCATTGCTTAGTTCTCTTTCTGCAGTTTTGATCTGTTCTTTCATTTGGGCCATATACCCTTGTCTTGGCACACCTGATAAGTTGTAAGGGGGTAGGGCCTTAGGTATTCACCTGAGCAGTACAACTGTCTTTGCTGTGCTGCAGTGCTGCCTGTGGGAGAGGGGCCAGAGAGGGAACAATGCAGTTTGCCTGCTTGCCTCTAGCACCCTTTCTAACAGATTCTCGTGTGAGACTGTTAGTTTCTCCCACCACAGCAACCTCCACCATAGTCCACAGTCAGCTCTGAGTCTCAGTTTTGCCTTCAGCCAGCCCGCCCATGCGGTCCACCACCTCACCTCAGTTTTTTGAGCCAGCCCAGCCCGCACAGTCCGCCACCTTACCGGTCTGGTTGTTCTGGTTGATTTTTTCTTTAATTCCTTGGTTGTCGGAGTTCCATGCAGTTTGATTTTCTGGCACTTCTTGTTGTTTATTGATTTTAGATTGGTTGTTATCTTCCTTTTGGTTGTGTGAGGAAGTGAAGGGATTCTACCTACTCCTCCATCTTGGCCAGAACTCCTAATTTCCTGTACGTAGGATGATGTTTTTCAAAAGAAAATGTCATGCCACAACTCAGTTTAAAACCCATCAATAGCTTTTCATCCCTCCTGGATAAAAAATAAAACTATAACTCTCCCTCTTAACGTTTATCCCAACTTCCACCTTCTGTCACACAGCTTGTATTCCCAATCCCTTCATCCTGCCCTACTTTTTTCCCCATAGCACTTATGTGCTTCTGAGAGTCTATATACTTATTATGACTATTGTTTATTCTCTGTCTTCCCCCTGTAGAATGAGACCCCCTCCATGAGGGAAGGCATCTTTGTTTTATACATAGCTATATCCTTATTATGCACTGAACTGTGTTCTCTCCCTTTCCCGCAAATAATTGTGGTTGAAGGGAAGGCCTTTACACAGGCAATTAAGTTAAAATGAGGTCATGTAAGTAGACCCTAATCCAATATGACTGGTGTCCTTATAAGAAGTGGAAATTAGGACACAGACATACACAGAGGGAAGATAATGTGAATACACAGGGAGAAGATGGCCATCTACAAGCCAACGAAAGAGGCCTCAGAAGGAACCAACCCTGCCAAAACCTTGACTTCCAACTTCTAGCCTCTATAAATGTGAGAAATTAAATTTATGTTGTTTAAGCTCCCTAGTCTGTGGTACTGTGTTATGGTAGCCCTAGCAAATGAATTCAATCCCGAAACCTAGAAGTGCTCCTGGCACATACCAAGAACTCAGCAAATATCTGCTAAAAAAATAGGTGAATGTGAGGCCCTGCATGATCTGGTCTCTGCTGCCTTTTCTTATCTCATCTCCTGCTACTTTTCCCTTTGATCTCTCAACTGATCTGAATAGGACTTTTCTGAATTCCTCAAGCATGTCATACCCTTCTGCCCACCTCAGAAACTTTATACATTGTTCTCTCTACCTGGAGTGCTCTTAGTCCCCAGCCCACCACCCCTCTCCACCCCCACATCAGCACCACAATTACCCACTGTTCATTCTTCAGGTCTTAAATTCAATTTAAAAATATTTTTCAAACAGATTGCGGTTTAATGAACCTACAACAAACTGCATATGTTTAAAGTGTACAAACCAGTAAGTTTCAACATAAGTATACACCCATGAAACCAACACCACAATCAAGATAATGAACACAGAAATCAACCCCCAAATTTTTCTCATGACTTTGCTTAGTTCCTGTCTTTCCTCCTTACACTACTCTCCAATCAACCCCTGATAAGATGTCACTAAAGATTAAATTGCATTTTTAAAATCACTTTATTGAGGTATGACTGACATGTAAAAAGCTGTACATATTTAATATAGTTAGCATTTTTAGAGTCTTACATAAATGGAATCCTTTTTATTTTGGTCTAGCTTCTTTGACTCAGAATAATTATCCTTAGATTCATTGATGGTGTTGTATGTGTAAATAGTTCATTCCTTTTGTATGGATGGACTAAAATTTGCTTATCCATTCACCACTTGATGAAGACTTACGCTGTCTATAATTTGCAGCTATTACAAATAAAGCTGCTATGAGCATTTGTGTACAATCAGCTTTAATCCTATTATTTTCTCAAGGAAATATTTTCTGTCTCCCAGATTAAGTTAGGCCCTCCTGTTCTGCTCTCTCATGTATTCATTTCTTTTCTGTGTGTGTGTATTCTCTTAGGGCAAATCTTCTGTTAGTTTGTAAGAATGACTTTGGTAAATCAATCAGAAGAGAGAGACACCCATGGTGAGACAAGAATAAATTTTTCTCTAGAGTGGGATGGGGATAAGAGGAAGAAGAACAAAACCTTTGGGCCTCTCTGTTATAATTTGACAAATACATGGTACTTGAACAATTTCTAGTATATTGGGCTTTTTTGAGAGATTGGAAAGATGATAAGATCAATTTTAACTATAGTTTCTTTAACATTTTTGAAGATTTTATTTATTTATTTTTAGAGAGGGGAAGGGAGAGAGAAAGAGAGGGAGAAAGAGAGGAAGAGAATCATGAATGTGTGGTTGCTGTTGGCTGCCCCCTACTGGGGATGTGGCCCACAACCCAGGCATGTGCCCTGACTGGGGATTGAACTGGCAACCCTTTGGTTCAGAGGCTGGCACTCAGTCCACAGAGCCACACCACCCAAGGCGGGTGTACTTTTTTTTAAACAAAGGGTCTAGTGGTGTGATTTCTGCTTATTATGAGGTTATACCTTTTATATAACTTTCCTATATTCTTTATCCAGATATCTATTAGCTAAAACCCTCTACTCAAACTATTCTCCCTGTATTCTCCCCTCTGAGACAAAAAACCCCACCTCTTCTCATTATTCCAGTCTGTTCCTGTCAGAGAACTCTTACCTCTTCCATGACTGGCTGCTAGATTTAATCCAGCAGCTCAGGAGCTCCCAACCTAATTGAGGTAAGAGACCTACCCAGTAGTCTGGCTTAAGTTCCAGGCATACAGAGCCCTGTTTCCAATCCTGCCCCTTCTAAAAATATACCAACCATTAGCAGGTGGCTAGGCTATTTTCAACCTTGGGGGCCTCAGGAATCAAGGGATTCATGCCAGGGCAGGAAGCAAAACAGCAAGCTCTTCTTGGTGGGCTTCAGATAAAAACAGCTGTCTGTGGCATGGGTTCAAATAATTCTCAACTGTCTACTGTCTACTGGCATTACCAATTGTTTCCTTTTTTAGGCTCAATCATATATTCTGTTTCCAGTCTAAAACATGAACCTGGGACAGCGTGTTCAGATATTGGGAGGGTAAGGTAGGAGGCCAGAGAAATAGTTTTTTTTCAACTTGCCGAACTCTGTGTAGTTCTTGAGTTACAGGGGAGCTCTGAAATAAGTTACAGAGGAGCTCTGAAGTTTCTCTACAGTTTTGGGCTTAAGCATCATGCATGTCTAGAAAGTGGGTCATGGTGCCTCTCTCTGCTGGCAAATTAAAGTACTAATAATTGTCATCCCTCTTTTATACAGGAGGAAGCCTGAGAACAGAAAAAGTTGTAACTAGAAAGTGACAAAGCCAGAGACAGGATACAAACTCATCTGTAGGATCCCAAAGCTTATTCTCTTCTTAATCGTTAGTGTTTCAAAACTGCAGTTCTCAAGTTGTCTCCCAGAATTGTATTAAGTGGATGAACACTTTATGACCACATATCGTTATGCAATTTCAGCATCAGAATTTGCTTTTCTGTTTACAATCATAATAGCATGAAGAGCACTGTTTTGATTGTTTTGGATCCAAAACAAAAGATCAGAAGTAGACCTAATAAATGATATATTTGCTCCAAATGAAGGCAGATAATATCATAGTTAATTCAGAGGAAGGGTTTTAATAACGCACATACCAATATTGGGGAAAGTGATTTAGTTTCAGGAAAACAGCATCATCCAGTACATTAAATTAATGTTAGTGATTTGAATTTCATTGATTTTATAGTTTTGTTTGCTTTAATATGCAACATCAGTCTGATTTTATAGTTGTTTAACTACTATAAACATAAGGAGTTTGTGTCTCATTTTATGTTAACACATATTTAAGAAATATCATAATAAAAGATCAATGCTGAGTATTTGAAGTACTTTTTTTCCAGTAGAAAATGTCCACACATTGCTCATATTTGAGAAACTGCTGTGCAGGGATTGAAGATAATATCATATTGTCTTTGAAGATACTATCACTGTAAACAGCTGCATGACTGCCCAGAGATTCCTGTTACTGAAATTTTGTTTTTGTTGTTATTACCTTGGAGATATATCAAGGGTTCAAGGTGACCCTGGCCTCTCTTCAATCACTGGTGCATGTATGCAATAAAGCTGTGGGTCTTTGGCATTCTTTACCTATTCAGTCTAGCTACTATATCTTAGTAATTTGTTTTATGTTATTGCTAATAGCTTGTTTGTATTATTTTCTCAGTTGTTTTTCCAAATAAAAATGATGCAGTAGAATGGCTTGTGACAAGAAAAAAGCCAAGGAAGAGTACTTATTTCACTTCCTCTAAATTAAACGTTACTTCATTTCTCTTTACTTCTATCTTTCTTCAAGCCTGGAAGTAGTTATGAACTTGAGCAAAAAGTGGTGTAGAATGATTTTCCACTCCTTACTCTCCCTGAAAAGAAAGAATGGAACCAAATCAGTGCTTCTTAAGAAATGTCTGAGGCAATGCAGACTGGAACTCCAAGTCTGCCTTTGCAATTTATAAAGTATACATTATTGAGCTAGTAATAATCTTGCTGAGCCTCAGTTTTCTTATATGTAAAATGGGGATAAGATAATATTTCCAACCTCATAGAGTTGTAGTGAAGATGAAAGTAAATGAGATCATGCATGAGTATTATTTAGATAGTGCCTATCACAACGGAAGTGCTCGAGAAAGAGTCATTATTATCTTCTAATCTCTTCCCCAGCAGCACTGCACAAATGTTTTATTAACTTAATTCCCTCTGACCACAGAGCCTATTTTATTTTTCTCTGTCCTCATTCTTTTAGAGTAGACACGTGGGAAAATGCTTAAAATATAATGTTAAATCACAAAAAAGAAAAGGTGAGGGGGGATAAAAGTGCATGTGCACAGGGCTTGCAACTAGGGCTGCAACAATTTTACTGCTGCGTGTTCAGTCCCTAGACAGTGAGTGCCTGCTACATGGTATGGCCTAATAAATACCTGTGGACTGAATGAATGAAATGGGGACAAACCTGGATGTACCTGAATGAGGACTGAAAGAAGCCTCTGAGAATGAAAAGTGTTGGCATTGGGTTGGAGCAGAATCAGTCTCTCCTTCTCTCCTTCCTTCTCTCCCCCTTTTCTTTCCTTCTTTTCTTCCTTTTCTGTCCACGCTTCCTTCCTTTCCTTCTCTCTCTGAAAAATTTTTAATGTTATGTGTACAATTAAAACATGGGAAAAGAAATACATTCTTTTTGCCTTACAGAAAAATGCACATTAAATATTTCAGTAAGCATACCAAAGTAGCCACACGTATATTATTAAATTATAATCCGTACTAAGCAGGCTTTACTGGAAAATGTTCCTTGGTCCTTTTTTTGTGCTGTGAGGAGGAAATATTGAAAATATTTTGAAGCATTCATGCTTGTGAAATAAACACAAAAGAAAGATGTGGTTTGGCAATGGGTGAAATGTCATGCATGCTTCAACATGTGAATCTAATAGAGCTGCTGTAGAGAGCTTGACAAGTAAATTTATCCAAATTTTTTTCTTTAAATTATTTGCTTTATGGTGTGTAGACCATGGACCTTACTCCAAGCTTTTGTATTTATACTCAAAGTTTTGGATGTACCTTGAAAAAGTTAAACCTCATTTTACAAATAAGAAAACTAAGCCCAGTTTTGGGATGTAACTTGCCCAAGGTCACATTTGTATTTCTACCTCTCAACATCCTCATCCCAATCATTCTCTACACTTGCATAGCCTTTAGAGTTTTCCAAATGTTTTGACACAGCTTCTGGTGTCTCAGTTTCTCCATGTGTAAATCGGGGATAATTATAGACACTACCTGATTCAAGGGTATTGTATGAATTAAATGAGATAACTTAGCCTTCAGGAAATGTTTGCTACTACTGATATCTTTATTGTGATAATTACTATCTCATGAAGTCTTTCCACAACTTTGAAATAGGCAGCAATAGGCTATCGTTTCCCCTGTAAGCATACTGAAAGGCAGGGAGTTAGGTGGCTCATCTGACTTTAAGTAGCCCAGTCACACCTGAATTCATATTCTGCCACCTAGTGAGTTCATCGGCCAATACCTTCAATATCCTTTCAATCAGTAAAATTCTGTGGTTTTTATAGAAAAGGATCTCATGGTCAGGTTTTAAAAAACTTTCCATCTCTTTTGTCTCAGAAAACAAGAAAGTAGCAAAGGGTAGGGCTCACAGTAGATAACCCTGAAGGGAGCCAGCTTTCTAATACTAATAAACCAGTGGTGTCCCATATCCTGCATATAATTAACGCAAATTCAACTGTGTGTGCATGCTGCCCCTCCCCCTGCTCCCAATACAGGAAAATAAAAGAAATACAAAGAGCAATTTCACTTGCCATTTCATTCAGGAAGTATATGCTACAGGATGAGCATGAAAAAGGAGTTAGTCAGTTGGACAGGATATATGCAAAAGCACAGATAGTGTACTTTATGGGACATTTGTGGGGATTTTCAGGAATAATTTTAAGGTGATTTTGTCTTTTTTAAAACCTTTTTGTTGTTGTTGTTCAAGTACAATTGTCTCCATTTTTCCCCCACCAATCCCCCCACCCCAGCCATCCCCACCTCCGACTCTTGAAGCTACCCTCTTTGGCTTTGCCCATTTGTCCTTTATACATGTTCCTGACAACCCTTCCCCCTTTCCCTCCCCTCTGGTTACTGTCAGTTTGTTCTTAACTTCAATGTCTCTGGTTCTATTTTGCTTGCTTGTTTGTTTTGTTAATAAGGTGGTTTTGTTTTGACATGCTGACTTTATAACTTAACTTTCACAGTGCTACTGCTACTGACAGCTACTACCTTTTACTGAGTATTATTACATGCTAAAGTTCTACGTGTGTTATGTGATTTAATTATCATAAAAATTCTATGAGGTAAGTACTTAATTATCCCCATCTTAAGTGGGAATTTATAATAGTAGCAGTGGTAATAATACTAATAATAGCTGCAACTTCTTGAATGTATAACAGGTCAGAGAACTCACTTGTCCAAAGTCTTAATAGTCTTAAACATCAGACCCAGAAGTAGAGCTCATATTGATAAGGCTACACAGACATCATTCATAAAATGTCAAAGGTATAGAGAAGTGATTTCTTATTGGTCATCATATCTCTATGGGAACTTGTGTCTAAAAGCCCTAGAATGTCATTAAGACTACACATTTACTTGAGGACAGCATTTACATCCTGGTCAAGACTAAAATGGTTTGCCTGTTACCCCAACAGCAGTTGAACTGAGTTGTTTTCTCTAAAACTATTGATAGGGGACTCAAGAGTTGGAAAATTTCAGCTTAAGGTAAAAAGTTATAAGTCTAGCAAGTAATGTACATGTTAAAGCTTTTGTTTCAGAAACTACAGATAAGGCCTGTCCTGGCTCCTGGGTAAACAGCTGACCTCCTGGGGCACTGCTAAAGATTACCGCCTGGGGACAACTGGAGGCATCCGGGCCTTTGTGTTCTAGGGAGGAACAAATGACCACAGCCCCTGGGAACAGCTAACTGCCCAGGACAGGAATGTTGCAGCTTCTTACACCCAATCCTCCCTGAATCGCAAAGCCCTCACCGTACCTTGTTTATTCCCCATTATAAAAAGTCTGGCCTGGAAATAGAAGACAAGATGGTCTGTTAGGGTATGAACCCACCATCTTCTCAGATCGCCGGCCATCTGAATAAAGTGCCCATAAAGATTCAATCACTGTCATTGCTTATTGGGTTTGGTAGTGACAGGCAGCCCTAACACCTGGTTTCACTATTTGTATGACACCTTTTAAAAAGATTTTTGTAAGGTAGCTATTGTTTTTCCATTAATGAAAGTCTGTTCAACTGAAGCAATGCCTAAAGGACACATGGACAAAACCAAGGGGGGGTGAAACCAAGGGTGGGAGGTGGGTTTGGCTGGGGTGGGGGGGAGTGGTGGGGAGTAAATGCAGACAACTGTAATTGAACAACAAAAAATAATTTTTTAAAAAAGATATTCTCTACTTATGTAGAAGTGACATTATAGGTTATTCTTAAAAGTAAAAAAATAATTTTCAAATTAAATATTTTTGCTAAACTTGTAAAAAAATCATAACTTTGGAAACTCTGAGAAGAGTTTGTTCATGACCTTTAAACTAATTTCCATTCCTCTGTGGAGGAGGCCAGTTTCTGTGCTAAAGCTCTGAGTGACCATAAACACCTCCCCCTACTCTCTATTGTCCTTATCTTTCTTTTCCTAAAATTGTGACTACATCCATGGATCTCTAATTGTATAAATTGAAATACCCCTGTATTCTCTTAAATATTTGGATAATTCCAATCCTTATAAGTGACTACTTTTTATTTAATTAGTTACTCATTCTAAGTATTGCCTATGATATGAAGAGCAGACGTTCAGAGATCTTCCAGATTTGAGGGATGCTGTTTTTCACAGTGATACACTTATGCCACCAAATATGGAACAAGTTGTAGGCATAAAGACTAATTGCAATAGTCCATCAACATAGAATGCAAAAGCAGGACTTTTATGAATGATTGTAAAAAACTGCTTTGAAAATATTTTCTCCTTTATGAGCTTTTTATAACAGATGAAATCTATTTCATACTTTCTATATCTTCCTGAAAATCTAATTTACCTCTCTGTGTCCTTCATATCATTGTACTTTCTAATCATGTCTTTATTTATACAAGAAATTTCTCATTTTCTGATTCCCTCTCTGGCCTTATGTATGTAATATATTCTCTCATCTTTGTGGGTGTGCTAAATAAGGACACTTTTAAAGGATAATTTTTGATCCTTTGAATCCTTTGATCTGGTTTCTTCAGGATCAGATATTTCCTTGTTCATCTTGGATTTCTTTTATGTTACTGTTTCCTTTAAATACTTGGCATTCCTTTGTTGATCGTTTATGCTTATATCTAGAGGACTTTGATGCATAGGAGAGATAGCTTTGCCTTTGTATAGAACTATTTCTTCAAAATCATCTTCCTTGAAAAGACTGCCTGACTGCAGCCTCTGTATAAGTAGATGGGCCCCCAATAAACAGACTTCTCTTTGTGTCCTGGGTGGAGAAACCAGCTCAGGTCACCCTTCCAGCACCCCCATTGCTAATGCAAGGAGGACTTCATTCTTATGTATTTTACCCCTGGATGCTGCTTCCTGTTTTCCCTCTAGGTCTGCTGTGTAGCTCAGAAGTAAATCCCAGGCTCTCTTCTATTCTGTCCCTTATCTCCATATTCAATTTACCCAAGGTAAATTTTCTACTTTGTTAAGAAAGCAGCTCCTGGGATAGGTGCTGGTTACAAATGCTGCTGCTGCTTATACCTAGGAAATCTGGCTGTTCCATCTCAACTTTCATCCTTTAACGCACCCTGCTCTCTGTACTGGTCAATTTCAAGACCTATGAGCTAGTCCTATGAGTCTTTTGAGGACAGGGGCCATATTTCATTCACTATTGTGGCTTCATAACCTAGAAACTATCTGACACATAGTAGGTGCTCATGAAGTACTTATTTCATGACTGAATGACAAGTAGACAGGGACCAGATTTTGAAGAGTCTTGGTGCCATGTTATTTTATCCTGAAGAAAGTAAGAAACCATTGAAGCTTTTTGTTTGTATGTTTGTTTGTTTGTTTGTTTGTCTGTTTTGAGCAAGAGAATGTCACAATTGGATCTGTGGTTTTGAAAGATCATTTTGACTGCAGAAATGGCAGTGGAGAATCCTAGAGACCAGTTAGAAGACTGTTTCAATTACCCAAATGAGAAGCGATGATGAACACTCAAACTAAATTTGTGTCAATAGCGATAGAGAAAAGCGGATTCATTAAAACAAGTATTTATTAAGCACTTAGTAGGTGACAGACTTAGTTCTAGATGCTGGTGCTATAGCAGTGAAGAAAAAAATCTACTCATGGAGCTCATGTTCTAGTGAGAGGAGAAAGAAAAACAAAAGGGTGGGGGATGGATAAAAAAGGTGAAAAGGAATATTGTCAATAATATTGTGATAAATTTGCACAATGACAGATTAATAGTCTTAGTGTGGTGATCACATTGTAAGGTATGTAGATGTCGAATCATTAGATTGAACTACTGAAACTAGTACAATATCATGTACCAACTATACTTAAATTTTTTAAATTGAATTTTAAAAAGTTAAAGAAAAATAAGCAAAGAAATTTCATATATGATGTATGTGAGGTCATGATAAATGCTAAGAAGAAAAATGAAGCAGAATAAAGGGATGGAAAGAGACAGACATGGAGTGGGGCAGAGATATGCAATTTTTCATATGGTAATCTGTGAAGGAGTGGAGCAGAAACCTGAAAGAAATGAGGTATCCATAAGGAAATCTTGGGAAAGAACATTCAAAAACAGAAGGAAAAGTAAATGAAAAGGCCCTGAAGTGTATAGAAACTATTTGGAATTTTGATTCAATGTGCCATTCACTAATGAGAAGCTGACCTTAGGTAGGTTGAGTTAGCTTTGGTTTTGTAGTCTCAGCCCAAAAAGAAATGTTCACTTTCCATGTAGAACAACCAGTAAAGGAAGAAATTCTGAGAAGATAATACTGGCTAAGTAGGTTAAGAACCTCTTGTAGAGGCACATGGATACTGGCCAGGAAGCCAGTGTCCCTCTTGAAACAGGTCAACAGTGTGAAGAGAGAGGTTATTTCAGATGTCTTTGGCAGTAGTATTGAGGAAGACAGAATAATGGACTTCCAAAGATGTCCATTTCATAATCCCCAGCATCTGTGAATATGCTGTTATTTCACAGGGAAGAATTAAGGCTGTAGATAGAACTAAGGCAGCTGAGGTCAAGATGAGGAGTGATCCTGGTCAGTCTAAAGTAATCACAAGCAAGCTTGTAGGTGAAAGAGGGTGTCAGGAAAGTCTGTGTTGGAGTGATTTGATGTGAGAAAGGCTCAATCTAGCATTGCTGCCTTTGAAAATGGAGGAAGATGGTTACAAGCCAAGAAACATGGTAGACTCTAGAAAATGGAAAAAGCAAGGAAATGGGTTCTACCCTGGAGCTCCCATAAGAGAATGAAGCCCTGTACCTGAATTGAATCAGCAAAAGTAGATCTACTAAGGAAGATCAGAACACCAATGGCCTTTCTCATTTCGACTTCAACTTTCTCATCAGTAAAATGGTGGACATTTAGCAGGTCAGTGATATTCAAATATTGTTTAGTCACTGTGATAGTTAACTTTATGTATGAACTTGACTAGGACACAGGGTACCCAGATACTTAATCAAACATTATTTTGGGTGTCTCTGTGAGAATGTTTCTGGATGGATTAACATTTAAATTAGTAGACCGAGTAAAGCAGATTGCCCTTCCTAATATGGGTAGGCCTAATCAAATCAGTTGAAGGCCTAAATAAAACAAAAAAGGATGATGACCCTTTCCAAATAAAAGAATTATTTCTACCTGATGGTCTTCAAAGTGTAGCATTGAATTTTTTCTGTCTTTAGACTCAAACTGAATTATCCAGTCTTCCTGTGTCTCAAACCTGCTGGCCTTTGGACTGTAACTATATTATTGGCTCTCCTGGTTCTCAGGTCTTTGTACTCAGACTAACACTAAACCATCAGCAATTCTGGGTCTCCAGCTTGCCAATCCACCTTGTATATCTTGGGATTTACCAACTTCCATTAAATATCTATTTGCTCTTTGTCCCCATTCCTCAACACAGGGCTCCTAAAACTCTTCTAAATTCCTAAGTGTTAAGAACAATAGGAGTGTCTTTTGTTGTAATGAGGCAAATGTGGGGCTGGAGGGGTGCACTATGGGATAGCCACTAGATGGGGGCTGGTCACCAGAAAGACCAAGCCATGATTAGAAGATTGGAATTTTCAGCCCCACCCTCCATTCTCTGGAGAGAGAAGAGGGTCTGGAAAAGGAGTTAATAATTGATCATGATTACACCATGAAGCCTTCATAAAGTCCCAATATAGGGTTCAAGGAACTTCCAGGTGGGTAAACACATGTTTGTACCAGAAGGGTAACACACCCAACTTGACAGGGACAGAAGCTTCTGCACTTGAGATCTTCCAAAAACTTTCCCAATATATCTCTTCATCCGGCTGCTCATCTAAACCCTTTATCATATCCTTTATTAAACTGATAACATAAGTGTTTCCCTGACTTCTGTGGGCCACTGTAGCAAATAATGAAACCCAAGGAGAAGGTCATGAAAACCTCCTATTTTTTATTTTTTGATCCTAATAAGATGGACTATATTATTCAAAATATATTTTATTGATTGTTATTACAGTTGTCCCATTTTTTTCTCCCCTCTATTCCTCTCTGCCCTGCAACACCCTCCCACCAGAATCCACCCCCCTTAGTTCATGTCCATGGGTCGCACATATAAGTTCTTTGGCCTCTCCACTTCCTATACTATTCTTAACCTCCCCCTGTCTATTTTGTGTCTACCATTTATGCTTCTTATTCCCTGTACCTTTTCCTCCACTCTCCCCCAACCCACTCCCTGCTGATAATCCTCCATGTGATCTCCATTTCTGTGATTCTGTTCCTGTTCTAGTTGTTTGCTTAGTTTTTGGATTTGTTTATTAGGTTTACTTGTTGATAGTTGTGAGTTTGTTGTCATTTTAATGTTCATAGTTTTGATCATCTTCTTTTTCTTAGATAAGTCCCTTTAACATTTCATGCAATAAGGGCTTGGTGATGATAAATTCCTTTAACCTGACCTTGTCTGGGAAGCCCTTTATCTGCCCTTCCATTCTAAATGATAGCTTTGCTGGAGAGAGTAGTCTTGGATATAGGTCCTTGCCTTTCATGACTTTAAATACTTCTTTCCAGCCCCTTCTTGTCTGTCAGGTTTCTTTTGAGAAATCAGCTGATAGTCTAATGGGAACTCCTTGGTAGGTAACTGTCTCCTTTTCTCTTGCTGCTTGGAAGATTCTCTCCTTGTCTGTAATCTTAGGTAATGTAATTATGATATGCCTTGGTGTGTGCTTCCTTGGGTCCAACTTCTTTGGGACTCTTTTTGCTTCCTGGACTTCCTAGAAGTCTATTTCCTTTGTCAGATGGGGGAAATTCTTCTTCATTATTTTTTCAAGGAAGTTTTCAATTCCGTGCTCTTCCTCTTCTCCTTCTGACACCCTTATGATTTGGATGTTGGAACGTTTAAAGTTGTCCCAGAGTTTTCTAAGCCTCTCCTCATTTATTTGCATTCTTGTTTCTTCATTCTGTTCCAGTTAAATGTTTATTTCTTCCTTCTGCTCCAAATTTTGATTTGAGTCCTGATTTCCTTCCCTTCACTGTTGGTTCCCTTACATTTTCCTTTATTTCACTCTTCATAGCCTTTACTTCTTCCTCTATTTTGCAACTATACTCAACTATTTCTGTGAGCATCCTGATTACCAGTGTAACTCTGTATCTGATAGGTTGGCTATCTCTTCATTGCTTAGTTCTATATTTGGAGCTTTGATCTGTTCTTTCATTTGGGCCTTTGTGTGTGTGTGTGTGTCAGCATGCCTGTTACATATTAAGGGGCAGAGCCTTTGCTATTCACTAGGGTGGGGCAACCCACAGCCCTGCACAGTGGCACTATATGTTGGGGAGGGGTCAGAGAGGGAACAATGCTGCTTGCTCAGTTCTCGGCCGGCTTTCAATCACTTCCCCACTACCTACAAGCAAATTTGGACCTTCTGGTGCTGATTCCCAGGTGGGTAGGCTTGTGGACATTCTAGGACCCCGTAGGTCTTTCCAACAAACTCTCTTGTGATGCTGGCAGTTTCTCCCGCTTCTTCAACCCCCTGATATAAGATCAGTCAGAAGTACAGGTAACAAGCTGAACTTGCGATTTTGGTGTCTGAATTGGGGGTGATGAGCAATCTTGTGACTGAGCCCTTAACCTGTGATTTTGACACCCAGCTGGTGTCAGTCACAGAGTATTGCTTGGTGGGGAACCCCTCTCATCTTGTATCAGATTGTTATGAGTGTTCTATGTGATAGTTAAAGCACAGGAAGGGAACTGTAGGTTTTTCCAATTCATTCTGTCTGTCTCTCTCTCGTCCTCACTAATAGAGCTACTAAAATCCAATATAAATAACAGATAAAAGTGAAAATGCTTCAGCATTAACAAGGTTGAATGAGCTGAGAGCCCCATAAACTCAAAGTCCTTTCTCCTTGTGGGCTTCAGAGGTTTTTTTTAAAAAAGATTTTATTTATTTATTTTTAGACAGAGGGGAAGGGAAGGAGAAACAGAGGGTGAGAAACTTCAGTGTGTGGTTGCCTCTCACAAGCCCCCCACTGGGGACCTGGCCCACAACCCGGGCATGTGCCCTGAATGGGAATTGAGCCAGCGACCCTCTGATTCACAGGCTGGCACTCAATCCACTGAGCCACACCAGCCAGGGCTGGGCTCCAGAGTTTTGATGAAAACCACTTATCTAGATTCACCACCTACCTCTTATATTTGATACATTTATTTGTTTTTCTCTTAGTGAAGGGTATAAATTGAAAAGTACAAGTGTGCCAGCATATCCTCTTCATTCTTTTTTATAATTGAGTAATATTCTAAGGTACGGATGTACCATTTGAAAGTTGAAGGAGATTTGGTTGCTTCCAATTTTTAAAATCTACTACTTCATTTCCCTACTAAAAAAAAAAAAACTTGTGACTTATCATTGCCTACATTAGGGATCTTTATTCTGGGGTTCATGAACTCCTAGAGAGTCAACTTCCTGAAATTATATTTAAAATATGCCATTTTATTTATTTAAAAAATTTTTATTGTTATTCTTTTTTAAATTTGTATTGTTATTCAATTACAGTTGTCTGCATTTTTTCCCCATCCCTGCACCCCACCCCAGCCGAACCCACCTTGCTCCTCCGCCTCTACCCTCCCCCTTGATTTTGTCCATGTGTCCTTTATAGTAGCTCCTGTAAACAGTGGGGAGAGGGGTTTACAGAAAATATGCCATTTTATGACAGCCTATTTCCATTGGTTCCCATTCGGGGAAGAGTTAATATGCTCAAAGTCACTGCAAATAAATGGCCTCACCTCTTGCTCCATTTCTCCGTACAAGTGGCAAATATCCTTCTGCTTCCTGCTTATACAACTAGGTCAGGGTTTTCCCTGCCTGTGACTAAATGACTAATTTCATCTAATTTAGGAGAAAAGAGTAGGAAGTCCATTTTGGCCTTGGGGTCATACTATGTTTTCCAACACAACTTTATTATTAACAAAGTTCAGACATTCTGATTCATGAGTATATTTCTCTATTGGTTTATATTCCATAGGGGGAATGTAATTAATTCACATCCTTTACCCTGCACACACACACACACATACATTCATATATTCATTAAGTGCCCAAAGGATTCAATCATAACATGCACACATACACACACCTCTTAAGAACCTATAGGATAAAGTCTATAGCCCTTCATCTGGGATTCACGTTTCTCCTGAACCTGCCTCTCCACACTTATCCCCTAGTGCTTTCCATAACAAACCATGTGTTACAGTCAGAGTAATCCACCAATATTTATTCCAGGCATTGGATCTCTACCTAGCTATTTACTCTTTCTGAGGTGCTCTCTCCAATCCTCTCTGCCAGTTCAAATCATACCCATATTTCTTTTTTAATTTTTATTGAATTTATTGGAGTGACATTGGTTAATAAAATTATATAGGTTTCAGGTGTACAATTCTTTTTTCTTTTTTAACTGGTTTCAAGTGTACAATTCTATAATACATCATCTGTATATTGTGTTGTGTGTGATTTCACTTATATGTGGTATCTAATGACCAAAATAAACAAATAAACCCCACACATATTTCAAAGACAAGGTCCTTTCAAAGCAACATCCTACTCTGTGAAAACTGTCCTTGCCAGTCTAGATAGCGTCTGAATTTATTTATCATCTGTAGCATAAGTTGAGGTTAACTTTTTCTTTGTCTATACAACTATTCTCCCCACAGTTAGATTTGTGAGTCCCTGGAGAATTTAGATCACATGAACTCTTCATCTCCTCAAAGCTTACCAAGAGTTAAAATCACAATAAATATTTGTGGCTAAAATTTTAGAGCCACATGAAATTTCAGAGCCAAATGAATTTCTCCATTCAGAGCACTGGTTTCCTGAGCTCATGGTTCTAAGGGCATTAACTTGCCCATTATCCACCATAAATAATAGCAATAGAGTGTATTATAAAAATATATTTACAAGCTTTGTGCAGCGGTAGTATCATAGCCAATGAGGTTTATCCAAGGCACAATTACTGCTAACTGAAAAATGCATTTATAGCTTCCATTTATGAGATGTTTACTCTCTGCCAGGCACTATGCTTTATTGGGATTAACTCATAGGCTCCTTAGGCAAACCCTTTTAGAAATGAAGAAATTGAGATTCAAAAAGCTTAGGTAATATATTCAAGGTGCATCAACAGCCAGTGGACCAGGCCAGGACTAAACCTAGGTCTGTCTGAACTTCAAAATCACTGTTTCTCAACTTTGGCAGCACAACACAAGCACCTGGGGAGCTTTAAAAAACACTGACAAGGGTTGCAGCCTTGTCATCAGAAGATTTAAAGGCTCTCCAGGTGATGCAAATGTTCAGCCAAGGCTGGGCTTTTAATTTTGACATTCCACTTCTCCAGTATGGGGGATAGTGTCAGTGAAGGTGAGGTGTTGAGAACATCTGTTTGCTAAGTTAATTCAGCTCAAGCAAGAACTCAGAGCCAAAAGTGTGTGATTAGGAGAAAATCAAGTTCTCAGGATGCCAAACACATGTTGGGGTTCCTATGGATGTGGACAGGAGGTTAAACAAATTATATGGGAATCTCAAATGACAGGGTGATACCTGACTTTTACAGAATGCTGGCCCACACCATATGGTCACTCATTTACTCTATTAACTGCTATTCAAAAGCCTCCTTTTTGAAATGTCACGGGTCAAGAGCTTAAAATATTTAAATAAAATATGTAAAACTTTCTGATGGAAATAAGGAGGCATATGCCATACATAAGGCCTTATCAGCTACTATCCTGAGTCACCAGTAAGCTAAAAACAAGTCTCTTTGTCCTGCTTTATTTCACTGTATCCTCTTTGCTGAGTGCAGGGCTTCTGGGAATGAGAATAAGTGAGTCTGGCTCAATATGAAGTCATGCCTCTCTTCAGGGACATCAGGAAAGGCAGTGTTGCGAGCACAGACCAAACTACCAACTTAGCCAATCTTCTGGGAGGTCCTATACAGGCTTTCTCAGTGGTCAGCAACTTGGTCCTCTCTGGAGGGGTTCTCCCCCTCCACCTTGGCTCTAAACTTTTAGGGACCCAGAGCTGGAATGTTGAAGCAGACTCTTCCTTTGCCTGAGTCTCACAGAAATAGCAACCTCACCAGACTGTGCAGTAATGGTGCTATACTAGGAGCCACAGGTAACAGGGCAGTCTAGGGAAGGTAGCAATGGGGTGACTAGATACTTAACTAGATAACTTCATGACTATGACATTGCTGGCAGATCACCAACAGAGCTGGCCCATAGTGGAAACAGCAGCTACCATTTATTAAATACTGTGTGCCAGGCACTACACACTTTACCTAGTGATAAGATACTGTTAGGTGCCCAAAGAGACTTTCCCATTTCCCATTCTTCCCTTTCATTGAAGTATAATTTAAGTTCAGTAAAAGTATTTCCTTTTAGGTGCATAGTTCAATGAGTTTTATCATAAAATCACCACCAGAATAAGATGTAAAACATTTCCATCACCCCCAAAAGTTTCTGCATGTTCTTTCACAGTCAATCCCCTAACCCCCAATTTGAGCCCCTAGCAACCACTAATCTGGTTTCTGTCCCTATAGCTTACCTTTTCTCTTGGAACCTCAGCTAAGCAAAAGACACTCAATACCCCATATTCTAAGTTCAGAAGACCAGACTCTTAATGCCAGACACCAGTCAACAGATATTGCTGTGGAAAAACCAGCTGTCCAGTTGATAAAAGAGGTCTAGCCTGGGGGTGTGCAATGTTTCCCTTCCCCAAATCAAGAGAGTTGGACATCTGGGAGACTTCCAGGTGGAGAGAGGGAAAGGACAGGGCCATCAATTTCCTGATTCTTCAGGAGTAGGTAAGATATATATGGCCCTGGTTGGTGTGACTCAGTGGATTGAGCACCAGCCTGAGAACCCAAAGGTCATCAGTTTTATTCCCAGTCAGAGCACATGCCTGGGTTGCAGGCCAGGTCCCCAGTAGGGGTTGCATGAAAGGCAACCACACATTGATGTTTCTCTCTCTCTCTCTTTCTCCCTCCTTTCCCCTCTCTCTAAAAATAAATAAATAAAATCATATATATATATATATATATATATATATATATATCCATTCATATATATATATGGCATGTGTTTGCAAGTCTGGGGAAATTTTCCCAAAATGATAATAAGATTGAGGCCCATGAGCTTGCCAAAAACTATCACAGTGTGCAGGCAAAAAGTTTTACACCTCAGTGGAATATGGTATTATGCCTCCATCAGCAGTACAGTAGAGTTGGGGGATAAAGTGAAATAATTTTATGTATATATCCCCAATGAATTAAGACAACTCAATAAGCTTATTATACTTTCACTGCCTCCATTAATCCTAAAAACATCCTATATGGTAGGTACTCTTATTATTCCTATTTTATAGATGAGGGAATTGAAGATAAGAGAGGGTAAGTAATGTGTTCCAGGTCACACAGCAGGTAAATAAGTGACAGAACTATGACTTGAACCCAGGTCTGCTTGACTCTAAAACCTATGTTCCTTCCTATACATTGGGATTCCTTATATGTGTGTGTCAGGGAGAGGGAGGAGAAGGCATCATCTTCTAGTAGCAGTTAGATTCCAGTGGAGACTCCAGGGTGTCCACCAAAATTGTTAGGTCCCTGTACTGACCTTCCTCGCCCTTTAACTAACAAAGGCTTGGTTCCTCGGAATAACTCTGTGAAGGTTCTAGTTCATTCCCTGCTCTAAGCTTCTGTCAATATGCTTCTTGTATCTTCAGGTTGGAAATCCTCAACCCACTCTGTCCACACAGCCAAACCTAAAGCTGCCACCTTATCTGGGACTCTAAAAGTATATCTGTCCCTCAGTGCCTGTTGCTGCTCCTCGTGGGAAGACTCCAGCTCATTTCTCAGATCCTCAGTCTGTGTTGCCTCACTGCAGTCAACTGCACCTTGCCCTGAGATGTGACATAAATACTTTCCACCAAGCTTTCACCTCAGTATGAAGGTATAACTCACTATTGAGTTGGTAGGTTAAAAAATCATGTGCTACTCAGTTTATGTACAGAACAAAACTCTGTTCCATGATAGAAAACAATAATCTTAAACAGATGGTAACTTTAGCCCTAGAAGAGAAAGAAATCTCTGCCCTAAGCTTCTTCCTAAGTCCCTGCTGCATGGCTGATTATTTACTAAAGTATTTACAGGAATTCCATTAATGTCAGTACTAAAATTCCTTTCTTAAGAACATTCTTGTAACAAATAGCAAACATTCAGCATTCATTTATGAAGATTTTAAACCAAGAGCAACACCACCCTTTAAACTCAACCAGTTTCACAGGTGCTGACATCTTCCTCTTTTCATAAGGATGCTGAACCCATCATGAAGGCTCCACCCTCGTGAGCTAATCTAACCCTAATTACCTCCCAAAGGCTCCGCCTCTAGATACCATTACATAGGAGATTTGGGGGGCTTCAACATACAAATTTGGGTGAGACACAAACATCCAGTCCATAGAAGCTTCTTTGTCATCCATTACCTATGAGTACTGGCCTTGGTGAATAACCAGCTTTCTTCAACATTCTTTCAGTATAACTGAAGGCAAATGGACACTGGCACCTTTAGGGAGGCACTGGGGGAATATTTATTATACATACTTGCAGTGGCATTATGGAGCTCTTCTTCCAGGGTACCCAGCCTTTTTTCAATTAGATTGGAAACTGGATGAAGGATCATGATTTTCCATTACAGTGGATGACATTAGCCTTTTGCTCCATAGCTATAAATTTCTAGAGAGTATACTAGTCAACTGTCACCCTAGTTGGCTGCCCATCTCTCTTGTCCCTCAGAAGGCAATACATATTAACTCTTGCTAGGGATTTCTACAGGTCACGGCATTCAGGTCGCTACTCTAGCCTTGTCTCTTTTTTTGTTTTTACATTTATTTTAATTGTTGTTCAAGTACAGTTGTCTCCATTTTCCCCCACCACTGCCCCTGACCCCAGCCATCCCCACCTCCCACCCCTGATCCCAGCCCTCCTTGGTTTTGTCCATGTGTCTAATTTTATACATGTTCCTGAAAACCCTTCTCCCTTTTCCTCCCAGTATCCACTCCCACCTCCCCTCTGGTTACTGTCAGTTTGTTCTTAATTTCAATGTCTCTGGTTCTATTTTGCTTGCTTGTTTGTTTTGTTGACTAGATTCCACTTATAGGTGAGATCATATGGTATTTGTCTTTCACCACCTGGCTTGTTTTACTTAGCATAATGCTCTCCAGTTCCATCCATGCTGTCCCAAAGGGTAGGAGCTCCTTCTTTCTTTCTGCTCCATAGTGTCCTGTATTAGTCTGCTCAGGCTGCCGTAATAAAGTACCTCAGACTAGGTGGCCTAAAAAATAGTGATTTATTTTCTCAAAGTTCTGGAGACTAGAAGTTCAAGATCAAAGTGTTGGCAGGCTTGCTACCTTCTGAAGCCTTTCCAGGCTTGTAGATGATTATCTTTTCCCTGTGTCTTCACACAGTCTTCCCTCTGTGTAAATGTCTGGGTCCTTAACTCCTCTTCTCATAAGGACACCAGACATATTATATTCAATTAGGGCCCTCCCATGTGACTTCATTTTACCTTAATTATTTCTTTAAAGGCCCTATCTCCAAACACAGTCACATTCAAATGTACTGGGGGTTAGAACTTCAACATATGAATTTAGGGAGGCACAATTCAGTCCACGACATGGCTCACTATGGCAATTACTTCAATCTTGCCTAGGTCAGTTAACTATCATCATTGGCTTCTGCTATTCCAGAATCCTATCATCTTCATTGATACTGAACTGGGGGGCCCAGTTCCATCACAGCATCTCCTACTGTCAATCCTGGTATACAAAACAACTGCTATTGATCTCAAAGAAGCTAGTGCCCCTTCTCACCAGTATATTGCTGGCGAAGGAATGTCTTCTGAGCCTTCCCAGGGAACATAGTCAAGTAGCAGTTTATCTGGGCTTACATTGTAACTCTATCCTAACATTGCCACATCCCTGACACTTTGAACTTTCTGACTCATTACCCAATATATAATCAGTTTTGGTATGCTCACTTCATTTATTGTGGTCACTGTTTGTTCTCCCCCATCCTCCATTCCCCAGCCTCCAGTAGCCATCCCAGCGCACATTAGTCCTGGCTCCATGGGTCCTTGCCAGGACATCAAACTCTCAGTCATGGGTGAGTGCTTTGTCAATGAGTTCTACCTTTTCCACCCTTATATTTCTCCCCTGGTCAAACCTGACTATCCAAGCATCCTAAGGTACGAGCAGTTCCAATCTCAGCCCTAGGTCCTGGCCCAGCACTGCCCACTTCCTGTTATACTCTGTGAATAAGGAAAAGTCAGCTGGGAGACCACTATTCAAGGGCTTCTCAGGGGTCCTCAAGAGGAAACTATGGGCCACTAAAAACTTGGGGTTGAGACAGGGGCTTGATATAATGAGTAGGACATGTCTATGGGAAGGCTCTGGTGGCTCAGCTTGCTTCAGTAGCTGCTGGCCCACAACTGAGCTGCTTATCTTCCCTGTACTCTGCTAATCTTGGCCTTCTTGCTGGTTGGACCACCTTCTCCCACTCATCTTGAGTCCTCTTCATGCTCACCCTCTTATTGATCGCCCAGAGTCCATTCTGCCCTCTGGACTCTCACTTTGATGGGTCCCCTCTTCTTCAACCCAGAGACCCCTGCCCCAATTCCAATCACCTGCCATCTTTAGCCCACTGATTGCAGAGGCCCTGCCACAAATGCCCAGCTGATCCTGGAACCTATGTTCCTCTTCCTGCTGTTGGTGTTTCTCTGTCTTACAGTGGCTGAGAGCATACTGTCACATGATCACAAGGGGAACATTTAAAATTTCAGAACCTTTGTTGTGCTCAGAGATATGGTGAGCCTTGGAATTAAGATCACAGTAATACTTGCTCTGCAGCATGAGTGGAAGACCTCATTCTTTACTCATCCCCAAACAGACAATTATTGAATGAGCCAGCAGGGGGCAACAATGACTGTTTTAGTAAAGTCTAAATATTTTAATTTTTTGCCCTTCTTACATGTTTTATGCAGGCATGACCATGCAATTGTTTGTAGGAAATTAAAAAAGCCATGTGACTTTGAAGCAATGATTGGGTCTTTGATCATTCCTCAGGGACCTTTCCCCTTCCTCCCTCCCTTTGTGTTAATGATGGTACTAACCTCCAGGGAATGATCAAGGTACTCCTCCCCCAACCCTGCCTGGACCTTCTCACTTGGTGTCAATTGCCCCTGTACTCCTTGACTGTACTTGGTAGAAAATTCTGTGTTTACGTGTTATGGATCGAACTGTGTCCTCCTCCATAATCCCTAGTACCTCATAATATGACTGCATTATGTAGAGATAAGGCCTTTAAAGAGGTAGTTAAGGTTAAGTGGGATCACAAGGTGGGCCCTAATCCAGTTTGACTGGTGTCCTTAAAAGAATTCTGGACACACAGAGAGACATCAGGGATGTATATGCATGTGAGGACCCAATGAGAAGGCAGCCGTGTGCAAGCCAAGGAGAGAGACTTCAGAGGAAACCAACCCTCCTGATACTTTGGTCTCTAACTTCTCCAGAACTGTGAGGAAATAAATACTTGTTTAAGCCACCCAGCCTGCGGTATTTTGTTATGGCATCCCCAAAAGACCAATATACCAATGATGTTAACATTTTTTTGGTTCTTTCTATATAAGTGTATGTGTGGGCATGTGCGTCTTATATATGTATGTATAATATATAGCATTACATATATAATTATGATATAATATATACTATATATGTATGTTAATATGTATAAAATAATATGTATATTATATACACATATATCCACACATATAGTACTAATTTGACATGGTTTTGTGTCTGCTCTTTTCAGTAATTCTGTATCATATCAACCTTGTATTGCTAAAAATTTGTGACAAAATATGATTTTTTAAAAAAGATTTTATTTCTTTATTTTTAGAGACAGGGGAAGGGAGGGAGAAAGAGAGGGAGAAAAACAGCAATGTATGGTTGCCTCTCACTCTCCTCCTACTGGGGACCTGGCCTGCAACCCAGGCATGTGCCCTGACTGGGAATGGAACCGGCAACTCTTTGCTTTGCAGTCCGACACTCAATCCACTGAGCCACACCAGCCAGGGCCAAAATATGATTTTTAATGTTTGCACATCTAAGCGTGAATACACCAGAATGTAACAAATATTCCTAAATTGGAAATATTAATATTAATTTGTTCCTAATTCTTCTGCTATTTTAAAGAATGTTGTAATACATATTTCCCTATATATGTTAGTTCTGTGTTCATACTTTAGGTTAGTTTTCTAGGAATTGAATTATATCAAAGGCATGAACATTCTCCAGACTCTTTAAAATTTTTACATATGATTTGTAGATGGGGGGGAGAGAGAGAGATTGATTTGTTGTTCCACATATTTATGCACTCATTGGTTGACTCCTGTAGGTGCCCTGATTGGGGATCAAACCCACAACCTCGGTGTATCAGAGCAGTGCTCTAACCCACTTAGCTACCCAGCCAGGGCCTCTCCAGACTCTTGAAAATTTTTCTTAGATTGCTTTTCAGAACGGTGACATCAATTTCCACTTCTGCTAATAATAGAGTATAAGACAGTTCACATCATTACATCCCCAGTAAAAGTAATTATCATTTGATAATCATTGTATCTGGTAAGCAAAAAAGGTATCTAATAATTCATTTCATTTCCATTTCTTTGCCAATAAGGTGTAAGCTTTTTCATATTTTCCTTATTATTCTTTTATCTTTCTTCATAATCTGTATATTAACTTTGTAAAGTTTTTCCTAGTAAAAAATCTATATGAGGTCTTTATTAATTAAACACAGTAAACATTTGTAATGTTCTGGAAATGATTTTCTCAGTTTCATTAAATTTCTTTTGACATATATAAATTTCAAATTGTTGACTCATCAAAACTTTTAGTGTTTTCTTTTTTAGTTATGTTGTCATAACAGTTTAATTTGTTTTCCAGAGACCAGCTAAAAATTCCCCTTATTTGCTTACATTTTCTTTAGGTTAAACTTTTTAAAATAGCTTCATGACAGACATACAGAAATGAGCACAAGTCTTAAGGGTACAGTACATGAATTTTCAAAAGTTGAGCCCATCTGTATAATAAGCAGCTCCCAAATCAAGAAACAGCATATTACCAGCACTTCAGAAGTCCCACTCAGGCCTCCTTCCAGTCACTACCTACTTTGAGTAACCACTATTTTGACTTATAACATGATAATTTTGCACGTTTTTGACCTTTAGAGAAACAGAATCAGACCACATGTATTCTTAAACATTTGTCGTCTTTTGCTCAATACTATGTTTGTGAAAGTGATTTATATCCTGTCCATTTATCCTCATGCCATTTAATATTCCATTATGTGATTATATATAATTTATTCATTCCCCTTTTCATGGACAATTGGGTAAGTTTCCCATTTTTACTATGCTGCTATGAATATTCTTGAACATGTCCACTGGTAAACATATGCATGTATTTCTGTTAAATATAAACCTTGGAGTAGAATTGCTGCATTATAGGGAATGCATTTGTTCAGATTTTCCAAGTGGTTTTCAAAAGTGCTTGCATAAATTTTATATTACCATCATCAGAGTATGAGAATTCTGGCTGCACCACATTCTCATAACCACCTAGTGTTCTTTCGTTGTGTTCACTCTCACCATTTTGTTGGGTATGTGGCAGCATCACATTGTGGTTTGAATTTGCATTTCCCTCATGGGTAATGAAGCTAAGTATTTTTTCATGTTTACTGGAATTTGGAAATACCTGTTCACATCTTTTGTCCATGTTTCTACTATTTTCTAGTGTTTTGCTATTTATGATTATCTTTTAAAATTACTTTATTGTTGTTCAATTACAGTTGTCTGCATTTTCTCCCCATCCCTCTACCCCACCCCAGCCAAACCCACCTCCCTCCCCCACTTCCACCCTCCCCTTTGGTTCTATCCATGTGTCCTTTATAGTAGTTCCTGTAATCCCCTCTCCCCAGTGTCCCCTCCCCACTCCCCCCTGGCTATTGTTAGATCATTCTTAACTTCAATGTCTCTGGTTATATTTTGTTTCCTTTTTTCTTCTGTTGATTATGTTCCAGTTAAAGGTGAGATCATATGGTATTTGTCAAAGAATTACTTACATACACTGGACAAAAATCCTTTGTTAGATATATGTATTGAAAATATCTTCTTATCATGTGGATTGCCTTTAACTCTATTAATGGTGCCCAGCTGATCCTGGAACTTATTTTCCTCTTCCTGTTGTTGGTGTTTCTGTGTGTCTTATGTCTGCTGAGAGCATATTATGTGATATGGTCAAAGGTAATAACCTGAATTCCACAAGACCACTACTCTATGACGTAACCACTTGTCCTACCAAAAGATTTGTGAATCTTCAAAGTTCTGCTTTACGATTAAAGCCTACAGTGGCCTATGGTCTTCAATCTGAATGAATGACAACATTCTTCCCTCAGACTAAAGGCAGACAATTAGTGAATGAGCCACCAGAGGGCAAAGCTGATCTGGTTTAGTAAATTCTAATTGCTTGTTTCTTATTACAAGCATTGAACATTTGGAAAATATATATAAGCCAGTAGCAGAAAATAAAAATCACCTGATATCACACACCTCAGATAACCATGCAGAACATGATGGCATTTTGTTTACATTCTCTTCCCTCTCTACCTAAATGTAAATACAATTTTTATGTAGTATTTCTCTACATGCTATCTTGTTTCTATTTTGTAACAAAATCTTGTAAATGTCTTTCCAAGGCATTGTATATTCCTGTAAGGCATTATGGTCACACCTTCCCCCCACCACTACCCTCTGGCAACCACTTATCTCTCCATCACTGTAGTTTTGTCTTTTGAGAAGGCCACATAAATGGAATCATACAGTATGCAACATTTGGGACTGGCTTCTTTCGTTGAGCATGCCTTTGAGGTTCATACAAGTAGTTAAGTGTATCAATAGTTCATTCCTCTTTATTGCTAAGTAGTGTTCTTTTGTATAGATGTGCCAGTGTTTGCTTATCCAGTCACTCATTAAACAATATTTAGGGTGTTTCCAGTTTTTGACAATTATGAATTGAGCTGTTACGCATTTTTGTGTAACAATTTTTTTGTGGAAACACTAGGTTTTCAATTCACTGAAGTAAATACATAGGAGTAGAATTGGTGGGTCAAATGGTAAATGTACGATTAACTCTACATGAAACTGCCAAACTGTTTCCCAAAGTGGCTGTACTGTTTTGCATTCCCATCAGCAATATGTGAGAGTTTTGGTTGCTCCCCGTCCTCATCAGCATTTGCTATTATCAGTATTTTTAATTTTAGCCATTCTAATAGGTATTATGGACTTTGTGTGTGTGTCCCCAAAATTTATATGTTGAAACCCTAATCCCCAGAGTGGTGGTATTAGAAAGTGGGGCCTTTGGGAGGGGTGATTAGATCATGAGGGTGGAACTCTCATGATGGGATTATTGCTATTATGAGAACAGCTAAGGTTTCTCTGCCTCTGCTCTCTAGCACGTGAGACTACAATGAGAAGATGGCATCTGCAAACCTGTAGTGGTATCTAATGGTGGTTTAAATTTGCATTTTCCCAATGGAAAGCTGTTGAACATTTTTTATGTGTTTATTTTCTATATGTATATTCCCTTTTGTGAGGTATCTTCTCCAGTCTTTTGCTCACTTGTAAATTGGGTTATTCTTTTACTGTTGAGAATTCTTTACATATTCTGGATCCAAGTCCTTTGTCAGATACACTAAGTCCTCGCTGAAAGGGTAAAGTCAGCCCCATTTGCTATTGTGGCACCATTTGCCTAGCAGGCCTGTGACCTTCTTGAACATGACTGCCCTTTTACTCTTCTGAGCTTGTCCCCTGTACTGGAAATTACTGTTAAGTAAGAACAGAACTAACTGCTCCCAAAGCCACAGGCAGAAGATAACATCGGAACAAAATGCAGCCTTGTGTTACTGACGCACCAACAGCCCAGGGGCCACACAACAGCAACCCTACCTTTTTAATCTAGTTATAATCCAATAAAAGCTCAAAGCCCCCATACCTCCATGCTGGTGTATCTCTCCACACTAAGCCCCTCTCCTTTCTTGGAAACTGAATAAAAACTTTACTCTCTACCCTTTCTTCTCTTTGTGAATTCTTTCACAGCCCATATCACCAACCACCCTAACACTCACTTAATGTCAATACGTTCTTGGAAACTGAGATTTTAAGTGATATGACATATAACAAAACCAATTTTACCAGAGGCTAATTGATATAAACAAGAGTTAAGTTCCTACAGCATATTTCTCATCACAAAACATCAGAAAACTTTTAATAAAGATCAAACACTTCTAATATTTTTTTCATTTTTGTTTAATTTATTGGAGTGACATTGGTTAATAAATATTAAACATTGAAATAAATATGAGATATATACACATTTAAGAAAGATAAATAAAAACAAGTCAGATTTTGATTTTCCAGTCTGCTTATTCTAGTTCAGAATCACAGGATGCCAGAGCGTCTCTGGGTAGCTCAGGGCACAGGGCGGGATCCAGCCTGGACAGGACGCCCTTCCATCACAGAGTCACTCACACCCCACATTCACTCAGACTGGGACAATGTAGATATGTCAGTTTACTTCACATGCAGTTTTGGGAAATAGGAGGAAACAGAAGGATCTGGAGAAAACCCATTGAGACATGGGGAAAATATGCAAACTCCACACAGACAGTGGCCCCAGGCCAGAATCCATTTTTTTTCTTGTCAACATTATAATGAAATGACGTTGAATGAAACATTGTTATTTGAGGACCTGCTGCATGTGATTTCCAATATTTTCTCCTGGTCTTTGTCTATTGGGAGAGGCAATTCACCATGGGCCTTTTGTGTTCCTGTACATTCTTGCTGGGAAAGACCCTAACCGTTCTTTACCCTAACAATTTCTCACCTTAAGGATGCACTGTCTCATCTCAAACAGCAAACTGGATTCTGCTTGTTATAAAAGCAGAGAATTCCCCAACCTCAGTATCTTCTCGTGGACAAAAAAGGGGCCACATACTAAACCAGACAAGCTCAGGGGAGGCCTGCATGGTGAATCCTACAAACACAGACACCACAAGTAACCAAACAGGATGAACCTAAAAATTCCTAAGTAAAGGTAGGTCATGGCAAATAGTAACATCTTAGGCTTATAGCTTCCCTGACAAAGGTCAATCTTTCCCTTAAGTGAGCCTGTCTATCGTCTTTTTACATCTAAGACAACACTCAACGCTTTCTTGAAATGTCAGAATAATTTCTTTATCCAGACCCCTAAGCACACACCAGAGCATAAGACCACAGAACCCCTCATTGTTATCTTGTTCTGTGAATAATATCTGTCTGTGCAGTAGATGTTATCAACTATTCTGTACCCATCAACGTATAAGAAGTACATGTTTGTATGTTTTACTTTTTATCCAATCCCAGAAATTTCCCCACTTTGCTTTTTCCCACCCCCTTAATCTACCACCAAAGGATTTCATGTAACCGTCCTTACGTCTCCTCACATTATTTTATTCTAACATATAGAATAAGCTTCAAAACTGCCATTCTCCAGAGAATTTTTTTTCAATTCACTGAGATTGTACATCCTGGCAATTGTCAATTTGGTTCAAATAAACTCATAAAAATTCCCTACATTTTTGAACACTTCTTACCTTGACATTCTCCTATAACACAGACACCCATGATGGGCTCTTGGCATCACCCCCGTGGGACTTGGCTGTATATAAACAATATACAAACACTCTGGCTACTACTTTTACAGTGAATAATATAGTGCCTTGTCTCTGATTCTGTAGCCTTATGTCTTCTGCCAGCATCCATGAAAAAATAACAAGCTAACTTGATAGTTTGTAAGTAGGATAAAGTCTCAAATTTTGCACAGTGCTTGACAGTTTCAGAGATAAGGATGGGAGGCTGAGAGAAACAGGGATTTCTGGAAGAGAAAGGATGAGGGCCCACATAAGCCAGGTTAGGAAATGTGAGACTTTCTGGGATCCAGTAATGAATGATCCTGCACAAATGGTGGGCAAGTGAGAGGGTATAAGAATCTCCCACTGTTCTACCTGTTAATGAATGTTAGAGGCTAAGTGGTGAAAGGTAAGATTGAAACAAGCCACCTGATTGGTACCTTAGTTCTTTCTCTCCACTCTCTCTCAGTTTACCAGTAGCTGGTAAACTTTTCCCATTTCAAGGGAAAGTTATCCACTCACACAGGCTATTTAGCTTCCAGGCAATAGTTCCCCCCAACCACCTACTTTTCTTGTGACTTAGTATCAACTTCAGAAGTCACTATTTTCTAGGGCATTTTCAATTATTACACAAACGTTCATCCAGTCTTTGTTATAATCTTCCACTGGATATCTTACTCCTTCTCCCCACCCCCATTTTATTGAGATAAAATTGGCATGCATTACTGTATGAGTTTTGGGTATACATAAAGGTTTGACATATATATTGTTAAATGATTACTATAGTAAGTTTGGTTAATATCCATCATCTCATGTAGATACAATAAAAAGAAATGGAAAAAATGTTTTACTTGTAATGAGAACTCTTAGGATTTATTCATTTAACAACTTTCCTAAATATCATACAACAGTGGTTAACTATAGACATTATGCTGTACATTACATCCCTAGTACTTATTTCTCTTGTAACTGCAAGTTTTTACCTTTTGACTACCTTCCTCCAACTCCCCCTACCCTCACAACAAATCTGATCTTTTCCTCTGAGTTTGGTACCTTAGGTCTAGATCCTTCTTCTCTGAGTGTGTAAAGGACAAGATGTTACAATAACAATGAACAGCCAGGCCTGGAGCCCTAGTTAAAAGGGAGTATGACTATGGTTGGTGAGTCAACCATAGCTGAAGTCACCAAATGGAGTCACCAAAGCTGAAGTAAACAGTGTCAGAAATTAGGAAGTACAGCTTTAGGTAATAAAAACCATTGGAAGCTAATTCGTTGAGCCCAGTGGGCAGCTACTCTAAACTGAAAGTAATTGAAAAGTCTTGTTTACTGGTGCAGATCTGCTCTCTCCCTCCACACCCCTTGGTGCCCCCCTTCTTCCTCTACATTGATTTCAGCTGCTTTAAAGAACAGAAAAGAGCCTTGGATTGAGTGCCAGCCTGCAAACCAAAAGGTGGCTGGTTCAATTCCCAGTCAAGGCACATGCCTGGGTTGTGAGCTGGGTGGGAGGGCAACCGATCCAATCGGTGTATCTCTCACACATCGATGTTTTTCTCCCTCTCTTTCTGCCTCCCTTCCCCCCTCTCTAAATAAGTTAAATTAAAAATAAATTTCAAAAAAACAACAAAAAAGAGTATACAGGGGAACTTGCAAGGGGAAGCACTTAAACTCTTATGACTATATTGTGGCAGGAGAGGGAGCTGAGCTCAGAGGTGGCCAATGGCATTGAGGTATCCAGTGTAAAGCTGTGATAGCTGTGGTATGTGAGGAGGAAGAAAGGAAGGCTCCAGGTGCAGGTACCTCCTGGGGTTAGGAGACAAAGGAGAAAAAGCCTCCAAACATCCCCCTCAGGCTGGCTTCCTGCAGACTTGTCTGCTCCCCCTCTTCTCTCCTCCCTTTCCCAGAACTACCCAGAGCTGCTGTTTACTTCTGAAATACAGAGGTGTTAAATTCCTTGGTTTGTGTAGGGAACACAAAGAGCCTTGACTCAACTGATAGGGTTTGAGTAAAACTCTCAAGTGAAGGAAAAAAGTTAAGTGACATTGTGGATGATACCTTCTGTAACAATTCAATCTACTGTGGTGAAAATGTATAAGAAATTCCATGTGCTAAATGCTTGTACTATAAATGCTCATAAGCAGAGATTTCTCCCACTGAGGGCACTGACCCAAGTAGAGAAGTGCTGGGCCAAATCTCCTGCCATTTGCTACTAGTGTATGTTTGGGGTGGGGCAGCATTTAGTGTGAGTGCTTTTATCCTCTGATATCCAAAGCTTCCACTGTATAGGTGATGTCCTGGTGGTTGACTATCAGAAACTGACTTCAGTGTTATCACACTTCTGCTCAATGGGCAGAACATAAGACTATTCTCTTAAGTCCAGACCCTCCGTTTGATGAAACTTGTTATATTTTTACTGACCCTGAGGCTGTTTCCAATGGCCTAGCTATTTGATCTGCCACTTGAAAGACTACAGACTAGAAGATTAAAAACACCTCTTTGGGGGATCATAAACTAGAAATAAAGTGTGGACGCTGATGGAATTTCTGGGTACTTAGAGAGATGTCCATAGTAAATGTCTTTTCTCTGATAAGACCAACTAAAATCAAGCTACTGATCAAGCCTGCACTGCCCAGCTTGCCACCGCATCTGCCATCAGGAACTGGGCACAAAGTAAAGGACTCTGTTTCTGACGCAGAAACCACTACTATATACCAGATTTGTGACTCTTGCCCACAGATGGAGCATTGATCATCCTTGCTCCTGACAGATTGATTACATCAGACCTTTGATTGTGTTCCTCAGTGCTATCAACAGTCCCGTCACTTTTGATATTTTCTGAGGTTACCTGTTGTTGTTCCAGTGTGATCAGCTGGCGCCCACCTCACCATTGTGGTTTCTGTGTGTCCAATCTGTGTTATGTTCTCAGCTTTCCAACCTGTTTGCAGCCTGACAAATGGTGCAACGTTTTTACTTGTGTCACCCAGTAATTGACCAATAGTCAAAAAGTATTTAATGAACTTTCCACACTTCATTAGTATCTGATACTGTTGAGCATTGGAATGATTTCTGACTCTACTTCCTCTGGTCCACACACCTTAGTAGGGGCAATTTGGTCATTGAATGCAGCTGTTTCCAGAAAGGGATCTCTTGGCAATGATCAAGACAAAAGGTCTGAATGCAAGTAGGGGGGGACTGGTGAAAAGATGAAGTTGGGATGGGACACACCAATTATGCAGCAGTGGAGGGAATGTGCCCAGTCCGGTACTTTGGGAGAGAATACTTTACTCCTCCGGAAATGCAAGGATGCAGTGGGGCAATTAATCCCACCTTTGTTCCTTAGATCCAGCATTGCCACCTGATTCAAACAGCAGCTGCACTGGCAATCCAACTTGCTGCTGAGTTTGTAATGCCCTTCTGTGTGCTATAAAACAGAAAAACTCATATGGATATGACTGGCCTGGAACTATTTTGCTATTCCTGATGCCATCAATGGCAGCTCCTAAAAATGAACCTGTAGAAACACATGATCCAGTGCAATGTTGTCTCAATCTAATTCATATGTTTTTCTGACACTGGAATGGCCTTGGGTTATGCCATGTATGAAGATTATTATGATACTGAGATCATAAAATGAGGCTCAGAGAATTTATCAAACGAGGCACCCTTTTTACTATTCAGACAAAGAAAAACAATGAATTTATGAGAGATTGGTAGAACAAAAAAAGTTAGTGCTCATTATAAAGGAATCTAAGCAAGAATTCAATGTTCATTTTTGAGGAATTTAAACAAAGTGGTAAAATAGAAAAGAGACAATAAAGTTATATTATATTATATTATATTATATCATATTATATTCTTCAGGAAAATGGTTTGCTCTTTTTCTGCAGCTGTTCCAGAGATCTGTTGAGCTGCAATGCCCTCCACTGTGATTTATTTATTTTTCAGTTTGAGCTAATCTGCATTCATTTCAGCAATTTATCAAATGTTTTGGTCCACTATCCTCATCCTTTCACTAATATTATGAATGAATTTACTTTGCATTTCTTTATAATTATTTTTATTCGTTTTGGACAAGTAAACACCTGTGTTCAATTCAATGTCTTCTACTACAAAAGCCTCCAATTAAATTTAAATCTATTACCTCTCTAGACCAATATAGCAGTTAAAATATATATTTCTCCCATATATTAAGAGTGGGTGGTTGAGATAGAAGAATCAAGGTATATGCACACTGGGAAAGAAGAGCCAGAAGATGTGTATAATTTCCTAAAAAATATAAATTTGGTTTATTATTATTATTTTATAGTCAGTGTGTGGTGTGAAGGAGGAGGATTTCCTTTGGTTAATGCATTACCTTAGGCCAGCTTTTCTGCTCTATGCTTCTTCTAGGGCTATGGTTGAGATTTTATCATTTTCAGGCCGTTTGTACTTTTCTTCCTGCTTTAGGTAAAACTTTTAATATAAAAAATGAGCAAAGGGCCCTGGCTGGTGTAGATCAGTGGATTGAACGCCAGCCTGAGAACCAAAGGGCCACAGGTTCTATTCCCAGTCAGGGCACATGCCTGGGTTGTGGGCCAGATCCCCAGTTGTGGGCACATGAGAGGTAACCACATATTGATGTTTCTCTCCCTCTCTTTCCCCTCCCTTCCCTTCTCTCTAAAAATAAATAAATAAAATATTTAAAAAACAAATGCGCAAAGCTATATACACATATCATTGATATGTAACCTTGCCAGTAATCAAAATATGCAAATTAAAAAAGTGAGATATCTTTTTCACCTATCAGAATGTCCAAGATTTAAAAGACTATCAATACCCATTATTGGGAAAGTTGAGACAGTTCGTGGATATATTAATACAAGCTGTGTGGAAGGCAGTTTGACAATATATAACAAAATCCTTAAACAGATGAAATCCTGTTGATCCCAGATTTCCATTGTATCCCAAGGAAATATCAGAGAAGTATACAAAGATATGCATGCATGGATATTACTCTCAACATTGTACATGTATGCATGCAACCCCTGAGGGAGCAGAAGACAGTAGCCCTAAGGTGGACTGACCTCATGAGACAGACAGAAGGATGGGAGAAGACCTGAGCTGTCCTCAATCTCACCTCTCACCAATCAGCTCCCAGCACACTCTGAACCCCTAACCTACAGTGTCCTGTGATTTTGCCCTCCATAATCCGTAACCTACATGCCATTTGAAGAGTTGGAGGAGTTCAGACTTTTGAGCATTAGCTTCACATTCTGCTGGATGGTGCCATTCATCAATAAAATATTTCTCCAATTCTCAGAGTTCAGTGTTTGGCTCTGCTGGTGCCCGGTGGACAAACTCTTTCTGTTCTATATAACATAATCCTAAGAATTTTACTATACTCATATGTATTTATAATATTGTAATGATTTACAATCAGTAAAACAATATTGAAAAATTAAGAAATTTAGAAAAGTTGATCAGCTTCCCTGATAATTGAAAAATGCAAATTAGAATAATGAGACATAATTATTGCCTATTATATTGGAAAAATTTCCAAAATGGACACACAATGCTGTATAGAGCCCTGGTCGCTATACACTTTTTTGACGGACTACATAATTGGTAAAACTTTTTGACTTGGCACCCTAAATATATGTTCATGTGATTCTTTATGAATAAAGATGGGATCTTATCACTCATACTCTTCTGATACTTGTAAATTCATGTGTACAATAGTGTTCACTAAAACAATTTCAGCATAGAAAAATTAGAAACATTCAGAATGCCCAATAGGGGACTAGTTAATTATTGAACATTTTTAGTCTGCATATATAGGTGTAATAATCAGTTGTCA
Organism: Desmodus rotundus; assembly: GCF_022682495.2. Lineage (NCBI taxonomy): Eukaryota > Metazoa > Chordata > Mammalia > Chiroptera > Phyllostomidae > Desmodus > Desmodus rotundus. The sequence continues at coordinate 17,019,536 of NC_071400.1, read as the reverse complement.
AAGAGAGTGAGATAGGTGGATATTATTGATGTGGTATGAGTGATATATCAACATCAAGTCTGAAAGTATATACAGGAAATGGAATTGCATTCACAGAGAGGGTGGGGTGGGGAATGTGAAGCTATGCAGGGAATTTGCTTTCCATTGTTCTATTTATTGGTGCTGTTGACAATTTATAAAAACTTGTTTGTATAACTTTTCCCATTAGGTTACCAGAGATCTAAAACAAAACCCAGAAATTCTCTTGAGTCATTAAAACAGAATGCATACATTTTAAAGTTCAAAAGAGTAGTAAGCTTTTGTATATTTGTACTGGCCCGCAGTTGGGCCCTGGAAAAGTTCCTAAAGGGATTTGAGGCAACGGGAAATGGGTTCACGCTTCCAAGCTGCTCAAAATTGTGCTTGTGAAGGACATTGTCTAATGTTTCGAGCAAGTTTCATTTTTCTTCCGTTAAAAACTAAAAATTAAAAAAATTTTTTAAAGGACCATCAGCTTCACAAAGCTAGATAAGCTTGATAAGCCAAGCGCCCGTTCCCCTTCCCCTTCCCTCCTGCTTCCCTCCTGCTTCCCTCCCCCACCCAGGCCTCCTTTCCCCCCCGGTGTTGCCCTCCCCATCCGGGGGATCGCGCGGTCTCTGGCGCCCAGCCCCGCCCCGCCCCGCCCCAAGGGGGTCCGAACACAAACTTTATCAGGTGGGCTCCAGCGATTGCCTTGCCTGGAGCGTTGCAGGGGAAAGGAGGGCTGCCCAGTCGGCCTCCCGCAAAAATTCCTCCCGCGTCCGCCCCTCTGTCCGTCGGTCGGTGTGTCTGCAGGGCCAGCTGGAAGCCCTGGGCTCTGTGCACCGTATGGGACAATCCATCAGACCAATGGCGGCCGCAGCGACCCTGTCCGGCTTGGCTGTGCGAATGCCGCGCTGCGCAGCGGCCTGCGGCTCCTACCGCACCTTCTGCAAGGGTCTCACGCGCACACTGCTCATCTTCTTCAACCTGGCCTGGCGGCTGCACATGAACTTCCCTTATTTCTACATCGTGGCCTCCGTGATTCTCAACGTTCGCCTGCAGGTACATATTTAGATTAACTAACTTTGTGGCAGTCTCGGGCCCCCCGCAGGATGACTGACTTCTACCCACCAGCTCACCCTCTCTAGAGCAAAGCCACCAACTGGGCTAGCGCACGCTGACTTTGCCGGGTCTCTTGTTTCCAGTGACTCATCTTTTAATATAAATGGGCGGCTAGAAATCATGATTTACTGAAAGTCTTCAATATAACCAAAAAAGCCTAAGATATAATGAAAAATTGACTCTCAAGGAACTAGATAATTTAAGGAAGAGAAAAGAACCTAAAAAATAAATGAAAAACTTTTGCATCCATAAAACAAAAAATACCACAAACTTTAGGAAATGATGATGGGCACAGGAAGCCTTAAGGGAAAAAAAGAAGAAAGGTTACTAACAACTTAAATAAACATAAACTGTAAAAGAGTGCTCCAAATAAGAGGCCAATTTTCCAAATTAGAATAAAAAGTAAATAGACTTCCAACTGAATGAAATGGACTCTAAACAATAGACAGATGGAGTTAGAAGGTGGAGAAAATTAATGACATGATCTGGAAGTCATACATTTCTTTCATCCCCAAAGAAAAAAACAATGGTAAACAGGAACTACAGGGAAACATTTCAAATTGTACAAGGAAAGCATGCTTCAAATATGAAGCAACCTCAGATGTGACCTGGTTTGAACAGTTGCCAGAAGTGTGTAAAAGGGAATCTTCTTGAACATTGGCAATCAAGACTGCAATCACAGATGAGAAAATCCAGTCATAGCGTTTGACTTTGCTATTCAGTGAAAAATATTTAAATGACCATTACAATGGAAATACTAGGTGTAGTTTTCCATTTTTAGGGTAAATCTCTACACAAAGCTGGGAAGACGATTACAGTTATGGAACAGGATGGAGCATCATCAACTTCGATAGTGTACAAGTACTGGCAGAGGGGAGGAAATGAAATAGTAGTGTTTACTCATGAAGTGGGAAGTCCAGACATTGTCTATAGCTCAAAGAATATTGGGGGGGTCACTTATCACTTTGTGTTACATAAATGTCTAACCACTGTGCTGTGTACCTGAAACTAATATAATATTGAATGTCAATTGTTATTGAAAAATAAAAAATTAAAAATGAATAAGACAGATTTAGTGATTATATTAAAAAGAGCAAGGTAACAAATATAAGAGTTAAAACATAGTGATACAACCAAATGGAGTGAGGAGGAGAGTGGAGGGGACAGCAGAAAGTCAGCACAAAATTCCTCACATCATCAAGTCAAGAAATAGTAATAACAGCATATTACTAAAAATTGAGGTGACCACTAAACAGGCATGTGTAAAAGTTTTGCCTCTGGGTTGGGAAGTAAGAGTTGAGAGGGATAGGCTTGTATTTACTGCTTTTCACATGTATATATATGCCTTTAAAAGTGTATGTGCATGTATTGCTTTGATTAAAATTAAAAATTATTTAAAAATTAATTTCATATATGCTCTGGCCACAAGCACATGGCTCAGTTGGTTGGAGCATTATTCTGTGCACCAAAAGGTTGTTGGTTCCCCATTCAATCCTTGGTCAGGGTACATGTGTAGGTTGTTTGTGGGGTTTGATCCCCAGTGGGGGTGTGTAAGGGAGGGAATTGGTCAATGTTTCTCTCCTGCATCAATATTTCTCTCCTTTCCTCTCTTTCTAAAATCAATCAATAAATTATTTAAAATTAAGAAAAATAAACACATTTATTGCAATTAGAAAGACATTTGGGGACAGGGGAGTTGGAGAGTGGCACATGAGGCCAGGTAGATTCTGCCTTCCTATTTTTCTACAATATTATATGTATATCTTAAAATGTTCCTGCATGATCACACAAAATAGAATTTCCTTGCTTTCCAAGCAAACAATTAACCATAAGGAAATGCTTTAAAACTACAAGTGGCCAGTAATCTAGATAACCCAGAGCTTCCTCACTCTATGAAACTTTGCATGAGCGAATCTCCACAATGTCAGAGTTAAGGTAAAAACAAAAGAAAATGTGATAAATTCTTCAAAACTTAAACTTTTTCAAAACTTAAAAATTAGATAAGTGCCCTATGATGTTTACACAGGGTTCTTAACATGTCAGTATTAGTCAGAAAGCAAGACAGTGGGAATAAACTAAATGTACAATAGTAGGAGTTTGGCTAAATAAAAATAGAATATCTTTATAATTGAATACTTTGTAGCCATAAAAAATTATATTTTATCTAGGTGGAATCTAGGTGTATCTATTTGTGACTGACTTCTCTATCAGTTCCATATTCCATTTGCTTTACCTACTTGGGGCATGTCTCAGTTTTTCATTCATAAGGAGTCTGAGCCATTGGCAGTCGTTTGTAGGGTTGCAGTACTCTGCCATGCACACCCTCAGGATTGTATAAGACGGTACCTTAGGAGATCCCAAGTTGTCATCCATATTCCTCCCTGTCCTCATTCTATAGCATGCACACCATAACCACCTGTTTTGAATGTCTCCAGGAGCTAAGAGTGCCTTCAGATTTAGGGGACCCATTGTTTCATCCCAAACTGGATGTGTTTCTTCTAGGAAACTAAAACCTTTAAAGCAGCAGAGATAAAAGTTGCAGGGTCTGGAATTAAAACTGTTGCAAATGAGTGAGGGGTATTTTTATAATTTTGAGAGGCATCACTTTGATTTCCACTTCTCTGTTTCCAGATTTGCAAACCTTGGCAATGGGAGAAGCAGCACTATATATAGGTTGCTGGTTGGTAGTATATATTACATCTTAGCAGCCTCCACTGTGATTCTCCTGCCGGGGCTTGCCACAGGCTATAGAGAGAGAGCTTACTGTTTTACTCCCACTATTTTGAGCACCATTGGATTTGCTAGATGCTAAAGGCTAGGGGCAGACCTACTAGCATGGTGATTTGCACTAGCTGGAGAGCCTGTTTTAGCTGTGAATCCACATTAGCCTGTGTGTGGTAGGAATAACGCCTGCATTCTTCAAGGCTTGGAGTGGCAAAAATCTCTGTGAGGCAGGAGACAGCATAGGAAGAACTCTGAGACTGCAGTGCTGTTACTGGCCAGCGTCTAGCATCCTGGTTGCCAGGCAACACCTTTTACTACTTAGGTCAAATAAATAGTAAACGGAGGCAGGGAGGAGGAAGGAGACATGTCTCACACGCTAACTCAGCAGTCCTGAGCCTGGTCTGATAATATTACTAGGTGTTTAAATATCACAAGAAACACTATGTTAGCAAGAAAGAAGGGAAATGTTTGAAATTCTATGTAGTGTTTCCATTATCTGGGAAAGAAAGCCTGGAAACTGTGCTTTCATCCCAGGGCCTGGAATGCGGGAGGGGGTCCACAGTGCCCAAAGAAGAAGGCCATAAAACAACTTTGGTTAATTGTCTACCTCTCGTCACTATCTGTTTTAGAGGGAGTCCCTGATGCTTACAGAAAGAGCCCATAACTAACTTTGGAAAGTGCCCCAATTTTAATTAAATGCCTCCGGTCACGTATTTGTTTTACAACAAGATGAGCAAATAGAGTCTGGAGTAAGATACGGATTTGGGCTAACAGACCCCCACACATACCTAAGTTCGGGTAGTCACATTCCCCCAGGAAAGCTGGCACCACTTTTACCTGTTAATCAATATGTAACTTTTTTTTCTCCTATTTCAGCAACTATATAAGCCCTCAGAACAAAGGTGGCTCGCTCTCTCTCTCTCTCTCTCTCTCTCTCTCTCAGGGCTTGGAGCACTCTTGATGCTCTTGGCTCCTGGGCCTCAGGCCACCCAGCCTCAGGCTGCCCCAGGGCTTGCCATTCTGGTCTTCAGCCACTCTTACTTTTGCTGCTCTGCTTTGCCCTGAAACTTTGCCTTTCACCCCTCACTCTACCCAGTCCCGTTTTCTTCCATAGGAATGGATCACTAATAAACTGATTACACGCTAATAGATTTCCTGATCTGTAATTCTTTACATGCATCAGCAAGAAGAACCAGGTCTCTCCCGTCAAATCTGCAGTTCCCATAAGGATAAGCTACATTGCATTTCACTTCCTCTGTGGACAATGAAGAGTTGCTCTAATAGCTTTGATTTGCCCCTTCTTACCCTAATACCCCTTTCCCCATGGGCCAGATAGCCAATGTAGTACTGGGTTGGCCAAAAAGTCTATTTAGATTTTTCTGTAAAATAAAAGACACATATTTCCTTCTCACCAATAAGTTTATTGATTTGGGTATTTTGAGTATGTTGGCTATCTCCTGCTATTGGCTTCTAGTGGGTAGAGGCCGGAGGTGCTGCTAAACATCTTCCAATGCATAAAACAGCCCCATAGTAAAGAATTACTTGGTCAAAATGTCAATAGTACCAAGAAACTTCACAAACCACTTCTGACACATTCGATCAGTCATAGTACCTTCTCCATACACTGCACACATCTTTGTGTTTCAGTTGTGTTTTTGCCTTTCTTGAAATGATAAAGCACAATACCCCAAAAATGTTGTGTTTCTTCTTCCATCTCCAATATTAAAGTGACTGCACAAAAATTCACCAATTTTGATGTTTTTTAATGCACACTGATATGACAGCTGTCACAATACAAACAGAATTGTTTCAAATTAAGTTGAAGACAACTAAGCACTACTAGAGCCATCATATGGAGGAAAAAAACTAAACAAACTTTTTGGCCAACCCAATAGTATATAAGAGATGGGCACCTGTCTCTGGTTGGAGATTTCTGAAGTCAGAAGGCTTGCTGGAGCAGCCTGTAACAGCAAGGTGAGTAGGAACCGTGATATGTTTGTTGGACTTGGGAAGAACAGGATGGGGGTAACATCCCACTCCATGCCTTCTCTCTACATCCTTCAGAGGATGCAAAAGATAACTTTAGTGTTTTCCATGACAACATGTGTAGGAGCACAGAGGTTAGACAAAGAAACAGAACTTCAGGTTATCCCTGACAAATACCAACCAAATAAGGACCCCTGGAGACCCTAGAGTGGTGGTTGGGGACTTGGCCTTATGGTTTTAAAAAGAGACACAAATGTCCCTGTCTTAGGGAGCAAGGGTGCCTGAGGCTGAACCTCAACAACAATAACAAAAGTACACACTCTAAACAATGTGTAGAGGTGGCCTGAGGCTAACTAAGTATATCCTGGAACTGGTAGAATAATTCCACAGCAGGGGTTTAGGGTCTCAGGGAGCCCACTGAATGGCTGACTCAGGGAAGAGTTCCATTTTCCCCTAACCTCCCTAAGCACTCTCCACCGTGTGGTAGGGAACTACTGCAGGGGTGTTCTGGGTCCCCTGGCAGCAGCATTGACTTAAATGCAATTTCCAGTTAGTTTCTGAAAGGTTTGGAGCTGTCCTGCTCCCTGTTGCAAGTTGCCAAGGTCAATTATTGCAGGTGCTTTTGGGGGAGGGCCAAGGAGAAGGATAACAAGTGTTACAGCAGATTTCTCACTCAGGTTCACCTGACCATCTTCCATTCTAAGGACGCAGGGGCTGTGTAATTAATGATTTGTGCCTGGGGATTGTATTGGAGCTATTTGTCTAGTTATTAGGTTAGTGTGGTGACTCAAATGCCAGGAGCCCCTGTTTGCCAGACCAAAGTGTCTTTTTAGTTATACAGACTAAGGATTTGGTGGGTCATCTAGATTTCATTCCTGGAAACTCCACGGTTAATTATCCATAGCCAGAGATCTCTGCATGTGTATTAGTTCACTCGGACTGCCATAACTATACACCTCAGACTGAGTGGCTTAAACAGCAGATATTTATTTTCTCATAGTTTGAGAGATTGGAAGTCCAAGATCAAGGTACCAGCAGGGTTGGTTTCTGGTGAGACCTCTTCCTGTCTTGCAGATGGTTGCCTTAGAAAGAGACATAGAGATGGAGATAGCTATCTCTGGTGTCTCTTCCTCTACTTATAGGGACAGCAGTCCCATCACAATAGAGACCCACCCTTATGACTTCATTTAGCCTTACTTATCGCCTTCAAGGTCGTATCTGCAAATACAGTCTGTGGAAGTTAGGGCTTCGACATAGGAATTTAGGGAAGGGGGAGAGAAGACAATTCAGTCCATAACAGCATGTCGGGTGATTCTCCAGATATCTGTTATGGTAGTAACATCCACTTTGCTGCTGATGTTAACCACCACCACCTGAATTTATCTATACCTGGTCCCTCCAACACACTACAAATCAAAGAACCTATTTTGACGGCACCTGCTTCTAACCAGCATCCTCAGTGTAGAGAGAAGGGACAGCAGAGATGCTTTTAAAATCTTCTAATGCCCCCCCGACCCACTAATTTCTCGAGGCAAGTGTCACAGGACACATGTTTTAATTTCTTCAGAGGGCAAAGTTGGCGAGTGAATGGATGAATGTTCATGAGATTCCTTACATCAGGGGTGTCAAACTCATTTTTACCAGGGGCCACATCAGCCTCACGGTTGCCTTCAAAGGGCCAAATGTAATTTTACGACTGTGTAAATGTAACTATTCCTTAACTAGGGGCAGGGAGCTTGGTGCTGCCACTGGGTAGAAACAAGGTGCCAGGCCAGATGAAACAAGGTGGAGGGCCAGATTTGGCTCGCGGGCTTGTGTTTGCCACCTGTGGACTAGAATGACCCAAACATTGCACTGTAAACATTTTATCTTCTTTGCTTGGGGAGAAAGAAGGGGTTACAAGTAGCTGACATCAATACTCCTTGACCCCACAATGATTAGTGCAAGCCAATCATGATTATACCATTCCCTTCCATAGCAAGGACGAGGGAGGGAAACAATGGGAATATGATCCAATTAGGGCCAATGAAATGTGAAAAGTGTACTAGGGTGCATCTGAGAAAGGTTTCCTCTTCTTAAGAAGTAAATGCAAGGAAAAGTGGCCTTTTTTTCCCCTGCGGAAATTGTTAGATCTGGGTGTGACCCCTGGGAATTCCTGTAGCAACGTTGCTAAGAGCCTGACAATGAAGCCAAATCGTGGAGGATGACAGCTGCAAGGAAATCACAAAATGCAACTGAAGCTGTGTGTCTTGAGCTTGCTATACTCTGGACTTCTTCCCTAGTGACACTAAAAAAGAGAAGCTTTTACTAACTGTTGTAATAGGTATTTGAAATGCACATGTACTGTGTGTGTGTGTGTGTGTGTGTGTGTGTGTGATGATATATCTTGCCCAACATAAATGATTAGAGCCACCGAAGTCGAGCATTAGCCATCATTCAAATTGTCACTAATTTATTAAAAGAATGTAATGCATATGAATCAGATGGTGAAATTGAGGCTGAGTGAGTGTAGGTACCTGCCTAATGTCACTTTTTAGTAGTAGATACAAGACGTAGAATTGTCCTGGGAGTGTCTGAAATGCTAAATATTCTAGGATCTAATGAACAACAGTAGGGATGAGAAAAAAAAGGTTCTTGAAATGACTGGATTTCAAAAGGCATCTCCCTCAATGGCCCTTCATCAGATATATTTTTTAAAGCCTTACTTCTCAAAGAATATATCAAGTGAGGGGTGGCTTGGGGAAACCAGTTGTCTCAGCCTGACAAATGTCTCTGCCCATTAGCCAGGACTCAGGAGATGGTGCTCTGAGCAGAGCAGTTGGCTTCTTGACCACAATAGGCTCTATGGGAAAGATACCACTGCCGCCTGACCTCTCCCTTCCCAATTTAGACATCACCTTCCCTCAGTTCTCCTCTTCCGAGGCTGGAAATCTGGACTGTGGGGAATCCAGAAGCAGCTCATGAGCTGCTTGGTCCAAAGCACCAATCATGACAAGCACTCATTTGACCAAACTGTTGTATTTCCATGTTCAAATTCACCTCATAATCAACTTTTCTGGCCTGTGGAGGCACAAACGAAAATCAAGAGACAGGCTGCCATCTAGAGGTCATTTATGTCAGAGGAAAAAACATTATTTGCTCTGAGTTCACACTTGGGGAGGTCATTTTCCCTACTGGGACCTCAGTTTCCTGCCCTGTAAAATGAGAGGATTGTCCTAGGTTAGTCTTTCCCAAACTCAGCATCACAGAGCTTGCATGCCTTTAGTGGGTCATAATTAGGGTCACTCATCAGAATTACCTATGATCTTTGAAAATATAGTATGTCCATGCCTCATCCCTAGATATTCTGGTTCAGTATGTGTGGAGCAGAGTCAGGACCTGGACACCTATATAAAACAACAACAAAAATCTACAGATGCTTACAAAGCATTCTGGTATGTAATGTTAATAGGTGCTCCTGACACTAGCGCACTGGACATCTTTAATATAATGTACATTTCAGATCACCAACAGGTGTTAATGTTATTAGACATTCTCCAAGGTGTTAGAACCAATACCTACTAACACTCCTGTCACACCAATGTTTCCCAGATCACAATTAGGAAAATCCTAGATTAGGTGTTTTAGTTGGCTGTGGCTGCCAAAACAAAATATTATAAACTGGGCAGCTTAAACAACAGAAATTCATTTCTCATAGATCTGGAGGCTAGGAAGCCCAAGATCAAGGTGGCAGACAATTTAATTTCTGGTGACAGCTCTCTTCTAGGCTTGCAGATGTCTGACTGGCTTCTCCATGGGTCCTCACATGGCCTTTCCTCCATGTGTGCAGATTAGGACACCACTGGCATAACCTTATCTAACAACCTTAATTATCTCCAAAAGGCCCTGTCTCCAAATACAATCACGTCAGGTTTAGGACTTCAGCATATGAGTGGGGAGGGAGGGAGATACAAGTTAGGCTATAACACTAGGAGATATCCAAGACCACTCTGAGTCTATATCTTAAGAGTCTTAATATGTAAATTACTTTCTTTTAAAAAAAAATAATTGTTCATAAAATTAAGAAAAACAGCATAGACAACCAACCTCACAGGGGTGTATTTTCCAAGTGTTCTTAGTGCCTCCAATGAAAGATATTGTCAAAGAACAAAGTATTACTGTGATAACCAAACCTCAGGGAGTTGTGTCTTTTTTTAATTAACATGCGACCAACACAGGAATCAATATATTGAGCCTACTGAAAATGCCAGTTCATATCACATTCTTACTTCTAACGCAGATTGTGTCAAGCCATGCCTTATTTATCATCACAAAGCAAAGTTTAGATCCCACACAGTGGTATCTAAAACCCTAAGCCTGCATCTGAACTTTGCCCAACATTCAAGTTGTGGCTACATGTTTATTTTCTCTTCTTTACAGGAGATAGACAAGGAATTCCTTTTCTATTCCTCTTAAGGCACAATGGGGAACGATGAGCTTAAATTCCAACCCCTTGCAAACCCACGGATGGTTTCTGTACACCCAATTTTTGAGTCTATGTTCACACTAGTGGATGATAAGAGATTCATACACCTTGGGGAAGCTCATATCTCATATACACTCTTTATTCCCATGTATTAGCGCATGTCCTTTTATGAGTCCATATTCTGCTTAGGAGATCTTACTCTACGTATTGGCTCATATTTCCATACACAGACTATGGTAGGTTGATTGCAGAGAAGACAACAATTCCGCCCCCATCCCTGGGTGTGAAGCCTTCTGCACTGGGACCTTTCCACCAAGAGATGGAGTCCATGTTTCCACTTCCTTGAATCTGGGCTGCCTTGTGACTTGCTTTGACCTATAAAATGTGGTAGTGGGGATATTGTGGGATTTCTGAGCCTAGTCATGGAGGCTTTGAACTTCCACTCTTGTTCTCTTGAAGCCCGGGAACCTAAATCTCTTGTGGAGCTCTCATTATCTATCTATCATCTATCTATCTATCATCTATCTACCTATCTATCTATCTATCATCTATCTAGATATGGATGGGTAGGTAGATAGATAGATAGATACACACACTCGTGAGCCACAGAACTCCTAAGCATGAGGCGAGGCCAGGCATGAGATTTTTTTCCTCAAAGCTAACCCGCAAAGTACTGACTTGCTATGGAGATCTAACACAAAGGACCAGTGGCTCATGGCCCTGTGCTCTCCACAGCCCCACTTTGCTGGCAGCTGGAGAGTGACCCATAATGTTCCAAGAGGGCAAACAGAAGTCCCTGAACCCCATCTTCATATAAGCAGCCCGCAAACCATCCTCAGGTCAGCAAGGTGCAGATGTGGGTCTGCACTCACTCCAACACACATTTGCTAGGCTGCCTATTACCGTTTTCTGAATTCCTGCACCCTGTCAAAGCTGACTTCTTGCATGTTCATTCTCACTGCAACTCCATTGTATAAAAGCGTGCATGAGTAGATGGGACTGAGAGGAAGGAGATAAGACACATGGTGGTTGGCCTAGGTTCTGTCCTCCCTGAAATGCAGCCTTGGTGCTCACATCCCACAGGACATGGCCCTGCCCACCTTGGCCCACAAGTTCTGGTCTGCTCCCTCTTGTGGGCTTGCAATTAGTATCATATCTCACTGAAGCTTCATGATTTATGTATACAGATCTTCTAGATGCTAGTGTGTCATTTCAATGGCATGAAGAAGGCATTTCCCAAGTTAAAAGGAGTGAGGGAAAATAAATACACTTGATGCATTAATGGATGGGATTGTGGCCATGTTTTTTTCCTCAAGCAAGTCCTTTCTTTGCCTTTACTATAAAGTTGCACTGCTGGCAGGAGTGCACATAGGTACAACCAAATGGGGGACGTGTTTGGCAGTATCTACCAAAGCTAAATGTAAGCACCCTTATGACCCAGCAATTGTAACTCCAAGTTCTTTACCCAGAAACATACAGAGGTTTAACAAAAGGTATGTACAAGAAGTGACTATATAGAGCAAGGAAAGAAGTAGAAACTATTAGAATCATCCAGAACAGCAGTAACAGTGGTTTGGACAAGTGGAGGTGCAAAAAAGTGGTCAGAGTCTAGTTGTATATTGAAAGTATAGCTAAGGATTTGTTGATGGAGTTAATGTGAGGCATGGAAAAAATAAAAAACCAGAGGAGCCAAGAAGGGCATCAATGTGTTTGGTTTGACCAATAAGAAGGAAAAAATTGCCATTTACCAAGATGGGAAAGACAGAGGAAGAGTAAATTTGGAAGGGGGAAAAAGTCTTAATGAATAAACCCTTCACAAAGACTAAGTAAGTCTATATATTTAAAAAAGTAAAACTATAAACTTTCTCAGGCAGAAAATGAAACATTGCAGTTTTGGTCCCTCTAGACTGGATGCCAGAGCAGAGCTGCTGACACCTGCAGCCCAAGATTGCAGGGAGGGACCCATGCCCAACCACCCAGTATAACATAGCTACAGGCAGAACACACTGCCACAGTCTTGCTTTCTTTTCCCATAGGGTGAGATTTTAATGACCACAATAATGTTATTTTCTGAAATGTTTATGCTATGGTAAGCTGTAAAGAAAACAGGTCATTTTAATTAATTGGAAATTTTATACAAGAACTGGAAACTATTGATATGTTTAAAAAACAAACAATGCCAGAAATTCTTCTACCCACTTAATGAAATTAATTCTGCTATAACAAATCTTTTATAAGACCTAGTGGTGTGGTATTATGAAAGATTTCTCAGATACAAGGGACCACGGTTCAAATGCAGGCTTCACTAGGAATACAGTGTGTGCCTGCTGCTTCTAATTTTGGTCTTACTGACTTCTGGTCTGATCTTCTGTACAAACATGCAAGTCACCCCACCTCTATCTTAATGTTGGGAGTATCAAGAGATTCCCCATACCACCTCCACAATCCCCAAATATGTCATTATGGCCTTCAGGAAGTGGCTAAAAGGATCACTTCTCATAGGGAGATATGAAATTACCTACTACCTTTAGGGGAATGCTTCCCTAAACAAAGGGGAGAGATTAACAAATGGCAAGAACTTCTGTAATGGCTTGGAAACCCCATTCCTCCCCACCAAACCCCTCTACTTAATGCATCAGATGCTATAGCTCAGAACTCTGCCAATGTTGCACATGGCAGAACCATAGCTTCCTTGATCATGCTAGTGTTCACTGTGAATAATAAAAATCTACAAGTGGGATCTACTGAAGCAAATAAATTGTATTGGAAGAATACAAGTATTTTATAAAATGCAAGAAACCTAAGCAACCAACACATATTTTCTTTTTTAAATTAAATTTATTGAGGTAACATTGGTTAATAACATACTTTTCAGGTGTGCAAGATTATAAGTCAACATCTGTATACTCCATTGTGTCCTCACCACCTGAAGTCTAGTTTTCTTCTGTTAACTTATGTTTGAACAAGCACATTTTAAAGACACTAATATGATGATACCTCAGGAGAACCCAACAGTGGGTGTTTTAAGTTACATTCTCTGAAAGATAGTTCAGGTTATTGTTTGTGGATTAAATCTATTACATGGGCAAGTACATATTTTGTGTTTTGTGGGTTTCTTAAAAATCAAAGGTAATTAACCAAGTATCTTACTGTCTTAGCCCTTTTTATCCAAGCACTGAGTATACATACAATATACCTACAGTTGACTCCATCATTTAAAAAAATGGTGATTTCCCCCCCATTTTTTCCATGCTATTATAGAGCAGCTGTTAGACAAGCTGGGAATTTTCTTGATCTTTATTGCTGCTTATTGTTGAAACTATAAACCCAGCAAGGTTCTAAGCACAAAGCAGATTCTGTTTAAGGAATACTCCTATGTAGCCACACACAATGCTTTCTGTCATATGAACTGACTATAACTTTAAGTTGAATTTTGTTAGCACATGTTGGTCCGTGAAAATTGTTAATACGATTTTAACAAAACGAGCTGGCCCTCTCGATTTAATCTGCAGATATTTTATTTATTTACCTTTGGCACTCTTAAAGTTGGGCAACTTAGTGGATAGATATTTGCTTATCTGAATATATATATATGTATATATATTTTATACATGTGTGTAAACCAAAATATTTTTGTTTCTTCAGGTTTTCTAACTGGTTAACAGTGGGCTACTTGTCAGTAATATAAAGGAGAAAATAATAAAATTATTTAATGAGTTTTTTTAAAACTGTATTCTCTGCAGCAAAAGGATATTAATGAGCCATTGCAGGCCATCATTCATTCTTGGGGCCTTGTCCTGACTCTAAATATAATAAAAGTATAATTGGCTCAACTAGGATAAGGTGACAAGGATAAAACCATGTAACCATGGAACTCATTCATGCAGTAAACAGAAGGGTGTGGGAAGGTCTCAGAGAAAAGGTACATAGTGAATAGACCAATCAGCCTTATACTTCTGCCTTCCACTCTGTAGTATACAAATACAGTACATACATAAATAAGCATTCTGACATGTCACCATATGTAAAATATTGTTAAAGCTTTGAGTAAGCACAAAAATACATGTTATAAGTAATGAAAACAACCCAAAGTCCAAGCCAATCCCCCAATCACAGTATCCCAAAGTCAATTTCCAGTCATGTGACAGACAGCTGATGTCACAGGACCACTCCTTGAGTCAAAGTCTGCCAGGTAAAGTTCGTGACTTCTGTAGAACAGCTGTTATTCTATGAAATTCAAAATACTATGCACCAAAGGTTAACTTTATACACTGCTAATGCAGATGCTACATATAAATGAAAAAAATATGAAGGCAAAACAAAAATACAGAAGCAGTAAATGACATTTCTCATTTCCCCATGTAGAAGAAGCATTCTTCCCCTTCAGTTCTACGATCTAAAAATATTTGAGGGGGAGCACTCATCTGTACTTATGGGAGGATCTTTTTTATTATTATTTTCAAACCACTTTATTGTGGTGTGAAGCTATGACTGACATACAAAAAGCTGTACGTATTTAATAAATGCAACTTAATGAGTTTGGAGATAAGTTTACAAGTGTGAATCATCACCATAATCTATGCCATAAACATATCCACCCCCTCCAAATTTCATTCCATCCTCATTAATTAGTATGATAGTTATCTTGTTTTGTAATACAAACATGACATAAGATATGCCCTCTTAGCAAAATTTTCAGGATATGATACATCTATTCTGAGCTCTGGAGGAGAAGCACATGTGCTTGGTTCCTGGCTTTAACCATATTGTAGCTCAGCACCCTGACTGCACCTCTACTCTCCGAGCTGATATTGAGTGGCATGGACGACAGGCCTTTTCCAGCATTCTGTAAGGCTGCTGCGTCTGACTGATGAGGGAAATTAAGAAAATCAGTGAATCTCCTTAGGAATCACAGAACACAGCCCACTGCTATTCTTTTCTGAAGTTGATAAGCAGTATAGTAGGTCTGCATATGAATAAGAAGAGGCAAGGGGAACTCAGAAGGCCAACCCAAGTATAACTTGTGAGGTGGCCTGGCTGGCAGCAGTCAGTAATTTATGTATTGCGCTCCTGGAATCAGCATGAAGGACAAGGAGGGCAAACCCAAACCTGGAAGGATCTAGAGGAGATTATTCCAATTTTACAAGAGTGCACACATTTTGTACATTCCTCCCACCCTTTTTGAGTGGCTTGCATACTAAATACACCTAACAGAGAATCTGTGTCCTCACCTCTTACCAAGTATTATTATATCAGGTCTTATATATCACAAGACATAGAGATAAAAACTCTGCCAATAGGAGGGGGTCAAACCTCTGCTCCTCTGGGCAAGACAGGAGAGGAAAAGTACAGCTCCACTTGCCAACAGACCATTGTCATCAGCATATGAATTCAAATCATCTTTAAAAAAGATTTGTAGTTTTAATCCTCATTCCAATTGATCATATTGATCATAAGAGAACTCTCCCTGAGGACACTGGTAGGGGTAAAAGCATAAGCAGGCTAGAGGATAAGCAATAAAATTTACATTATCCCTCTGTCTCTTGGCAATGTACGCAAATCTTTTTAACAGCTAAATGAGCCCCCTGGCAATTTTACAACCCAGGACTCTTTCTACAAGGAAAGGAGCTGGCAGCAAAAGTGTATGTGATGCCTGAGGACTAGGTAAAGGGAAAAACTTAAGCAGTTGAAACCAGAAACTCAGCTAGACCCTCCTGAAAAAGAGGGAAATGGACACCACGAGTGGTGCCGGAGAGTCAATAAGGATACAGGGGGAAGAAAATGTCTCTGGAGAACAAAATCAGCATAAGCAACAGCAGTTCCTTCTCAGAACTCCCTCAGATTATTGTACTATGCAACAATATAATAAGGTAAAGGGCTACCTTCCCCCAGTGTCCACTTTCCCAGGCCTAAAGTGATACGGAGCAGGCATGAGACATCAAACCCTTCACCAGTAGACAAAAGCACAATTCACTTGGAAAATGGAAAATAACACCCTGTCCCTGTAACAAATGTTTGAAACTTACAAGAGAGCCATATTTTCTCATGTCATTTCTGTCACTGTCCATTGTTATATTCTGTCCCCCAGCTGTGTTGACCCAAAGGTGGTGTTGGGAGAATGAAGAAAGGGACAAGGAGACACATCCCTGGACCCACAATGCCCACCACAACTTTCACACCAAAGTCCCTTATCTTCCCCACCATCAATTTTTCCTTATACTCTCAGAGTATCCTCATACCCCTGCTGGGCCCTCCTGTGCGGACCCCAGATTTCACCAATCAAGAGAAATCAAAAGCCTGAAATGAGGAAACCATAGTTCCCATTCTCTCCTCAAACTGCAACTCTCCCTTAACCTCTCACCCCTCCAGTAGCTGCAGCCCCACACATGATGCATAAACCTCTCACATAGTGTCTACAACACTGTTTACCTTGAGAGTGCAGGCAAAGTCCCCGTGGGGCAATGTCATTGCCCTCCATGAGAAAATCAAAATGGCATTGGGGTCAGACCACCAAGCAGCAACACATTCTAGCAGCTAAATAGGCAAAGAGACAGCTACAGCCTGCAGATATATGCCCCCTTCAGCAAGAGGGATAGGATGGGTTAATCCTCCAGCCTGGAAACCTGACACAGGAGGTTCCTGGACATCCAGGCTCATCTGCACATGCCTATGAGGATCCAAATGTCCCCAGCTTCATGGACTGTTCGTTGACAGGACCCAAGCGACACTTCTCTTCCCATCAGCGTGCAGAGTATGATCAGCAGAAGAGTGCAGAAATGCTTGGATAAAATATGGAAATGCTTGGCTAACACTCCAATCGCATTCCTGCCCACAAAATTGGAATTCCTAATGATTCCTAATATGCCATTGCTCTGCATAGTGGACATCACTGTGTTCAGCACCCTGGTGTCAGAGCACAGAAGCCTGAGAACAGGCCATGACCAATTTCTTCCCTGAGACCCAATATTTCCCATGCCCCCAATGCTGCCATTGCCATTCTGTGCTTTCTTTAAGAGTTAACAAGGCATGGCACCCATGGGAGTGTCGAAGGAAGAAGTGTCTGGCCAGTTTATCAGAAGAACATATTCTACTAGCAGCTTTCATCAGTCTCTGCATGGAGACACAGCTCATTATCAACATGAAAGACTGAGTGGCCAACTCAACCAAGTGCTAATGCTCACCAGAAATGACAGAATTTTGCCTCCCAGAAGACTCCTTTGGTATAAAATTCTAGACAACAGTGTAGGAGGGTTGAAGGGCCACCCTTTCTGGAGGCATTTTCCCCAGAATGAGACAGAAACAGCAAAGCATTCTCCAGCAGCTAAGTCCAAAATTCTCAGTGAGACTGGATAAATAAGGAACTGCCCTCATTGTAAAAAATTTCATCTTTGCCAGAGGGTCATATGTTCTCCAGTCACAGTCAACAATGTGCATTGCTATCTTCTGTCCTCTAGCTGTGCTGATCGCAGGTACTGCCAGGAATGGGGAGGTGGGCAGGAGGCACTCTTGAACACACCTTTCCCACTGAGGATCCATATCCTCCTGTCTGCTTTCTTCTTGAGCTCTGAGAGTAGCACTACGGAACACCCATCTTACCAACCCTCTTCCTACTTTTTGGCTTTAGGAATCAGAACGAAGGACCATATAAAGCTAGTCATTCCATCTTTCATGATCAGGGAAGCCTTGCCCACTTTTTACCCTCCAACCTCTATAGTTCTTCTCCTTAAAAGAATTGACAATCAGAAGTGGCTGGAGAATCAGTCATGAAGAGAACTACCACATGATACAGCAATCCCACTTGTGGGTATATAGCCAAAGGAAATGAAATCACTATCTCAAAGAGGTATCTGCACCCCAATGGTCATCCTATTGTTAGTTACCATGGCCACGGTATGAAACGACCTAAGTGTCTATCAACAGATGAATGAATAAAGACAATTTATATATATATATATATATATATATACACACACACATATATGTAAATATAATTTTACATATATAATTTATATTTATACTGGGTCCCTGTTTTATGTGTATGTGTGTGTGTGTATATATATATATAAAATGTATATATATGTTTAGATATATAAAACAAGGACCCAGTATAAAAAGAAATACACTTCATTTCAAAGGCCTTACCTTAAAGTGTCTAGTATCATCCATTCTCTTTCTATCACCCATGTAAATTAAAAGAATGAGAAAACACTTAAGACAAACATGAGTTTGATGTGGAATGCTTCATGCCAATAATTTATAGCATATTAACATTTCACACTTGTAAGTAGACACTGAGTACATGCTTCATGAGGCTAAGTGGCATGTCAGGTCTAGGAATGATTTAGTGAGAAAGATCCCACCCAAAATTCTCAAAAAAGTCACATTCTTTGTCCCCAAGATTCTTGGTTTTGAGAATGCTGCAAATTAAAGATTCACCCTTTTGGAATCTTCAACTTTGTGACTTACCATATTTTGCTGTGTATAATGCACACCTTTTTTTGGCCCAAGTTTTTGAGGGAAAAATAAAGGTGCGCATTATACATGGGTATGATGATCACAAAAATCCTGTCCCTGATAAGAAATCTTAAAAAAATGGCCAAGACAAAGATTTAAACACATGCCCGGCAATGATATCCACCCAACAACATTGTACAATAAAAGGCAAAATCAGCTTGCTGGTGGCCAAACGCCACTAAGCTGCCCTTGACCCACACCAGCTGTGCCAAAAGCACTAGCCGTTTCCTCATTTTAAGCAGCAAACACCACAAAACATTTAAGACCATGAACAGTGGTGTTCAAGACCCACATTTAAATAAATGAAATGGTCCGAAAGGCCCATCGTGTTGTTACATAAAGCACAACGCTAGGTACGTGGCTAAGGGACTTTCCCCATCATCAATCCAGCAGTACATGGGACAAGTCTGTTAAATTATATTCAGGATACACCATCTACCCAAGTCTCTCAAAATCACACTACAGACAGCCAATTTTGAAATAAAGTAAATTAAACTTACACTTTGAGATCGCAGGACAGGGAGCCACCACGTTCCCTCAGCACTGAGTGAACCGTCCACGGAAGTTGTACTGTCCAATCCAGATTTTGATGAGCTTGGCCGCGTGGTAGCGCTTCTTTGACTGCCTTCTATGGCCCCACCTTCTCACGGCGTCATTGGAGGGTATGCAATGATTGACAGAGAGACTGCCCACTCTCTCCAGGTCTATGAGTGGAAACTTTTCCCACCAAAAACCTCATCTTTGCCCTTAGTGTTATCACTTGTATATCTATGCCCGTTTTTCAATTTTCACCTCTACTATTCAGGTCTTTGCATATACCATAGCCTCTATATCATTTCTGATTTTGGAAATCTTGCTGACCAACTTTATCCAGGCCTAGTTCAATTACACCCTCCTCCACAGAGCCTTCCTTGTTTTCTTCCACCCTCCCTTAAGGGTAAATGTGAGCGGGGGTGGGGGTGGGGGGGGGAGGGTTCCTATTAGATGGAGGCATGGAGAGACATCACAGCTGGAATGCAGAGGACCCATGTGAGCTCTGGGACCGGATAGTACTGGCCTGGCCTGGGCACAATGTGAAGGACCCAACGTTTGTATTTAGAATTTTGGCAAGTTGAGTAAAGTGGCAACAGTTGGGGGAAAGTCAAGGGAAACTTCAACAAGGTTACTCATAGCAGACTCCCAGGATTTGTCCCAGCAACTAATTCAAACTCCCAACCACCCTTTTCAGGATTTCCATATCCGATCATTTCCTCCCTTTCTCTGTGGAAATCCACCCCCCTACACTCTTCCCACTTTCAAGACTCTTCTCTGATTGCTTCCCTGATTTCATGGGTCCACCCCATGTGCAGAGTAATGATTTCTCTTGTTTCTATAGGATGAAAGACACCAGCTTCAGATCTTGTCTGGAAATGGTACAAACTTTCATATAATTTGAGACCAGAAGCCTGCTCCTTTTCAGGAGACCTTCTGCTAAGTGAATTTTACAGCTACTCAAACATGGATATGCAGCTTACTTAATAATGCGTACCTTTAATATTGAACTCAACTGCTTCCAACTGTGGTAGGCGAACCACATAGTCACTGTGACATGTGATGTAATTGTTTCATAACATTGCCCTACACACCCTAGAATATCATCCATATCCAACAGTAGCTGATAGAGATGGCCTCATAGGTCTCCAAGAGTAAATACGAAGAATCAGCACTATACAGTTGGTTAAATTCAGTTCCAAAACCTGGTCTAGGAAGTGAAAACACCAGAGACATCTAGCCAGATTATTGTGCAGTGTTAAGAACCTAGCAACTGGACCACATGGCTGACTTCCCACTAGAGCCTGGCTACTTCTTTGGAAGCTCAGAGAAAGATAGGTGAGTTCCTCCAGAGTTGGGGTTTAAACATATTCACACTATTTTTGATGGTTTGTTCTTCCATGTGAACATTAAAATAGGCATGTCTAATTAAAACAAAATTCTCTCGGTGTTTGGGTAGGATATGTTGGGGGGAAATCAGAGTACATAGTTGGATTAAACACAATTTTGACTCACGACATGACCTATTTGTGTATTGGGAGTGTAATTTGCCTTAGGGAAACTAACATCTTTATGATGTTGAGTCATCCTATCCAAGACATGGGGATATAGTACAATCCGTTTGAGTATTCTTTTGCATCCTTTTACTTTAGCATTTAAAACAATTAAACATTTAATGTGGCTTTTACAACTTAAAAACTTATTCCTAGGCACTATTTCCTTTTAATTGCTTTTCTGCATGTGGTATATAATACCACTACATATTTTAACTGGTTAGTATCTGTATATATAAAAGCCCATGATAAGCTAATATTAATTTTTAATTCAGCCATACAAATGAATTCAGATATAATTAGTGATGGTTAATTTCCCCTCCTCCTTTCCAATTTGTGAAACACTTAGTAGCTCCATTCCTTTTTTCATGTGTAGAACATGTATAAAGTCACATTTGTGTAGAACATGTATAAAGTCACTCTGCCTCACCTATTTTTGTGGTTTTTAAAAATTCTTATTTTATTTTATTTTTTATTCTGCAGTGCATTTTATTGAACTCACAAGAAGCATTCCTTTATGAAAAAACAAACAAACAAACAAACTGAAGTTGAACAAACATGCATTGTGAGACAAATCAGTGATGAGACCTACTCAGACCAAACTGGAGCTGACCCCAGTTCATATCACAGCCCACACAAACGTGTTGTTATGGAATACAAGCAGGCAGCAACAGTATGAGACCATAAATGCAATGTAATTTTGTATGACCTCTGACTAGGCTCTGCCCAGTCTCATTCTTTTCTTAGCAGCTAGATAAACAAAGGAACTCATCTACTAATTGCAGAAACTTTAATGAATTTAATCCAGTTGGAAATGACTTTAATGAAGGGTGTTTTTTTTTTCTAGGTAGCTGCAGTTAGAGTTTTAAGGAAGGTTAATTTGAACATAATACAACGTGTCATCTGACAGGCTGCATTATTGTTGTCTTTTGCTTTCTGTACTGGTAATCCTACTTTGGCGTTTTAAAGAGCACATAAAGAGATTTCTTATCATTTAATGATGCATTAAATTAAGGTGCATTAATTTTTGAATGTTTTGCTCTAGATTATGTTGGCAAATATCTGGGGGTTTTCCTTTATGGTGAAAGGTCATCACATCTACAACCAGCGGTGTAATACTTCTCTGGCTGAGAGATAGATTCATCCAGAAGCAGGAAGATGTGTTCACAGAACCTTACTCAAGTGGCGTCCAGAGTCGAGGGTCACGAAAAATTATGCAGGGACCAAGGGGAGGAAGCGGTGATGAGGCAGGACTCCTCAACCCTGGAAAAGGGACCCTCTGTTTCCCACGTGCACCAGGCACCTCCCTCACCGTACAGAGCTAGGTATCCTGGGCTCCTCCTCCCCGGATTCCCGCCCCTCCCTGGAGGCCGGCCCAGAAAAGCTCAGGCCCGCCCCTCAGATTTCAAGCCAGCTTCTTTCTGCGGGAGTTAGCACAACGCCTGACACCTCCCCCGCTTCTCCTCGGGCCCTAGAACACTGTCCCATTTTTCCTGCTCTGTAACTGCGCATGAGCGACCACCCGTTTCGTCGCCCGAGTGCGCGCACGCGCCGGGTACCGCCCGCGGCCCCGCCCATCCCGGCCCTGCGCCCGCCTCTGCACACACGCACTTCCCGCCACGCCTCCACGCCCACCTCCGCCCAGCCCCGCCCAGCCCACTCAAGCCAGCGCGGTGCGATGGACGGCCGAGTGCAGCTGATTAAGGCCCTCCTGGCCCTGCCCCTCAGGCCCCGGACACGGCGGTGGAGGAACCCGATTCCCTTCCCCGAGACGTTTGACGGCGATACCGATAGGCTCCCGGAGTTCATCGTGCAGACGGGAGCCTACATGTTGGTGGACGAGACCCTGTTCTGCAGCGATGCCCTGAAGGTGACGTTCCTCATCACCCGCCTCACCGGGCCTGCCCTGCAGTGGGTGATCCCCTACATCAGGAAGGAGAGCCCCCTGCTCAACGATTACCGGGGCTTCCTGGCCGAGATGAAGCGGGTCTTTGGATGGGTGGAGGACGAGGACTTCTAGGCCGGGAGACCCTCGGGCCTGGGGACAGGTGCTCTCGGGGGCGGGTTCCCGCGCCAGTGGCTGCCGCCCAGATCGCCACGGGCGTCCTCCCGCCGCGCCTCCCCCTCCCTTACGTTCCAGTCGCCGTGATCTCCGCCTTGCTCCTGTCTCCTCCCGCGTAGTGCTTGCCTTTGTTCCAGGAATAGCGTTCCAGGTTCCTGCCGCTGCCGCTGGGCCTCGCTCTGGAGCACGCCGCCGCCCTCCCCGTGCCAGCCCGGCCCCTCCCGTGCACACTTGGACTCTGTCCCGAGCTCCAGCTGTGAGCTGGGCTCCCGTTACACACTGGACAGACCTCGTCAGTCCGGCCGCTGCCAACCTCTCCCTGCCAGGCTACTAGGGGGCCTGCCTGCATCGATGTGCTCAGAGACCTGCGCTGTGGCTGCTGTCACCGTGCACCGCCTCCCAACGACAGACCGCAGCCTCCAGCGATCTCGTCTCACCCAGGAGGTATCTGAGCTGGCCACAGCCCCTGGACAGTGATTCCAACAGCTCACCAACCCCTTGGAGGGGCCGGCCAGCCTTCCACCTTCAGCGGGACCCATTCCCCACCCCCTACTCCCAGAGACACCTCCTGTTCCTGCGAGATGGCTGCCGGGTCCCAGGGGTGCCCGCCAGCCAAATCCAGTTGCTCATTTTCTCCTGTGGACCTGTTAGTTTTGCCTAGCATCCAGTTCTCTTCCGAATTTGCAGTGTTTCTTAGTTATGGTCTTGATGGTCAACAAAGTAATTCTTACATTCTACCAAGCTCCTCAACATTATCTGGAAAAAGTATCTTATTTTCAATAATTGTGAGACACCATTTAAAAAGAAATTGTCTCAGTATATGACACCTTTTCTTTCCTGTTCCTGTAAAAGTGGTCCATTTCTTGTTCAGAAAATATATCCCTTACTATTTTATGAGTAATTTTAAAGACCCTCTCCTCTGTTCTGTTGCATACAAAACATGAAATAGAAACCTGAGCTGGTTCTGGTGGTGAAGCCCTTACTAAGGACTGTTCAATCCTAAAGGAGGAATCCTCTAAACCAGTTAAGATTGTTCCAAGGTTCTTAAGAAATGGACTTTTAGTTTTGACAAGCATTGTGAAAAGTCAGCCAGGAGGCTTTTCTGAAAACGTTTCTTCATTTCCAGAAAGGCTGTTTGAAAGCACCCCAATTGTCCTAACCATAAATCACACATACATGATGAAAATTGTCAAAGTTTTTTAACCCATGTTCAGGGAACCAGCACAATTACCCAGGTGCTTATTTTTAAAATAACATTTATGGAAACTTCATTATGTATGTAGTAGCGGTGGCAAAAAGCATGCAGAAATGAGAATATTTAGGAACCATCCTTGTTTTTGACTTGTAGGACAATAAAAGTGTACACTTCTCTAATGAGCAGAAAAAAGTAATTGCTCTTTGTTTATATGTACTTTACCCTCATATTTTTAAAGAGATTTTATTTATTTTTAGAGAGCGGAAGGGAAAGAGGGAGAGAAGCATCAATGTGTAGTTGCCTCTCAAGTGCCCCCTATTGGGGGCTTGGCCCACAACTCAGGCGTGTGCCCTGACTGGGAATCGAACTAGTAACCATTTAGTTTACAGTCTGGTGCTCAATCCACTGAACCACACAAGCCACAGCAACCCCTTATATTTATAGTACTGTAAAGGGCCTGTGCTTCCTCACTAATTGTTGTTCAACAAAATTAAATATCCTAAGTCAAATGATCCGCACGTGGGCTTAGAGATAATTCTCTCGTGTGATGTTTAAAGGTTATGTGTTACATGCTGTTGAGTTGGCTCAGATAATGGACACCTTACAAATGAGTGATGTCCACAATGTCCTGTCCTCAGCCCTGCTCAGCTCCTACAGACTCATGCCTATGGTTTCATTTATGGGGTAAATCTATCTCATTTTTGGTCTGCCTCTTCTCCTGCTGCCTCCTATTTTACAATAAACTTTTTTCCTCAATTCTAAATTTTGGTGATTTTCCAGACATGGGATAGAGGAATAATTCCCACCAGAGCTTTTGCACTTTTATCCCTCTGTCTTCTTTCTTATTTGCACAGGTAACCTTTTGCCACTCATATGCTGTGGTTTGCAGGACTGTATGCACATATAGCTGGAGGAACATTACCTGTATTGTATGTCTTGATTATTTCTTGTTCCTCCAAATAGTGAAACTGTCATTAACTTGTAATATGGCATGTAATATGTCGAAGTCTTGAAGTCAGAGGAATAATTTGAATTGCTTAATAAAATGAAGTTTCTATGGTTCACAGCATTCTTAAAACAATTGAAAGCAGGCTAATTATGAGGTTCCAATTCAACGTGCTGGCAGTCTGCCTTCCTGGATGAATAGATAGGATAATCATGTTAATTAAGCATATTCACTGCTTTGTTTTAAACATATATTCTGCTAATTTGAGAAGTGTTTGGAAGCAGTTTACTTTAGGGACTAGGTCCAGCATATCACCTACAGTGTGTCCACCTGGCTCTAGAGATAGTTTGAATACGCAGGGACAAGCCAGGTATCCTTGAACAAAGTCAGTAAACCCCCTACCTCCCTCAGCAAAAATGCCCCAGCAGTTTTCTTTCTTCCACCAGAATGGGTGTCTTAGGGATTTTTTTATCTGCACTAGCTGTATCATCCCCAGTTCTTTTATGTGCTATAAATGTCTTGGGGATGGTTAACAGTTTGCAAGATTTAATCATGAACATTTTTGCAAGATCTCATAAAGGGACAGAAGAAATGTTATTTCTAAGGGGAGAAGGTAGGTTCTTTTTTATTAGTGTCTCAGGCAGGTTAGGCTGCTATAACAAAATACCATAGCTTTGGTAACTTAAACAATAAAACACTTATTTCTCATAGTTTTGGAGGCTGGGAAGTTCCTGCTCAAGGTGTTGGTACATTCGGTGTCTAGTGAGGGCTCACTTACTGGTTTGCAAATGACCGCCTTCTTGTGTATCGTCATATGGTGGAGAGAGAGAGGGAGACTGATCTCTTTCTCTCCTTATAAAGGCAGTAATTCCATCTTGGTGGCTCCAACCTCTTGACCTTATCTAAACCTAAAAATGTCTCCAGATGCCCTACCTTCAAATACCATCACATTGGGGATTAGGGCTTTAACATATGGGTTTGGGGGGCATGAACATTCAGTCCATAGCAATTGCTTTGGTCATCTCACCCCCTTACAGTTGTTATTCTTGGTTTGTTTTCCTCACTTCCTTCTCAGCAATCTATTCTATCTCCTGTTGGCAACCACCCTGCCTGGTTTCAGAGACTGTAACCCCCCATGGCTAAGGATGAGTCAGAGACCTTGGGACCCTAAGCCACTAAGGAGACAAAGCTTATCTCCCTGTCAGGAACACCACCTCTGCCCACTTCACCCTACCTGGCCCCCAGTGCATGACTGGTTAGCCAATGGCAGGTAAGATTCCTCAAGAGAGGGATGACCCAAGATGCACAGTCATGAGGGGGCCCTCAGGGAAGGACTTGGGGGGCTATGGAGAAAGGGGGTGATGGACCCTCGCCCCTTGGCTTTGACATGGCCTGAGTACTTGTTCTGTCTGCAAGAAGTCTCCTAATCTCTTGACTGCCTTACTTCCCCAGCTCGACCTAAACCTGAAATAATGCTGGAGGTGGGTGCGCCCTGTGCTGGAAAGGGTGGGTTCCCCGGACCTATCAGGCCTAAGAAAGAATGCATAAAATCCTGTGAAATCTGCTTTACTAATACCCTCAATTTAAGTGATAAGGGTCCAAGCATGAAATCAGTTTGTTTCCCCAAAGTTTTATGGTCCTTTAGCTATCTGACCCTGACTCAAAATAAACCCTCAGAGTTCTTTGAATGCTATCTATTTGATTATTATTGCCTGACAATGATTGTGCAAATTAAGCCAATAAAAGCCTGTCAAGGCAAGGGTCAGGGCGCTCTCCCCTTGAGAGAGTGGCTGTTCAGTCCCTTTTCCTCCACAGGACTCAGTAGTCTGTGTGAATTTGTCTCGTCTCAGCCACAATGCCACAGACACTGCTTGCCGGTGAGTGAGTCAATCTGCCTCATGAAGCCCCACTCAAGTGAACACCAAAGAAAGGAGAAACAAAGACTGATAAAAGGTAGAGAAATGTAAGAGGCATGAGAGAGAAAATGAAATTAAACTTTAAAAAATATTTTGAGGATTGTTGGGGCCAATAGTGACTTGAAGTCTATAATTAAGATATAATTTCACAAATTTTGTGACACATATGGACAAAAAAATTAATACAGAAAATGAAGGCATGGAGGGGACAAAGTCACCTTTGAGTGGTTTAGTGTCCTTGTCACTGAAAGGAACCCGTTGAAAGAGAGGGCCCAGGTACTGTTACTGAAACAAGTCCCCTCCCTTGAGGTCTTTCTGTCATTGTGGGTTCTTTGCCCCTGCCAGGTATTAGGAATTGTGGCTCTCAATGACAGTGTTTGGTGAAAATGAAATGAACTATTTATTCAAAAGTTATACAGGTTTAGAGTAATGGTGCAATGTTGCCATTAAAATCCCAGAGTCCCTTAAAACACAAACACACAGTCCTTCCTTCCCCTCTTTGCCCCATCAGGCTAGTCTCAGAACATGCCAATCAGAAGTACCGTCCTCCAGAAGAAAAAGAACAGAATTCTGCAGATCACTTCTCCCAGTTCCTCCCAGTAATCCGTGCTTGGCTAGGCAGGTAACCCATAGTTCCCAGCACCATCAGCTGTGTCGCGGCAGTCTCCAGTTCTTAATCCCAAACCATGTGGCACCTTCTCATGGCCCACCAGCAAGAGTCCTTTCACCCCTTTCCTTTCCTTCCCGCAAGCTCTCCTATTGTCCTCCTGTCTAGTTCTGCATTGACTCTCATCTCTCGTGGTGGCCCCCCCTAGTTTAAATCCCAGCCTGGAACCTCCTCAGAACCCCATTTCCGACTCCTTCCACAATTGGCTACACCTGCCAGCACTCCCGCAGTTTCTGACTTTCTTGGCTGCCATAATAAGTCCAGGCAGGTGTGGCCCTGTGGCACAGAGGGAACATTTTCCAAGCTCTGGCACAGACCCAGTAACCAGGGTGCTGCCTCTAAATTACATCAAGGGTCAAAGTTATGCATACCTTCAGGCTCCATTCAGGTTGGAACACTAGTCTGCTATTATTGGTATGTAAAATAACTTTTCATATCAGGTATGAAGCTGGCCTGTTAATATTGATATGCAAAATAACTCAATGGCCCTGCTCCATGTGTCCCATCCCCCAGCCAGACATGTGAGGTGGGGATATCCTATATTCCTGTCACCTCAAGTTCTAGACCCTGTTACAAATCTCTCTTTTGGGGGGCCCTGGCTGCACCCCATTACATCCTGAGATCTTGGGTTCCAGTGCAGTTCTGGTAGAGAGAACTCATAAGTGGCTTGAAAGCACAACTCTCAACATATTATAACCATAATTTTCACACAACTTCTTGATAAACACCTATCAAAGTTTTATTTAATTCATTATTTAGGAAACTAGCAGAATGGCAGAGCTAGTTCATAGAATCATTTAAAGATTGTGGGGAAAGGAATGAAGTAAGAGGTTTTTTAAATTTAGGTACATATCTGCTTGATGTGCAGAAAAATATTACTTATTATTACATTTCTGCAAATTAACCTCTCAAATCTACATATTTTCTCAATTTTCATAAGGCTCACTTTATTCCATTTACAGGATGTCTTTGAATCAGAGATGATGAAATCCTATATAGTAGCAAAATGGCTGAAGATTATTTGGCACACTCTGTATCCCAGAAAACTTACACAAATGTTCTTTTTTAATCCTCAACATCCCCCACAAGGTAATTACCTTTTTTTAAAAAAATTTTATTATTATTCAATTACAGTTGTCTGCCTTTTCTCTAATTACCTTTTTTTAAGATTTATTTAGTTAGTTAGTTTTAGAGAGAGGAGAAAGGAGGGAGAAAGAGAGGGAGAAAAACATCAATATCTGGTTGCCTCTCATCCACCCCCCACTGGGGACCTGGCCCACAACCCAGGCATGTGCCCTAACTGGGAATCGAACTGGCGACCCTTTGGTTCACAGGATGGTGCTCAATCCACTGAAGTGCTCAAACATGTTTTAAAATATAAGAAATTTGCCCTGGCTGGTGTGACTCAGTGGACTGAGTGTCGGCCTGCTAACCAAAGGGTTGCAGGTTTGATTCCCAGTCAGGGCACATACCTGGGTTGCAGGCCAGGGTCCCAGTAAGGGGCACATGGGATACAACCACACATTGATGTTTCTCTCCCTCTCTTTCTTCCTCCCTTCCCTTCTTTCTAAAAATCTTTAAACAAAATAAAGAAGCTGGCAAACGAATTGTGAAACCATTATACTAATATTGCACATTTTAAGTGTACCATATCTTAACCAACTAATACATAGAATCTGATAAAGATTAGAGGGCTATATGCACCAGTGTAATTCACTACTAATATAATAATTTTTCAAATTTCAATATGTTGCTGTAAAAGCATTTAGCTCTGTTACTAGTACTCTCTGTGTCTCTACATTACAATGTCATACAGATTTGGAAATGTATAAGAAATTATTAGAATAATTTGTAACTCCAAAACTTATCTAGGTCCCAAACAAGTATATGGATCTGCTTACTAGGAAACTCTTCTGATGGGGAGGAGAGGATTTCAGTGTGACTATGATGACTCATCTAAAAGGTTTTCAGAAAAGCTATGCAAGATCAACCAGAAAAATAAAAAGTATGTACCCAGGGGGCCAATACAGAGGTTAAAGACCTAAATTTTACTGAGATAAATTTTCTTTCTGCCCCTCTCTTCCTATCTCTGTCTATCTCTCCTCCCGCAGTTCTACAGCACTGAAAGGAATCAAGGGTGTCTTCCTATTTAAAGGGAGGTGAATTGCCTCACATCCCATTTCAAAGTGAAATGACATACAAGATCTAGAATAAAGGAGGCCGCACGAACAGACCAGGCAAGAAGGTTTTTCTCTTCACACACTGATGTGGACGTGGTACCACTTATTGGTTGAATTGGGACCCCCTCCACCCCAAAAAAACGATATGTTGAAATCCTAAACCGCAGTACCTGTGAAGACCTTATTTGGAGATAGAACATTAACAGAAGCAATCCACTTAAATAAGGTCATTAGGGTGGACTCTAAACCAGTATGACTTTACAAAAGGGTGTCCTTACTAAAAGGGGAAATTTGGACCCAGAGACAGACATGCATAGAAGGAATATGATGCGAAGAGATTCAGGGAGAAGACAGCCACCCCCAAGATTAGGAGAGGGATGTCAAAGAGAGAGTCTTCCTTCACAGGCCTCTGAAGGAACCAACTTTGTTGACAACTTGATTTTAAACTTCTAACCTCCAGCAATAGCAATTGATTGTGAGACAATCAATTGCTATTGATTAAGCCACCCAGTTTGTGGTACTTTGTTATGGCAGCACAATGATTGGTTGCCTCTCACACAACTCCAACTGGGGACCTGGCCCATAACCCATGCATGTGCCTGACTGGGAACTGAACCAGCAACCTTTGGGTTCACAGTCTGGCACTTAATCCACCGAGCCACACCAGCCAGGGCAGGTAACTTCTTCAGATGGCAAATCTACCTGAATTTTGAATATGTCTGAATAAAATTCCTCTGTAACTTACAGTCAAATGTCTATCAGTAGCCTCCCATATTGAGAAGTGAAGTTTCTTCCAGATAAAAAGTTATACTATTACACAACGTAATTTCCTCCTCACTGCAGGTATTACCCCCTTGACGGGTTAAAGAGACCTTGAGAATCCTCCCTGTTTATGCCTAAGCTGTGACCTTCATTGGAAGAGTGAAATATAGTGCTGTTTCCCAGGGAGAACTGGCCCTTCTCCCAGAGGGACCGGTTGGTTAGTCAAATCACACAAGGCCCTTGGCGCATAGCCACTTTTGTCTAAAACATACTTACTCATAGACCCCACGGTGAGACTTTGGAATCTGACCCGAGGGAAGGACACTTCGCTTGGAACTTTTCCCAGGCGGACCCCGAATGCTGCTGTCTCCGGGATTCCCCAGCGTCTGTGTTCGGGTGTTGGTGATTTCCCGTCTGGTGATGCATGCTCTTGATTCTTGCTTTTCTCTTTGCTCTCCCTTAATAAAGTGCTTAACTATCCACCTTTGACTTGGGGTTTTTATTGTCTGCAAATCTGAACCTTTAAATTATGTGGCCACAATCTCATACGTGCCCCTTAACGGCACACCCCTCCAAAAACATGAACCATTTGGGCTGATAAAAACCTTTACAGCACTATCAGTGTGCTAATGTGCTTCTCTCACAGCACAAGGTGAATTCCCAGAAAGGAATAATAAGGGTGGATTCTTTTGGGTGACATCATCAGAAATTCCTCCACCTCTCTGGTGGCTTTCCCCAATTTCTCCACACTGAGTATTTCAGTGGGAACCATTTATCATCAAAATTTTTTAAAAGTTAATTTATTTTTCTGCCCCAAAGTTCCTGTATTCTTCCTTTTTGCAGACTGTTGGTATAATCCACTTCTCAGCGTGGCTTTTTCTTTAGATTAGGGTAGGAAATGAGGGAGAGAAAACAAAATGAGAACTGCAGGGGGCAAGATCACAAAGGAATTAAAAAGAACATCCTTTGCCCTGGCTGGCGTACCTCAGTGAATTGAGTGTGGGCTGTGAACCAAAGTGTTGCTGGTTCCATTCCCAGTCAGGGCACATGCCTGGGTTGTGGGCCAGGTCCCCAGTGGGGTCACATGAAAGGCAACCACACATTGATATTTCTCTCCCTCTCTTTCCTCTCCTCTCCCCCTTATCTAAAAATAAATAAATAAAATCTTAAAAAAAAAATAAAAACAACATCCGTTCTTTTACAAATGCAACAGCTTCTGTCCCTCTATAGAATCTTGCTAGAGAGGCCCATGATTAATTCTTACAAAGTAATGCCCTCTCCAGTCCATTTTTAGCATAAAAGATGACTTGGGATGATAAAAATAGTGTAATATAAGGGACAATCCCTAACAGAGCCTATTCTGGCATGGAAGTTTTTTGCTGAGGGAGGTAAAGTGTTACCAACTTTGTTCAAAGGATACCAAGTTGGTGCCTGCTCATTACATCTACCCCCAGAGACAGTTGGACAGATTGTAGGGAATATACTGGACCTCCTCCCTAAAGTAAACTGCTTCCAAACACATTTTAAACCAATTTAGTAGAATTGATATTTAAAACCAAACAGTAATATGCTTAACACAATCATTCTTCCATGCCATCAAAAAAGGCAGACTGCCAGCTTCTTCAACTGGAATCACATAATTGGTTGCTTTCAGTTGTTTAAAGAATGTTGTAAGCCATAAATTCATTGTATTAACTCAGATGTTCCCTCTGATTTCAAGACTTTGACCTATTACGTGCCAAGTTGCAAGGTATGCTTCCACTATTTTCAGGAACAAAACATTATCAGATACATAAATGTGGAAAATACACATCTAGTTCCATGTACAGACGATTAAACATGTAGGGAAAAGATTTAACTGTTCATATGGAGGGAGAATAAAAACAATCAAGATAACTGTTGTAATCAATTCTTCTCTCATATTCTGTAAAAATCACCTAAATTAGAAATAAGGCAGAGTTGATTGAGTGTTGTCTTATAAGCCCACCTACTATCTGACTGGTGGAATATTTAACTTTTTCCAGCCATACATGAGGTACTAGTTTTTTCCTCCATCACTGTATATCTAAGGGGTGAGCGTGCAGAGAAGAAGTAAGGAGTAATTTTCCCCTTTTCTGTCTGTTAGAGAAAGTTATGATTTTGTCCTGCTGGTCATCAACCAGGTTTGTACCTAAATTAACAACAATTCTATATTCTTTTCCTACCTACTTTCACAATCCAAGTTTTTTAAATGTAAATGCCTTTTCTGAAGCACCTCTGACATTCTGCTGGTTCCCTGAATAATGGGTTAAAATAAAACTTTTGACAGCTACTGATTAACAAATGTGTGGGACTCGTGGTATGTAACGATTAGGTGTTGTGCTTTCAAGCAGCTTTTTGGAAAGGAAGAGAACTTCTCTTGAGAATCCTCCTAGCTGACTTGTCCTTACATCGCCATGGCACAAATCAGATCAAGGTCCACTTCCTAAGGGGCACGGACCTGACCGGTTTGGAAGAGTGAGCATCTGGGATTGAATGATCACCAGACGGGTCTCCATCCCCAGGACCACCACAGGACTACCTTTCCTGTTTTATAATGCAAGAGTCAACGTCAGCCACAGAATGGCAGTGTGCATTCCTGCTGAACAAGACATGGACCCCATGGACTGGACCAGGGAGGGAGAGGAGCCACATTCAGTGAGACTCAATTTCTTTTTTAATAGCATCTGACATTTATTGAAAATAAGGAAAAGACTTTTGTCCAGGTAGTGTAGAAGAGCTGGGCAGAGTGCAGGGGTCACTGTTTGGAACAAAAGGCACACGTCAGAGAGACAGCTGCAAATTCGGAAGAGAACTGGATGCTAGGCAAAACTAACAGGTCCACAGGAGAAAATGAGCAACTGGATTTGGCTGGCGGGCACCCCTGGGACCCGGCAGCCATCTCGCAGGAACAGGAGGTGTCTCTGGGAGTAGGGGGTGGGGAATGGGTCCCGCTGAAGGTGGAAGGCTGGCCGGCCCCTCCAAGGGGTTGGTGAGCTGTTGGAATCACTGTCCAGGGGCTGTGGCCAGCTCAGATACCTCCTGGGTGAGACGAGATCGCTGGAGGCTGCGGTCTGTCGTTGGGAGGCGGTGCACGGTGACAGCAGCCACAGCGCAGGTCTCTGAGCACATCGATGCAGGCAGGCCCCCTAGTAGCCTGGCAGGGAGAGGTTGGCAGCGGCCGGACTGACGAGGTCTGTCCAGTGTGTAACGGGAGCCCAGCTCACAGCTGGAGCTCGGGACAGAGTCCAAGTGTGCACGGGAGGGGCCGGGCTGGCACGGGGAGGGCGGCGGCGTGCTCCAGAGCGAGGCCCAGCGGCAGCGGCAGGAACCTGGAACGCTATTCCTGGAACAAAGGCAAGCACTACGCGGGAGGAGACAGGAGCAAGGCGGAGATCACGGCGACTGGAACGTAAGGGAGGGGGAGGCGCGGCGGGAGGACGCCCGTGGCGATCTGGGCGGCAGCCACTGGCGCGGGAACCCGCCCCCGAGAGCACCTGTCCCCAGGCCCGAGGGTCTCCCGGCCTAGAAGTCCTCGTCCTCCACCCATCCAAAGACCCGCTTCATCTCGGCCAGGAAGCCCCGGTAATCGTTGAGCAGGGGGCTCTCCTTCCTGATGTAGGGGATCACCCACTGCAGGGCAGGCCCGGTGAGGCGGGTGATGAGGAACGTCACCTTCAGGGCATCGCTGCAGAACAGGGTCTCGTCCACCAACATGTAGGCTCCCGTCTGCACGATGAACTCCGGGAGCCTATCGGTATCGCCGTCAAACGTCTCGGGGAAGGGAATCGGGTTCCTCCACCGCCGTGTCCGGGGCCTGAGGGGCAGGGCCAGGAGGGCCTTAATCAGCTGCACTCGGCCGTCCATCGCACCGCGCTGGCTTGAGTGGGCTGGGCGGGGCTGGGCGGAGGTGGGCGTGGAGGCGTGGCGGGAAGTGCGTGTGTGCAGAGGCGGGCGCAGGGCCGGGATGGGCGGGGCCGCGGGCGGTACCCGGCGCGTGCGCGCACTCGGGCGACGAAACGGGTGGTCGCTCATGCGCAGTTACAGAGCAGGAAAAATGGGACAGTGTTCTAGGGCCCGAGGAGAAGCGGGGGAGGTGTCAGGCGTTGTGCTAACTCCCGCAGAAAGAAGCTGGCTTGAAATCTGAGGGGCGGGCCTGAGCTTTTCTGGGCCGGCCTCCAGGGAGGGGCGGGAATCCGGGGAGGAGGAGCCCAGGATACCTAGCTCTGTACGGTGAGGGAGGTGCCTGGTGCACGTGGGAAACAGAGGGTCCCTTTTCCAGGGTTGAGGAGTCCTGCCTCATCACCGCTTCCTCCCCTTGGTCCCTGCATAATTTTTCGTGACCCTCGACTCTGGACGCCACTTGAGTAAGGTTCTGTGAACACATCTTCCTGCTTCTGGATGAATCTATCTCTCAGCCAGAGAAGTATTACACCGCTGGTTGTAGATGTGATGACCTTTCACCATAAAGGAAAACCCCCAGATATTTGCCAACATAATCTAGAGGAAGATGTTAAAAAAATAATGTACGATTCGGAGTTAGGACCTGCGAAGTACGCGTTTGTTTGGAGTTCTCTGGGGACGAGGAAATGGCTACAGCCAGCTTAAGGAAGCAGGGTCGGAATTCGCGGGGCGTGGCGGTGGTTTATAGAGACTAGCCTCCTGGTAGGGGCGGTGATCCTGAGGGTATCCCACAACACCCACCTCTATACAGTGCGGCTGAAACTCGCTGCCTGTGGGGACCAGCGTGCCCTTTTTGGGGAGTTGAGTGCTGCCTTTTCAGCCGTTCAGTCCCTAAGCCGTAGCGTATCCTTTGCTGACCTTCGACTGTGGACGCCACTTCCATAAGGTCATTAGAACACATTTTCTTGTTTATGGGTGAATCTCTCAGCCAAAGAAGTATTGCACCGTTGGTTGTAGATGTGCTGGCTTTGCACTCTGATGGTAAACCTGCAAATGTTATCCAACATGATCCAGTGCACGATACTCAAATAATACTGCACCATTACTGATGTTAAAAGGGTTAAATGTTAAGAAATATCTTAATTCATTACAGAGCTTTCCAGCAATTCTGTTTTGTTGCAAGGCAGTTCACAGCACTGCAGCTTGTTTTTATGGCCTCCATGAGAGGGAGAATGACTCAGCTTGCAAGATAGAGTTATATACAGGGTGGGGCAAATGTAGGTTTACAATTTTGAGTTCACGAAACAGTTTCTTCTTGTATTATTATTTATTAATTATTGTATTATTTTCCATAAAAACAACTGTACATCTACTTTTGCTCTACCCTGTATAATGTAACAATCATAGGAGTGACATTCCATCACATTTGCCCTATTCTATTTGTTATAAACACGTCACAGTCGCTATCTACACTCAAGTGCATCATTAGGAGGTTGGGATCGTGAGGGTCACATTTTGTCTGTCTGCCACGGTATGGATATGTTTACCACACTTGATCCATTCACACACTGAAGGACATTTGGCATGTTTAAAGTTTTTGACAATTACAAATAAATCAGCTATAAACGTTCATGTACATATTTTTGTTTGACCATATGTTTTCATTTTTCTAGAGTTAATGTCTAGAAGGAGGATTTCTGTGTCATATGATTCTTTTAAAAAACTCTCATCAAACTAGGAATAGAAGGGAACTCCTCAATCTGAAGAAGGGCATTTACAAAAACCTACAGCTAACATCATTCTTAAAGGTAAAAGCCAGAATGCTTTCCATCCTTCAATCAAGAACAAGACACACATGCACACTCTCACCACTTCAGTTTAATATTATACTGGAGGTTCCAGCCAGATGCAATAAGACAGAAGAAAAAAGAAGAAAGAAAACACAAAGATATAAAAGGCATCTAGATTGCCAGGAAAAAAGGCATATTCTTGTTTTTCACAGACTACCTGATCATTCATATAAAAAAACAGATTCTGTCAGGGATCTAGGATAATCAACAACAAAAAAACTAGAACTGATAAGTGAGTTCAGCAAGCTTTCAGGACACATGGTAAATATGCAAAAATTAATCATATATCTAGTAACAAACAAGAGAACTTTGATTCTGAAACTATTGTACTTATTTATTTTAAATTACTTTTTATTTTTCAATTATAGTTGATACGCATTATTATGTTAGTTTCAAGTGTACAACCCAGTGATTAGACATTATATATAACTTACTAAGTGATCATCTTGATAAATCTCATACTCATCTGACACCATAATAGTTATTACAATATTATTGACTATATTTCTTATGCTGTACCTTACATCCCCATGACTATTCTGTAACTACCAATTTGTACTTCTTAATCCCTTCACCTTTTTCACCCATCCTTCCATCCCCCCAGCCGTATGGCAACCATCAAAATGTTTTCTGTATCAATGAGTCTGTTTCTGTTCTGCTTATTTGTTTATTTTAGATTCAGTTGTTGATAGATATATATTTATTGTTACTTTATTTTTCATATTTTTCTTCTCCATCTTTTCCTTCTTCTGCAAGACCCATTAACATTTCTTTTTTGTTTGTTTCTTTTTTTATTTTTTAAATATATTTATTGATTATACTATTACAGTTGTCCCATTCCCCCCCGCAACTCCACTCCATCCTGCCCAGCCCCTCCCTCCCACATCCCCCCCTATAGTTCATGTCTATGGGTCATACTTATAAGTTCTTTGGCTTCTACATTTCCTACACTATTCTTACCCTCCCCCTCTCTATTTTCCACCTATCATCTATGCTACTTATTCTCTGTACCTTTCCCCCCCTCTCCCCCTGCCACTCCCCTATTGACAACCCTCCATGTGATCTCCATCTCTATGATTCTGTTCCTGTTCTAGTTGTTTGCCTAGTTTGCTCTTGTTTTTGTTTTAGGTGTGGTCGTTAATAACTGTGAGTTTGCTGTCATTTTTACTGTTCCTATTTTTTATCTTCTTTTTCTTAGGTAACACCCTTTAACATTTCATATAATAAGGGCTTGGTAATGATGAACTTCTTTAACTTGACCTTATCTGAGAAGCACTTTAGCTTCCCTTCCATTCTAAATGATAGCTTTGCTGGATACAGTAATCTTGGATGTAGGTCCTTGCGTTTAATCTTGGGTAATGTAATTGTGATGTGCCTTGGTGTGTTCCTCCTTGGGTCCAGCTTCTTTGGGACTCTCTGAGCTTCCTGGACTTCCTGGAAGTCTATTTCCTTTGCCAGATTAGGGAAGTTCTCCTTCATTATTTGTTCAAATAAGTTTTCAATTTTTTGTTCTTCCTCTTCTCCTTCTGGCACCCCTATAATTCGGATGTTGAAACATTTCAAGATGTCCTGGAGGTTCCTAAGCCTCTCCTCATTTTTCCAAATTCTTGTTTCTTCATTCTTTTCTGGTTGGATGTTTCTTTCTTCCTTTTGGTCCACACCATTGATTTGAGTCCCAGTTTCCTTCGCATCACTATTGGTTCCCTGTACATTTTCCTTTGTTTCTCTTAGCATAGGCTTCATTTTTTCATCTGGTTTTCAACCAAATTCAACCAATTCTATGAGCGTCTTATTAACCAGTGTTTTGAACTGTGCATCCGATAGGTTGGCTATCTC
This sequence comes from Desmodus rotundus, assembly GCF_022682495.2. NCBI lineage: Eukaryota > Metazoa > Chordata > Mammalia > Chiroptera > Phyllostomidae > Desmodus > Desmodus rotundus. The sequence goes on along the minus strand of NC_071400.1, from coordinate 16,981,306 downwards.
TTCCTCGCTTAGTTGTATTTTTTCTGGAGCTTTGAAGTGTTCTGTCATTTGGGCCATTTTTTTTTTTTTGTCTTGGCGCGGCTGTTACTTAAGGGGGTGGAGCCTTAGGTGTTCCCGGGGGGCGGGGTAACGCTGGTTGCTGCGCTGCGACGCTGTGGCGCCACTCTCCACCAGACCTCAATCTTTCACTCTGCTACCCACAATCAAACTGGGCCCCTCTGGTGCTGGTTCCCGAGTGGGTGGGCTTGTGCACACTCTAGGCCCCTGTGGGTCTCTCCAACAATCTCTCCCGTGAGGCTGGGAGTCTCTCCTGCTGCCACCCTAACCCCCACGGGCGTTTTCAATCAGAGGTTTGAGGCTTTATTTCTCCTCGCTGGAGCCCTGGGTTGCGTGGTCTGCTTCGCTCCCCGCCGTTTGTCCGGTGTATCTGTGCACCAATGTGGGGCTGCGGGGTGCTACCCGCCGCTCTGCCTGCCCCGCTCTCCGCCACTCTGAGTCTGTCCCTCTCGGTTTATCTGTGTGAGAATGTGGGGCCGCAGGGTCTGCTAGTGCTCGGACTGCCTGCGCCGTTCGTCCCACACTCCGCCAGTCTCGGTCCCGCCAAGGCCACGCGAGTCCTCTCCACCCCGGTGCCCATCTCCGGCCCTCCTACCGGTTTGGATGAATGTTTATTTTTTATCTCCTTGGTGTTGGACTTCCTTGCCGTTCGATTTTCTGTCAGTTCTGGTTGTGCGAGGAGGCACAGTGTGTCTACCTACGCCGCCATCTTGGTTCTCCCCAACATTTCATATAATACTGGTTTGGTGGTGATAAACTGCTATAGCTTTTTCTTGTCTGGGAAGCTCTTTGTATGTCCTTCATTTCTTTTTTTTTTTTTCCAAAGATTTTATTTACTTACTTTTACAGAGGGGAAGGGAGGGAGAAAGAGAGGGAAGGAGACATCACTGTGTGGTTGCCTCTCCTGCACCACCCACTGGGGATCTGGCCCACAACTCAGGCATGTGCCCTGACTGGGAATTGAACCATGACCCCCCAGTTCACAGACTGGCATTCAATCCATTGAGCCACACCAGCCAGGGTTGTCCTTCAATTCTTAATGATAGCTTTGCTGGGTAGAGTAATCTTAGTTGTAGGACCTTGCTTTTCATCATTTTAGATATTTCTTGCCACTCCTTTGTGGCCTGCAAAGTTTCTGTTGAGAAATCAGTTGATAGTCTTATGAGAGCTCCATTGTAGGTAACTAACCACTTTTCTCTTGCTGCCTTTAAGATTCTCTCTTTTTTCTTTAACCTTTTGCATTTTAATTATGATGTATCTTGGAGTGGGCCTCTTTGGGTTCATCTTGTTTGGGATTCTCTGCTCTTCCTGACTTGTATGTCTTCATCCTTCATGACGTTAGGGAAGTTTTTGTCATTATTTTTTGACATAGGTTTTCAATTCCTTGCTCTCTCTCTTGTTCCGGCATCTCCATGATGTGAAGGTTGGTACACTTGAAGTAGTCCCAGAGACTCCTAATACTATCCTCATTTTTTTAGATTCTTTTTCCTTTTTGCTGTTCTGATCATGTGTTTTTTGCTTCCTTTATCTTCCAAATATCTGATTTAATCCTCTGCTTTATCTATTCCACTGTTGATTCCCTGTAATGTATTTTTCTTTTCAGTTAATGTTTTTATGTTTCCTGTCTCTTTGTTAAAGTTGTTACTGAGTTCATCTACTCTTCCCCTAAGTCTACTGAACATACCTATAACCAGTGTTTTGAACTCTACATCTAGTAAATTGCTTGTCTCCATTTTGTTTATTTCTTTTTCTAGACTTTTATTTTGTTCTTTCATCTGGGATATGTTTATTTGTCCCTTTGATTCCTCATTTTGGCAGCTTTCCTGTGTTTGTTTCTATATATTAAGTGGAGTTGCTACATCTCCTAGGCTTGGTAGAGTGGCCTTATGTCGTACATATTTTGTAGGGTCCAGTGGCACAGACTGCCTGCTCACCTACCCTGGGCACTCCAGTGTGCTCTCCATGTGTGCTGTGTGTGTCCTCCTATTGTAGTTCAAGACTTGATTGCTGTTGGCACACCAGTGGGAGGGATTTACCCCCAGGCTGATCAGCTACAAGGACTAGCTGCAAGCACCGTGGAGAGTGTTAGGGTAGTTGGTGATGCGGACTGTGAAAGAATTCACAAAGAGAAGTGCAGAGAGTAAAGCTTTTATCCACTCTCTAAGACAGGAGAGGGGCATGGTGTTGAGAGATATACCAACATTGAGGGGTAGGGGCATTGAACTTTTATTGAATTATAATTGGATTATAAAAGGGTGGGCTGTCCTGGGTGTTGCAACACAGGAGGTTTTCGGTGGTTTTGCATAACCTGCAGTTGACTCCAATGTTATCTTTTGCTTGCGGCTGTGGGGGCAGTCAGTTACATTCTGTTCTTGCTGTCCAGTATTTTCCAGTCCTGAGGACATAAGCTCACAAGAGTAAAATGACAGTCATGTTTAACAAGCTCATAGGCCTGCTCAGCAAATGGTGCCATGAGAGCAAATAGAATTGGTTTTATCTTTTCAGAGCCAGCTGTGAAGGGGCTGACCCCGTGGAGCAGGACTTATTTCAGTGGCGCTCTCATGCTCTCTGAGTCCATCCCTTGTGTGTGTTGCTTGTGTAGGTTGTTGTGAAACCAGAAAAGCCGACATTTGTGCTGTCTGTCACCTACCAGACCCAAGAAGCAGAGACAGGTATTGAATCTTTGTGGGCACTTTATTCAGATGGCCACCAATATAAGAAGATGGCAGATCTGTACCCTTAACAGACCATCTTAAATTCCATTTTAAGCCCTGGCTGGTGTGGTTCAGTAGATTGAGCTCCGAACTGTGAACCAAAGTGTTGCCAGTTCAATTCCCAGTCAGGGCACAAGTCTGGGTTGCAGGCCAGGTCCCCAGTGGGGGGACACGCAAGGGGCAACCACACATTGATGTTTCTCTACCTCTCTCTCTCTTCCCCTATCTCTAAAATAAATAAATAAATAAAATCTTTTAAAAATTCCATTTTAAACCAACTCTTTTTATAAGGAGAAGAAAAGTATAGGTAAGAGGTTTGGAAATTCAGGGAAAAGGTTAATGAGATAAAAGCTGCAGCATGCTTTCATCTGTGTCCTGGGTGATGGTCTTTATCTGTGTCCTGGTTGTGCCAGATCTGGGGCCACTTAGCAAGAGGTACAGGGCAAAAGGAGGCCACATGCTGTTTGTTTGAAAGATTTTAGGAAGTCTGAAGCATGAACAAAGACAGACCATTCAGATGGAAAAGCCACTGGAATCAGCTTGGATGGGCCCACAAGATAGGTGGGGCAGGGCCTCAAGGAATCACCAGAGTGGGGAAACAGTGACAGGCAGGTTTATGGAGACTCAGATATGGAACTTGCCTGCTGGCTGTTTTGGGGGAGGCCTCTGAAATGAAACAATGGCCTCTGCCATTACTTCTCTCTGGGAAAAAGCTGCCCCTCCAGCTTTTGTCCCGACGCCTGATAATTGAGTTCCTCCCTCTCTGTCCCTGGTATCTTTCAAACTGCTGTCCCAGAAGTAGAACTCAGAGAAAACGAGTCTCGGTAAGTCCAGGCATGGGCCTTTAAGAGGAACACTGGAGACTCCAACAGCCTTTGTCTTACCAATAGCCTTTGTCTCACCAAGAGAAGTCTCCATATCTTTGTCTGTAAAAACCCACCCAGAGTCCTCACTGGTTTTTACAGTCAGAAATTATGGGAACTTCTCTTCTGGCACTGGAACCCTTGGCTAGGAGGCACTGGTATGGGGCTGGGACCCCTGGTTCTTCAGGTTGTACCTATGCAGCTGAGATATCCTTCCAGATTTTTATATGCCACAAATGGGTGTGGGACCAGCCTGTTCTGTATCTCTGTCCCTCCTAACATTCCTCATGTGGATTCTTCTTTACATCTTTAGTTGTAGGGCTTTTCTTCAGCTAGATTTCGGGCTTGTCTGAATAATGGTTGTTTTGTAGTTTACTTGTAATTTTGATGTGGCCATAGGAGGATGCTTGCACCACAATTAACTATGCCTCCATGTTGGTCAGAACTCTGAAAATGAAACTATTCTAAACAGCATGAAAACATCAAAAATTTAGTGTTAAATATAATAATAACAAAAAAAGCCTTGTACATTTAAAACTATAGTACATTACTGAGATGAATTACAGAAATCTGAGTAATGGACAGATACATATTCATGGGTTGGGAGCCTCGATATAGTTAAGATAGAAATTCTCTCCAAATCAACCTATAGATACAAAGTACCAGCAAAATTTTTAATTTATAAAAAGTAGTAACAGATTCTAAAATTCATATAATGATGTAAAGGAAATACAATGGTCAAAACTACTTTGAAATAGAACTTGGGGAACTAATACTGATAGGGGACTCAAGAGTTGAAAATTTTTAGTTTAAGGTAGATAGTTAATAAGCCTAGTAGGTAATGCATATGTTAAAGCTATTGTTTCAGGAACTGCAGATAAGGCCCACCACTCCTGGGGAGATAGCCCACCTCCTAGAGCACAGCTAAAGACCACCGCCTAGGGCACAGCTGGAGCCATTGTGTTCCAGGGACAGACAGACACCCACCCACCTACTTGGGGACAGCTAACTGCCCACGGCAAGAATACTGCAATTTTTAAAATCTAATTTTCCCTGAATTTCAAAATCCCTCACCACACTCTGTTCTCTGTTATAAAAAGGCTGGCTTATTCTCTCTTATAAAAATGTTGGCCTGAAAAAAATGTCAGACAGTCCATCAGGGTATGAATCCACAGTCTTCTCTGATTGCCGGCCATTGAATAAAGTACCCATAAAGATTCAATCCCTGTCTCTGCTTATTGGGTTTAGTATGTGACAGGCAGTACAAATACCGGTCTTTTCGGGTTTCAAACTATTTGATTTCAATATTTATGATGAAGCTACAATAATTAAGGCAGTGTGGAATTGTCATCAATATAGGAAAATGGATGCATAGAACAAAATATGGAATCTAGAAAAACACTCACACATACATCCATAGCTCAATTTTGAAAAAAGTATAAATGAAATTAAGTGGAGATAGGCTAATACTTTCAACAATGATAGAGGAACAATTAGCTATCATTACCAAAAATAAAATCAATATCTTCTACCATGGACAAAAATTAACTCAAAAACTTTTATACTGCTACTAGTAATACCCAAAATGATAACACACCTATAACAAAACAAGAAATAAGGAAGGGGCTCGAGGAAGAGAGCCCAGACAGCTTCAGAGCCCAGCAGAGGCAGGCAGGGCAGCCTCGGGCTCTTCAGCGTCCCTTGTTGTGATTCCAAAACAGGGGTGAGGGGCAGCTGTGGCTTACACATCGCACCTCTCAACAGTTCAGCCCATCTCCCATGGAGACCCAAGTGCCCCCTCCCACCCACAGCACAGTTCCTGTCCCCCTTTCCCCAGAGGCACAGCAGGTGTCACCAGAGCCAGAGGAAATGGAGGGGAATGGGCTGGGGTGGCCCATGGGAAGGCCCTAGAGGAGAAAAGATGCTGCCACACTTCTCCACCCTCCCGGGTAGGCAGTCTGAACCCCCAGGGTGGTCCCCTTCTCAGCCCTCGGGCCCCAGGGCTCTCTGCAGCTCCCTGCACCGTGTCTTCAGGGCCAGGGGACTGCTGTCTGCCTCCCAAAAGGCTATTGCTGCCACTTTTGTTCTCCTCCTTACTCTCGGAGGATGCAGTTGTGGAAGTGTGGAAAGGTGCCTTTCTCCACAGCCCCCGCCCTCCACAGTTTTGCTCTTCTGCCATCTACAGCCCTCCCTGTGCCACAGAAGCCATCCTGTGGCACAGACGACCTCCAGGAATGCCCTGTGAACCCCAAGGATCTGGGAAGTAGGGATTCCCTTGAGCAGAGGGCAGTTCTCAGGTGGGGTGTGGGGAGAAGATGGAGACGGGGCTTGGAGAGGAGGCAACACCAGGACAACCCTGGGGACCCCTCTGCGTGGGGAGGCAACTCTCAGGTTTCCAATTCTTTCTTTCAGGAATTGGTGTTTGTAGCTGGTGACTCTGCCCTTCTCTGGCCTCATCAAGAGTCAAACCTGTGCCCAAGGGCCCACCTTGGCCCTAGAGCTTCCTGGTAGCAGCTGAGTGAAGGGCCTGGCTGAGGAGGAGATGAAAGGCCTTCCAGGCAGAGGCCCCAAGAGGTGGGGTAACCCAGTGGTGTGGTTCTGGCATGGAGAAGGACAGGACCATGTCACCTGGGCACTGAGATCTCCTACCAACACCGTGACGGAGCTCTGCTCTCTCTACCTAATGACAGTGGAACCTGGGGTTCTGGGGGGGCCAGACTTGCCCTTGTCACACAGATAAGAAGTGGTTAAGGTAAATCTTCCCTAGGCCTGCTCTGCCCTACCCACTCCCCAGTCTTCTGGAAGACCTGGCATTGTGGGATGGGGCACGGGAATCACAGGGCTCCCAGGGGACCTAGGGAGAGAGAGGCTCAGGGTAGGGAAAATGTGGGCACCAGCTTTCCTTGGCGAGGTATTGGAAGTCACAGGGAAGACCAGGAGGACAGTCTAAGCTGAGACGGGCAGAAGAGAGATGAGTCCCAGGATCCCCTGGGTAGCTGAGGTCCTCACCCACACAGCCAGGTCTTCCCACCCTGCACCCCCCACCCCCAACCCAGGCTTGACCAAGAGCTCCTCAGCAGTTGGACACAAACCTCTCCACTTGGCTGGGGGAGGAGGGGGTTGCTTCTGGGGGCATGATGTGACCAGGAAGGTAAAAAGATAATAAACTGAGGGTGGGAGGGGACTGGCAACCATGCATGACCCCATCTCTCTGTCCCCAGGCTCGGCTCCCCAATGCCCAGGATCACACGGGAGACCCCTCTAGATGGGCTTGGATTGGTCCTGGAAGCCCGGGGTGTGCTACTGACTGGTGTTCCAGCATGGGCAGGAGCAGCCCAGAGGGGAGCCAGGAGAGACCATGGCCCTCACCGCCCACCCCCAGTCCCACATCTGCTGTGCCACCGGTTGCTCTGGGCCCAAGTACTCAGAGATCGTGGGACTAAAAAAACACAGCAGTGTGGTCAGCCCCAGGGACTGAGTGGCCCAATCTCGCCGCGCCTGCCCCACTCAGCTGCCCAGCTGGAGACTGGGTCCTCCTGGCTCACCCCAGGGACTGGGGACTGAAGCTGGACCAGGGCTCCCACATGCCCCCAGCAGTTTCTCATGGACAGGGCCTGATGGCTTCCTTCCTTGTGCCAAGTCTCCTGGGAGTCCCTATTGCTGGTGACCCCTCTTCCATTCCACCCCTGTCCACCCAGGACCACTTGTGGGAGCCTGCCAGCCTGCTGACTCCATCCATCCATCTCCCCAGACAGCCTCAGAGAAAGCAGAGCAAGAGGGGCTGTAAAAGTTGGGAGGAGGACCAGGGGCCTTCTTGGCGATGATACACAGATGGGCTCCTTTCAAGCCCAGGTCGCACGTGGGTGAGACCCTCTGGGTCAGTGGATCCCTAGCTGCATCCTCTTCCTGGGCCAGCTGGGGAGGAGGAAGGCCTGAGAATGGCATGAGGGAGGCTGCTCCCTGAATGTGTGCTTGTGTCCCACAGGGAGAAATGTGTGTCTGAGCCTCAAGGGCCCCTGGCCTTCCAGACCCGCTCCCCTGCTGAGAAGCTCCACCCCATATGGAGGCTCTGTGGCTCTGGCTTTGGCTGTCTCTGCTCTAAGGGAATGGCTGGCGGAGGGACCAGGGACTCATCCTTACCTGTGTTCCTGCCACTGCTTTTCTTGCCATTTTGGCCTTGACTAGTGAGCTGCTTCTGCTTTCCCACCTCTCCCCAACCCCACTGGGCCCTGGCTGCTCGGCGGGTTTTCAGTGCACTTTATTGATTGGCAGTCTGTTTTCCAGGCCACGGAACTTTACACCACCAGGGACACCAACCTGAATGAGATGGCTTTCAATTTTCCATGTGTGTTAACTCTGTACTGGACAGAGGAACGTTCCTGTTTCTGGTGTCAAATCTTGTTGTCTCTCTAAGTTAAAAAAAAAAAAAAAAAAAAAAAAAAAAAAGCGAAAGCCCTCATGTTCAATCAAATTAAAACCGGGGGCCTCCTGGTTTCTGCTGTGGTACAATAGCCTTGGAGGACAGAGGGGCCACAGGTGAGATCATTATTTAAGCCCAGGAGCTGGGGGAGGGGAGCACCCTCAGAGGGCTGAGAGTGGGCTGGGCCTCATCAGGAGATGCTTGGAGATGCCACTTGACCTGGACCACTGCCTCCCCCTGGCCCTGGGGGGAGAATGCAGCAGCATAGGCCTGGCCCCACAGGTGGCAATTGTCCCACTCAACAATCTTAGTTTGAATAACCTAATACCTAGGTCTTGTCTTCATTTTAGAGCCAGGTATTGGAAAGTGCTTAAGTCAGTTGAATCCCAAGGGTAGGCTGGGGGAAGTGAGGAGAAATAGTCTGTCCACACATCATTTCCTTCCACCAGAAGCCCCTGTGCAGCAGAAGGTGGCAAGGTCCCCATCGACTCTCTGCTGGTCAGGTGGTACAGAGTTTTGGAGAAGATCAACCGCAGGGACAGAAGCTTACCATTCCCCCACCTTAGCCCCTAACTGTGCCATCAGAGCTCCAGTCCGGTGCCTCCCCAGAGAAGCCAGGCCAGTGGTTCTGAGGCTGCTGCAGGGGTGAGGGTGGCAGGCGGGCAGAGGGTGAGTGACGGAGGACTGGGGAAAAGTGCAGTGGTCAGGATAGAGCAAAGCAGGACCACAGGCCCAGGAGGGAGCCGTCCTGAGGACGCAGGATTGTGGTCACACTGAGGAGCAAACCCTAGGTATGGGCCCTGGATATACTCTCCACCTGTCACCAAGAGCTCCCCAGGGATCAAAGCACCCTGGCAAAAGAGACCCAACGTCTGCCACCACAGAAGGTTGGGCCCAAGTCCCTGCCAGTGCCCTGAGCTTCCCTCCCCTTTGTCCAGATGGTCCTGTTTAGTCCCTAATGGTCTCAGGCCCACTCCAGGAATCATGTAGCCTGGCACAACTAAGATGGGAGAGGATCAGACCAGAGCTCCAAGGCCCTCTGGTGAGGGAGGACCACCCTTCCCAGCTAGGGAGGAAGGCAGGCAGGCACACCCTATTCTGGGTAAGACGTGCCCCCTGAGTCCAGCCCCTCCATCAACTACTGTGTGGCCAGACAAGCCACATGCACTCATGCACTTCCAGAAAGGAGCTTTCGGGGAGGGAGGGGGGTTGTGAGCATTCAAGGTGATGAGGTTATACAACATTTGCCCTCAGACCTTATCACTCTAAGGAGAGAACACCAAATGAAGGGAACTGGCATGCAATGGGACCCTGTGGAGCTCCAGGCACTGTGCTGGTCGGTTTTCTGCCATCATGTCATTATAATACCCCAGCCACCTGTGGAAGGAAGTCAGTGAGAGGATATGACCAGCAGTTAACCCTTGAGCTGGACCTGGATAATCAGAGGCTTCTTACTCCCACCCCTGTCCTTGGAATGTATGTTCCGCCCACCGTTCCCATAGCCAGAGCCTTTTCAAGGACAGAGCCTTGGGAGAGTGAGGTGTTGAGACCATCTGGACGGTGTAGTGACTGACCCTAGTCAAGGCCTCTACACAAACTCTGAGATTATTGCAGCCACCCAACACAAGCCTTGAATGTAGGTTCCCTAGCTTGTTAAGCCCGCCCCCCACCCATCTGGACTGCTCTGCCCATTTACTCACTCTCTCCTTGCCCTCCGTGTTCACCAATGTTGTGAGAGGCATAAAGGTTTGACTCTGTATCTTCCTACTAGAAATAGTTTATCAATACAAAAACCCCCTCGTGGGCATGCTTAATGCATGGTTGTTAGGTTTGTTTTGTTGGAAACTGAAAAGGCTACTTATTCAGTCCTTTATCCAAGGATTCCTTGTCTTTCTCACTGGACAACACACTGTTTAGAAGCCCAGACCTTAATGTCTATGCCTATCGAGAACCATGAGATTACACCAGTACCTTCAGTGCCAGTCCAAGAGCACAGGAATCATGCCAGAATTCTGTCACCCTTCACCTTTCCATGTCTATAGTGCCTTCGGGCAGGAGAGCCTGACCTCCCAGAATCCCCAGTACATTTGCTTATTTGCACAGCCCTCCTGCGTACGAGTATACTCTGACCCTGCTGGGCAGCATTTCCATTAGACCCTAATCCACTCCTCTCACAGCCCTCGGCTTCCACCACGCTGCCCTCACACCTTTTAGGGCAGGCTCACAGACCACCGTCCTACCCTCAGTGTTCTGCCCTACTAGGAAGGAAGGGTGGGGGGGAAGCGCTAAGCAGCAGTGGTCCATGGTCAGCTTTGCTAAGGCTCAGCCACCTCTACAGGGGCTGAAACTCCACTGGCAGAGAAGCTGCATGGAGGTGCTGGCACCTGGAAAGCCAGGCCTATGCTGGGAGGATTGTCCTCTAAAGGGCCATCCTGAGCACACTGTGGGAAGAAGCCCCTCAGGGGCAGGAGCACAGAGGTCAGGAAGTGGCTGCTGGGCTCAAGGTCTGGGTGAAGCTAGCCCTCTGCCTTCTCCTCCCTGGTTGTGTCTCCCTGAGCAGGATGGAAAATGGACTTGACTATATCCTACAGAAGTCTTTGGAGGATTAAATGCCAAGAATGCCCTTAGGGCCCTGAGCCCAGTGCTTGGCACAGACAACTACTCAACACACCTTACAATTAATGCTATTCACCGCAGGGACGTGATCTCCCACCTTTTACCAGGTTCCACCAACAGGGCGACGCTTTCGAATTGTCCCCTGAGTCACACACTCAGTGCCATATCTGGGGCAGGTTTGTAGGGTCCAAAAGTGAGCAGTTATACGCTGCCCCTGACCCCCAAGGGGTGACAGATATATGACTTTCCACCTGGCTTCCAATATTCCATTGAATTTATTGTAAAAATATGCCACAAAATATTTGTCCATTTGCCTAATCTAGCGGCGTACAAAGAGCGTAACTCTGCAATTAAATGAAGTTTACCCCAGCAAAGCAAAGTTGTTTCATCAATTAAAAATCAACCATGCACTCTGGCTGGTGTGCTCAGTGGACTGAGTGCCAGCCTACAAAACAAACAGTTGCCGGTTCAATTCCCAGTCAGGGCACCTGCCTGGATTGTGGGCCAGGTCCCCCGTTGGGGGTGTGTGACAGGCAACCACACATTGATATTTCTCCCCCTCTTTCTACCTCCCTTCCCCTGTCCCTAAAGACAAAAAAATAAAATCTTTAGAAAAACTCAACCATGCCCTGGCTGGCATAGCTCAGTGGATTGAGCGGGGGCTGCAAACCAAAGGGTTGCCGGTTCGATTCCCAGTCAGGGCACATGCCTGGGTTGCAGGCCAGGTCCCCAGTGGGGGCCACATGAGAGGCAACCACACATTGATACTTCTGTCTCTCTTTCTCCCTCCCTTCCCCTCTCTCTAAAAATAAATAAATAAAATCTTAAAAAAAAAAAAAAGAAACTATGCCACTGAGAGCACATCTCATCCTTTAAAAAAAAAAAAAAAAGAAAGAAAGAAAAGAAAAAGAAAAAAGAAAAACTCAACCATGCATTCTGGCCAGTCAGCTGGGTGGAACGTCGTCCTGTAGAACTAAGGGTCTCCAGTTGGATACCCAGTCAGGGCACATGCCCAGGTTGCACGTGCCATCTCCGGTCAGGGCGTGTATGAAGAGGCAATGGATTGATGTTTCTGTCTTGTCTCTCTCTCTCTCTTCCTTGCTCTCTAAAAGCAATGAAAAAATGCCCTCAAATTAGGGTAAATAATCAATCATGCAACATGGCATACATAGTAACCAAAAAGGAGAGTGTAGTAGACAAACGGTCCCTCAAAGTTGCCTGTGTCCTAATCCGCAGAATTTGAGAACACATTGCTATAGGGAATTAAAGTTGCAGATGACACTATATGGCTTCTAATCAGTTGACCTAAAAATACATAGATTAGCCTGGATTATCCAACCACATAAATTATTAAAAGTGGAAGAGGGAGGCAGAAGAGTGCGTTAGACAAATGCCACGTGGGGAATACTCAAGCCACCACTGTGGACTTTGAAGATGCAGAAAGGGGCCAGAAGCCAAGAAATGTAGTGGCCTCCTGAAGCTGGGAATGGCCCTCAGTTTACAGACAGCAAGAAAATGGGACTTGGGTCCTGCAACCACAAAGAACTGAATTCTGCCAGAGGCAACTGAACAGGAAAGGGATTATCCCGTAGAATCTCCGGGAAGGAACGTCCCCTGCCAATACTATGATTCTGGCCTGGCAAGACCCATACCAAACTTCTGGCCTACAGAACTGTAAGATGATAAATTGAAGTGGTATTTGTGCGGATTTGTGAAGACAGCAATAGAAAACTAATACAAAGACAAAAATCCGTATGACCATCCCAAAAGAATCAAAGAAATACTGCAGCTGTGGCTCTTCAAGGGGTGCCAGACTTATGACTGTCCACTTGGCTTCCAATACCCGTGCATTTCTGAAACTAATCAAATGCACCTTCTAACCGGGGGCAAACTCTACTGGAAACACAGAAAGGAATCTGCTGCAGGAACTTCTGAGGAAACGTAGAGGAAGGAAGTGCCCCACGACCTTCTCGGCCACCACCTTCACCTCCCGGGATGGACAAGAGAGTCTGGGGCTTGCGTGGATGCAGGCCTAGCTTGGAGGTCACTGGGACTCCAGCACCTAGGGACACCCCCCCCCCCCCACAGGACTTGGAGCAGCCCCACACCCCCTTTTGCCTCACCAACCCCCTGCCAACCAGACCAGGGTTCAGGGAGCCCCTCTGGTGAGGGTCACCGCACGGAGGATGAAGGGACTGAGAGAGTAAGTGGTGGGGTTGGGCTGACCGGAGGTAATGCCCCTCCTCAGAGTCCACCCTCTTCCGGAAGAAGTCCGCAGCCCTGGTCAGAAGCTTGATCACGGCCTGACACTCACCACGCGAGACAAAGCACCAGGCCTCTGTCTCAGCCACTGCCTTGCTGAGGCCCTCTGCCCTCTGGTGACAGAGGCCTCCGGGCACCCCCTTCCTGCTTCTCTCCCCGCTATCCACCCACTTCCCCCAGTAACTGCCTGCGGATCCCAGGAGTTCACCCTCCTGGGTTGCAGGCTCCTTGCCCCTGCTCCTTAGTGTACCTGGTGCAGGGACTGTCCCCTACAAGGTCAGATCAGTGGGAAGCAGCAGGTCGGGGAGGTCCTCCAGCCACTAATTGGCGGGGGAGGGGCCTGTCTTGGCTTCTCCCATCACTGGTGAGGGAGCAAATATGTTGGCCATAGGGAAGTGGGCTGGACTCTGGGCCCTGTGTGTGCTTCAGGGGATAGAGGGGCTCCCGTCTGAGGTCCCTGGGAGGATGGGAGCCTGGCACGGAAGATGTGGCTTTCTGAGCAGGGCTCCAGCCCTAGAAGAGGCTGGCGGCTCCACACTACCAACGCTAGGATTCTGGTTTTTTCTGCCTCATGGACGACATCTTCTCAATGCAAAGTAGGGAGACTAGGCAAGGCCTCATACAAACACCCTAGAGAGACATACTATGACCAAGTGGGATTTACTGCAGGGATGCCAAATTGGTTTAACATCTGAAAGTCAATTGTTATACACCATATTAATAGTACAAGGTGGGCATGGGAGATGAGCACTATAATAGTTGCCCAGAAAAGGACCTGACAAAACCCAAAACCCATCTGTGATGAAAATTTTCAAGGGATTGGGGATGGAAGGGAATTTCCTCAACCCGATAGTGTCTACATAAATTCGCAGTGTGCATAACAGTTACTGGTGAAAGAATGAATGTTCTCCTTAATATTGGGAAGATGCAAGATATCCACTTTTGCCTATTCTGCTCAAAATGGTACTGGAGGTTCTAGTCGGTGGAATAAACCCCACGCCCCACCAAAATAAAACCATCCTGATTGGAAAGAAAGAACTAAACCTGTTTTTATTCACAGATGACAGGATCCTATATGGAGGAATTCCCAAGAAATGACAAACTTCCTTCCTGATGTATGCAGGAGAGGGTGGGAGACAGCTTCTCAGTGCTGCTCATACTCAGTAATATCCTCTTGGAAAGCAGCCCGTGTCCACTCCAACATCACAAGCACTGATTAACAGACACCCACCTGAGGTCATTTTACCAGGCCAACACTGCAGTAGGAGGAGGCGCTTCATGTCCCCAGCTTCCCCACACTGTCCGCCATTGGAAAAGGCAGGCCAGTCTCAACAGTGTATGTGCCTTGTGTCTGTGCGGAGAGGCAAGTGTCCTTGGCTGGGGAGCACTGCCCAAAGTGTAGGTGGGTGGGGCGGAGTGGAAAGAGAAGATTGTGCCCACCGCAGTAATTGACCCATCTATTTAGCTTTAGGCATGAGCACAAGGAAAGCTGAGGCCATCCTAGCAACCAGAGGAGTGAAAGGCAGAAAACAGTGTCTAACCTAGCCCCTTTGGGAAGCTCAGCTGGACAGAGAAATCATAAGCTGGGAGAGCTGGCTCCAGCCTTTTAGAGGAGCATACATAAGGTCAGGGGACGGGGGATGTCTCTCAGAGCTACCTGAGCTCACGCTGGGCCAGTGGCACCAGTGGGCCTCTGCTCAGTGTGAGGGGGAAGGGTAGCTGCTGCAGGGATACACAATGACTTCCCAGCCCCAGCCCACCCCGTGCCAATTTCTCTGCAACACCATACACAAGAGAGAGCAGACTTTCTCACTCCGGTGTGATGAGCTCCTCATCCGAGGAGCCTGGCAGAACCCGCATGGCCCCTGTAAAAGCAGAGATAAGGAGACCCCCTGGACAGAGAGGGACTGAAAGCAAAAGCAATGACAACAAGACACAGTAGGATCATTCATCAAACAACATGTGACTCAAAAACCATGATGACAGCAGAACAGCCAAGTGAATATTGGAGAACAGAGTGGAGTCCTGGCTGGTGTGGCTCAGTGGATTGAGCCCCGACCTGTGAACCAAAGGCTCCAGGTTTGGATTCCCAGTCAGGACACATGCCTGGGTGGAGGGCCAGGCTCCGGGTGGGGGTTGGGCGAGAGGCAACCACACACTGATGTTTCTCTCCCTCTCTTTCTCCCTCCCTTCCCCTCTCTCTAAAAGTAAGCAAATATTTTCTTTTCAAAGAGCAGAGTGGAAGGGAGGCTTCTATGATGTACTGTACAGAAGACTACCAGGCAGTATCAAGCTGAGAGCAGGGCGGACAGCAATCCTCTCCAGCTCAGACGTAAGATCAGCAGCATGAAATAGAAGGTTCCAGCCATGCTCCTATCCTTTGAAGGTACTGCTGTAACAGACATCAATAATGGGATGTGTAGAAAGCAGAGAATTATTATTCATCTTTGATCCGATATTGAATTGCAGACCAGGGCAATCGTGCATTCTGCATCTGGATTTTTCTCAGCACCACTGCCAGACACACACCTTTCATCCAGCCGGTGGCAATACACACAAAACTCTCCCGATGGTGACTTTTGGCTTCGTGTCCTGACTTTTTGCTTACAGGTATTTTCTGATGTATAGTTTTGTTTCAGCAGTGGGCCTCTTCCACAGATGAACTTGGCTCCTCGCCTGACAACCCTGGCCCCACCACTGAGATATTAGAAGCTCACAAAGGTAGCTCCACTCCCATCCCTTTTGTTCCAAAACAATCCTAGCCTCAGTTCTTTCCCCACTAGGCTAGATGAGATAGAGAGCAGGGATCTCAAATGGATGATTGGGTCATCTAGGACTGGTCTGCCACTTCCCCAGTGCCTGCCTAAGTGGGAAATAGCAGGGACAACGTTCCTTGGGAAAAGAGGAAGAGCTTTTGTCCCCCGCTCCCAAGCATGCTTGTCCACACTGCCCTTGGGCTTGGCTCTGACCCTGGGGCATTCTCCTAGGCCATGGGGTGTCCTGGGCTTCTGGGCACATCAGTGCTACCCCTACATAAGTGCCTGCTCCCTCTGGACCCGACACTATATCATCCCACATCCCCAGCACTCCCAGCAGGCTACCCCTAGCTCCTCCCAGGAAGAGGATCAGAATGGGCAAGCGGGACCAAGGCAGTGGAGACAGAGCCCTGAGAGGAGCACAGTCACTCCGTGGGACATTCCAGCTACTATCTGGAGGGAAAGTAGGGATGGAGCCCCTCTTAGCAGGGTGACCAGACCCTCGAGGTACATTGGGGCTAGGTCGCTAGAGCCCAGAGTCCTGCCAAGGCCCGGGATCCTGCTTAGGCACAGGTTTCACCAACCCACAGGCTGATGTTTCTGCGAGCAGAAGACAGTGCGACTGTCTTAGCCCTGTTCCCACAGGCCCTAACCCTCAAAGAGGCCCTTACTTCTGGTTCGCCAAGACCCACCAGGCTTTTCCTGGCATCTGAGTGTTTGGCACAGCCTCAGGACCCCAGCCCTTGTCGCCTGCACCTCCCAACGTTGCCTCAGTGCTGCTCTCCCTGGCTGTCCCCTGGCTCTGCCCATCCTTAGAGTCGGATCAAAGTCTGCCACCTCAAACCTCACCCCGGCATCTCTACCTTGTCCCTTGCATGACCATCCCCAGCCCCACAAGATCCGGCTGCCATCTGCTGTCCTTGCCTCAGCCTCATCCTCTGGTCTCCACCACGCCTCTCCCACAGCCTGACCCCTCCTGCAGCCTCCTGCAATGCTCCCCCACTTCCACAACCCTGAGCTCAGGGCACACTCAGCATCCAGACCCAGGCACAGCCTGTGTCTTCTGCTCTAGCTTTCCTGGCACCTCTGGGACCCCTTCTTGGCACCCACATTTTCCCTTGGCCTGAGGTTGCCTCCAAGTCTGCGTACTGCACCCCACCCAGCTCCCTGTTCCCTGAACCCAATTTCCCAGCCCACCATCCAGGCCCATTCTGGCCCCTTGGCTGCCCCTCCCTTCCCCCCAACCCCTCCTCCAGGCAGGAACAGGATGCGGGAGAGAGACAGTGTGTGCCCATAGAGGCCAGCACAATGGGATCTTCTGCCTCTGGCCAGAGAGCCCATAGGGACCCATGACTGAGCTGCCTGATCTCCCCAAACAGCAGGCCGCCATGGTCCACAGCCTGCCGATAGCCGTGGGACTACGGGTCAGAACTTTCAAGGGCTGGCCACCCGCCCCCAGCACCCCACACTGGCACACTGTAACGGGTTGGCTGACTGGCTGCCAAGGGCTGATGCCCCTGACTGCACACCAGTCACTGTTGTCGTCTCCAGGTTCTATCCCACCTCAGCCACCTAGAACCATGATGGACCTGGGGCCCTGTCCCACTTTGGAAGAGGAGTCCCCAAGGCCACCCCAGTCCAGCTTTTCCCTTGCCCTGCCACCAACCCTTTCTCAGAAGACTCCCTCTGTGTCCACACAAGACAACCCTCCCTGTCTCTGGCAACCACAGTGTCCACCTGCAACAACTGCTACGGCTCTTCCAGCTACAACACAGAAGCTTTCCACGGAAATCAGGGGTCTCCCCATGAACCCCATCTTCCCACGTGCTCTCCACACATCAGTTCATGGCATGGGCGTCAGGCAGTTCCTTAAAGTTTAGATGGGCTCTGTGATCCCAGGAAAGGCCTCCAGGATACCCTGTAAAATGGGCTCATGGAGACACCCACAGGGCCTCAGGGCAGGCAACGAGGCTTGGTCGTTCACTTGGTAACACACGTTTCCTGGGCACCCTCTCCATCCCCAACCCATGGTGGGACCTGGGCACAGATCTCCAGTGCTCCACTTAAAGGACCCTACAGAGAACATATGAGTGCAGAGTAGTTTTGAGGATTGCGTGAGGGTTCAGCCAGCAGGAAGGTGCCCCTTCCCCCAAAACCCGGAAAGTAAGCTGGAGTGTGGGTTAACTCAGAACAACCAGCAGAGACAGAGCTAGCCTTCACAGTGCCCAGAGACAGGCACCCAACGATTGTTTTCTAAAATCGTGTTATGGGGGGACTTCTGGCTAAGAGGGAGGTGTAGATAGATACACTTTGCCTCCTCGCACAACCAAAAGAAGGACAACAAATTTAAAAACAAAAGAACAACCAGACCTCCCAGAAAATCGAACTGTTGGGAAGTCTGACAACCAAGGAGTTAAAGAAGAAACATTCATCCAGACCGGTAGGAGGGGCGGAGACAGGCAGCTGGGGCAGTGAGGACGTGTTGCCAGGTGGTGGCAGGAGGACCGGGGCAGGCGAGGCAGTAGCTGGTGGAGCGGACAGTCCCACATTTGCATGCAGATGAACCGGGAGAAAAACTGGGAAGCCAGACACACCACTGAACCCAGGGTTCCAGTGCCCCAAAACCTCTGACTGAAGAACACCTGTGGGGGTTGAGGCGTCAGGAGAAACTCCCAGCTTCACAGGAGAGTTCATGGGAGAGACCCACGGGGTCCTAGAACGTACACAAAACCACCCACCCGGGAATCAGCACTAGAAGGGCCCAATTTGCTTGTGGGTAGCGGGGGAAGTGACTGAAAGCCAGCAGAGAGCCAAACAAGTGGCAGTGTTCCCTCTCGGACCCTTCCCCTTCATACAGCAGCACAGCACAACGAAGTGGGTAGCCCCGGCCTCTCCAATACTTAAGGCTCCGCCCCTTACCACCCAACAGGCACACCGAGATAAAAAATTCAGCCCAAATGAAAGAACAGGTCAAAGCTCCAGAAAAAAAATAAATAAATAAGAGCGAGCAATGAAGCGATAGCCAACCTATCAGGTGCAGAGTTCAAAACACTGGTAACCAGGATGCTGACAGAAATGCTTGAGTACAGTCACAAAATAGAGCAAAGAACGAAGACTATGCGAAGTGAAATAAAGAGAACCAACAATGAAGGGAAGGACACTGGGACTCACAACAACGATTTGGAGCAGAAGGAAGAAAGAAACATTCAACCAGGACAGAATGAAGAAATAAGAATTCCAAAAAATGAAGAGAGGCTTAGGAACCTCCAGGACAACTTTAAATGTTCCAACATCCGAATCATGGGGTGCCAGAAGGAGAAGAGGAAGAGCAAGAAGTTGAAAACTTATTTGAAAACATAATGAAGGAGAACTTCCCTAATCTGGCAAAGGAAATAGACTTCCAGGAAGTCCAGGAAGCTCACCGAGTCCCCCAAACTTTGGACCCAAGGAAGCACACACCAAGGCACTTCATAATTACATTACCCAAGATGAAAGATAAGGAGAGAATCTTCAAAGCAGCAAGAGAAAAGGAGACAGACATCTACAAAGGAGTTCGCATAAGACAGTCAGCTGATTTCTCAAAAGGAACCTTGCAGGCAAGAAGGGGCTGGAAAGAAGTATTCGAAGTTATGAAAGGGAAGGACCTACATCCAACATTACTCTCTCCAGCCAAGCTATCATTTGAAACGGAAGGGCAGATAAAGTGCTCTCGGATATGGTCAAGTTAAAGGAGTTCCTCATCACCAAGCCCTTATTCTATGAAATGTTAAAGGGACTTATCCAAGAAAAAGAAGATCAAAAATACGAACAGTACAATGACAACAAACACACCTATCAACAACCAGACCTAAAAACAAAAACAAAAACAAAGGAAACCAGAAACGAACTAAGCTAACAACTAGAACAGGAAGAGAATCACAGAAATGGGGATCACATGGAGGGTTATCAGCAGGGAGAGGGAGGGGGGAGAATGGGGGAAAAGGTGCAGGGAATAAGAACCATAAAAGGCAGGTAGAAAATAGACAGGGGGAGTTTAAGAATAGTATGGGAAGTGGACAAGCCAAAGAACGTATATGTACGACCCATGGACATGAACTAAGGTGGGGGAATGATGGTGGGGTTGGATACAGGGCAGAGGGGAATAAAGGGGAGAAAAAAAAATGGGACAACTGTAATAGCATAATCAATAAAATATGTTAAAATACATAAAAATAAGAAAAATAACATCGTGTTACGGTTTGTTTGTTTCACGTCAGGGCAAATGTGACAAAAATGCCAATGGGTGCACCGGGGACAAGGGGTATATAATTGCCCTGCAATTCCCAAAGTGCTTTCAATGCAATTTTGCTGGGCGGTCTTTTCTAAAGCACCTTCCAGGTGAAGCCCATAGCAGATGTGCGCACTTTTTAAAGCACTTTTTATTCCGATGTGATGCAAAATCTTGACCCAGACCCCATGTAGTGTTTTCCACCCTCCTCTTCCTACTTCCCTCTACGACAGGCTTTTGCCCCCAGGAGTGCAGAGGGCAGAGTGCTGTACTGGGAGTTCCAGCTTCATGGCTCAGCAGCTATGGGGATGTGGGTGTGTCATGGCCACCCTCTGCACCTGTTTCCCCGTGTGGTGCCCGGACAACGCCAGAGCTCGAGTCAATGTTTTGAGACTAGCAGATTCGCGTCGCTTCCGTTTCTACTTTCTCATTGCGTGTGAGGGCGCTGTGACAGCAAGTGTCCATATACATGCCACCTGCAAGTTACTGCAGTTCGAGGATGCACTTGCTGGGCCAGCTTTTCCCCAGTGCCAAATTTAATACAACGTCAGACCATATCACACTAAGAATCTCAGTGAAATGGCTAAAGCAGAGGCTCTACAGCCTCACACTGACTCCATTTCCCCTACCCCCTTCCTGAGCCCCAGGACTTTGCTTCTCTTTCTTCTCTTCCCTTTACCGACCCCTGCTGTGCCCAGGTGACTGTGGCTTTCAGCTGTAGCCTTAGCAACACCCGCCTAGTCTTTTTGATGTAGTTCCAGGGAACAGTCAGTAGATGGCACCGGTCCACTAGCCCAGTGCAGACTGGGGCTGCAGGAAGGAGCATTTCACCCAGCTTAGACAGAGTCAGCTTTCTGTAATCGAAAAACCACCAGTATGGGAGATACGGGTTTTCCAAAGTTATACGTGGTGCGAGCTCTTGAACAAATAAGAAGCTCTGAACTGATTATGTGCTTCCGGTTTCTATGCACGCTACTGCAGTGATTTGCAGATACAACGGGGGAGCAGGGCCCCTCCATAAGTCAGTCACCAGGGGCTTTTCAGAAGACCAGCAATAAGGGGAGATAGATGGTCAGTCTCATCTCTAAACTTGGCACAGTGCGGTTCGAGGACGCTTGGGCGAGGGAAACAGCTGGGGTTGAACCTTGGCTGTTGAAGTCATGAACAGGGTGACTTGGCCAGGTCCCTCACGTTCTCTGAGAGTTTTACTTTCTTTGCCTGCAAATGATTAGAGATGGAGACGTTGTGTGAGGAATCGGTGACATATTGCATGGCACTCAACAAACGCCGAGCACGGTGCGTGACACGTGGAGGCAGTCAGTACTAGCCTCGTTCATCATACGAGCTCTTCAGTCTCTGCGTCAGTGCTCCCAAGGCAGCACTGAGTCCGTGCCAAGGGCGCTGACTTTGTCATTAGATACAGCATCTCTACCACCTAACAGGGTCGGTGGGAACACCACTTGGCCTCTCTGAGCCCCAGCTTCCTGACTGGTAAAATTAGCACGTGCAACACCCGCCTCGCAGGCTGTCATGGGGATCAAACGCCACCCTGTGCGTGTGGAAGTGCCTGGCACGTGGGAAGGGCTCCATAGGGGGCAGCTGCTGTGGCCACCCGCACAACAGTCGCACCGCCCCAGAGCAGCGGCCCTGCAAACAGCTCATTCCCTCCAGCTTCTCTGAGCCTCGTTCATCTATTTCTCAGCTGCTCTCACTCCGTTGCACGGATCAGGTAGCAGATGATCCACGGGGGGTGGCAGGTGGCAGGGAAGAAAACATAAAACAGAGGGAATTATACCCATCAACATTTTTCCCAATTTGGGAAAGACAGCCACTCTATGACTTTGATGATTGTACTACAGCTTAAATCCACAGTGAACCTTTCTGCAGCACACAGCCTTCCTCTCTCTCCTGGCTGCCAGTTTTGCTGGAAAGATCCAGAGCCCTAGTATGGCTGAACCTTTGGCCCCCCCTACACCCACAGGACAAGCCTCTTGGCGCTGACTCTCCAGGAGAGTGCCTCCAGGAGGACAACGGAAGGACAGGAACCTGGCCACATTCCTGCCCTCACTCTGTTCTGTCCTCTGCCTCCCCCCATCCCTCTCTGTGCTTTTCCATCGCTTGTACCTTCCAAGGATCATAGAAATTTGCTCAGCCTCCCAGGCCACAGAGGGCTTAACACTGCAAAGTCAGACTCCTTCTTTCCCCCCCTCTGCAACCCTCATGTAACTGCAGACTGCTATGATCCACCTGGGTCTTTGTGTCCCCACTGCCCAGTTAAAATACACCTGTCCTGGGATCCTTTTCCCTTAAGAGTACCTTCTGCTTTCTAATTCATGTTGGCGGTTTGTCCTGACCATTATAATTCTCACTATAGTTCCCAGATGTGAAAGTTGATTGGCACTCTGGTTTGTAGCTCAGTCTCTGGTGCGTTAGCCTCAATTCTTGACTTGTGCAAAAATGAATTTTTTACCTTGCAGTGCTCAGGACCAGCCCTTCGACATGGTAAGCAAGCAGGTTTCAATCATCCACCTAGCTGCCTGTGGCACTCTCAAATATTCCAACTCGAAATGATCCCAGTTGAACTTGCCCTTTCTAGAAGAACCAAAAATAGACTTCCTTTCTTCCTCGATTCCCTACCTCGGGTGGTGTCACCACTGTTCCCCACCTTCCCCAGATCGGGAGTCATCCCTGAGATGGCTGTGTCCTTCTGCCCAGCGTAGCCAGTTAGTAAGACTCCCCTTCCTGTGGTTTCTGGAATCCATCCCCTGCTTTCCATACCTACCAGGCTTGCCTTGGTTTAAATACAACTTATTTCCCCCTCGACTCCCTACACTATTCCTGTCACTGTCTACCTGTTCCCAGCATGGGGTTTTCAACCCCATGCCCCACCAATGCCGAGTTCATACTCCTCATTGGGATAATGTGATGCATGGAAAACATAAACATGGCGAGGACACTCCCGTCCCAAACACCTTTCAACAAATCTCAAAGTTTAGGATTGGGCCACATCTCCAGAGCCTCTGACCCTTTTCTTCTGAACCCAGTTTCCAAGGCACAGCATGTACTGTGAGGCTTGTGTTTTCCGGCTCTCCGGAGAATCACAAGCTCAATAAGGTACTTCGTGTTCTGGAGGACCTGAATTTGCGGTTGTTCTCCAAGGCAGATTGCATTTCACGAATGTCATGGAAATGAATGTTCAAATACGTAGATGTGGAGAAACAATGCAGAGACGCTGCCTGTCCCATCATCTATCCACAGTGAATACCAACCCGTAGTCAATCTGGCTTGATTTGTGACCCCTCCTCTTTCCTACTACCACGGGATTATTTTTAAATATTTCCCATAATCCTATATGAATATAGGTATAGGACATTGTGTTCAAAAGGAAGACCAGAAAGCCTTGTGGATAGTTCTCAGGTCTCTTACAGTCATCCATTTCCTTGGCTTGTGAAACACTTCAGTCTTCTCCAAAGCCAGGACCGGGCTGCTGGGGTGGCTGACACGGGGGTAATTTTTTTCACTTTCCAGGTACATGAAAGATATCTGGCCCTATAGGAGAGGAAACCTTTGCAGGTGACTCCAGCTGTGAGACAAGGAAGTGTGCCGGGCAGTGTTATGCCCTGCGTGAGGGCGCTGCACCGCACACCAAGCTATGGCAAGCCACAAGATGAGCTTCCTCCAGATGTATACTAGTGTGCTAGAGGAAGCCCATGGTCTCTTCACCATTGCACTACATCCTTGGATCAATACCACACCCTGATACTTGGAGCCTGGATGCCCCACCATGAGATACCTGGTCTCCCAAGCTGCCCTACCCAACTAGTGATTCCTGAGGTTTATTTAACTTTTTGTTAAGGAAAGAAATGGAATAGGTAAATAAGTAGCTCCCTATGGGAAGTGACACTTTGGGCCAGTACACGAACGCCACAGACAGCTATTTGAGGGTTATGGGAGCGTTCAGGGAAATCTCCTGACCCTGCTAAGGGTGAGGCCGAGGTAGGGTGGCTGGTATGATCGTACAGCAGACCAACATAAGATGTCAGAAGATCAGAACTGGAAACAGTGGGCACACAGCTAAATCCTATTTCAACTGATATCAGAAACTTGGTCCCTTAACTCTTAACTTTCTCATACATCACAGTACCTGGTTTTATAAAATATTTGTAAAGGAAGAATCAAAATAGGTAAGTCACAGGGCTACTTCTGACATGGCAACGAGAGGAGCTCCACAGACCCAGTCCCGAGTGAAACTGTTAAAAATTATTTCAGTGCCCTGGCTGGTATGGCTCAGTGGACTGAGCGCCGGCCTGCGAACCAAAGAGTCGCTGGTTCGATTCCCAGTCAGGGCACATGCCTGGGTTTCAAGCCAGGTCCCCAGTAGGGGGCACTGGAGAGGCAACCACACATTGACGTTTCTCTCCCTCCCTTTCCTTCCCTAAAAATAAATAAAAACTTTGAAAAATAAAAATAAAAAAATAATTTCAAAACCAGCCATTTAAAATCTCTGGAATGATGCCAATGGAGCAACTAAAAAAAAAAAACCTATGGAAATAAAACTCACACTTTGCATGGCAACAAAGAGAAAGAGAGAGAGACACAGAGACAGAGAGAGAGAGAGACAGAGAGAGACAGAGAAAGAAAGAAAGAAAGAAAGAAAGAAAGAAAGAAAGAAAGAAAGAAAGAAAGGAAAAGAAAGAAAAGAGAAGAGAAGAGAAGAGAAGAGAAAAAAGAAAAGAAAGGAAGGAAGGAAGAGCAAGCCTACTAAAACATCAGCTCTTGATGGATTTGCCCTGAGTTGCCCCTCAGGGGCTCTAATTTTGGGTTTGCCTTTGTGGTTTTGGTTGTTTTCCTTGTTTACAATGTGTGCATTTGTGCTCACACAAAGAATCTTAGAATATTATGTACAGAAAGATGTCAAAACATACATCCTGTGTTTGTATCCTACAGAGTGAAGGCAGGAGTAACAGGTTGATTGGTCCGTCCAGCAGGCACCTCCTCTCTGAGAACGTCCTATGCCCACACACCCTTCTCTTGGTTGTGTGACTGAGTCACCTGCCGTAGCTACTTGGTTTGATACTTGTCGCCTCACCCTAGTGGAGCCAATCATAGTCTTTGTTCTGTTAATTTTTGAGTATTGAGTTAGACCCCAAGACTGACTGATTTCCTGCTAAGTTTCTGTAAAGCCATTTCTTTAGACAATTTTACTTGGAAGGCCCGCTGTTGATTTGTCCTGTGCTACCCTTGTTCCTGTCCTGTGACACTTGTTTGTTGCTTTGGTTCCTTGGAGTTTGTAAAATACTGGTGGTCTTGTAATCGAATTTGCTTGTTGGAGAAGCTCCGACTTGTTGACTTTTATTATCTGCAATGTATACAGGTGTGATCAAGGAGGCTGGTGGTTCTGCCATCAAAGGTGTGTCAGGGTGGAGCTCTGAGCTCTGTAATCTGGGGCATTGATGTCAGGGGGTTAGTGGCAGGGTGAGTGATCTCTAGGCGGGGATTAAAGATCTCCCCTGGCCAAGGTAAGAAAGCTGGTAGGTGATCTGACACCTTCCTACGAGGGGGACCCTCCAAAACAGAATTTATTTATAAAAAATGGCGTATTTCTTCTTACGTGTTTAAACTTCAGTCACCTTCAAAGTACTAAAGTACTCTCCGTTTGATGCAATACACCTACCGAGAAGTTTTTTCCACTGCTCCAAACAGTTTTCAAACTCATCGATGTCGATGCCTTTTAGTGCTTTGGCCAGTTTTTGTTTTATCTCTTCCACATCGGGAAAATGTTTCCTTTTGAGGACTTTTTCCATCCGGGAAACAAACAAACAAAAAACGTCACTTGGGGCAAGATCGGGTGAATAGGGAGGGTGGGACATGGGGAGGGGGGGTCATGCCATTTTTGCTCAAAAACTGCTGAACACTCAGCGCGGTGTGGGCAGGTGTGGAGTAAATCACCCACCAGGAAACGGGCAAACGTGTTGGAAGAGTCTTCAAAAAAAATTCACCGAAGCTGAACTCAGCCTCTCACAACAATGCCAACTGGTTCCCTGATACAGATAGGTTCCCAGAACACTCACCTAGCAGGGGAAGCCTGCACTACAAGGGGCCCACCCTCCAGAAGAAAATTCCAGGTGTTTGTTGGTTTGTTGTTTCTTTTGGGGTCCCCCCTCATATGTGAAGTGATCCTGTTGGGCACTACGCGAAGACCATGAATACATACCTGTATATTGTGGTGGGGCATCTTCTGTTCCTGCTAGAGTTAAGGCAGACGTAGGGTGACCAGCATGGTTCTGCAGAACATCATTCAAGAATCATGAAGACCGGAACTGAAAGCAGTGAGCCTGCAGTTAATTCCTGGTCAAGCCTGCCTTAGAATCTTGGTCCCGTAAGTCTGAAGTGTTTCTCATTGTACCACACTGCCTGGTCTTATAAAGTCTTCCTAAGGGCAGAAACCCAGAGAGGCAGGTCAGTGAAAGATTATTTGTCACATGGTATCAACACAGTAGGTAGTCCTCCCCTCCTTATCCATGGGGATATGTTCCAACACTCCCAGTGGATGCCTGAAACCATGGATAGTACTGAACTATATGTCTACGTCTAGCTACGTATGTACTTTTTCCACCCTATACATACATACACTTTATAACTTCTCTTTGGCATATCCGCATTGCCAGCATCTTGCACTTTGGGGCCAGTACTAAGTAAAATTAAGGTTGCTTAAACACAAGCACTATGATACCCTGACAGTTGTGCCGTTAAGGGGCATGTATGAGATCGTGGCCACTTAATTTGGAGGTTCAGATTTGCAGACAATAATAACCTCAAGTCAAAGGTGAATAGTTAAGCATTTTATTAAGGGAGGGTGAAGAGAAAAGCAAGAATCAAGAGCATGCATCACCAGACGGGAAATCACCAACACCCGAACACAGACGCTGGGGAATCCCGGAGACAGCAGCATTCGGGGTCCGCCTGGGAAGAGTTCCAAGCGAAGTGTCCTTCCCTCAGGTCAGATTCCAAAGTCTCACCGTGGGGTCTATGATTAAGTATGTTTTAGACAAAAGTGGCTATGCGCCAAGGGCCTTGTGTGATTTGACTAACCAACCGGTCCCTCTGGGAGAAGGGCCAATTCTCCCCGAGGGAACAGCTAAAGATCAAAGGTACTAATCTCCTAGGGAGAAGGGCCAGTTCTCCCTGGGAGACAGCACTATATTTTGCTTTTCCAATGAAGGTCACAGCCTAGGCATAAGCGGGGAGGATTCTCAAGGTTCCTTTAACCAGTCAGCAGTTGATCTGGTAACTGAGATGGCTACTAAGTGACCAATGGGGTGGGGAGGTGTAGCATGTACAGTGTAGATAGGCTGGACAAAAGGATGGCTGACATCCTGGGAGGGATGGAGTGGGACTGTGTGTAATTTAGACCTTACGAATTGTTTATTTCTGGAATTTTCCATTTAACATGTTCGGACTGCAGTTCACCGTGGGTAACTGAAATGGCAGAAAGTGAAACCACGAATAGGGGTGCACTACTGTGTATTTTCCACTACTTGTATAAAATCTCCAGTGAACTAAAATTGTATGTCCTGTCAACAGCTTAGGATGGTTTGAACATTCATCAAATTAGCTTATCATTGTGGTCATAAAAATCTCCCCCACGAGAAACGAGAGAAGGACTGGGACAGTCTGTCCTGCCTAAAGGTGCGCCACATTGGGTGGTTGGTTGGGCGAGGCTTTCTCCCTGGGATTTCATGCAGATCTTGGGCTGCAGGTGTCAGCAACTCTGTTCTTGCATCCAGTCTAGAGGGGCCCAAACTACAATGTCTCATGCTCTGCCTGAGGGGTTCCTCAGTAAACAGAGTTCAAATAACCTCCCCTGGTCTCCCAGAACAGCTGGAACTTTATCTACATCCCTATCATTAAGCTCAGAGCTTAACTAAGGTATTAAGGAATGAGTCACCATTAGGCCATGAGCTACTCCCACCCAGCTATGCTCACCCTCACCCCAACCAGTAGACCGTGCCCTCAGTGTGTGTCCGTCTCTCCAGACATTCCCAGAAATGCTGTTGTGGGTGCTGAGCAGCTTGTAAGGGACTGAAGAGCTAGATGAGCAGATGGTCAGTGACATTTGGGGTATTATTACTAACCAGACTGCATTTCAACACTGGCACAGCCACAGGTGGCAACAGATGGCCTTCCCAAGCTCGTGATGGGAATCCAGTAATGAATTTTTGTCACAACTCAGATGTGGGCTGGGATGCCTGTCTCCACTGGCTGCCCAGCCAAGCGTATGGTGTCTTCCCTCAGCTGTAGGAGGTTCTCTGAGCTGTCACCATCCAGGAGCCAGGGTGTACTTAAGGCTGGTTCACCCTGCCACCCTACCTTGCCCTCCCCAGACAGATTTTAAATGGCAATGAAAGATGCCAGCCTGGATAGAGGGGCCTGAGTCTCAGAAAAGAGACGTCATAGGGTTGTGGGGGGGAGGGCGGGGGTAAACACCCTCAAAGGAAAGGTAGGACCTGCAGGGCAAGAACCAAGAAAAAAGCCCTGGGCCCTGGCTGGTGTAGCTCAGTGGATTGAGGGCCAGCCTGCGAACCAAAGGGTCGCCGGTTCAATTCCCAGTCAGGGCACATGCTTGGGTTGCCGGCCAGGTTGGACCCCCAGTTGGGGGTGAGCAAGAGGCGACCACACATTGATGTTTCTCTCCCTCTCTTTGTCCTTCCCTTCCCCTCTCTCTAAAAGTAAATAAATAAAATGTATTTTTTAAAAAAGAAAAAGCCTTGGGAGACTCAGGGGCCTCGTGTCTGCTTTCTATTTGGGATCAGCAAGTATAAACGAACAAACCAACACACACACATACAAATGAACACACAAACAAGCAAATAAACCAGGGAGGCTGGGTGTTTGAGCCCAACAGTAAGCTGAGAAGACCACAGAGGTCGCCTCATGTGGTTTTTTCACTCTTAGGGAACACTACTCTGGCTGTTTTATGTCCAATGTCATAAAACTGTTGTTTCATATACTTTGAATGTTTTGTTTTGCTTAACCTGAGAATAGCTCTGGGTTAGCCAGGCGCTATTCTGGCTCATAGATACTGACACAAGAGATAGCACTGTTGTAACTCAGGGAAGTGGAGGCAAATTTGCTGTCAGCGTATCGGTATGGGGCAGCAGCTGGCTCTGTAGCTCGTCTAGCTCCAGGCGGGTCTCTTCCATCAGCTCCTCCAACTCCCGAGGCAGCATGTGCACCTCCTGGGGCAGCTCCTCAATCCATACCTCCTCTATGTCCTCACGCAGGGAAAATGAACATCTTTGAGACGTTGTGCCATCCCATCTCCAACCTGGGTATGCACTTCTGTTTGCCTGAGTCTTGTTTAGCATTTAAAAAATGTTCTTTGGGTGGCTTTTACAGTTTTTCAAATATATTCCCAGGCACTACTATTTCTTTTTAATCGCTTTTCTGAATTGCGTCATTAACACCATTATCTATTCCCCCTCCCCCCAGTTTTCTTTGCATTGTGGTAAAGTATATACAAATATAAAATTTCTTATTTGAACCGTTTCCAAATATACAATTCATTGGCCTTAAGTATATTCATATTGTTGTGCAACATCACCTCTATCAATTTCCAGAATCTTTTTTTTAACTGTTGTTCAAGTACAGTTGTGTCCATCTTCCCCCAACCACTCCCCCCCCACCCCAGCCATCCCCACTTCTCACCGTGATCCTACCCCCTCTGGTTTTGTCCATGTGTCCTTTATACATGTTCCTGACAACCCTTCCCCCTTTCCTCCCCATTATCCCCTCCCACCTCCCCTCTGGTTACTGTCGGTTTGTTCTTAACTTCGATGTCTCTGGTCATATTTTGCTTCCTTGTTTGTTTCGTTGATTAGGTTCCACTTATAGGTGAGATCATATGGTATTTGTCCCTCACCGCCTGGCTTATTTCACTTAGCGTAATGCTCTCCAGTTCCATCCAGGCTGTCCCAAAGGGTAGGAGCTCCTTCTTTCTTTCTGCTGCGTAGCATCCCATTGTGTAAATGTACCACAGTTTTTTGATCCACTCATTTACTGATGGGCACTTAGGTTGCTTCCAGCACTTGGCGATCATAAATTGTGCTGCTATGAACACTGGGGTGCATAGGTTCTTTTGCGTTGGTGTTTCAGGTTTCTTAGCGCACAATCCCAGCAGTGGGATTGCCCGGTCAAAAGGCAGTTCCATTTTTAGTTTTCTGAGGAAATTCCATACTGTTTTCCACAGTGGCTGCACCAGTCTGCATTCCCGCCAACAGTGCACTAGGGTTCCCTTTTCTCCACATCCTCTCCAACATGTGTTAACACCATTATCTCTTTTAACTGGTTATTTTCTGCACATATAAAACCTTGGGAAGGGTTTATATCAATTTCGTGCTCAGCCAACAAATGAATTCAGGTATAATTTTTTTTTAAAGTTTTTGTTTATTTTATCTTTAGACAGAGGGGAAGGGAGGGAGAAAGAGAGGGAGAGAAACACCAACGTGTGGTTGCCTCTCACGCGCCCCCCACCGGGGACCTGGCCTGCGACCCAGGCATGTGCCCCGACTGGGAATTGAACTGGCAACCCTCTGGCTCGCAGGCTGCCACTCAATCCACTGAGCCACACCAGCCAGGGCCAGATATAACTTTTGATAGTTAGATTCCCCTCCTTCAATTGGTTAATCCCCTAGTTGTTCCATTTCTTTATTCCTTCAAAAAATTTTAGAAATGTTTTATTTATTTATTTCAGAGAGAGGGGAAAGTAGGGAGAAGGAGAGGGAGAGAAACATCACATCGGTTGTCTCTCGCACGTGCCCCAACCAGGGACCAGGCCTGCAACCCAGGCATGTGGCCTGGCCAGCAATTGAACCAGCGGCACTTCACTTAGCGGGACGACATCCAACCAACTGAGCCCTAGCCAGGGGACCCTTTTCTTTATTCTTACCTATAGAAATGTATAACGTCACGGTTGGAAAGCATCCAACAACTCCTACTTGTCTTTCAGTTTCTATACTGAGAATCCTGTCGACTCCAGGAAAGAAGATACCTACTAAGAAGGGCTCTTGGTGGCTAGCCCGGCTCAAATTAGAAACAAAAACAAAAACAGAGCCTAGCAGCCATTTCTACACAGGGTACTGTCATGCAAACTGAACTTCAGGGAGAAACCTGCACGGAACTGCCAGCCTGCACTGTGTTCCTACCATCTGAGCCAGTCCTTACACAGTACTTCCTGGACTTGTATTTCAACCAATAGGAATGAGACTTTCCCCATCTAGCGCCATCAGCACCTTCACCGACCAATCAGACCGGCTCCATTCAGACCAATCAGGACAAGGCTTTTTGGACCAATCAAACTGGGGGCACTTGGAGTCCTCATTTGCATGAAGACAGACTACTCAGGGACCAAGGGTGGGGACTTCTGTCTGTGTAAGTCAGCTGCCCTCTACCTCAGAGAGCACACTTTCCCTTTTGACTGAACACTTGGTAGTTCCCTGGCTGGAGGAGGTGAAACACAAAAGACAGAGAGGAGCAGGTGGAGCAGAGAAGAGCAGGGCAGGGCAGGGCAGGGCAGGACAGAGCAGAGCAGAGCAGAGCAGAGCTGTCTAGCCAGAGAGGGGCCTCACCCCAGAAGTGCCTCCCCCCTCACCTCGGGGCCTCCTAATTGCCCTGCTGTTTCATAGTGTGCTGCTTCATAATTGGGCTGTAACACTACTGAGCCGTTCCACGGCCCTGGCGTTGTCACGTCCGTGCTGTTTCAGAGTTGAGCTGTTTGCACTGAATGAAGTTTCCCTCTTCAGCACACCCCAAATGTAGGATTCCTGTTGGTGTTGAATTGCTGCCAAGCACCACTGGTTGACAATCCTCTTACTATATATAGCACGTCAAGAGATTTCTTATCATTTAACACTCTCTACATTAATTAATTGGTAACGGAGCATTATTTTTTGAATACCCTGCTCTGGATTATGTTGGCTAAGATTTCGGGCTATTCTGAGTCGGCACAAGGCCACCACATCTATCACCAGCAGTGCAATAATACTTCTCTGGCTGAGAGACTCATCCATAAGCAGGAAGATGTGTTCACAGGACCTCACTCAAGTGGCGCCCAGAGTCCAAGGTCAGCAAAGGATACGCTGGGGCTGAGGGGCTGAAGGGGCGAAAAAGCGAGACTCCATCGCTCCCCCGCAACACCCCCGCCCCCGCTCCCCGACCCGCACCCGCGAGCGCCCCGGGCTCCCAGCCCCTTTCCTTTGGCCTCCTTTTGGGCGGAGCCCGCGCACGCGCCGGGTAGGGCCCGTGGCGCTGCGCCCGCCTCTGCACACACGCACTTCCCGCCACGCCTCCACGCCCACCTCCGCCCAGCCCCGCCCAGCCCACTCAAGCCAGCGCGGTGCGATGGACGGCCGAGTGCAGCTGATTAAGGCCCTCCTGGCCCTGCCCATCAGGCCCCAGACACGGCGGTGGAGGAACCCGATTCCCTTCCCCGAGACGTTTGACGGCGATACCGATAGGCTCCCGGAGTTCATCGTGCAGACGGGAGCCTACATGTTGGTGGACGAGACCCTGTTCTGCAGCGATGCCCTGAAGGTGACGTTCCTCATCACCCGCCTCACGGGGCCTGCCCTGCAGTGGGTGATCCCCTACATCAGGAAGGAGAGCCCCCTGCTCAACGATTACCGGGGCTTCCTGGCCGAGATGAAGCGGGTCTTTGGATGGGTGGAGGACGAGGACTTCTAGGCCGGGAGACCCTCGGGCCTGGGGACAGGTGCTCTCGGGGGCGGGTTCCCGCGCCAGTGGCTGCCGCCCAGATCGCCACGGGCGTCCTCCCGCCGCGCCTCCCCCTCCCTTACGTTCCAGTCGCCGTGATCTCCGCCTTGCTCCTGTCTCCTCCCGCGTAGTGCTTGCCTTTGTTCCAGGAATAGCGTTCCAGGTTCCTGCCGCTGCCGCTGGGCCTCGCGCTGGAGCACGCCGCCGCCTTCCCCGTGCCAGCCCGGCCCCTCCCGTGCACACTTGGACTCTGTCCCGAGCTCCAGCTGTGAGCTGGGCTCCCGTTACACACTGGACAGACCTCGTCAGTCCGGCCGCTGCCAACCTCTCCCTGCCAGGCTACTAGGGGGCCTGCCTGCATCGATGTGCTCAGAGACCTGCGCTGTGGCTGCTGTCACCGTGCACCGCCTCCCAACGACAGACCGCAGCCTCCAGCGATCTCGTCTCACCCAGGAGGTATCTGAGCTGGCCACAGCCCCTGGACAGTGATTCCAACAGCTCACCAACCCCTTGGAGGGGCCGGCCAGCCTTCCACCTTCAGCGGGACCCATTCCCCACCCCCTACTCCCAGAGACACCTCCTGTTCCTGCGAGATGGCTGCCGGGTCCCAGGGGTGCCCGCCAGCCAAATCCAGTTGCTCATTTTCTCCTGTGGACCTGTTAGTTTTGCCTAGCATCCAGTTCTCTTCCGAATTTGCAGCTGTCTCTCTGACGTGTGCCTTTTGTTCCAAACAGTGACCCCTGCACTCTGCCCAGCTCTTCTACACTACCTGGACAAAAGTCTTTTCCTTATTTTCAATAAATGTCAGATGCTATTAAAAAAGAAATTGAGTCTCACTGAATGTGGCTCCTCTCCCTCCCTGGTCCAGTCCATGGGGTCCATGTCTTGTTCAGCAGGAATGCACACTGCCATTCTGTGGCTGACGTTGACTCTTGCATTATAAAACAGGAAAGGTAGTCCTGTGGTGGTCCTGGGGATGGAGACCCGTCTGGTGATCATTCAATCCCAGATGCTCACTCTTCCAAACCGGTCAGGTCCGTGCCCCTTAGGAAGTGGACCTTGATCTGATTTGTGCCATGGCGATGTAAGGACAAGTCAGCTAGGAGGATTCTCAAGAGAAGTTCTCTTCCTTTCCAAAAAGCTGCTTGAAAGCACAACACCTAATCGTTACATACCACGAGTCCCACACATTTGTTAATCAGTAGCTGTCAAAAGTTTTATTTTAACCCATTATTCAGGGAACCAGCAGAATGACAGAGGTGCTTAGAAAATGCATTTACATTTTTGGAGCCTTGATCTCTAAGTAGTGGGGGGAAGGGATGCAGAACTGCGGTTAATTTAGGTTCAAACTGCGTTGAGGACCTTGAGGACCATAAAATTGTAACTTTCTCTGACAGGCAGAAAAGGGGAAAAACTACTCCTTACTTTTTCTCCGCACGCTCTCCCCTTAGATATACCAAATAAGATAAAATTATTATTTACATTTTAAAAAGAGGACAAAAATGTATATATGTGCATTTGTATATATGTGTACACATATGTACGTAATACGTAGGCTGTTTCCAATTTTCAGTTAC
Organism: Desmodus rotundus; assembly: GCF_022682495.2. NCBI lineage: Eukaryota > Metazoa > Chordata > Mammalia > Chiroptera > Phyllostomidae > Desmodus > Desmodus rotundus. The sequence goes on along the minus strand of NC_071400.1, from coordinate 16,947,003 downwards.
TATTGATACAAGAAGGACTGCTGCCTATGTCCCTCTAGGTTATTCACTGCTGAAGTGCCCCTTACCAGGCAAGTATTGAGGCTACAACAATCCACCCCACCCAGCCCACCAAGCCAAACAATTGGGACTGTGTCAGCAACCACTAACGGTTGCTATATTTTTATTTTATTTTTAAACATTTTATTTATCTATTTTTAGAGAGAGGGGATGGCGGGAGAAAGAGAGGGAGAGAAACATCAGTGTGTGGTTGCCTCTCATGCACCCCCCACTGGGGACTCGGCCAGCAATCCAGGCATGTGCTCTGACTGGGCATCGAACCAGCGACCCTTCGGTTTGCAGGCCGGCGCTCAATCCACTGAGCCACACCAGCCAGGGCTTTATTTTATTTTTAAAGCATAAAAATGCTGTTTGCTGCCAGATATGCACAGAAGAGGCTGCTTTCACCACAAGGGGGCACCTTTTATTAATTTAGACAAAGGTACTATATAGTAGAGGTTCTAATCACACACATTTTTAAAAATGCTGCTTTCATCATCCTTATCGGAATTGCTTGTTTGTAGGATATGTACATCTTAACTTTATGAAGCATTGCTGCGTTCATTTTCTGTGCTGCAACGCAGGCATGTGTCCTGACAGGGAGTCGAACTGGGGACCTTTCATTTCACAGGAGGGTGCTCAATCCATGGACCCACACTGGCCAGGACCTAAGGGAACTTTTTTGTTAATATTACGTCGGTATTATGGTTCACAGGGTTCTCAATACAACTGAAAGCAGCTCTTCTGTTCTACTTGAAGGTGCTGGTAGTCCACCTTCCCGCCTGAGTTGGGAGGATGGGCATGTTAAGCATATTCACTGGTTTTAAACATAGAATCTGTTAAAGGGTTCACGAAGTGTTTGGAAGCAGTTTCCTTTAGTGTTTAGCACCCGAATGTTCCCTACAATTTGTGTCCACCTGGCTCTGGAAGTAGGTAGAGTGGGCAGGGACCCGCTGGGTTTTCTTGGAAAATGTCAGTAATCCTCTAGCTCCCTTAGCAAAAATGCCCCTACAGTTTCCTTCCTCCCGCCTCAATGGCTCTCTTAGGGATTGTTCCTTGGACTACATTAATTTATCATCCCAACTCATCTTTAATGCTGAAAATGTCTTTGGAGCCTCGATTGTCTTAGTAGTGGTGAGGGAATGCAGAACTGTGGTTAATTTTGGTAGAAACCTGTTTGATGACCTGCAGTACCATATATTATTACTTCTTTATCAGGCAGAAAAGGAAAAACCAAGGTTCCATACAGGGACAAGGAAATGACATTTGTGAGGGAGAAGGGCGTTTCTTTTACATTTTTTTGCAAGATAACCCCATCCAGTTTTTATTTTTGGTTTGTTTTCCTCACTTCATTCTAGCAATTTACTCAATATCTTAGCTCAGAAGGAGGGAGAAGTATAAAGACTGACAAAAAGGAAAATGAATATAAGAGGGACAGAGAAAAATTCAATGAACATTTTTTTGTTGGTTGGGGTAAGGATGACTTGAAACCTATAATTAAGATATCATTACACACATTTTCATTATCCCAAAAAGAAACCCTGTGCCTCCCCTTTCTCCCCTCCCCAAACTCCACCAAACACTGATTGACCATTTGCATCTATAGTTTTGCTTATTCTGAATATAGATGCTTACAATATGTGGTCTTTTGTGACTGGCTTGTTTTACCTCCCATCATGCTTTCTAGGTTCATCCCAGTTGTAGAGATGTGTCAGTCCTTCACTCCTTGTACGGATATACCACTTTCGTTTATTCATTTATCAGTTGCTGGACTTTTGGGTTGTTTCCACTTTTTGGCAATTATGAATACTGATGTTATAATTATTCACATACAAGTTTTTGTGAGGATTTATATTTTCAGTTACTTTGGGTATATACCTAGGAGTGGAATTGCTGGGTGGGTGATGTGATAACTCTATGCAGCAAAGGAACATTTTGAAGAACTGACAGACTGTTTTGCACTGTACTTGCACTATTTTACTAACAACGTATGAGGACTCTAATGTCTCTACCCTCTCACAACAGCCACATGCAAAAAAAAAAATTAAACTCGACAACCAACTTACACCATACACAAAAATAAACCAAAGATGGATAAGAGACCTAAATATAAGTTGTAACACCATAAGGGTCCTAGAGGAGAACATAGGCAGGGAAATCTCAGATATTCCACATAGTAATATTTTCACCAATATGTCCCCTAAAGCAAGGGATATAAAGGAAAGAATAAACAAATGGGACTATATCAAATTAAAAAGCTCCTGCACAGCTAAAGAAAACAACAGAAAATGAAAAAGGAACCAACCGTATGGGAAAATATATTTGCAAATGATCCCTCAGACAAGTGTTTGATCTCCAAAATATAAAAAGAACTCACATGACATACCAGGAAGGCAGACAATCCAATTAAAAAATAGGCAAAGGACCTGAACAGACACTTCTTCAAGGAGAACATACCCAGGGCTCAGAGATATATGAAAGGATGCTGAGCATCACTAGCCATCAGAGAGATGCAAATTAAAACCACAATGATATACCACATCACATGAATCAGAAAGGCCATCATAAACAAATTCACAAAAAACAAGTGCTGGCAAAGTTGTGGAGAAAAGGGAACTCTAGTGCACTGTGGATGGGAATGCAGACTGGTGCAGCCACTATAGAAAACAATAGGAATTTCCTCAGAAAACTAAAAACAGAACTGCCTTTTGACCTGGCAATTCCACCACTGGAGTTATACCCTAAGAATCCTGAAACACCAATTCAAAAGGACCTTTATGCACCCCAGAGTTCATAGGAGCATTATTTACAATAGCCAAGTACGGGAAAAAGCCTAAGAGCCCATCAGTAAATGAGTGGAGCAAAAAACTATAGTACATTTACATGATGGAATACTACGCAGCAGAAAGAAAGAAGGAGCTCTTACCCTTCACAACAGCATGGATAGAACTGGAAAGCATTATGCTAAGTGAAATAAGCCAGGCAGTGAAAGACACATACCATAGATTCACCTATATGTGGAATCTAATCAACCAAAGAAACAAGTAACCAAAATAGAACCAGAGACGTGGAAATAAAGAGCAAACTGACAGTGACCAGAGGGGAGTGGTGAGGGGGATAAGAGGTGGAAAGAAGGGGAAGGGTATAGTCAAGGAACATGTGTACAGGATCCATGGACAAAGCCAAGGGGGCGGGGGGCAGGGGACTGAATGTGGAAGGTGGTGTATGGGCAGGGCAGGAGAGAGTGATGGGGGAAAACTGGGAACAACTGTAATCGAACAACACAAAAATTTAAAATTAAACTATTAGATTGGCAAAGGTAAAAATAATGACTATCAATCTTTGAAGGGATAAGGGAAAATGAAATTTTTCATATACTACTTATGACAGTGTACAACAAAATCGGAATTGTACAAAAAACGGATGGGGTTATCTTGCAAAAAAATGTAAAAGAAACGCCCTTCTCCCTCGCAAATGTCATTTCCTTGTCCCTGTATGGAACCTTGGTTTTTCCTTTTCTGCCTGATAAAGAAGTAATAATATATGGTACTGCAGGTCATCAAACAGGTTTCTACCAAAATTAACCACAGTTCTGCATTCCCTCACCACTACTAAGACAATCGAGGCTCCAAAGACATTTTCAGCATTAAAGATGAGTTGGGATGATAAATTAATGTAGTCCAAGGAACAATCCCTAAGAGAGCCATTGAGGCGGGAGGAAGGAAACTGTAGGGGCATTTTTGCTAAGGGAGCTAGAGGATTACTGACATTTTCCAAGAAAACCCAGCGGGTCCCTGCCCACTCTACCTACTTCCAGAGCCAGGTGGACACAAATTGTAGGGAACATTCGGGTGCTAAACACTAAAGGAAACTGCTTCCAAACACTTCGTGAACCCTTTAACAGATTCTATGTTTAAAACCAGTGAATATGCTTAACATGCCCATCCTCCCAACTCAGGCGGGAAGGTGGACTACCAGCACCTTCAAGTAGAACAGAAGAGCTGCTTTCAGTTGTATTGAGAACCCTGTGAACCATAATACCGACGTAATATTAACAAAAAAGTTCCCTTAGGTCCTGGCCAGTGTGGGTCCATGGATTGAGCACCCTCCTGTGAAATGAAAGGTCCCCAGTTCGACTCCCTGTCAGGACACATGCCTGCGTTGCAGCACAGAAAATGAACGCAGCAATGCTTCATAAAGTTAAGATGTACATATCCTACAAACAAGCAATTCCGATAAGGATGATGAAAGCAGCATTTTTAAAAATGTGTGTGATTAGAACCTCTACTATATAGTACCTTTGTCTAAATTAATAAAAGGTGCCCCCTTGTGGTGAAAGCAGCCTCTTCTGTGCATATCTGGCAGCAAACAGCATTTTTATGCTTTAAAAATAAAATAAAGCCCTGGCTGGTGTGGCTCAGTGGATTGAGCGCCGGCCTGCAAACCGAAGGGTCGCTGGTTCGATGCCCAGTCAGAGCACATGCCTGGATTGCTGGCCGAGTCCCCAGTGGGGGGTGCATGAGAGGCAACCACACACTGATGTTTCTCTCCCTCTCTTTCTCCCGCCATCCCCTCTCTCTAAAAATAGATAAATAAAATGTTTAAAAATAAAATAAAAATATAGCAACCGTTAGTGGTTGCTGACACAGTCCCAATTGTTTGGCTTGGTGGGCTGGGTGGGGTGGATTGTTGTAGCCTCAATACTTGCCTGGTAAGGGGCACTTCAGCAGTGAATAACCTAGAGGGACATAGGCAGCAGTCCTTCTTGTATCAATAGTAACTGAAAATTGGAAACAGCCTACGTATTACGTACATATGTGTACACATATATACAAATGCACATATATACATTTTTGTCCTCTTTTTAAAATGTAAATAATAATTTTATCTTATTTGGTATATCTAAGGGGAGAGCGTGCGGAGAAAAAGTAAGGAGTAGTTTTTCCCCTTTTCTGCCTGTCAGAGAAAGTTACAATTTTATGGTCCTCAAGGTCCTCAACGCAGTTTGAACCTAAATTAACCGCAGTTCTGCATCCCTTCCCCCCACTACTTAGAGATCAAGGCTCCAAAAATGTAAATGCATTTTCTAAGCACCTCTGTCATTCTGCTGGTTCCCTGAATAATGGGTTAAAATAAAACTTTTGACAGCTACTGATTAACAAATGTGTGGGACTCGTGGTATGTAACGATTAGGTGTTGTGCTTTCAAGCAGCTTTTTGGAAAGGAAGAGAACTTCTCTTGAGAATCCTCCTAGCTGACTTGTCCTTACATCGCCATGGCACAAATCAGATCAAGGTCCACTTCCTAAGGGGCACGGACCTGACCGGTTTGGAAGAGTGAGCATCTGGGATTGAATGATCACCAGACGGGTCTCCATCCCCAGGACCACCACAGGACTACCTTTCCTGTTTTATAATGCAAGAGTCAACGTCAGCCACAGAATGGCAGTGTGCATTCCTGCTGAACAAGACATGGACCCCATGGACTGGACCAGGGAGGGAGAGGAGCCACATTCAGTGAGACTCAATTTCTTTTTTAATAGCATCTGACATTTATTGAAAATAAGGAAAAGACTTTTGTCCAGGTAGTGTAGAAGAGCTGGGCAGAGTGCAGGGGTCACTGTTTGGAACAAAAGGCACACGTCAGAGAGACAGCTGCAAATTCGGAAGAGAACTGGATGCTAGGCAAAACTAACAGGTCCACAGGAGAAAATGAGCAACTGGATTTGGCTGGCGGGCACCCCTGGGACCCGGCAGCCATCTCGCAGGAACAGGAGGTGTCTCTGGGAGTAGGGGGTGGGGAATGGGTCCCGCTGAAGGTGGAAGGCTGGCCGGCCCCTCCAAGGGGTTGGTGAGCTGTTGGAATCACTGTCCAGGGGCTGTGGCCAGCTCAGATACCTCCTGGGTGAGACGAGATCGCTGGAGGCTGCGGTCTGTCGTTGGGAGGCGGTGCACGGTGACAGCAGCCACAGCGCAGGTCTCTGAGCACATCGATGCAGGCAGGCCCCCTAGTAGCCTGGCAGGGAGAGGTTGGCAGCGGCCGGACTGACGAGGTCTGTCCAGTGTGTAACGGGAGCCCAGCTCACAGCTGGAGCTCGGGACAGAGTCCAAGTGTGCACGGGAGGGGCCGGGCTGGCACGGGGAAGGCGGCGGCGTGCTCCAGCGCGAGGCCCAGCGGCAGCGGCAGGAACCTGGAACGCTATTCCTGGAACAAAGGCAAGCACTACGCGGGAGGAGACAGGAGCAAGGCGGAGATCACGGCGACTGGAACGTAAGGGAGGGGGAGGCGCGGCGGGAGGACGCCCGTGGCGATCTGGGCGGCAGCCACTGGCGCGGGAACCCGCCCCCGAGAGCACCTGTCCCCAGGCCCGAGGGTCTCCCGGCCTAGAAGTCCTCGTCCTCCACCCATCCAAAGACCCGCTTCATCTCGGCCAGGAAGCCCCGGTAATCGTTGAGCAGGGGGCTCTCCTTCCTGATGTAGGGGATCACCCACTGCAGGGCAGGCCCCGTGAGGCGGGTGATGAGGAACGTCACCTTCAGGGCATCGCTGCAGAACAGGGTCTCGTCCACCAACATGTAGGCTCCCGTCTGCACGATGAACTCCGGGAGCCTATCGGTATCGCCGTCAAACGTCTCGGGGAAGGGAATCGGGTTCCTCCACCGCCGTGTCTGGGGCCTGATGGGCAGGGCCAGGAGGGCCTTAATCAGCTGCACTCGGCCGTCCATCGCACCGCGCTGGCTTGAGTGGGCTGGGCGGGGCTGGGCGGAGG